>NC_138575.1:13040864-13640864 GCF_964289735.1 Phaethon aethereus
GTAGACATACAAATATGCTGTGTTTTGGGATGCCTTTGTAAATGAATTTTGCTTTCTTATTTTTGTCCTGTCCTCAGCTGCTGATTTGTATTATTCAACATCTGTTACCTTTTATCACAGTGAATTTCAGCAATAGGGAGAGTGAATCCCTTTGCTTTATATATCGTTTTTAGTACAGTTATGAGAAGGAGCAGGACTGAAATGCTTTACAAATATTGGGAAAAAAACCCAACAAAATCCACCAAAACCCACCACCCTGAAAACAACCAACCAACCAAACCACACTACCTACTCTGTGTAACAGTAGGTGAAATACGTTGAGTTTGTGTTTCTTGTTTTGGCTGTTTTGATCTGAGGGGTGATTATTCTAAAAAGTATTCTTATAAATCCTGATATTTATGGAATTCTAAATGATTAAAAATAAATAATTGGATTCATAAGACTATTCGTGGTTTTTCCACAAAGATTCAAGACTGCATTGAAGTTTATCAGCTTTAGAAATAAAAGGAGAATTTTGTAGAGAAAAGGTGAAACATGACGTGAAGGTGTCATGCGTCAAGTGGATGTTTTAGTCCTTTACCCTTTTGTCAAAAACTGAAATTGAACAGATTTTTTTTTATCACTGAGATTCAGTGAAAATTTTACCCAACATCTTCTGAAAAGTAATCACAGAAGTATGATGAGATTTGGATAAGCCAAAACTGAGTTAGAGTGCTGTGGGACTGCTTTCTGATTTCTTTAGAGAGAAACTTTCCTTTTTTTAACATTCAAGAGAACTGAAATTTTACATTAAGACTTAGAGGTCCCAAAAGGATCAAATAGTTAATTATTTAGTACAAGTCAGGTTACTTCATAAGTATAAAAAGGCTTATAACTTATAGTATGTATGAGGAAGAAAAGTGCACAAGGAAGAGAAATGAAGGCTATGCTTGTCTCATGCAGGGGCGAATGGTATTTGGAATATGCCATAAGAATGAACTTTTGAGGTCCTCAGAGAAGATGGGAATGGGAAGGAGTACAGGATACAGCCTTTGTATTCTAGAGGACTTATTCTGTGGGATTTAAATGAATATTCAAGGATGATTAGACTAATGGGGGAATTAACTGGGTTTTTTTGGTTTTGTTTTTTTAGCCACCTTCACTTGGAGGGAGTCTAGGGAAGTTGTTATTCTGGAACTGTTCTTTACAGAGCAGATGATCTACCTCAAGTTGACGTGGCAGTAGGCAAGGTTATAGAAGAATAAGATAAGAGAAGAATAAAATAAGAGTGAACATGCTTGCATTGGTTAAAAACAGTCAGGAAACAGGATAGGAATAATGATTTTCATATTAGAGTGTATTCATTGCTAGAGCTTTAAAAGAATTTATGTTTTTCAACCTGATCATGAATCATCTGGAAAATGATAGTAAAACTTGCTGATGATAGTAAATTATTGTGTATAGCAAAGGCCAGCTTGAAGAGCTACACTGAATAACTGAGGAATCCAATAGCAGAGGACAGGATGTTCAGTACTGAAAAACACAAAATGATGCAGATGAGAGAGAAACATTCCCTACTTTTGGCTCAGCAGTGAGCACTGGGATAGCGTCTTTCTGGTTTCTATGCCTTTTTTTTTTTTTTTTTTTTAAATAATTTGGGAGCTGAAGTTACCAGCTGGTGGTTTTACCTAAAAATAGTTTTAGTGTGAGCATAGTATGTGCATTTCCTTTCACTGATTTTGTAAAGGTACATTACTTAGTGATACAAAATAGCCATAATTTACTCTTGGATACTAGAATTACACAAAAAGATGAATGGGCTGTATATGTACTATACAGACAGCTTTCCTTTTGTTGCTTTGGGCAACCATATAGTTAAGTGATAATGTTCCTGGAGATTGAGTCTATGAAGCAATAAATGGCTTTTATAGTTGATTAAATGCTGAAGTGCAGCTGGAGCTACAAAAGCCATCTCAAGCAGTAAGTGTGTTATTACCATTATGGGAAGATAAAAGGAGAACATCATGGGGATGGGAATCTTTAAAATTTTGAGGCAGGGGGAAGAACACAAAGTACAATATTTTCATTAAAAATATTTGCAGGGTAGATGTGAACCAATACTATTAGTCTATAACCTTTGCATTTTGAAACAAATCCAAATCCATAATATGTAACTAAATGCTGTTGCTATAATCTGCAAAACTTTAATACAATGGATGTGATGACACTTAAATTCTGAGCTGGTTGGGATCTGAATTGAGCTGCTAATTTCTCAAAATAAGCATTGAGAAGGAAGACTAGTGAGTTTTGGAGCAAGAGTAGTTTTGTGAAATTTTTTAAAATCAATGTCAGTTCCAAATTATGTCGGGCTTGGAAGACAGCTTGTTAATTTGTCTTTACAAGCTCTAGGCTCCTAAGATGTCTACCCCCTCCTGGAAAATGTCTTTTATCTCTACAGGAGGTTTGGAAGGAGCGGAGCTGTGGACTGAGGACTCTCTGACTCTACCTGTAGTTAAGCTGACACAAGTCCTGCGGTGACGGAATGTATCCGTTCCTGGTTCAAACCCAAGCATATGTGAGGTTGCAGCTCCTTTTCCTAGGGAGCCAAACTCCATCAGGCTGGGACTGAAGTGAACAGAGGCTTCTTGTCCTGATGCTATAACTAGCAGTAGTGACTACTGACCAAGTAGTCATTCCTGCTGCGTAGTCTTGGGCTTCCAGGAAAAAATCATGATGGGTTATACCAAAATGGAATGTCATGATGCAGTGTGCTATACCCTAAATATCTGAAGTGATTCATTTTCTCACCCTCTCTGACCCAGTGAAAGTTGTATAAAACAAAACAATCCATAACTAGTGTTGAAAATTATAAAAAATACTCAAATCATATGAGATAAATCTTCCCAAGTGAAAATTGTATCCTCACTTTTGAGCTAGCTCTTCGGGACTGGGCAGGTGAATATTTCCGCACCTGAGTGTATGAACTGTTTCTCTGTCCCAGACCATTTCAGTCATTGGCTTTATTTTATCCAGAAAAGGACTTGGGTGAACATGGGAATGCTAGGAGTTTGAAAATGTGGGCATGGAGTGGTAGCACCTGGAGGACTGATTTTATGTCACATTTAGCCAACTATGTCCTGACCTCAGGCCTTGTGATCAGAGCCAACCTCCAGCAACCACTATCTAGCGTATGTGCCCCTGAATTCAAGACCTAAGGATGAGTCAACAAACAAATAATGTGCTGAGCAGAGCTGCTGCTTCATCACTTCTGCATCGCCTGAGATGCTTGGAGGTCTCCAGGGTTACAGCTCCTGAGTCATACATTTAGACTAACAGATGTGTCTCTTTTCCACTTATTTTAAGTTTCATGAAAACAGTTCTGTCATGAGGGCCCAATCTGTTCTCATTAAGCCAACAAAACTTTTGTCAGTGGCTTAAATGGAAGCAGACTTGAGTCTGGAAGCAGACTTGAGTCCAATACGAAAACATCCCGTCACTAGAAAAGCAAACTGAAAAAGCTCAATTTAACCAGGCTTGCCTTGGGTATCGTATCATTTAGATTGGGATGTCTACAAGCAAATGTTTCTTGTTGGTACTATGGCTTTAGCTTTAACTGTTCAATGAACTTGAAATATATTTATTATAAATAACATTGGAAAACAGCTGTTTTCACTAGATCTTGTACATAGATCTGTAATGCATTATGTGATGATAGGAACACAGTCATTCCTGACAGTTATCTTTCTGTAATGTGATCCTGATGGATGAAAACTCCAAGGGCCTGAATGCCAATCTTTATTCTGAACTACAGTTTGCTGCATGTCTCTTTTTTTCATCCATTTGTCTAAATTCTTATGTCATTTCTTTAAAGCATTTTGAATGTTTCTGGGGGCAAAAGTCTTCATACCACATTACTTTTTTCTATATAAAATAAAATGCATGTTATTTTATTTTGCTGTTGTTAAAGGCACAAGAGAAAAACCATACCTGCACTTTACTCCTGTAAGTGTATTCTTTTGGTCAGCCCTTGAACAGGTTACAGTTCTTAACTGGAAATTTTAACTTCTTCAGGTAATTATAGCAGTATGTAACTCACCCAGGTAGGAAGGATCTCAGGAGGCCATCTGCTCAAAGCAGAAGCAACACTGAATTCAGAGCAGGTTGCTCAGGGCTTTGTCCAAATAGATCTTGGAAACCTCCAAGGATGGAGATCCCACAGCCTCTGGGAAAACTGTTCCAGTGCTTAATTATCCTCACAGCGATTTTATTTTTCTCTTACTTTCAACTTATGCCCATCATCTCTTTCTTCTGCACTTCAGTAGAGAGCCTGGGTCTATCTTCTTGGTGACCCTTTTGTTAGGTATTGGCAGGCTGCCAATAGGTAGTTGCCCCTGAAGTCTTCTCAGGGCTAAAAAACCACAGACCCTCAGGCTGCCTTCATAGGCATATGCTTATGGAATGTTGTTCTGTTATACCTACAGTGTCTTGAGCTGCAAAGCACATAATTAGTTGTATATTCTGCTGTGTTTTTCCTGAGGTCAGATCATTTCTAGTATTATTCATTACAAATTTGAATGTCTTTTCAAAGTGGTAACTAAGCAAATGGCTTATAGCTATTAAAGATTAGTCATAGACAATGGTATACCTAAAGTTATTGGAACCCATAATTGCATTTTCAGTCAAGAGAGTCCATTATGATTGTGTGTTTATCTCAAAGAAAGTTGATACATACTTTTATACTTCATGTGCTTTAATTCTTAAATAGCCAATCATATCTCTGTCTAGGGAACTGTAGCATTACTTCAGGCTGCTTTCACACAGACATGTTCATGTAGGGCACGTACAAATGCATACTTCGTGGAGCAAGACAAGAGTTGAACATTTGCGTTCTGATACACACACCAGGGATCTTTTCTTGGTTCAGTTGGATGTTGTGCCAGTCCCATGGTCAGCTTCAGAAGCAGCAGATCTACTGGTCACATGCAAAGGTAACCCAGAAAAGACGTCATGCTTTTATTACTAGGTAATTAACAACTTCACCCAAGTGAGGTACGAAAGATCTTTCATTACTACACTGATAACAGAAATCTCAAGAGAAAGTCCTGGAGATTTTAGTGTTCAAATAAACTGAGTGTGGTGACAAGTCAGGGCTTCAGAGTGCATGAGTAAGACAGCTCAGAGATTTCTCAGCAGGCCTTGTTCCTGTAGCATCTCTATAAGCTGTTGGGAGCGGATGAAACAGTCAAGCTCATGCTATGGGGCCCATTTTTGAGGCTAATTTATATCCTGTTTTTCTCAGTTGCCAATATATGGGTGGGCGATCCTAGCTGTTGTACGACTTTGGTACCTATCCACAAAATTTTGACATTCAGTTAATGGAGGTGTAAACAAAGCCATTTACTTGTTTCCTATATTTAGTACTAGTAATTGAAGCAAGGTAATGTTTTCACTTTTAAACAAATGACATAGGCATCTATTGCTGACATTTCAGCAAATGACATGAAATGCTCCTGTTCTAACCCGTATTACAGTAGAGTTGCTGTGGTTTGCATGACTTCAAAAACACAAAATTACACAGTTTTTATTTCTTTCTTTTTAGTAACAAAATTTAAAAAAAAAGAAAAAGAACTCAAACAAAATAAATGATCATGCTTATTTTCCACAAAGGCTCCTACCAAAATAGGATATTTTTTTTTGTTTTGTGTTTCGCCTATGGAAGCAACTGTTAGGTAGGTGAGGCTGCTATAGATGAAAGAGAAGCTGTGCAAGGTAGATGGGATTTCATAAGCCACTGCATTTGAATGAGTAGGATCTTTCAGGTTCCCGATTCATGGGAACTGAAGGAGATCGATAGGCATAGGAACAAGATATTCCTAGTTGCATGAAAAATATATAGACATCCTACTATATGTGGGACGTGATTGAAATGATACAAGCCCTGTACAGTTCTAACATGCAAGTTATGTTTCTGGTGAAACATATGATTTGCATTTCTGCAAGGAAGGGAAATGCCGGTGAGGTTCAGATTTGTAGTACTTGTTGACCTTTGGCAATGCAGTTGATACAGCAGATAATTTTCTGAATTGAGGCATGCATGAATCTTTTTTCTCCTTTATTTTATCCAATGGCCACACAGTAGGTCATTCTGTCATTAAATGACGTATTTCTGTCTTGTAAACACAGATGTGTTTAGTGGGGAGGTTAGTGGCAGGGAGAAATGAGCTATACCTCACCTTCTCTTGCCATTATTATTATAATTTATTATTTTTAAGGCCCGTGAAAGTGTGCTAGGTGCTTGGAGGAACCATTAAAACAATTAAGTGTTCAAAAAACGTGTGGATGTGGCGCTTCAGGACATGGTTTAGGGGACATGGTGGTTCTGGATTAATGGTTGGACTTGATGATCTTAAAGGTCCTTTCCAACCTAGTGATTCTGTGATTCTGTGAATTTAATGCTTCTTGTAATGCTCCAATAACCGGGGAATTTTTTACACATATATTTACCTTTATGCAGATAATTTTACAAGATGTGCTGCAAGCAATCACCTAACAGCTCCTTGTGTGATGTGTAGGGCCCTGCTGATTTTTCTTGCTCTCTTTCAATTTCACAAGGAAGGCAGTGATTCTGGCTCGTATTGCCACGGTGCTTTATATCTAAGTGTGACAGTAGGTTTGCATTAATCACAATGTAATTTTGTACTCTGCTTATCCTTAGTCAGGCTTGTATGTATGAAACCTGTGGACATACCTAGAGAGACCAGCTAATGTCCGCAGATGTTTCTTGAGTCCCTGCTTGCTCGCTCAAGTTGCAGCCCAAGGGAGAGTTGGTTTTCAGGGAGAATGAAGGTGCCTAGTTCTTTTTGCTCAAAGTTGGCTCTGGTTCTTTTATAGCCAAATTTCTCCACGTCCATTTACATTTGGAGCTATTGCCAGTTTACTGCAAGGGTTTGCACGCTGAAAAAGCCTCTGCATTGTGCCTTAGGCACCTCTGGTTCATGTGTGTGGCTGCTTAATGCATTAGACATGGTCCGGGTTGGTACTTGCATGGAGTGCATCTTTGTGTACATCCCCGATGGCATAAATGCAGAATACTTCTTGCCTACAACACAATTCAGAGTTTAGTGCTCATATATGATACAATTCCATTGCACTTGTCTTTACCACCCAGATAAATTTGCTTTAGTGAAATACTTTTATGTATAATATTTATCTGCTATATTTATCTTATATATTTCATGTTCTTTGTATGCTTTTTTGCTTGGACCAATCTCATGAACATTTTTTCTACTAATAAAGCCTCATCATCATGTTTTTAAATCAAATGAGAATGCTTTTACATTCAATATTGAATCATGCATGTTTAAGTCTGTAGCCATCAACAATGTACAAAACAAATGGACTGTGACCATCCCTTGTCACTCTTAAGCAAACCTAAATCACTTCATCTTAATTAAAATTTAACTTTTTCTTTCATTTGTATTGACTTTGAACGAACTGAAATGAAGAGCAAAGGCTGCTAGGTTTAATAAGGATAGAAGTTATATTGAACATCCAGGTGGAGTGCTGGAAGCACAGCTTGTTAATCAGATTGGGTGTATTATATTTGACATTGTAAATAGGTGCAGTAGGAAAAGACCATTAACTTTAAAGTTATTATTAAAGTTAATAGCGCTTAAGTGCTATTTGGAATAGAAGTGTACTATTTCTATTTGTACATGAGTTTTTGGAAGCATGTAAATACCAGGAGCAAACAAATTTAAACTGCAAAGAATGTGCTTCTGTATTTAAAGGGTAGACAGAATTTATAAGCTATTGAAACCAGCCTATTAATTTGAAGCAGTTCCATTATCTAAAAAAAAGCCGAAGAGGCAGAAAAAACGAACCCAGTGAAGCGTAACTGATTCCATTTATGTGCTGAAATAAAATCACCGTGATAGAGGTTTTTTCAAACAGCAGCTCAGGGCAGATTGATAGTTGTTCTAGGAACAAGTGTATGTTTTTTAGTGCAGGTTTTTAATGATAGAGGTGCTATATTAATATTTTTCCTTTCAATTAGAGAAAGACAGTGGGTGTTTATGAGTGTATGCATCCTCTTGGCATTCGACAGCATTTCTTTGGAGTGGGAATTACAGCAGTTTGTTTAAATGGCCTGTAAGAAAAAGGCAGTGTTTTGTGAATGTCCAAGGAGTAGGAAGGGTTTCGGTATCTGTTTATAATAATAAAGATATCTTCTCATGCCCTGCAGCGTAAGGCATCCCGGAGAGCTCTGCGGGCTGAAACACAAATCTGCATACCTGCCGATATTTGTTGCAGCCACTGCCAACGAGCAGGTGAAATAATAGAAAATGCTTATTAGAGCTTTGCAACAGCGTGCCCCTGGGTCAGAGAGGAAAGGGGAAACTTCTTTTACCATTACCTGCACGTCTTAAGGTTTGCTGATTATTATTTTACTATCTAGGTTCTCCGTGGGTCTATCAGACTTTCGTAAAAAATGCTGGGGTGGGAGCTAGTACCTAGATGTCCTCCATGGTATCACCTGCTCTTCCATCTTCCCGTTCATGAGTGATTCTGTCTGGACCATGTGTACATACGTAAAAGCTCTCTCAGAGCCCTCGGCAGGGCAGGCTCCTTCTTTTAAGCCTGGCTCAGAGTTAAGCGGGGCAACTGGGGTTAGAAAATGATGAAAGCATGACTGAATTAATGTAGTAAATTCAAAAACTTCTTCTGCCAGTAGTTAATTAATTGCTTTGTCTGTAAAATCTTGCTGTGGAAACGGGGAGAGCTTTGACACCGGTGCAGCGGTGGCAAATGCCCAAGAGCTGCTGGCTCCAGCGTTGCAGTGAACGCTGAGCCCCAGCCCCACAGCAGTGGCACGAAGCATCACCACTGCCTTCGCAGTCAGACAGGTGTCATTTCCCAGAATTAATAATGCCTACGGGAATGTTATTCTGCCTTTGGAGGGCAAAGATTTTTCTAAAATAAAACATTATTAGCCTTCAGATGAAATTTCTAACTTTTTTTGTCATTTGTTTCTGTTGGAATAGACAAAACAACCCTGTTCAAATCCATTAAATTAAATACTTGAATTTAAAAGGTCCTGAGATTAATTTGGTTATTGAAGCTTGCAGGATATCCTTGTTCAGGGTTTTTTGTGCCCTGTTCAAACTGCCAGGGCTTAGGAGCTGTTTGCACTTTCAAGTGTAAAGATTGCCCTGAGTGATTTGAAGCTTCTGAAATAAATTGCTGCATATTTATTGCTATAAAGATAATCTTCCAAACATGAATTGATGCCACTCTCACTTCCTTAGGGTTCAGCATTTCTACTGTAGAAAACCTTCCCAATCAACAAAAGAGGGAAACTGCCAGTACTTTGGTAAGATTTGTTATTGCTACCTGGAAGCCTGAAGGACAAAGAGGATGTGATCTGCAGACATAAGTACTCAAATGTTCATGGGGTGGGAAAAAAAAAAATCACGTGGATAGTTGGTGGCTAGGAAATGCTTCCAAGCATTCTGAGTAAAACTTGTTTTTAATTGTGAAACTATGCTTGACATCTTGTTCAGTAAAACGGCTTCTGTACACCTTTAGTAGATCTAAGAGTTGGAATTCCTCAATTGAGATTATAACTGCACTCTTACATTTGTTTAAGTTAACTTAATGAAATATGAAAAATGGGATTGCTTAATTGAGGAATAGGTGCTTATCATGAATCTACCACTCACTTACTTACAATTTTCCCCTTTCTGTAAGTAGGGACAGCACAAATGGTGGAAGATAATCCTTTTTCATAAAAATTGTTCTTGCATTTCTGTTGTTCCAAGTCTGCAGGAGAGCAGACTTGGATAAGGCAACTGTTATATGTTTTATATATATATATATATAAAACTGTTATATGTTTTATATATATATTATATATTTCTTTAAACAACAATGGCAATAAAGAGTTAAAAATATTAGGAAATTCAGATACTGTGGGTGCTGAACGAACAAATTCAGAGGTTGAATGCAAGTCAAAAATGCCTGCAAGATGAATGACTAAAAGAACAGAATCGGGATGTACTGGTCAAGACGGATAGTTCATTTTACCCTACCTTTTCCAGAACTGCAACATGGGGCATGTGAAGGCAGAGGTAGAGATAATTAATATGTTTGAAGGAAAATTTTGAGAAAAGTGGATCAAAGCATTAAGTAGCAAGCTTTCATAAAAAAGCAGATCCATTTTACAAATTTCTTTTCATTTTTAAGCCGGAAAACATAGCAGCATTAGACTAGACTAAAACCCCTTAATGTTTTTTATTGGATGAATACATTATCTTTGAATGAGAAAATGGATGCATTGTTGATGCGCTAGGCACAGATTTATGCACATCAAGATTGTTCTTGATAGATTAATATTCAGGGCAAGGGTGCCACTGTTTGGAATAGAATGTGACATATTTTTGTAATGCTTTCAAATGACTGAAATTGCTGCCTTTGAAAAAAGAAAAAAAAAAACCCAACCATATTTCCTGTGAATACAAATGTACAACATGTTCTTTCCCACATCTTTCACACCTGTAATTACATGTTACTGTCTATTCAGTGTCTCTGTTAATCCCGGAAAATGCTATTTTCATTCTGTTAAGGATGTGATCCACTTCTACTGAAGTGAATGGTGAGTCCCTTCTGTTTTAATGGGCTTGGGGTGACATTGGCGGTGAGAAAGGGTATTCTGGAATTGATAGCCTTGTTGCCTCTGGTCATTTCAATTTAAACTTTGGCACAAGAAAAGATGAATCACGTAAAACTCATTCATAATCAGAGACTGTGTTTCACTGCACTTATTCAGCACAACAGAAATACACACCATAATTTCATCTCTCCCGTTAAGACTTACAGGCTGTTCCAGTGCTGAATAACTTATAGAAATGAATAAACCACCAGCTTCTTTTCTTTTGTGAGTTCTGTAATCCACTCTAATCCATTTTAAAGATATAAGTGATACTGGTGGTGTGTGCGCTCCACAGAGCTCCTTGGGATCAGTCATCTTGCTGTCGCTAGAAGGTATCTCGTTATCTAATAAATCAGGAATTTAACATTAACAATTCATATTTTTTGTTAGGTCAGATAGTGTCATTGCATCTAAATGACATACTTTGATGTTTCTTTACCATTTCTTTGTATGTGTTGTGCACATATTTTGTACTGCACAAAAATCTTGCTGAAAAAGCAACTCAGCGCGGTGTCAAAGCCGCTTACTGCCAACTTGAGACTGAAGTAAAAGAATTAGAAGCATCAGGTGATATAATTGTACCAAGATTACATCTTTTCAGTACTTGTACAGCTTTATAAAGAAATAATCTGATACTACACAGCTGTGAGGATAAAAGAGGCAAAAAGCTAGTATTAAGTATAATACATGGCACATCTACATAGTCCCTAACTTAAGAGCAAATTATTGACTTTGTAGGGCTTATTGGGATGGTATCCATAGTAATAAAATATAGGACTAAAGCCGTAGAAACCTTCTCTGCTGTTAATCAAGTTCTTCGGTAAAGCCACTTTCCTAACAGCATTGAGCCATGTTCTTCTCAGTAGAATAGAAATAATTCCAACTGATTAATTGATTACAAGTTGAAGAAGTAAGTCAGTCCTACATGACATTCAGAGAGTGAAGCTCAAAGACTATTTCTATTCTAGTTAGTAACATAAAGTTAAGTCTCTTCTCTGGACCCTGGAGCAGGTGGCATGGTCTGGCTCACATCCCTATTGCTCCAGTCTTTTCCAGTCAAAGACAGTGGCAGTAGCCATACTGCTAGAAACTTCATTATCCTATCCCTTACACTTTATCCACTGAAAAATCTCTTCACTTTAGATATGTTTTTCATAAATTAAATCCTTATTTTGGGGCTTCAGAAGATTTTCAATTCAGTCATCTACACCTTCTGAAGTATTATATTTGTAGGCAGCTTTAAGAGCAGTTTATACAATTCCCTGTGAGGATTTTCAGTTGAATTTCCATTCTGGTTTACTTTGTAATACACTTTGTTCCCAAGATGTTAGTCTGCTATGTAAAGATCAGAGCTGTGCAAGTTTTTCTAAATGTCACCATGAGCTGCATCTAATATTTTTTTATGAATACCCACCCAGTCATCTCTTAGTGCTTTCTGCTGTATGAGGCCCCCAAATAGTTAAACCGAATAAGCTTGGAGCAGGAAAAGCAGTTGGGCATGCTCTGGTTTTGTACTTATAAATCAACAGCATAAGAAGGCAACACTGGGAACAAATATGCAAGGGTCTGTGGTGGTCAGTGAGGTCTTCAAGGTGAGAACGACAAGCTTGAATTGCATATTGTACTAGAGAAGGTGATGGGGTTTATGACTTTGGCTCCATTCCAGCAAAGTACTTAAAGCCTAAGTATAGTCCCGTTATGTAAATCTATTTATAGAGGTAGATATATTCCCTTTTTAATAAATGCATGCAACTCATTTGCATTAATAAAATTTATGAGTTAGCAGCAAGGAGAAAAGGTAGCTATTAGTTTGAACAACATTTTTTTTTTTTTTTGGTAATAAAATCTGACCTTTGTCCACTGGAAGAAAAATCTACACGTTAGGTTTGTTCACAGGATATCTCTGAGAGTCAGATAGTTTTGGCACAGAAAAGAACATGATTTCTGTCACTTTCATGATTCAAGCTGCAGCTTTTGTCATATAGCTTATATTAAAAAACTGTAAATTAAATTATAATTTATTAAAATTAACAAGAAAATTTAAAGCAGCAGCCACAAGTATGCGTGTTTTGCAAGAATGGAAACCCAGTGATATTCTCCCTTCTCCAGTGTATTTAAGAAAGTATTCTCAAAAATTGTAAGTCATTGATACGTCATTTGTTACAGGATCCTGCAATTATTGGTGAAAGTTCAGAAGATTAATGTCTAGAGGTTCAAATAAGCTTGAAAGGTACTTATTCAACAGGTTCTGGGGCCACTAAAGGGGTTATTTGACATAAAGGAAGAAGGGGCTACAGGCTACTGAAGTTTAGACAATATATATTTTTGAATTACATTAGAAATTAAGTAAGAAGCAGTGAAATATTAATTGTCTGGGCTTTGGGTTCAGATGCATATGTGTTAGATTTGGCCTAGTACTGCCTATTACAGAACTGCTTTTAGTTGCTGGAACCTTAATAATGTTTTCAGACTTGAACAATTTGGGAGCTCTGAATCTGTGGGGAAACAGTGGCTGGGATTTGATGGACAGCTGCGAAGGCAGGAGAAGACCTGGTAGAAGACACAATGGGACCTGGAAGAATTTCTGCAAGGTAGGATGAAAGGTTCAGCAGAGGGGGAAAAGAAAAGCAGGAGCCAGAACAGAGTAAGTGTGGAAAAAGTGAAATTGGAATAAGGCTGGAAGACTCATAAACCTGGGGTAAGGGATGCAGGGGGGCAAGGAAAAGCCAGGGATGATGTGGCCAAATTGCGTGCCGCTGGTAGGGCAGGCTCGCTGCCAGCCCCGAAGCGTGGATCTGTGTCCTGGTTTCAGCTAGGGTAGAGTTAATTTTCTTCATAGAAGCTAGCATGAGGCTATGTTTTGGATTTGGGATGAGAAAATGTTGATAAGGTGCTGATGTTTTGAGTTGTTGCTAAGTAGTCAAGGACAGTCCAGCTTCTCATGCTGGCCTGCAGCGAGCAGGCTGGGGGTGCATGGGAAGCTGGGAGGGGACACAGCTGGGACAGCTGACCCAGGTTGGCCAAAGAGATATTCCCTACCATATAACGTCATGCTCAGTATATAAAGCTGGGACAAAGAAGAAGGAAGGGGTGGAGGGACGTTCGGAGTTATGACGTCTGTCTTCCCAAGAAACCATTACGCGTGACGGAGCCCTGCTTCCCTGGAGATGGCTGAACTCCTGCCTGCCCATGGGGAGTGGTGAACAAATTCCTTGTTTTGCTTTGCTTGCGTGCACGGCTTTTGCTTTACTTATTAAACTGTCTTTATCTCAAACCATGAGTTTCCTCACTTTTACTCTTCCGATTCTCTCCCCCGTGCCACCGTGGGGGAGTGAGCGAGCGGCTGCGTGGTGCGTAGTTGCTGGCTGGGGCTAAACCACGACAATCTGTTATTTCTCAGCACTACTTTGTAATGAAGAATGTTCATCATCAGAACCAGCTCAGTGCTGCTTGGCAATTTAGGCAAAACTGAGTATTTTTGCCCTGAGGTAGAAGAAAACAATAGCTGTCCCCGGCTGCTGCGGTGTGGGGCAGGAGTAGGAACACTTCCGTCTGTTCCCACTGTCCTCTCCCATGTGCCCATCCCCACTGTTGGTAACAGCAGCAAGGCCATGGCCTCAGGACCATGGCGTTAAGGAGAGCTGGTCTCATGGATGTCCCTTACTAGGAGAGTCTGCCGCTGTGGACACCTACTTATTTTGCCTCTGCCTGAAATTGGCCCTGTGGTGTTCCTCTCCAGGTGGTAAGTCCACCTAGAATGTCCTCTTACTGCCAGCCACTACTCTTTCTGCACGACCAATCTATCTTAGTCTGGGTCATGTCCCAGAATAGGACCATAAGAATTCTTCTTTTTTCTTTTTAACTTTTGTTTTTAATACAGGAAATTTCTTACTCTTTGCTACCTCCTTCTTTCTTCCTCAGTGCTCCACAAACCCTGGTTTTCTCCACAAAATTCTTGTCTCAGCCAGAGCACAGGATAAGTGGTGATCACTGAAGCAGTAACTACTCAATATTTCTTTTTAACATCAGCCATATGGTAACTCTGTGATCATTGCCTAACTCAGTCAGGAGCTTAGAGATGTAAAGCTTCTTATGCCTTTGTTAGGCCAGCTGTTTCTATTGGGAGGCTGAAGATCAAGCAGCCATACTGCTGAATTTATCTAAAAAATCTTACTATGTAAATCTCAAAAAGGGAGGATTTTAAAAAATCTGTCTCTAATATGTGCTGGGAATTCTTACGTAAATAAACTATCCAAGGCTGGTCAGAAAGTGATATCCTTCTTTCCCATCCTTCTTGCTGTTTTTCTCCAGTTCTTAATCACAGTATCAACCATCCGTTTCTCCTACTGTTTAACCAATTTCAGCAATATGTCAGAAGGGAAAACAAGAATATTTCATTTCCAGTTTTATTTTAAGCACAGTTCAAAAGTTCCCATAACAGCTGGTAGTAATGCGAAAAACATTTTCTGTCATATTGGTTTAAAATAAAGTTTCCAGCACTAACACAAAAGCAGTAGCATTACGTTTGAAACAATTAATTGTATATGACACTGCAATTATATGACAGATTTCTAGTAGCTTCTGACTGCTGCAGAATAAAATCAGATGTGCTTTAAATGCACCTTATCAAATAACACTGTCCTTAAAGCTCTTCAGGACATGAATAAACTTCATGATGTAGTTGCTGGGAGCAGGGAGGAAAAGGGTTGTTAGAAAAATAAGAGAAGAAACTTGTGTATTTCCAATACACATAACGGCTTTACTCTGAGGATAGAACTGTCTGCGGAGTCATCTGTGTGTGTGCGCTCTGGTCCCAACCACAGCCCACCCAGCTCTTGCCTTTGGCTTGCCCCAAAGCTGTCCCTTCAGCCCAGGCACTGCTATTGCTGATCCCGTTCCCACAGGTGTGTCTCCTGCTGTTGTAAGTTGAAACAATCGGATAGATGGAAATCACGCTCATCTTTCTCAGCCTTATGCTTGAAAGGGGAAGAGAAGTTGGTTGAGAGGACCTGAAAATGTCTCCTGGAAATAATCTATCATGAAATGGGTGAAGCACTTTCCCGTCTGCAGAAGGGTGGTTGCTTCCGCCTCTTCTCCTCAGCTTAGGAACTGGTAGAAACAAAAGAATTTGTCAATCAAAAAGTGCTGTTCTTGAGTGCAAAACCGCAATTAGGAGCTCTCAAATGGATTCTCCAAGATCAATGTTGCAGAACCATTCCTGCCGCAGAGGCCACACAGAGGGAGAGGGGGTTTTCTGTCTCCTGGAACGGGAGGAGTCGTCGCAATTCAATAAATAGAGCCGCAGTATCTGAACAAATGCAGCTACTCTTTATTCTAACTTTCCACAGGATCTCACAACACATGCTTCAATAACTGCTGGCGAGTATTGACTTTGGGAACACTAATCTCATCGCCGACTTGTTCAGGGTACCAGTGAGTTGCTATTATAGCGTGTCAATGATTGTAGTTACTGCCCTTTCCATTTCCGCCTCTGGGTTAAGAGGCATTTTCCTGTGCTCTGTAATTACCAGCCAAACACCAAAGAATTAACACTCTCCATCTGACAGATTCCGTGATACTGTATGATTGCTCCCGCTGAAGCAATAACTGTTCGCTGACCTACCAGCTCTTGCAGGAGGCTTGTTTTATAGTTCCATTCAAGCACATTTAAGAAAACAAGAATCTGAGGAAAGACTCTATGGGCTGATATAAATAAAGCTAAGATATTGTAGCTTACACACTGACATTTTCAGAGCTTTAATTTCAGGCGACAAATGGCACGGTCATTGAGGCAATCAATTTAAAATGACAGAAAACATTTAGATAAACACAAAATCATCTACTGCATAAATATAGGTATGGGGTGGGGGGAAGAGATAAATTTGCTAATGGCAGGAAACTTAAATGAAAACCCTGCTTATAGAAGAAAACTTAAATAAAAATGGAGTAATGGAAAAGATTTCACCAAATATCTGTTTTTTTTATGCATAGTCATTTCAGTTTATTACCATGAAGACTGAAAAGCATAAGCCAGGCCTTTTCAGCATCGAGGGCTTCAGGCCAGATCTAGTCTGCTGGTTGTCAGCAAATGGTGAAAACGCTGTCAGTTAGCAAAAATGTTATCGGTCCTCTTGCACCAAACAGTGATAATGTGCCCTTTGCTTGCCCGGCAGCGTGAGCGCAAGAGAAGGCAGTCTTACTGATCGGAGAAGGCCGAGGCAAGTACGAACACCCGGCGTACGGCTTGGAGGGGTTCCCGAGCGGAGCTGCAGCCATGGCTTGGCCAAGTCCGTATGGAGAAGTGGGAATGTCTGATAGGCTCTGAGGGAAAGAGCATGAGCCTGGGGTCTGGAAAAGGAGGGGAAAACTTCATTTGCCTGCTTACTTATGTCACTGGGTGACGCAGCTAAGTCATCCCCTCTGTTGACCGAATGAGGAAAAGGCGGCAGTGGGTCCCAGGTAGAGGTGGATGATTTTTCATTACATGTTTAATGTTTCAGGCAGGTATATGCAACCTGTATCTTGGTTCTGAAACACAAAGGCAGTCAGACATTAAGAAAATCAGATCCAGTGTCAAGATGTTGCCAAGAATTATTTAGGAACCATAGATGCAGAAGTACTTTTTTTTTTTTTGTTTAGGAAAATGGCTTCATAGGCATTGAAGTAAAATCTGATCTTGATTATATGGCTGTAAACCACTAACTTCAGCAGTAAGCATAGCTGAGAGAAGAAATTGATCTATAAAAGTCAGTCATAAAACTGAAAATAGAGAGAGGTATTAGGAGTTTGTTAAATTGGAAAAGGGTATGAACAGAACACGTGAGAGCCAAACCCTTCATGTGTGGTTCTACTCATCATGAAGCTGAGATCCTGCAGTGACGAGATCGTGCAGTGACAAAATCCTTCTGAGAAATTAGAAATTAGACTGTACAAGTGCAAAGATAAACTGCAGACTTGAAAGCTCTGGTCACCTTTTGCTTTAAATTGTGGTAAATGGGAAGCAATTTCTCATGATCTTGTTCTCTGAAGTTTTCAGTTTGTTGAGTTCACCAATAAAAACTGACATCAGCAGCATAAAGTTTAAAGTAGCAAATTGATTTTTAAGCTCGCACAGCCAAAGGCAAAGTTCTCAGTAACGTAAAACTGTTAAGCCACAGGGTTCTGAGCCTGAACGCTACCATAGATCATTTCCACTTGTAGTGCAATGTGTATAGGACAAATGCAGATCTTGGTAAATGCCTTGCTTTAAATCCCTCTGGCACAAATACATTAAAATCATTCATAGGTACTTAGAGCAGCAGCATCTGACTAAAAGGTCTCAATGGGAATGAATTTTCTGCATCCCCATAAGTCAGTGTCAGTGGAAATTCCTCACGACTAAAGGCGAAAGCGGTCGCTAGTGGACGCTCAATAGGGAGCTGTGTTACTGCATAACGTAAGGACAGAAGATCAGTTGGTAATCGGTGGGCTGCCTGCCTGCAGATGTCAGAAGTAGTGCCGTCCCGTGGTCACGCCTTTGGACGGATGTCTCGTTTAATCCCAAGGCTCCGTGTTGCTCATTTCACCTTCTTTGCTGCCCCTCTTGCAGTTTCGTGAAGATTTTAAGCTTTTCGGAGGTGAGCCTTCTTCTGACGCAGGCATCCTACGCTGCATAGCATAATGCTGTACTCCTCTTACCTGCCACAACTGCTGGTACCGCAGGAGCAGAGAATAATAATGCAGGTTGCGTCTGCCTATTCAGTGCATTGGAACTTAATAGAAAAATCAAAATTTTTTGTTATTTGGAAATTGAAAAGACAATACTCATTCTTAATTTAATTTGAGTTAACAACAAAGCCTGAAATCACTGCTGACACTAGGAACTGTGTGGTAAATATTTGCTTGCATTTTGCCTCTGTGATTCCATTGATAATTTCAAGCTGCTGAGCAATGTTTATTAAATGGTGTTTATAATATTCCTGGGTGCCAACCTGTGTGTATGTGATTAGAATAGCAATCCTTTTGCACGTTTGTGGTCATTTATATCATATAAAAGACTTCAAAGGAATAGATGTGGCCCTTGAAAAGGAGCTGGTCTGTAGAATGTGTCTCATTGTGCATCTCCTTGCTTTAACCCCGGGACGTGTTCTTCCTGCCGTCGCCAATGAACTTGGGGAGAGTTGGGGGTTTCCTCAGAGTGTTGACTATTCCACATTTGTACTGGATGGAGAGCATCTTGGACTACACCACTTCAAAACCCAGGAGCTGTGAACCCTCCCCGCCATCAACATTTCTTGTATATCAACACGCAAGGGCTGCCGGTTGTGGGGTGTAACAATTTACAAGGTTATGGTTAGTTTGGATTTAATGTTTCTTCGATATTGAAGAGTAAAACAGCAAAGGAGGTGGTCTCACTTCTGTTGATGCTTTGGGGGCAAAAGTGGTAGAATGATTTCCTTCCTACCTCTGATATTTTGTGCCATTTCAATGGGAGGTTTGGGTCGGTGTTTCTTTCAGCAATTGTCATTCACGTGGTTGTGGATTTTCATAAAATTGCCTGAGCTTCTCATAGGGATGGCAGAAGTGAATGTGCTCTTCACCTGTCCTTCACAGGCTGTCCTATCCCAGACTTGCTTTTAGCCTTGCAGTTTCTTTCACTGTGTAGGCAAAACAATAAGGCCTCTCTTGAGATAATAAGGAGACTCTAGTATAAAAATATTGTAATAAACAAGCTAAAGAATTGTTAAGCAGTTGGAGAAAAAACAGCATCAAAATTAAAACTAGTTCTAGCAGAAGATCAGTGAAATTGAGGCTTTTATCATTCAGGTATTATTTCCCTGTTGGGCATGTGTAGAGTGCAGGTAAATAGCTACAAAGCAAAATGTTGCCATATTAACCTTTTCTCCCTATTTTTAACTCACAGTCTAAACACAGCCGCGGCACAGGAACACAGACAGTTCCATAAGACAGTTATTCAGCTGGAAGAAACATTAATCTTTAAATATAAGATTGTTCAGTTTGTATTCTGTTACAGATTATTTAGTGCTTTTCATGTACTATAGCTCAAAGTGTTTTACTAAGCAATGAATTATAGTAGAGCTGTGCCATGAATGCAGAACTCACCAGAGCTACAGATACAAATGTACTAAAGTCATTTTTTGTGTCTGAATGCTGTCACTTGTACCTATACAAATGATGGATAGGGATGAGTCCTGTGCAAAATAGATGTTTGCTTTTATGGACTAACCAGAAAATACAAATCCAAGAGTAATATTTGCAAACAGGAAAGCTGTGTTTGAGATAAAGTTTTTTTTTGCCACCCCATGAAAACACAATACAATATGTGTGAAAAATGCAGGCAGGAAAAATATTAGTAAATATGAAATAGTATTCTACTTTTTAAAATTATTATTTATTTTTTTATTTCACCAGCAGCTAGAATTCCACAAAGTAATCAGACACCACGTTTTCCTGTGCATTGCAAAAGTGCATGGTAGGAGACAATTCCTGCCAGAAGACCTTGCAGTCTGGCTAGATAAGACAGGAAAAGGTTGGTGGTGGCAACTAAAAGATGAGGACTGGTGTTTGAAAGCAAATGAGTTACAGTTGTATAACAAATTAATGCTGAGCAGCTGCAGAACTATACACATATTTTTAGACTATTCAGTCATGAAGGTTATATTAATTTACTTCATCATCCTTCACTGGAAAAGCAGGAGAGTCCTTGCAACTGGTGATACTTCCTTGGCTGCTCTGAGGTGACTTTATTCACCGCTGTGACTTGACCTGTTCGAACATTTGGCTACATCCTCAATCACGTAGAGATTGGAGTGTTTTGCGCAGTCTTTGATATTTGAATCTTGATGTTTCTAGTCCTGTTTCCAGTATCTTAAACCCTCTTATCTTCCATGGACGTCCCCTGTCTTTTACTGTATGTAATGAGGCTTATAAGAAGATAAAGAGTCAGGATGGAATTAAAAAGATCAGAGGATATTACATCTACTGTGCTGGTTTTCAAAGGTGTTTGCTTTAAGCCTCATCCTTCTGTAGCACCACAGTGTGAAAGCAGCAGTCAATAACTCTGGGAATAAAAAAAGAAAGTTGTCTTGAAAATGAAGGATTACAATGCAGTGAGTATCTTCAGTCACTTGGTATAATGTTATAGCATTTCTTAATGGATCCCTTGGGCAAAGTGAGTATCTTCACCACTTACTGCTCTTACTGGTTATCACAGAAAGGAAGCAAATTTGAAAATTGTTTCAAATAAGAGGAACAACATTACACTGAAGAAACTACATTAGCTTTTTTCTCTCTCTTTCTGTCCTTCCCGCTACCTTTGTTCAGATGAGTTAGGAGGACCACCAAAATTAAGATTTAATACTTTCCAACACTAACAGTTTTTCTTATAGTAGAAGAGCAGAACTCCCATTTTTCTTTGTATCTCATCCTGATGTATACAGTATTGTACAAAAAGCGCAATGTGATAAACATAATAATTGGCCTGATATCAGCAGCAGAAAATCACGAGATGATTACCTTTTGGAAGAGATGGATTATGGTCTAGGTAGCCCACTTCCCGGCTATTAATTCTTCATGTCCTGCCACAGGTAATGGTCTAGTGCCTAATCCTTTGGACTGGAATGCTCATATTTATTTTTTGAAGACAGTTTTATTTTGTTTTGTCGTATTTTTACATATATGCAGAAAGGTTGTGGCACACATCTCCTTGAAGATTGGGTAAAATTTCATTTTTCTGCGATTATTAGACTGTTATTCACAATCTCTCTGCCCATGACTCTTGAGTTGGAAGCCTGATGTAAACGGACATGAAACTTTTTCTTTCAATTAATCTTTATATTCTAAGTAATGGATAATCTATTTAGGTGTGCTCTGGAACTTTGGAGTAAATGTTCCGAGCAGAGCAAACAGACCAGACCCATTTCTTTCAAAATCTTTCCTGTGTTATTCTCTGCCACCGAGGGAGGTCAGCTCTGATGCCCTACATATCTACATGGCAAGTCGTTAAAAACACACACAGTTTTCTCTGTGGTTATGTTCTCTTTGCTGTGTGGGTTTAATAGTCTCTCTCTTTGTTACGAATTGGTTGGTTCTTGCTACAAGCACAACAATACATTATTATTAAAAAAAAATATCAGTGGTCTGTTAACACGAGGTCTTGGTTCAGTGTAGCAGGACTATTATTTATAATAGAAGATTACTATGAGTTAAAATAACAAGATCTGTGTTCTGCTCCTCAATCTAACAGCTTCTTCACTGCCCTTAAGCAAGTCACTTTAACTTTCTTTTCTGAAAATTGTGGATAATAATGAATACTTTGGTATCTCACAGCGTGCTGGAAAACAAAATTTCTGCTGGATAATCGGCAGTATGGCAAAGGAAAGATACGTATGTTAAAAGCAAACGGTATTTAAAATAGCGTAAAAATCACATGTGTTTCAGGGAAATGCACCTTCCAGGTAGTTAATAATGAACAGCACCTATTATATACTGTCTGGAGGGGAGAAGAAAAATGCCAAATGTGCTGCGCTTTGTCACAGTTCTTGATGCCCCCGTCGTGTGCTCCAGCTCTCAGATGGCCTTGGTGTTCCTCGCCGGTCTGGCTCCAGCGTGTGAACGTCCGTCTCGTGCTGGGGAGCCCGAGCCTGGAGGTACCACGGGGCTCCGGCTGTGGCCGTGCCAGGGCCCGCGTGGGGTGGGCATCGCTTTCCGCGGGAAAGTCACGGTCAGTGCGGAAAGTGCTACTCTCTCCCATTTAACCTCTTCCAGAGCTTTGTGTGTTATTTCTCTCTTCAAAACCGCTGAAGAGGTCTGAAGCACTTCAGGACCGGAGCTATCTCAGTTTAACCGGAGATAGGATTCTTTGCTGCTAACTGGTATGGACCAGTCTCTCTGCGGAGCATTTCTGTTGATGTTCTCACAGCCGGTGTTCAGCGCATCTGGTATATTAGTTGCCACGGAAATAAAACGTCCGACTCTTCTGTTGCATAAATTTTAGTAATGTCAAGATTAAAAGCTTGCTAGCAGAGACAAGACCGCAGTCTGGGGTGGCTGGAGGGCCGGGGCTGTCCAGCTCCACCTAACACTTTCATAGGAGAAACACATTGGGAGAGGTCGCCTATAAACCAAATGGAATTGCTTGGCACTGATAAATACCATGGCAATTATGTAGAACTGAGAAGTGATAGTAGATGGGAAAATGTGAAAACTCATTTACTGAAGCACATAAGTATTGTAACCAAAAGAGTGATTAAGACCCTGTTTGTCGTTGCTGTAGCACATCTCAGTTCGTGGTACAAAACAGCAGGGCAATATTTCAGTATTTGATGTGCTGAGTACAGCATAATGAAATAAAGTCTATTACTTTGCAACTTGTCAAACAGCTACGTAAAATGTGAAACTAATCTAACAGTTTATGGTTTCTTTTTGATCATCCAACACTACTGATTTAAAAACCTGCACATTTATAAAAATAAGGCTTTAGTTACCTTAGAAGAATAACTATACAACTAAAATTCTTATTTCTCTGGTTATGCTGTGGTTTGGTAAAAAACTTTTCATGGAAGGGGCAGTAATCAATTCTTAAAGTACATAAGAAATCTCTTATACAGACTAACATTTGAAGCTGTCTTATGGAATCTGTTTCTTGCCTTGCTCTTAGCCATTTGAACTTTCTTGTTGTCAGTAAAATGTATAAAAAATGACAAGGGGACTCTGGTTTATAGGCAAGTGAACTTTGAGCTCTTCTAAGACAGTGGTCACAAGCAAGACCTGAACATCTCTGAATTATCACTATTTCAGAAAGCAGTGATGTCTGACTGTTAAGTGCACTTGATGTTCAGCTCATCCAGCAAGATTCCAAAAATGAATAAGCATTACTGCAGTACGGCAAATATTACCCTCAAGTAACTGGTGTCTAGTATGGGAGATCAGGTGTTTCTTAAGTTTCTTACTTATTTACCCATCAGTATATTTTGGACAGCAAACTGTTTGAATAGATCAGTTGTAGCTGCTGATTGGCAGTGCCCAATATGCAAACATGTTCAGTGCTTCTGTGGTCTTCAGCTCTAGAGACTGTTAAAATATTCCAGTAGGAAAAAAATGATAAGCGAGTCATGGCTTCACCTTTGAACCACAGGAGGATGTTTCACCTTAGTGAATAGAATACTGAAGTCTGGATAAAATACTGCTTGGTTTGTGTTTATCTGCAGTCATCTATAATGCATTAACTGTATTTCTATGTAATTTAAATTTTATGCACTTTTTGGAGATGACTTAGAGTGGTATTTTTATATTTTCATTGCATTTATTTCCTTAGGTAAGTATTGGCCAAAGTATCGGTCCAGGAAACAGATATTCTGTGAATGCCTAAATAGGCATTGCACTGAGGTTTTAGGTCAAATTCTAGACTTTATTATACATTTGTAAGAAATTACTTTCAAATTGCATATGACATATCCCTCAATTCTCAATAGTTCAGGAGGTGACATCCAGTAGGAAATTTATTCAGAGACCGCAGGTACTAGATTTATAATAAAATTGCTTTCCTGATTCCATACCATGATCTATAGAAGCTTTATGAAAAAAACAGATTTCAGGTTTCCTATTCTTTGAGGACTGCCTTTTGGTATTTGGAATTTTTTTATCTAAATGATTATATGTAGAAGTATTGCAACAATTAGTAGATGGCTTCCTGTTTAGAAACTATAGACCAAATTTACAAAAGCACAAATAATTTTTATTAGGTAGATTGTATCTTTCACTGTAGATCACAGAATCACAGAATCACAGAATCATTAAGGTTGGAAAAGACCTTCAAGATCATCAAGTCCAACCATTAACCCAACCCACCAATATTTTGTCAGATGACTGAAGCTACTATTTAAATGGATGAAAATAAAAGCACTTTCTTAGGCATACTGTGTTTTACTTGTAATTTTTCAATATGTATAATACAGCACCACTACGCTTAAGCCAAAATTTAATTTAAGGCTAAAATCATATATTCACATATATTCATCACATACTATACCATACATAATATTTTTCTTTAAATATAAATAAGAACAACCAAAAACTGTAAGGTAAAAATCTCAGATCTATTCAGCTGGTGTTAAAATCCCTGTTGAGTGCCATGATTTCACAATCAGCCTTGCTGAGTCTCAGAAATATGCTCCTTTCTGGCAATGTCATTTGAGGTTAGTGTGGTGTCACTCCGAGCACTCCTGGAACGCCGCTAACGGGCCTCGGCCGCGTACTTGCAGGATGCGGTGCCTTCTGCCTTCACACCTAGACAAGTGCCGCCAGTGTTTCCTGTAATACGCTGCACACGTACTATGAAAGAAAACCCTTCAAATAATAGATCTTTCAAAATCTGTCCCCTGTGTAATACTGTTTGTCCTTCAAAACATACCTGCTATGTGTTAATGCTTCTTAGAGTCTCTTCTGTACAACAGTCTTTGAAGGTGTAAAAACTGATGGAAGTTTGACAAGCAGGTTGGTATCTTTAATGTAGGAGATATGCCAGCAGCAAGAAGGATGTGATAATGCCTTAATGAAATTTGGAAAATCCAGCTGTATTTTATTAGAGGGGGAAAATAGCAAAGATTTTGCTCTATTATAACTTGGTTGTAAGTCACCAGTCGCTTATCAAAAGGCCAACCAGGACAAAACCAAGAACCTCTCCTTTAAACAGATAAAGGAATTTCTCTTTTAACTTGTTTTATATTATTAAATAGACTTTTAAGATACTGTGTTCATGCAGAAGAGATAAAAATCCACGAACCAAATATTGCCACTCACAGCTCCTTTTTTTCAAAATCACATTTCATTTTCTTGTTGGTCATGTTGGTCATCTTGTTGGTCACTATGACATTTGCAGTCTGTTATGCATCTTTTTTCATCCTCTGTCTAAAAGAGGTTTGGTTTCTTGTTCTACAGCAAAATTAGGCAGTTACTTTTGAAAAACATAAACAATGCAATCAAAAATAAAAAAAACCTTCGCTCTTTCAAAGACCTGTGTTGGTATCCATGGAAAGTTGTGCCGCAGAGATGACTGTAAAATAGTAAGGCTGGGAGAGAGATAATACAAAAAGAAAGATTTGTTAAACCAGAGGTGCTGCAGGATAATGAAAAAGAAAGATTTAGGATTATTTCGAGAGAAAACCCCTTTAAATCTTAATCCCAGTGTAGAGATGTAAATGGGAAGGAAATCTGTTTGCTAAGGTATTGCTCTACCTCTTTAATTATATAAATAAAATCTTAAAAGGCTTGATATTCTTGCTATTGCAGGGCACTGCATCTAATTTAAAATGCAATACTCTCTCAGGACCGCTTCCCGCCCAGAGTTCAGGGTGGTAGGTAGGTTAGGGTGCACAGTCTCTTGTTCAGGTGTGGACATGCTGCGTTATGTGGGAAACTGTTGGCTCCGAACAATAAACACAACAGTTTTTCTCTTTGAATCTTGACTTCTTTGAATTCGGAAATAGATGGATCATTCTGTAACGCTGCTTGAGAGTGTGGCAGGAGCTTTGGACCAGGGCTGGTTAGACTGCTGCGCGACCCGCAGCTTTTCAGCTTGAGTAGGTGGTGGGTTTTAAAGAGGTCAGCCAGGAGATCCGTGGATTTATTGATCCCCTTTGTTCACAGGTGTTACCTGATAACCCTTTATCAGCAGCAGCTCAGGAGGACGCACAGGTTGTTACTGACCAAACTGCCAAAGCTCTGAAAAAGGGCAAAATACGACTATCCTGACAAAGCAGATCCAGTCCAGCAAACCTCAGGTTAAAGCCAGTTACTCTTACAGCGGAATGTTTCATCATATGGTGTCCCGGCAGTTTGTTGTACAGTGTCTTCTTTATAGATTTTACAGTATTCTTTAATAACAGATATGTCAGCTTTGCTTTTGCACAGCTGTATTTCTGAGTACATACATAAACCCCAGTTCAAACATCTGTAGACAATAAAAAATATCCAAATAATGGAGCTGAACTGAGCTACAGAAACAGCCACATTGTGAATTTGTCTTTATTTCTGTGGTCACAGCGGTTCAAATAATAAAGCAGTTCAAATCCTCCAAACTGTATTATTAAAAGTCTTTATGGCCGTGTTCAGACAATTTATAGTGAATATGACTGATGAAAAAATTTATTGAGCAAGACAGAGCACTATAAGTATGATAAGCAATATTTCATGTCCTGGCTAATTAAAAAGTGCAGCAAGAAAATATTTCACTGTAGTAATGAGGATAAGATAATCATTTTTTTTAGATAGAAAAAACATTTAAGTAAATGACAGCAAAACAGTCCACTTTAACCCTCAAAAATACTTTGTTTTAAAAAAATTAACTGTTTCTTTAAAAGTAAAAGAAATCATTAAACAAATCAATATTTACATTGCCACAATCACAGTGTCAGAAATATGTTTGGAACATGTAAATTGGTAATAAACCAATTAATGTGCCTTTTTGCAAAGGTAAAAAGAGTTGGTAATAATAAATATATAAAAAAGGTATACTTTGAAAAGCAATGGAAAAATACAAACTAAAAATAATACCATTTTCTTGTTTTCTTTCTTATTTTTTTAAACAAAGAATGAGTTACAGTATCTTTTACTAGGTCCACTTCTGAAATATTTATTCACTTAATGCACTTTACATAGTTTCAAATCAGCTACCCCCAATCCACCCCAAAACAACATCGTTCAAGTGAAGACCTGTGCATAGCTTGCAACCGACAGCAAACCAAACAAAATTAGAACAAATGAGGAAGAGAATGGTTGATACTCTAAAGAAAATTGACTCAGTGCTCATCACCTCCTCTCCGAAAGAGTGTAAATACACAAGAGGGGTTTCACAGAAAAGCAATGGAAATGATCAGGGACTTTTAGGAAGAAATTCTCATATAAAAGATGTATGAAAAGGGCTGAGATTTAATTTTTTTAGAAAGGGAATTAATAATAAATGTATGCTGGAATTGAAGACCTAATAATGTGAAAAATTATGTATTGATCTTCAGAATATTTACTCATAATTAATTTCAACGTTTTTTGAAAGCTGTGAAATTCTACACCTCAAGGTTTATACTAATCTCTACTGTTAGAAATAGATATTGATCAAGTGCAGAGAGTAGATTACTGCACGTATGTAAGAGATGGGATTCTTGCACCTTTTTCTGAAGCATCTGTTACTGTTAGGAGCAAGATACAGAGGCGGCTAGAAATTTGTGTAGAAACAGCCTTGAATTTCCTTCTGGTTTTGATAAGCTCAGATCAACCTCACTGCTGTGTCCAAACCAAAACTGTCTATCTGTGAGCAGTTTTCAGTATCTACAGTTTTGCATCCCCTGTTCATAAAAATAAATCTGTTCAGTTGGATATTTTTAGTTTCAGTCTTCCTGGTTCATCTCCAAAGAATTAATCTTGCTGTCCTGGAGCCTTACAATTCCAAAGGATCCTGTTAGAAATTAGCTTATTTGTTTTATTTAGTAACTCAGTGCAATCCACTTGAAATGTAGCAACAGCCATGAGTATTTTGAAGACTTTATTATGCTTGATGTTAAGTTCTTCAGCAGTGGGATCAGTGTGTATTTTGTTTTTAACTTGCATTGTAAAATGCCTCATGTGCTTTGTATTATAGTAGGAGATAATATTAGTGTCTTGTGCTCTAAAAAAGAAAAAAAAAAAAGAAAAATTAAACTCTCAACTTTTTTCATTTTGAAGTTGCCATTTCACCCTTGCTCACATGCTGGGGACTACATTGGCAAAGGAGGTAAACAGTTAAGGTCCATCTGTCGTCTGCTTGACAGACCTGGACAGAAAACTGTCTTCTGAGGCTTCCAAGCCTTGGAGGCTTATAGCTGGTTTGATCGCACCTACTGACGGTTGTTTCTGAAGTGCATTAGCTCCCCACTATATCAGTGGAAACAGAGGGGGGCAATTCTAGATGGAAATTCAGGTCTTACTGATTTGCCTGATAAAGTTGCCTGTTTCTTTTGTTGACTGTAGAGGCAGTTTACGGTAATTACAGCGTGATTAGGTTCACCTAATTTTAGATATCTGCAGGCATTTCTAGAGTGCGGTTTGTGTGGCATATACTAAACAGCTGCTTTAGGATGCGATGAATCATGTCTAAAAATGCTCATTTCTCCCCATTTACTGTAAGGGAAGTCTGTATAACTACCTCATAAGTAAATGTCTCTGTTTTCTGTATAGGCGAATAATTAGGCCATCAGCAATTCTGTGATGAGGGATTTATTCTAAATTCCTTTCATAAGTGCTGCTCCACTTGGCCTAAACAATTAAGATCCACTAGCTAAAAAGAAAGAACATTAATGAATGTTAACATAAAAGAGAAGAAGAATGTGGTTGTCGTAGTTAATTAGCCATACCATTGAGGAACACATGAGTTCTGGTTTCAGGAAATGCTGAATGAAAAAGTACAAGAACTGGAAGCCAGAACTACCATCACAGATAAGTGCCCTAAAACTGAGCCTTGTGCTGAAACTGTCTTTCACCCATCAAATATTTATGCAAAAGGGAAAGTAGGAACAATTTAAAGTTGCCTGCAGCCCCCTCTGGAATACCCTACAGGCCTGTGCATAGCATACCGTGTTAGCTGGGCTGAACCTGGATGTGTCTGAATCACCTTATGCAGAAGAGGGATTTGAATGCAGGTCTCCTAACACATTTCTGAGCACATTTCTTAAAAGCTGAAAGGCAGAGAAGTGCCACTGGAACAACAACCACCATTTTCTTCAGCCATGTTTTGAAGGAGAGTGAAGTTCCTCCCACTGTAGAAGAAGATCAGGTCCGTTCAGGAACCTGAACATGCACAAGTCTATGGGACCTGATGAGATACATCCCAGAGTCCTGAGGGAATTGGCTGACGTAGTTGCCAAGCCACTCGCCATGATATTTGAAAAGTCCTGGCAGTCAGGGGAAGTCCTGGAGACTGGAAAAAGGAAAACATTGCACCCACTTTTAAAAAGGGTAGCAAGGAGGACCCTGGGCACTACCAACCCATCAGCCCCACCTCTGTGCTTGGGAACATCATGGAACAGATCTTCCTAGAAGCTATGCTAAGGCACATGGAGGACAGGGACATAATTTGAGCCAGCCAGCATGGCTTCACCAAGGGCAGCTTCTGCCAGAACAACCTAGTGGCCTTCTATGACTGAGTGATTAACTCAGTGCCAAGAGTGATTAACTCCCAAGTGCCAAGGGAGAGCTATTGATATTGTCTATCTGGATTTCTGTCAGGCCTTTGACATAGTCCCCCACAACATCCTTCTCTCTAAATTGGAGAGAGACGGATTTGATGCGTGGACTGTTGGGTGCATGAGGAACTGGTTGGATGGGTAGTGGTCAATGGCTCAATGTCCAGATGGAGATCTTTGGCAAGTGGTGTCCCTCAGGGGTCCATATTGGGACCAGGACTCTTTAATATCTTCATCAATGACATAGTGCAATCAGGTGCACCCTCAGCAGACAACACAAAGCTGACATGCCTGAGGGACAGGCCCATGTGACCCTCATGATGTTCAACAAGGCCAAGTGCAGGGTCCTGCACCTGGGTCGGGGCAACCACCAGTTTCAGTACAGGCTGAGGCATGAATGGATTGAGAGCAGCCCTGCCGAGAAGGACTTGGGGGTACTGGTGGATGAAAAGCTGGACAGGAGCTGGCAATGTGCACTCGCAGCCCAGAAGGCCAACCATATCCTGGGCTGCATCAAAAGAAGAGTGGCCAGCAGGTCAAGGGAGGTGATTCTGCCCCTCTACTCCACTCTGGTGAGACCCCACCTGGAATCCTGCATCCAGCTCTGGAGCCCTCAGCACAGGAAAGACATGGACCCGTTGGAGCAGGTGCAGAGAATGGGCCACCAAAATGCTCAGAGGGATGGAACCCCTCTCCTGTGAGGACAGGCTGAGAGAGTTGGTGGTGTTCAGCCTGGAGAAGAGAAGGCTCCAGGGAGACCTTATAGCAGCCTTCCAGTACTTAAGAAATATGGGGACAGACTTCTTAGCAGGGCCTGTAGCGATAAGACAAGGGGTAATGGTTTTAAACTAAAAGAGAATAGATTTAGACTAGCTATAAGGCTATAAGGAAGACATTTTTGGCAATGAGGGTGGTGAAGTACTGGCACAGGTTGCCCAGAGAGGTGGTAGATGCCCCATCCCTGGAAACACTGAAGGTCAGGTTGGACGGGGCTCTGAGCAACCTGATCTAGTTGAAAATGTCCCTGCTCATTGCAGGGGGCTTGGACTAGATGGCCTTTAAAGATCTCTTCCAACCCAAACTATTCTATGAATCTATGATTTATTTCTGCGTGGCTTTTGAAAGACAGGGCTCGTGCACATAACTGCAAAGGTTAGACCAGGTACCTCGATGCTTGGATGAGTTGCAGAGTATAGGTTGGAGTTTGAGGTTGAGGTTTCCTATTGCTTACTTTGCATAATTTCACAGGCAGTGTATCTGTTGCAAATCCCCTTTTTTTGTGGCATCCAACTATTCTCAGCATTGTCCATACCATCAGCCTGACTTGGCTCGATCCTAAGTGGGAAAAGGGAAATCTGTGTGTTCCTTCATTCCTTTAGCCCTAAATCACACTGAACTTTTCCAGCCTTATTTCCACTATGACCAGACCTCTTGAATCGTAGAGGACATGCCTTCTGTCAGCTCAGGGAAGCATTTCAATCTCAGCTGAAAGTCTGAAGGTCATTAAAATAAATGGAAATAGAATATACATATGTGCAAACTACTTTTTCAAGGAACAAAAGATAGGTCAGTGTCTGCTCCTTCCTTACATTCTTTTCATTACTTAGTATGCTGCCTGTGTGCGATCTGGTTCATCTCTCAGGCATGCAATCTACGCTCAAAGTAAATGAAAGGACACTATATTCTATAGGATAGTGCTGATGGTATTCCTTAAAAAAAAACCAAAACCAACCCCCTCAAAAACCCAAACAGGCATTTCCAAGGCACTTTGACCAAACAATAACATAATTTTATTGGGTTCAGTTTGGAATATGCTTGATAGTAAGACCTTAGAATTACATAGAAGTTTTCATTTTGAACAATCCATATCTATCTCTAAAGAAACGATGAGTTCATGAGTTCTCCTGAGAACAAGCAGCTGATGAGCAGTGATTGACACTACACTGGAGAACTGGGAGTGAGCAGGAATCAGCTGACCAAAACCAGAATTTTGCCAGATACTGAAAATAATTTCTTACTTATTGCTTCTTACTGATTTTTGACCTTTATTTAATCTGAATGGATGTATTAATGAAGTAGCACGTTAGTTTTAAATGCTGTCAGTGTTCTTATTTTATTAGCCAGTTTGCCATGTGAATAAGTGTACTTTCATAAGCAGACATTTCCACTGGATTTTTTAATGCTAATATTTATCACAATAAAAATGTGCATGCTATTGTCACACAAATGTTAAATTAGATACTTTCGTTTACGGGTGGAATGAACGAAACAACAGTAAGAGAACCCAGGTAGTATCAGGGGCAGCACTGAAGATGAAATTAGAACTTTCTGTTTCACCAGTAATTGAATAACATAAATTTTAATCTATTTTTTTTAATTAACAAGCTTCTTTTTGATGAAAAATGCAGAATTATCCTACTATTTTTTTAAATCTATTTTAAAAAGGAATTGCAACCTATCATACTTCAGTGTGTGAAGTATGCAATGACCAATTGCTATGCAACTATGCAATTTAAGCAAACATAAAGTCAGGTAATCTCATAATATCTATGCTGTCTTTATTTCACTTTTCTTTGAAGCACCTAGATTAGCTACAGCCAGGAGTTCATTGGACTATGTGGACCCCAAAAGCAACCCCATTTTTTGATTTTTGAAAGGAATTTTTTTTTAATTATTTTTTGTTTAAATATGAGTTTCAATGATATATACACCATAGGGAAAAAAAAGGCATTCTTTAGGGTGCCTTGGTGGAGGTTCTACATAGTTTTTATGTAGCCTCCATAAAAAAATAAAAGAAGAAATGAATGGATTCTGTCTATCAGCATTTGTAATTTGTGATCATCTTCCATTTTTCTCAGGAATCATTGTAATTATGTCATCGTTTGTAACATCTGAATGTATAAACTTCTTTAATTCTTGTTAAATTGGTTTTAAGATATGCTTTATCCCAAGAGAGCATCTTTGCCGGTGTCCTGATAAGTGGCCAAGGGCCATGCCAGAGCCAGAGGTAGCTCTCAGCGGAGAAGCTGAATGGTGTGTCTCAACAGCTCAAGCTGCTCGTGTGGGAAAGCTGCATGCCCACCACTGTGTGCGTGGGGGGTCTACAAGGGCTTTTCTGCCTTCAGCATGAGGCTTCCTGACCATGGCACACAACCTCAGCACACAGCACGTGCAGAGCTTTACCCTCCTGAAGCTCAAGCATCTCACTTGGCATGACAGGGCACGGAAAAACAGGTCTTCATTAGTTGGCACTAATTTCAGGCTGTGCAGATCCTTGTAACCGCAGTTTACAACAAACCATCACTGAACCATCATATTTTGCTAGCAAGTGTTATGAAGCCGTACAGAAAACAGGCAGTTTTTCTTACTGCTTTGGGACCTATTAGGGCAACCGTGTTAGTATTCATAACACAGACCATATAACTTACTGAGCCATACTGGAAGACACCATTGGCTGTCCAGTGGGTTTTAACTATGTTAAGCTTTATTGCCTTCTGGAAAAGTACTTTGTAAAACTCCCTCTTCTGCACTGAAGAAAAATTACTCTTTTTCACACTAAACATATTTTATTCCAGTGGAAATTTAGAAAATAGGAAACTGATTAAATTTAATTCTAAATAATGTAGGTATAGTTTAGACCTGAACATTTGCTGTGTGCAACTATTTATTTTTTCTGTCTAAAGAACAATGACAAAATGTTGGCCTGTGACTCAGATTAGTGGACACATGAGTCAACAACATGCCACGAGAATATCCACTTGTCAAATCAAATTTATCATTTGTGTTAGCAGGCTTGTTAAAGTAGAAATAATTGTTTCACATTGGACTTTAGAGAATTAGGTCAAAACTTTATTTACAAAACAGAGGGAAAAATAAGCTGCCATTCTATTTTATTATAACATTAATTCCCACAGTCGTGTTTTGGACTTACTTGAACTTCTGTCTTGGTGAGAGACACCACTGTTTTCTAAATGAATCTATGACTAAAGAAGAAATTACCAGATTCTTAGGCAAGCAAATAGCTTAAGAATATGTATAATTAGAAAGTATAAATATTCTTTTCGGGAATCATGAGAGTTTATTCATGTGCATAAATTCCCAAAAATGTCTCAGTTTGGGTGGACCCATTGCTGGCAGAAATGTATCTGTACTGGTGTTCAAACTTTTAGAATCGGGTATATTTTTTTTCCCCAAGGGAAGTATGCCTGTCTAAAATTTCTGTTGAAACTTCAAAATAGCTCAAATATGTTTATTCAAGATGTCACTGTTCTTATGGTTCCTGAAAACAAGCCAATAAATTAAATAAAGAAACAAACAAAATCCCATCAAAAAAAAAAAAAAAAACAACAAACAGGTAGAGAATTATTAAAATAGACTGAACCCACCACTTTGCACCGCAACTGCAATTGGCGGCATGTGGAATAACTCTCTGTTCCTTCACCATTTACCTGTGGTTGTTCCCAGTATAGAACCAGATGCATACGCAGTTTGTTTCTAGGATGACAGCAAAGAGCCGTTCCTGTGGGTTAAACCTCTTCTTGCATAAATTTGGGGCTTTGTGCCCACGCAGGGTGCATGGGGCAGCCAGTGCCCTACAGCGAGTGACGTGGGCCTCGGTGGTGGCTGGTGAAGAAGGGGGAAATGAGTTGGTCTTTGCAACATCCAGACTGATTCCAGTTTATTAGCTCTAATAAAAGGTCTTCAGAATTGGCTCTTACACCCACCTCTGAAGTCTTTTGACTCAGATGTACAGATAAAACTGAAACCATCTCTTGAGAAAAGCTAAAGGGCTGCCATCCAGAACTGTGAATAAATTGGTTAACCAATATCAGCTTTTCAGCTTTTCTCAGCAGCTGCTTAGATCTTCAGTAATTACAAACCTCTTCAAAAGACTGCGGCTTCAGTGTGTTGTAAGGCGGAGTCTAAATTCAGTTCATTTACCCTCAATGTCTCTTCCACAGATGAGATACTAAGCTATCCCTTGTCTTCGTGTCTCTGTTTAATGCATAATTATGGTTTCCTAATTACATTTTCGTACCACCTGGGTTTTAATGCTACATGCTCCCTCTAGGTACACTTTCATTCGTGCACAAGATGAATTAATAGTTTTATTCTAATATTTTTGCAAATAGGTAATTTTGTGTGGTTTTTAGGCACAAAATTTATTTTAATGACAAAAAAATGCCTAGATCAATCTTTCATTATCTGATCCAGAAGAAAAAAGTTATAAATTCCTACTTTTAGATGGCAGGTCATCTAGTGATTAAAAATCTTAGCTTGGAAGTTATCTGCTTCTTCACAACTTACTGCTACCAAAAAAATTTGACACAAAGTTTCTTAAAGCTTAAAAAATTGAGTCAATCCTGACTTGATTTTTTGTGAAAATTTCTGGGAAAAAATCCTCCTCTTGAGGGCTTCATGCTGGATTGCCCAGTTATGTTACCAGTTTGGGAGTAGCACACAGTACCTATCCGAGTTTTTCTTTTCGAAAGGTACAGAGCCCTAGGCAATACCCCTATCTGCCAGTTCTTACTGCCTATGTATGCAGCACCTGTGCAGTTCAGGTGACTTCAGTGGAATTATTTTTGATAAAGACTGGACAAAGTGGCTGTCCTGGATGCAAAGAGCCCATTGTGTGAGCTGAAGGCTCTTTGTGCTAGGATTCAAATTAGACCCTTCCAGCTCTGCACAAACTTTTGAAAATAAAATATTATCCTCAGAATATCTTCTGAGGAGGAGTGAGGGATCCTATCAAGTGGACGTTCCTTCCAGGAAAAATGGTTGGTAGAAATCTGAGCAAGCAACAAAACTAGAAACCTTGCCGCTTCTTATTAATTATAGGATGATGATGAGGAAGGTCTGTTGCTTTGTGTTGGGAGGCAATTAGTCGTGGAAATGGAACATTTCAATAAAATTAGCCTGTTGATAATGTGTCAGGGAGAGAGGGAGGAACAGGAGTCATTTATAAACAAGTGGTTGAAGTTGAAGTACTTACAGATGCAACATGAGAAGCTATGGAAAAATCTCAGTAGGTTGGTCTTCCTTTTGCAAGAGCAAGCTTGATTAGAGTTTTTCAGAATCAGATTCTCCAAGTACTTGCAGATTAAGAACAATTGTCTTCACATTTTAGGCCCCTGATCCCAAGAGGGGAATCTGAAGACAGAGTTGAACAAATTCTCTCCATGAAGTATAAGGAGGGAGAACTACTTCAAGCAATTGTTACTTTAATCTCTAAAACATGAATGATGAAGGGGAGTATTAGGTACACCTGAACAAGGGATTTTTATTCTCACCTAATTTCTAGATCCAGATGCAGTTTGGTTAGGATCTCAGACTCCTTCTATTCAGCCATAGCCACAGTGGTCATGAACCAAATGTATGTGCCTGAGAAATTTTCAAGCCATGAAGCAAATGCTTCTGGGCCGAGGGTGCTGCTTTGGGAATCTCAGTCGGGGGTTTTTTGTACCTAAAATACACCACACTGAAGTATGTAAAATCTCTTTCTTTTTTTTTCCCCGGATTGGGGTCAAAGCACATAATATGCAGTCACAAAGAAAATAAGGACCTGAACACAGTTTACCATAGTTCTTTGATAGCATGAGATATAGTGTGAGATATATTTGTTCTGCTTCTGGTAGCACCAATTAGAAAAAGGGACACCAAGGAGGAAGGTGAAGTGATGTTAGCATCTACTAGCCAGATGTGGAATTGATATGTTTTAGCTTCCTTCACAAGAGCAGAGCCTGTGTTTTATGCATTAATGCGGTCTCACATATTTCTGACTTGGAAATTCTTTGCAAGTAATCACTCCTCCTTTGGCAATTTAAGAAAGGTCTTCCAGTCATCAGTATTTTGTGCTTGTGCTTCAGAAACTAAGATTTTTTTAGAAGACATTTAGTTTAGCATGTTTCACGTGGTAAGTACTTGCTGAAAGAAAGGGTTATAATGTCATTAAGGCACTGGACAGGTTGTGCTGTGTGGCCATAAATGGTTCAAATCCAAGGATAGGGCTGTTCCAAGTGTTTGACTATTCAGAAAGTAGAAAGCAACAAATCAGTGAAGTGTTTTAGTAAGCCTTCAACAAGGTATTTTCTCTGTGCTGATATGTACAGTGATCTTAATAGGTCTTCCTGGTGCAACAGAGCATGGACTGAAGTTTATAATGTTAACTTATGTGTCATCTAAATCTCCATACTCCTGCCAGAAGCACACTGCAAAAATAGTTTTTCAGTAAAAGACAAAGAATGGTGGTTGAGTCATACATGGGTCACTACAGAAACATTTTTAACAAGTGCTACCAGCTAATGGTTGCAGTGCAGAACACCTCAGTTTGAAAGTCATTCTTTCTGCCATCAACTTCTGTAGAAAAATAACAGGGTTTAAGGTTTGCAGAGAAGGTTAGAAGGTAAGGAACTGGAAAGATGACTTACTAGAACTCATACATATTTTATTTCTTTTAATACCTCACTTTCCACCCCTCCAAAACAGCTTCTAATGGATTCTCAAGTGACCCTTGAGTCTTTACTCTAGAGACAATTTTTAGCATTATTTTTTCATAGGATAAAGTGCATCCATATGTCTGCTTTATTGAATGTCCTAATGCTCTCTGGAAAATAGCACTTCTGTTGACAGCAATACTTTCTTGCTTTCAGTTTCTTCAGTTAAACCTTTTAGTATTTTGGAATACTAATCCATACAGATTTAAGATCAAATTCTGATTTTGGTCACACTGCTATATAATGTGGTGTAAGCAGGTTTAACATTTCAATAGATGTCAGAAAAGAATTAATGAAAAGATCCCAGTTTGTATGTCACTTCTTCACTGTTGATAAGGAATCAGTGATATTCTCAGTACAATGCAAGAAAATCTTTAACAGCTTATTCACTTCCCATACGGCATTCTAAAAATAAATTTAAAATTAAGCTTGATGGATACTTTGGCAATTTTCAGTTGATAGTTTGGCCAGGAAACTAACTGTCCCATCATGAAATCTAGTTTGGAATTATGTCAAAATGTTGGCGGGGAAGAGGGAAGTGTGTTGGAAGGAGTGGGGAGGCTGTTGGTAGAAAGTTTGGACGTTGGGAGAACAAACATTTCACTGTGAGCAGTCTTATGAGACACTTTGGTTTCTAACTGCTAGTGTCGCATTTTCCTGCGTTAGCCTAGGCTAAAATCTTTTTTTTCTCTTTCTTCTTACTGACCCCACTTCTCTTTTATCCTGCCTAAAGGCATGTCTACAGCCAGGCCTTGTAACCCACCCTGCTTAGCTGCAGTTAGCCTGGCCCAGGCAGCAGAAGGAATATCCCACTGTCACAGCACTGTGTCGGGCTCGAGCAAACCAGCCTTGCTGGGAAGCAGGACCTGCAATGTGAGTACAACTTTGTGCTGCTGTAGCTGCACCGAGCTTCGGTCTCCTTGTGTGCAGAGGTGCTGGGCAGGACTTCTCCTCTCAGTTCAAGTGTATAAAAGTTAGGTATATAAATTTTCAGTTGGCATTGGAAAGAAACGGGCTGTCGTTGTCCCATCTCAGTCATCTATTTCAGTATTCGAAGATGGTACCCATCTCTCTGTATTAACTGCAGAAGGAGACCAAATGACTAGTTCAGACTAGATGTCTGACTCAGCTAAAGATTCTGTTACCATTTAATTTATCCCCAGTAAGTGAAGAATGGAAGATGAGTGGGGCTGTGAGAGTCATGAATCCCTCAGATTCAGTGGTTTGGGTTGTTTTCAATTCTAATTTTCCTTTTCCAATATCTGTAGCATCAGTTCCCTGACAATTCAAAGCAACATCAGGGAGGCCTTTAAGAAATTAAAAGCTGAAAGAGAATGAAAGCAAGTAGTGTATGATGGTGAAAAAAGATGAGGCTCTGAGCAACCTGGTCTAGTTGAAGATGTCCCTGCTCATTGCAGGGGAGTTGGACTAGGTCCCTTTCAACCCAAAGGTTCTATGATTCGATGATTCCATTAATAAGGACCTCTATAAGAACTGTGAATAGCCCAGGCAGTGCCCTGCAGCCACAGAGAGCATCCACGCATTGGCCATCTCTCTGTCTCCATGGCCTGTTTGGAATTTGTTACTTCACTGGATTCCACATGGATATCTTCTTTTGCATCAAAAAATATGTGCCTTCACTTTTTTAACTGTCCTAAGGGGATTTTGGGGGGAATCTGAAATTTATACCCTTGCAGATAATAGAGCCACATAGAGTTCTGGTTTTTTTACTATTAATACAGAAGTGAAAGATGAGATGTATAGGAGTTGGGAACAAGGAGAATAAAAAGAATTTGATTTAGTGATATAATTCCCTTTCTCTGTAACTGTCACTCCCCTGTTTCATACAAGCGGTATTTTTATTCAGTATTATGGAGTGTAAGAGCTACAATGCTGTCTTACATTGGGAGACAAGAGTATGGGGAGAAGCAAACCGATTGATGAGACTAAGTGCTAACAGTCTAATACCTCTACTTTTATACAGTTGAATCTATGAGATTGTAAAATTATTGCCTTAAAACCAAAGACTGTGTTTCTGTAAGTATGATAGAAATCCTATTGCAAGGAATCCCCAGGACTTTTTTGAGACTCATCAAAACATTTTAAAAAGTCTTTCAGTAACAATGCAACAATTTTATTTTTGTTAAAGTATAGGATCCTGGGGCTGAAACCTACTGATGTGAAAACACCATTGAGATATTTTGCTGCAAAGGTGTTCATGTGCAAATCACAGGTTATGAAGCAGAGCAGATTATCTGTGAAATTTAATCCTACCCATTTTCTGTAGGTATGTGTAAAATTAAAATTTCCAAACACAGTAAATTTAGCAGTTGCATGGTCCAGAATGCAACTTCATAAACATGCTGGTTTTTCAAATTTCTTTTAAATGGTGGTTTCAAATGTAGAGGCTGGTGAATGTTCTTCTCGGATAACACCTCAGCAGGAACTTATTAGACAGCCCAGGAGGTGTGTACTTAAGTTGATTTCATTCTACGAACATGAGGACAGCATTATTCTAATTGACCTTCAGCACATAAAATGCAAGTAGATTTGACCATCTAATATACAAGGGAAAGAGAACAAGGTTGTATTTTAAAAGTGTATATACTTCACAGGATACTTCAGCTTTCTGGTGCATCTAACATTTTTAAAGTAGCCTTAATATCAAATAGAGAGCTATATTGGTCTTTTTATAGGCTTTTACCACTTGTTAGCTGTTCATTCTTGCAGAGAAAAGTCATTCAAGTAATTCATACTACTGTGAGGTAAGAGAAGTTCCATTGATTTTCAGCACATCTCCTCTACTTCTAATGTGCTCACCAGCAGTGGACATGGAGCCTGTAACATATCTGGCTCTGTTCCAGGAATCCCTGTTTAAACAATTGTTTTCAATCCCGATGCCAGCTACAGCACCACAATATGTGAAATCCTATTTTTAAAGCCTGTTACACATTTCACTGATGTTCTGTGTCTTTTAATGAAAGTATGTTGTAAAGGAATATTTTGTTTCAAAAAAGGTGCCTTCCAAAAAAATTTTTGAATATATGACATTGTGATAAATGGAAGACTGTTACTGAATAATAATACCATTTAAAATTCAAACTTAGCTTGCTATTAGAATAAAGCCTGTGACATTTTAAAATTATTAAAGCAAGCCAGCCATATTTACTGCTTTCCTTCTTGAGGTTTTTAAATAAAAGAGCTGGAAATCATAGAATCATAGAATAGAATCATAGAAAAGTTTGGGTTGGAAGAGACATTTAAAGTCCTCTAGTCAACCCCTTCTGCAATGAGCAGGGACATCTTCATCTCGATCAGGTTGCTCAGAGCCCCGTCCAACCTGACCGGGAATGTTTCCAGGGATGGGGCATCTACCACCTCTCTGGGCAACCTGTGCTGGTGCTTCACCACCCTCATTGCCAAAAATGTCTTCCTTAGATCCAGTCTAAATCTAGCCTCTTTCAGTTTAAAACCATTACCCCTTGTCCTGTCACTACAGGCCCTGCTATAATGTCCACCCTGATCTTTCTTATAAGCCCCCTTTAAGTACTGGAAGGCTGCTATAAGGTCTCCCCGGAGCCTTCTCTTCTCCAGGCTGAACAACCCCAACTGTCTCAGCCTGTCCTCATAGGAGAGATGTTCCATCCCTCTGAGCATTTTTGTGGCCTCCTCCGGACCTGCTCCAACAGGTCCATGTCTTTCCAGAGCTGGATGCAGCACTGCAGGTGGGGTCTCACCAGAGTGGAGTAGAAGGGCAGAATTACCTCCCTCAACCTGCTGGCCACGCTGCTTTGCATGCAGTCCAGGATACAGATGGCAATGAAATTTGGTTGGCAATAAAATACCAAATGAAATTTGGTACTTCCTTTCTTAACCATACTAGCAGTGGAAACAAGCAAACAAAAATTCCTGGTTGAGAAACGGGCTCAAAACGTCAAAAAGCCTTTCTTTCTTATGAGCTTTTTCTAGGGGGATGATAGTTCATATTTCTTGGAGAAAGGAGCAGCCAAAATGACTTTCTTTAAAATGCAGAAAATCATTTTCAGCAAAGAGCATTTTGTGTAGCATCTGGTTTGGAATGTAAAAATTAACATACCAGCCAAAAAGGATAGCACCTGTTTATGGAGGCCAAGGCAAAATCAATTCATTTCAAAAGCAGTTGGACTTCTGGATGCTGAAGGAAGGTATCAAGTATCAAGTCCTTGAGTGATGAAAACTTTTAACTGCAGTGCTTACAAACAAGGAAGAAAACACACTGTATGAAAATTTTGCCCAGGCTAGAGAATCATTAAATTTACGTGTCCTGTTATGCCATAGGAGCAATTCAGAAAAGTGGCACTTCAGTTGACCAGGTCAGCAGTCTTTCAGATGTGGGAAGATACCAGAGCTCCTGTTGCTCCTAGAAGAAATGTCTTGGTTATGGAAGAGGTGCGAGTCATGTACCATACCCATCATTACAGGCATGCATCATTATTTAAAGCACGGTCTAGGAAAAACAGAGAAAGCTTCTTGTTACGGTAGGCTGAGAGAAATTGATTAAAAAATAAGAATTATCATGCTGGATAAATAATGATCTGCTTCTGTGGGCACTGACTGCTATATCTTTCTTTTCTGAGGGACTTAGATCTGCAGAAAAACAGATATGAACATGAAATTAGGCTTTCATTTAGCAGAAGGATATGTTAAAGTAGAATGGCTAATGTAATCTTGTTAAGCAGAGTGGTGTCCTGTCTTTTGTGGTGTGTCAAAGGCAGTTTGGAAATTTCAAGAAGTATATTGTGTTCATTAGAATAATTTTCTCTTTTTTTTCCCCTACTTATCAGCAATACATATTTTCTTCTATAAGTGTAGCAGCTCTTGAACTATCTACTGAGTGCTTTGGGGGGAAAAAACCCAACATGTAGCTACAATAACATTTGCCTTAGCAAAAAGAGTGGTATAAAGTACATCCCTAGGGTGTAAAAAGAATGTTAATGTTAGACAATTATGCCTTCAGAAGCTGTGAAATGCCAGTAGTTAAGGTTGAATGAATAGCGTTAACTCTGTCCCTTGTGCACATATATATTCTGGTATTCCTTAATGATATGATTGCTTACAGTTTATCACTTAATATTGTATAATGTCATATATTTGTCTTCTGTGGCTTCAGATCTGTCTCTGTTATTAGGTATGGCTAATAATAGCAGAACTGTTAAAAATGAAAAGGAGCTGATTTTCAATTGGCCTTCCCATTATGTGTACAATTTAAAGTAAGTAACATTTTAAATGTTTTTGTGATGAGAATCATACTTTTGTACTCATTTTAAATTTGAGCAAATACCTACTAGAAAGAAAACAAGAGGTGGGGAATCTCAGTGATTAGCATATCCCAAAACACCTAGTTCCCCATCAGATTGCAGTTTTTTATTTTCCTAGATTTGAAAGACTTAAGAATATACTTTTTCAGTAATAGCAAGAAATGTGATTCTACCGTAGTATCTTTGTGCTGTAAAATACAGTTTTTTCTGCATCATCAACACCTCACTATTTAGGGATATCAGTACCTAGAAACTTTAGGCAAGTAGGTGAAAATCATGGAAATATATGAGTAAATGGAAACCAGTTTTTTTAGAGATATTTATGCAGAATATTGCAAGTCCAGTTTTCATAGAGGAAATAATATTTAAGACTTTTTTTTTTACTTCTTGCAAACATTTTTCTGTTTGTTTTATCTTACTTCATCTTTTCTCTTCTGCTTTTATCTTGTGATGCTGAAGTTTTCTAGGCCCAGATCAGCACAAATATATAGTCATCCACCTCCTATTTTCATGCCTAACTTTGAAATCATAGACAAAAGACAAAACTTTGTCTTTTCATATAGTTCCTTAGAGCATATTTCGTACTGGTTACCTGTGCCATTGAACAGGGTGATTGATGGTATTAATAAAATATTTCTTACCTTGTTTTGTAAGAGTTCAACATTTTTCCTGCCCTAAAGAGTTGTCTTGCATCTTCTCTTTTTCTGAGTCCTGTGACTGACAGTTGGAAGAGCATTACCACTGAGAGCTTTCTTGTTCTGTTACTAAAATACACTTAAATTTACAATGTTCTGTAGGCAGTGTGAAAAAACGGGGCTTTTCAGAGGAGCTAAGAGTTTATTTCAGTTGGTTACTGTAACGAGGCATTAAACTCCCTGCGATTTTGCCGGTGGTGCCGTCACAGGCACGCTGTGGCTCTCGGTGGGTCAGTGGGGAGTCTGTGTGCAGCTCTGCTCCCTGTTCTTTATCATAGAATAGTTCGGGTTGGAAGGGACCTTGAAAGGTCACCTAGTCCAACCTCCCCCCACAATGAACAGGAACATATTCAATGGGTGACGCAGACAATTTAGAAATCAGCTGCAGGGAAAAACATCCAAGAGATGTAAAAACAGAGACATTCTGTCTGTGCCTTGGTTTGCTCAGCTCAACAGTAACAGGGCAAAAAAGAAAAAAAGAAAGAAGAGAAAGTGGTTTCATTTACAATGTACATTTTTTTTTCATGGAAATATTCTAAGTGTTTCATTGTTGCAGAGAAAAAGAGATAATCTAGCCGAGGACCGGAAACTGAATTCAGAGACATTCAAATGAAAATTAAGGCATACATTTTTAAGGGTAAGGCCAACTAAACTACCAAAGAAAGGGGTGGGGGGGTCTCTATTCTCATCTTCAAGCCTGTAGACCTTTCTGGAAAGGGCCACAGCAAACATAAATTAATAGGTTTAATACAAGGGTCACTGGCTGAAATACCATGTCCTGCAGCATGTGGAAGGTCAAACTAAATGATCTAATGTTTTTTCCTGACCTTAAACATCAGGCATTAGTAAGTGTAATCTTAAAATATAATTGCGAGCCTTTGCCCATCTTTTGTGCAGTTTTTGATCTTTCCAAATCTGCAACTATCAAATGACAGATCTGACTCCTCTGTGTGACATCTTTAAATCCACCACACTGGTGATGTAGAAATTCAGGAAATGTAATTTGCATCAAAACATAAAACTAAAAAAAAAAGTAAAACTAAGTCTGTCTCATGCTCACTTCCATGTTTACAGACATATAAATTGCTCAGTGACATTTTTCTAACCAAATCATTGTTTCAGTAGCCTTTGGCAGCCCGGTTACTTTGAATCTGAATCTCTGAATAAATTATTTATAATAAACTGTATTTTTGAGTAACATTTTTCTTGTTTGCGGTGTAGTAGTTTGCTGCTATCCCAAAATACATCCTTTTTTCCTTTGTGGTATTCTATTTTGGCACAAATTAATTCATGGGTTAATAACAATAACAACAACAGCAACAACAATAATAGTAAGAGTAAGAGTAATCTGAAAGTAGCAATAGCATCGAGTATCTGTTCAGGTACTTGTTAGGGCACAGATAACCTTTATGTGTTGCCTGTAGAACAGAAGCAAAACCAAAAGGCATAGCATACATTAGTACAGCATGAAAAGAAAGAATTTATAACAACAAGAGAACCCTATTTGCAATGAGAAATTAATTTTATAGGTACATATTAATTTTTCATTTACCAGAACAATTCTAATTTATTAATAGATAGTGATCTATTTCCAGCTCAAATTAATCAAATTTATATAATGATCATAATCTAAATACCTCTGAACTGTTGCTGAAAAAGGTATAAATACAATCAAAAGCCGCTTTAGTCACTACTTTCATCTAAACACTCAGTGAAAGATGAATGTGCACATTAGACATTACATCTCCACAGCTGTTGAATGAGGAGGTGAAACCTATGGTCATTGCAAAGTTTTTTCTTCAGAGTCCAGCGTACCAACGGCAATAAGCAACAAAGAAAATGTAGGTGCATATGCATTAGCACTTCAGTTCAGATCAGGAATGTTCTTCAGAAGTAAATATCCTGAGAGTCCCTACTTTGTCTCATTTCAGTTCATCCTGCAGATCAGTCTCACGGGCTGTGGACTGGGTTCATTTTGGTTGGGGCTAAACCAGGAAGTGACCAGCCACGGGTGTTCACTGACCCCGTGGGATTAGACTAGAACAAGTACCTAAGGTCACCTAGTCCAACCTCCCCCCACGATGAACAGGAACATATTCAATGGGTGACATAGACGATTTAGAAATCAGCTGCAGGGAAAAACATCCAAGCGATGTAAAAACTGTGTGTCCTAAAGCACATACAGTCTGGATGTTAAGTCCTCAACCGGTCGCTCCACTGATCTGCTGCCATTGAACTGCACTTTTTGCTAATATAGATATATCCTATCTTTAACCATTCACAAAAGCACATTTTTAGTTGATAGCATATTATTAGTTGATCATTTTTATTTGATCATTTTTATGAGATCCTACAGTGCTGGCAGTATCCTCAGATGTTAGCTTTCCTCTTGGTTTTCCTTGATGTATGGCATTCCCTTTATTGTTGATATATCTCCAACCAAAAAAGCTGTTGACTCCATACATTGACTATTCCCTTTCTGAATCAGGGTCTGCCATCATCTGCCATCTTCCTTGACAACTGCTGAATTAGTTCGTCTTTTATGTGTTCCTTAAGAACAAAAACTAGATCCTTTTTTCATGGGGTCTTTGGTCTTTTGCTGATTAGAAAGATGCCTGTAGACCTCAGTGCAGGAGTCAATTTTCTTTGAAAAAAAATTTTCTTTAGTCAATTTTCTTTGAAATCTTTCTCCTCCATTTGTTTAATTAAACACCAAAAATCAGTCTCCTTTGTGGAATACCTCTGAATTTACCTCATGAATAAGATCACAGCTTCAGCTGAAGTCAGTCTTGAAGCAGCCAGCAAGTCTTTCTGATGATTTGCTCCAAGCTTCAACCAACATTACACATTTAGAAACTTCCTGAAATTTTCATTTTGGGGGGTTTTGCTGGGGCAAATGTGATTTGCACTTCCTTCACCTTCTCAGTTAAAACAAGAGAGTTCCTTGGCTCTAAATATTCTCTCTCAGGAGTTCACTGTTTTGATGTAGAGAGCTAGTACTGAATCTGAGTTTTGAGTTAAACATGCCAACAATATTGCAACTTGCTTTAGATATTTCTGCAAAAATATTTGATTATTAACAGATGCTGTAAGTGGTCTTTTGTTCATGATGTTCTTGCAAGCAAAAGCATTTTTTCCCCTTGATATTATAAAATCTGAAACTCTTTAGGCTGGTTGACTCGTAATGTACTGATACAGACACATATATATCTTTCCTTTTTTATAAGGTATTTCCTTAGCTCTGACATCTGTTGCGTAAAATAAGTGTAAGGACATAGATGCATTAGATTCATGCAGCTATATAAAGAACCTGTCTATACTTGCACATGCTTGCTTGTTTAGGATGCCAAGAGCTTTGGCCCCTCAGAGATCGCTTCCTCTGGGGCGGACTCGGTGTGACTGGCACGGCTGGTGCTCACTCCAGTACTTACCACCTCATGGCAGACTTGAGTTGTCACACTAGAAATTAAACAGGTATTGAGAACATCAAAAAAAGAGGGGAGGTGGGAACGCAAGATGAGAGTGTAACAGGGGAAGAGGAAGAGTAGAAGGAAAAGCTAGAAGGGAACGGGAATTCAAGGTAAAAGGAAAAATATTGAGAAGTAGGGAAAGGTTAAATAGCAAAAGGAAGAAAAAGAAAGCAGTTCTAGACAGGATCTCTTTATACATTTCATGCCCTAAAGCAGTGAATTGGATTTTTGTGAACTGAAGTCTCAAAGATTCAAATTACTCAGGCTAGCTCACTGAGCTAACTAATACTAGTGTCAATGCAAATTTTTGTGCAGGATTCTTCATGTATTAATACGTTCAGTAGGTTTCAGGCCAAAGCATAACTAACTCCTTATCAGAACTGTTAATATATGAAAAGTCAATAGGTAGGACATGCTGTCTATTAATATTGATCCCCAAGCCATATCATCTTTTCAGATATCATTGCAGTTTCTGAGAATTTAAATAGAGTAAGTCTGATGCAGTCTTTCAGTTCTTCTGTCATATAAACTAACTTATAATTTTGGACGATTAGTTGGCACCTCAAGGAGCCTTCGGAAACCCACCTCAACATTCGAATCGAACACTTAGCACTTTTTAGTCTGGAGGGACTCCTGAAACAAAAAAGCTCCTTCCTAAAGTGCAGTAAATAATGCGGTTTATTTATTGCATGAAATATGCATAGAAAAGTCATTGTTTCTTCCTGTGTTATCATCCTTCTTTGTCTGTCCTCCTAAAGCAACAGAGAGACTTGCTGAGTCCCTAAATATAACTCTCTGGGTGCGTCTCTGTTTTCTCTGCTCTGACACCTTATACACCAAAATGTGAACATAGACCCACTCTGGCATAAGCATTGAGCTTGTTACTATATGCTGAGCAAGCAATCTGACTTGAACACTGGCATTGTTCTGCATATGAGGGCCAAGTCCATCACTATGTGTCCCAGAAAGCCTCACAGCAGTGTTTCAAAAGGGATATAGGTAAAATAATTGAAGCTGACTACTGAAGTTCTCCTTTTTACTTTCAGTCTTTATGTGTATAGAAAAGAATCCATGAGATTGGAAGTTTTTCTAATCTCATGAAGAAACAGAAGTTTTTCTTTACCACAGCTACATACGGATCCAAGAATTTGGATCTGGCCATTTATTGTTTTAATTTCCTTTTTTATTGAAGTCTTCTAGAAACAGAAAATTTTTACTAGCTCCCTGATTTAAAACCATATATCTCTCCATTATCACTGCATGCTAGTTTAATACTGTCAAGCTGTAAAAAAAAAAAAAAAAAAAGTAAATTGCTGGCATTTCTTCTGTGGTGTAAAACTTACTAATAGTACCTTGGGTCTGTAGCACTAGAAGAAGGAAATGGCACTGGGAAGGTACAAATCTAATATTTTATGAGGCATGCATCAAAATTTCAACAGAGAAAGGCAGGTGAAATTACAGGCACATCCTCCTTGACAATATTCGTATCTGAGGCACTTTATGGCTTTGTACCATATGCACACCGATACTGACCATAACCTGTGCAGATAAAGATGTAAATGTGTAGCTATTAATCCACACCCCAGTGGCTTGCCAAGTTCTTTATTGTCCCATGATTTTATCCCACTGGTTTTCTCTTTTAGTTAAGTAACAACCATGAAAATGTAATAAATTCTGTATGAAACAACTAAGCATTCTTCTGAACTTTGGAGTGTATTGATTTCAGTCCAGTAGATCATAGCCGGGGGGACAATGTGCCTGAAGGGTAAAAGAGTGAACCTAGAACTCTGTCATCTCATTTTTGTCCCCTGTTGTGACACCTTCCTGCTTCTGGGGATGCAGAGCGAACAATTTTAGTCCAGCTGTAATCCTGTGTTTCGTTCCCTGGGTCAGCAGACTGGGGCATCAGAGAAGTGCAGCAGCAGTCTCTTCCCCGGAGGCTGAGGGCATCGCTTCTCTGCAGGCAAAGTACATGATCTTGCTGGAGTACCCACCATCTGCCTGCCTACAGCGCCTGGGAACAGGAGCATTTTATTTCTTTGTTGAAACATATTATGTAAGCAGACATATTTTGTACAATGCAAGTTTGCACAATGCAGTGTCTCTTTTGGTCATTTTACATTTTCCGGCAGTGCTAATTGAATCAACACAAGGGGACCCAACTAACCAGCTGAGACTGTCCCAGAATATAACAGCTTCTTCATGCACAGAGCAGCTGGCTCAGTGCTCCAAAACCAAGTGCTGTCTTTTATGCTGAAGTACCATACTCCACAAAAGGTACCCGTGATTGCCTAAAGACGTTGCTTTATTGGCTGGGCTTAGCGACATACAGCAATTTGAAAGTGCTTATTGAGCGACATTACAAAGACTCACTTTTGTATTTTAAAAACCATACCTATTTTTGTAGCTTTTTGAGAACAAGCTAATTTGAAGCTACCTTGTCTTTGCATGCTGGGGATCTGCTATTGCCGATTGATCAGAGACATGAGTTCCTGCAGTCTGTGTCCCTGTGCAGAAGTGAAGAACAGTATTGTCACTGCATAGAAAGCGCTGTCAGCAGTACGTACATGGAAATAATTTGCTTGGTCAACTACAAATCTCACTGTTGTATTTGGTGTTTAGTTGTTTGTTTTCCTGACTTTTATCCTGCTAGCTTCTCTCTGAAACAAGTAGGAAGACTTTCCTTTTCATACGTGGAAAAAAGAGGGAGTGTAGGAACTGTATTCTCAGTGAGGATGATTCAGAGGCAGAATTAGAGAGGACGTCACATTGCAACAGCCAGAGCATCCAGGCTCTGATGGACACTCTGTTTTTTCCTTTGCCTTGGCAAAATGCTTGCCAGAGGCAGACTACTGAGCATAACAGCCCAGAGCTTGACCCAGAGCAATAGTTCCTCTGACCAGAAATGTCCTGGTACCTGTAGCTGAGTGATTTTGTGACAGTATTGCTGGATTTTAGTTAATGCATAAGTAGGGAAAAATGTCAAAGCTGTTCTAGAGGTGTTCTGTAGCAAACCTGATGCGTGGTGTTGCACAGGGCTACTGAGGATTCAACAACTTCATTGTATTTTTTCATATTGAAGGACCACTCAATGTTTTACCAAAATTTCCACTGCTTTGATTGTACTTTTACTGTACATCTTTGAAGCTTGCCTAGTGTGATGGAATTGCCAGAAAATTCTTTGAATGGGTTTTATATTAAGGTAACAGATACTATCTGTCATGCTGTTGTGCTACAATAGATAAGAAGTTTGTCATGATAAAAGATGCATCACTGACAAATTAGTACTTTTTTCAACCTTACTTCAAAATCAAGCAAACCCCTTGGCTTATTTGTAACTTCACTTTTCCTTCCCAAACTCAAATTTATTCTTTATGCCAGTCTTATAATTATTAGTATTAATTATTAATTATTCTAGTAAGATTATTAATTGCTTTGTAAGACTGCACAAACAAAGAATGATGAAGTTTTAGATGTTTTCAAGAAAGAAAACAGGATTATTTATGCCTTGTTATGCAGTCATTTTAAACAATAAATGCCTACTTTTTTATAGATTTTTCTAGTTATATCTTGCTTCTTTGAAAATTATTTTTATAGTGAAATTGTTTACTATTTCCAACTTTTTATATACTTTTTATCTGATGGGGTTTTTTTCTGACAGTAATTACCTATATAATATTTAACCATCCCAGATGCCTTAGAGAGCCCCCAGACAGGGAAAGAAAACTGCTTTTTGGTGAAAGCCTTGAATTCCTAAGCCAGCGCAAAATGATAACCTGAATAATACATAGCCTTAGAAATGTCTGCTACAATTCTGAGGGGCTTAACAGTGTTGACTTTTTGTAAACCTCTAAATATTATGTCCACTGCTAGTCTAGTTATTTCTTGATTCATTTGTTTTTAAGCCTAATGATGACCTGTTCAATTAGTACTGCAGCTTTTGTTCCAGAGAATGCCAAACACTCCGCAGACTTCATCTGCTCTTCTGTCTTGGCTGAAATGAAGGTTTCTTAGCACGTAGCATGTATCAGCTCTTCAACACTATCCTACAAGGACTATATAGGTCCTGTGGCCTCAACATGCTGAGGCACTCTCCCACCCTTGGCTTAGAAAGAAGAGCGTCACTTGCTCAATTTCCAACATGACTTTCATTTTGGTTTCATGTGCTGAGAAATTTTCTGTTCAGTTACTGACTGGGCACAACCCTGTTTAACTGTGATAGCTGGAAGATGGTATCACTATGGACTTCAAGCTGAAAGGAGCATCACACAGAAATGAAACTATGTCAGTTAAGTGTTCTGAGATCTGTGTTGTGTATAAAAGCTGGAGGACACCTTCTCGGCCTCAGGCTTATTTGCATGTTTTGTGTTGTCTTAATTTCCTATTACTGAAAAATAGTTGTAAAACACCTCCCATTTAAATTTTTCTTCGTGTTTTACTCTTGCTTTGGCTTCATATGAATGCCATGACACTTATTCAGGATAATAGTTTTTTGGGTGAAGGATATGCATTTGGTGACATATATGCAATTCAATCTCAAAGTTTAGTAATAATTTTGTGAACTCTGCTTTCAAAGTTCAGTTTATCTTTTACATGTTGAGTTTGCACTTGATAAGTTTCCTGAGTATAAAGTTTGCAAGATAGTGTTCTGCTATTTATGCAACAAGCTATTAGAAAGCCAGCAAGTAATGTATTATGGTAGTGATTTTTCACGGTACATTATGGGTTCAGACTGAGATGCTGCAAGGACTTTAAAAAACTGGGCTGCCATGATTCAGATACCAACCTAAATCATGTTTTGTAACTATTATTAGAACTCATACAATGGTAGTCTCTGTGAGCTTGCTTCCCTCATCAATTGTGTGTTACTGGGATTTTTTTACCGAGATTAATCTTTCTCTTTTTACAAAATGTCAGCACACAGTTCACAGACTATTAATATGCCAATATTATTTCCAGAATTAAGGAAAATAAGTCTCTATCACAAACAATTAAAATTGTGCAGCTATGATTTAAGTAGAATACCTTTCAAATAATTCAAGTCTGGTAAAACTATGCCATTATTCTGATTGAGTCTTTCATATTTTATTCAAATACATGTCAAACCTCAAAGTTCCATCACAGTTGCCTTCCACAAAGAAGATAACACTAAAAGACTATTAGAGAAAAAGAACATTTGTCTCCGTAGTAGATGAACAGTCGCGTCGCTGCACTGACAGAAAAAAGGAGTATTAAACATAACAGTAACTTATCTATTAAAGGTGAGGAACAAGTGCTATCTACTTTTAAGAGGAGGTGATTTAACCCATTGCAAAGCAAGAACAGGAGAATATTTGTCCACAGTAACACAATTTTGAACATATTCTTGTAAGTTCTACTTTTTCTTGAATAATAAAACTTGTAACAGATTCTTCCTGAAGACCAGCAATCTATCTATGTAGCTCTCAGCACAGAGCAGGCAGCCTGGAGGGGAGCACAGAGAGGATTGTAGAGGCTCTGATGTGGAGAATTAAACTGACGCAATGAGGCATAATTTGTACCCAGCCAGAATGAATGAGCCCCATATTATCACCGTTACTGTGTATCAGAGATTAATGCTGCATTTGAGCTTTTCCAGAGAAGTCAATTTGTAAGTGTGTTTTTTTCTAATGAACATGTCAGTAAGCAGCACACAGAGAGAAGCATTTTTTGTTTCCAAGTATAAACATGAAAAAGTATTCTGCTATATTTTGATTAAAATATAAAATTCTTACATCTTTATGACTTTTTTTCCCCCTTGGTTAACTTGTCTGTTGAACATTTCTGGCTAATGTGGATTTTCCTAGAATTCAAAACAGCTTCCTGGCAATATATCCAGCTCAAATAACAATATAAATGTTTTTCTGAAGCTAAAACCAGCCTTATTAGTTCTGTTCAAATGTTTTTAGTATGCTACAGTCAACCTCTGGTTAAGCTTATTCTATGAGTTTTCAACTTTATGTGCCATCAATTTTCAAAGAGGTTTTGTCTTTAGAAGAATACCAATAAGATGTTTTATCTCCCTTTTCCAGCTGTTCTTGTTGAAGTCAATTGGGACCTTACTATCATTTTTCTTTGGGAGCTGTATCTGGGAGTCAGAGCACATAACATACATTGGCCTTAGCAAGTGTCAAGCTCTGTTGTGGTACCCTTTGTCCAAATAAAAGGAGATTTCTATGAGTGGGAACATCTGAATGCCAAGTAGTGTTTGAAGTAAGACTTCCATAAACATATTCAAATTTGAAGAGGAGAAGTCTATCCTTGCAGATATTGCCCGGCTCTATATGTCTGCATAGGCTGAGTGTAATTTTTGACAGTCTCACTCTGTAAGTAAATGTACAATCCCTTACAGCTTAGTGTTTGTCAAAATCATCTGTAAAGGTAATTATTTCCCTTGTTGTAAGTCTTGTAGGAACAATTACAGTCTTCTAAATATCTCAGTAGCAATCATTAATGTTTATGTGTAAGTTATCAGTCAAATCAGTGATATACTGGAGGCACCTACAAGCAGCTCTGTTCCATAGTTAGCTGTAGTGAATTTCAAAACTAGAGTAAAAGGCAGTGCATTTCCAGAGAGCCTTTGTAGAGAAGCAGCGGCAGTATTCGAACATCATTTTTACTTTATTTATGCCCCTACTAACTAGAACGCCAAATAACACATAACTATTCTGTTACATGAAGGACAGCTTGTCTTTCCAACCAGTTAAATCAGAGTATTTCCCAGAAACTCTGGTGAAGAACTGTGCTTGGTTGTCAATTAACTGAAGAGAACAAAGCAAAGTATCTCTAGATAGATAGCAAAACTACAAAATGGTTTTAGTAGTTAAATGTCAGTTCTCTGAGATTAACTTGGGAGTGCCTACCTTAAAGTCAATGTTGCATGCTGTCAGCAGACTCTGGTAGATGCTGCAACTTGGCTTCACAGTAGAAGGCCGTTTCTGTAGCCACGAGGATGGGAGAGCTATAATTTTAATAAGAGCTGAAGTTCAGTAATCTGAGACAAGGTACAAAATGCAGGTGTGCATGGCTCAGCTGACTCTCCTGCTGACACGGTCTCCCTGTATCATTACAAACCACATTTTTGCTTCTGGCATAATACACGCTTGGTTCTCGTATTTCAAACAGAGGATTAAGGTTAGCCACAAAACTAAGAAAATAAATCCAGGGCATGATATGCTTTCACATTAATCCAAGGATCAGTCTACACCTGGTGTTGCTGGTCTCATCTTGTTGCTGCTGCAGAGTGTCCTGTTGATCTCGTCCTTACTCAGATTGCTCCAGTAGAAGGTACCACAAGGGCAGGTGTAACATAGCGGTGAAATGAACCCAGGTAGTCCTTAGGCAGTGAGGATTCCTCCATTCCCAACAACAGAGAAAGTGGAAACTTTCTGCCCTGTGAAGATCAAAAAGCGTGCAAACCTCAGCCTGTCTCCTGGTATAAGGAGAGCAGGTGAAATACATTACCCAGACCACAGAGATTAGGGAATTACATATTTATACAGAGACATACATCCAAATACTAATGTAATATCAATGTGATTTAGTGAGGTAGAAAGGAGCCGGGACTTGATAATCCTTATAGGTCCCTTCCAACTTAAGATACTCTGTGATTCTATGATGCTATATGAATGCTCAGGGACCTGTCATGGAGAAAATTATTCATCATCTGGGTAGATTTTTTGTTTTTGTTTTTTTTAATATGACCTGTATTCTGTATATAGTACCGTCCCTATGCAATTTTTCCTGTAAGACCTATACTGCTGTATTTTAAATCTTTGAATTTAAAATGTTAGGAGGGAGGAATAAAAGGATACATCTAAGTATGGAAATGTAAGTGTGTGTGTGATAAATACAATATACATATATATGATATATAATATAAAAGACAAATAAACAAGGTGGTTAGTAGTATAATCAATTCACAAAGAGAAAAGGGAAGGTTACAAAATAGTAGGTTGTAACAGAGAAGGCCATTTCCCCATCAATAAACTAAATTTTAAAATGTTTTTCATCATATATGGCACATATAAGAACACCAATTTGTACATTTTTCCAAAGCCTTTACTCTTGAAATTTGTTTAGATGTCCAATAAAGGATCATGAAATTTAATTTATTGGAGTAGTCCCAAGTATGAAGGAAGTTAATTTTCTTCCTGAGGAGGCTAATTTTCCTCCGTAATTCCCTCTGGTCCTCCATTACACTTTGTTTTACCACACGTTCCACAGTGATGATAGCTCAGCCCTGATGGTCTGAGACTTTGCAGTAAGTCTGATGGCAGACTTGGCTGAAGGTGGAAGGCAGGCAGAAGTTGAAAGAAGACCCACAGAATTTAATCTAGGGATAGAAAAGCTTTAAAAAAACCCAGTGTAATCTTCAGCTGATGACAGGAATGTAATACTTCTTATAATTTACTAAAGTTTTGTTGTACTGTTTTTAGTCTACAGTAATTACATATTTTGCACGGAAATCTGAAGGAACTTCCAGGGTTGAATATGCTCGATATACAATGATTAGTGAGATGCCAGTATTCATCTTTATACTCCTCTGAGCAGTAGATAGGTTTGTTGAGAATAATTACCTTTAAATAATAGGCTTAGCTGTAGACTGTATTTTAATAACAAATCCTTATGAAATCCAACCAGGAGTTTTGATATTTCTTGGAATTTTCATATTCTCTCTTAAAAGTATTTTTTTGGTTACTCTTGCCAGTTAAAGAAACTATTAGAGCAAATAATCTCATACTAGTTCTGAAATGTTAAATGCATGATATCTTCATTATTCAAGTACTAAGATAAGACATACTTAATTTGTTTAAAAAGTACTGTTTGTACTACAAATGCTAGCAATTCATATGAGTAATGGTAATCATAAATTCCTTCTTAATGGATGCTTTCTTTTACATCTTCAGGATTTTTCTTTTATTTTATTACAATAAAATACTACTGGACTCATAAAAAAAAAAAACAAAAACAATGTGGTGGATGTATTTTACCTTTTTATTCACAAACTTTGTTATGGTCCATGGGTTAGGTGGATCCTTCAGGAGAGGGGAACATTGCCATTCTCCTGAGAGGACCATCTGAGGAAAGAAGTTTTGAGACAAGAGGGGATGTGGCAGTTAATAGTTTTTAATGTTTAAAATTTTTTCAATTACTTCAGGCAGCTTACAGTGAGATACATACGTCAGCGGGAGTGTTTTGGATCCTGGCTGGTACAGGCTCTCTTGCAGCTTGGTAGTGCCAGTCCCTCCCTGCTGCTCAAGCTTGCAGTGTGACTGTTGTGCATATACCAGCCTAGAGCTGTGTGGGTCTGGAGAAAGGGACTGGAGGAGGGGAATTATAGGTCACCTCAGGTTAGGTCTTACATGTCAGAATGAAAAAAATCACAGTGATTCTTATATGAAGGTGGGCATGGTGTCACTGAACTGATGGGGATGACTGAGAGCGGTTGTGTACGACAATTTTAGGTATTCTGAATTCTTACTGCACCGTTTCCAAAATCATTCAGATACAAGCAATTAAACCATATACACAGCTTTTTTATTTACAGTGGCTTTGATTTTCTTGGTAGATCCTGGAGAGAGTCACGAAAAAAAAATTCTTGCAGCCACTTTCATGAGCAAAAGACTTTTTTATCTCATCAGAAGAGAAAAGAACTAATATATCAGACATTCCTGATATCTGGTTCAAAGAAGTCAGGCCGTCACTTAGGCTACTGATTGAAAGGCCATTTATATCATCTGTTAATGATGAAAGAGAAGTTAGTCTGGCATGCACCAAATTGCACGTCTTCTACAGAAGAGGTGCAGAAGAAACTTGAGCTATTGTCAGATGTCCATGGCGGCTGTGCTGGCTTTGCGTGGCAAGCTTCTGGTAGGTGTGGTTTCTGTGAGAAGCTGCTCAAAGCTTCCTCTGTGTCCGACAGACCCAGTGCCAGCGGCTCCAAGATGGACCCACCGCTGGCCAAGGCCAAGCCCATCAGCAACGGTGGCAGCACCTCTGGGAGAACAGATTTGTGGTGTGTGTGGAACTGGGCAGCTGCAGCTGGAGAGAGGAGTGAGAAGATGCGAGAGGAGCAGCCCTGCAGCCCCCAGCCCAGAGCAGGAGGGGCAGGAGGGCTCCAGGCGCCGGAGCAGAGGGTCCCCGGCAGCCCCTGGGGAAGCCCACGGGGAGGCCGGCTGTGCCCCTGCGGCTGTGGATCTCCACGGGGGAGCAGATCTGCACCCGCACCCGGGGAGGGCCCCACGCCGGAGCAGGGGGATGCCCGAAGGAGGCCATGACCCCGTGGGCAGCCCGCGCTGGAGCCGGCTCCTGGCAGGGCCTGTGGCCCCGAGGGGAGAGAGAGGAGCCCCGGCTGGAGCAGGTTTGCTGGCAGGACCTGGGACCCCGCGGGGGCCAGGCTGGAGCAGCCTGTTCCTGAAGGACGGCACCCGTGGGGGACCCAGGCTGGAGCAGCTCATGAAGAACTGCAGCCCATGGGAAGGACTCACGCTGCAGAAGTCCGTGGAGGACTGTCTCCCGTGGGAGGGACCCCAGGCTGGAGCAGGGGCAGAGGGTGAGGAGTTCTTCCCTGAGGAGGAAGGAGCGGCAGAGACAGCGTGTGATGAACTGACCACAACCCCGTTCCTGTCCCCTGCGCTGCTCGGGGGGAGGAGGGAGAGAAATGGGGAGTGAAGTTGAGCCTGGGAAGAAGGGAGGGGTGGGGGGAAGGTGTTTCTAAGATTTTGGTTTAGGGTTTTTTCCCCAGGTCGAGTCTGTTTTGCCCATGATGGTAATTGGAGACTGATCTCTCCCTGTTGTTATCTTGACCCACGAGCCTTTCGTTGTATTTTCTGTACCCTGCCCAGCTGAGGAGGGCAGTGACAGAGCGGCTCTGGTGGGCACCTGGCATCCACCCAGGGTCAACCCACCACAGAGGCATACCACAACATTGATATAAAGCTCCAGGTAGCGCCTGAGTAAATATTTGGGGTGAGACTCTCCAGTAGAATAGTCCTACCAAAGCTGATGAAAGCCTGTTCATCCAAGGCATTTGACTTTGCCAAATATATATGTCTTATATCTCAGTTAGAAGTGGGAACTTGTTCAAAACAAGGGGACACACAGATTGATGCAAGTAGGGCAGCTGAAGGGGGCAGGTATATACCAAAAGGTTATGATCTTGTCTGTTTTCACAAACAGACAGGTCCTAAGATATTTCCTTTATTTTTCTCAGACACAGGTCATGTACAGATGCAAATCTAGATGTAAGAGTCTTGCTTACTCATAGATTTTTCTAACCAGGAGTATTTATAGAACCCAGGGAAACTGAAATCTTTTAAATTCTAATCCGAGCAAATAAAATATCTAAGGCAAATTGTTCTTGGCTGAGATGCAATTGATTATACTGTCAAAAAGCAAATAACGTACCGCACCAGGTTTGGGAAGTCAATTCACTGAAAGGTTATGATACAAGATGAGAAAGTACTAATGGGTGAATACTCAGAAATGTTTGTTGAGAAGTTATAACCATAAAAATTATGTTAAAGGTAAGAAATAAATTATTTAGAGCTAAAATTGTGGGAACAAGTAGGATGTTTGTGTTTTGCAAGTAGTCCTTCACTGAAAAATAAGATACAAGAGTAGACTTCAGCTGCAGCATCTGTGGGTTACCAGATAGGAAGTTACAAGAAAACCACTTACAATATTTAGGGCTAGAGAAAATGATAAACCTTTATCCCTGTCATTTTCAAGGAAATAGTAGCTATCTATTTCAGTTTTGAATCTTTTAATGAGCTACAAACTATTCAATACCCCTTTGTAGGTATGTTCTTCATTGTATTTCTTTTCTGATTGGTCTTTGCTACTAGATTTTGAGAAGGGAAGGAAACCTGAGAGAAATATATTAAAACACTGTAGAAAGATATACTTTGCTCATTAAATTCATAAGTAATCATGCAAACAGAACATTATTTAGTTCAGCCAAGTGTATATAATTTTATAATCTGTGGAAACAAATTCCGTCACCGCTATGAGTTTGCCTTCATGATTGGTAGCCGTACCTAAACCAGACATACATTATGCAAGAGGTCATTACTGGAAGTATTTAATTCACATCCTATATTTCCCGGCTAGCAAGGCAATGGCATTCATTGGAGTGAAATGAAACTGAAACAGAGCATAGGCCTGAAGCCAGGAAAAATTCAAAAAAGAAAGTCCTGCATGGCTGCAAGCCAGTGCATGCTCTGTCATGCAGCTGTCAGCCTCCTCCTGTGGTAGTGGCCAAAGGACAGTTTTAATTATGATCTCTGGGTTGGGTTTCTAAAGCTTGTGCCGTCTAATACCTCTGACACACAACAGCTTTACCGTCGGCTGCCACGCACAGTGAGAGGATGTGGCCCTGGCGAGCTCCGTCTCTCCGGGCTCCTCCGCGCGAGCCGCGGTGCAGCTGCAGCGGGTTGGTGGTTCCCTGCGACAGGCACCGGTGGCACCTGAGCGTCGTTCAGAGGTCCTCCATCGCGGGTCGGCTGGGAGTAATAGAAAACTAAGGGGTTAGGTTCGTGTCAGGAATTCATCAACATCTCAGTGGTTTTCACTGTAGTGCAAAAAGACAAAATACTTGAACGTTGGATTTTATGAAAACCAAGTCAGTCCAGGGTACTGGACATTTGTATAACTGGGCTGGATGGGACCACTAAATCGCGGAGTATTGTTACTGCCTGGAAAAACAATTTCCCTCTGATTGCTTCTCTTTCTATTAACGTATTGACAATGTCACTAAGTTTCTTTTTTCCCTCCAAAGTAAACCAAATGATATTTTCCATCTCTTATTTCAGCCTTTTGGAGGACATAGTCCTATTATTATTACTACTCATGTAATCAAGGCTGTTTTACATCCTTGCAAATAACTAGTTTCTTGCAAAAAGTCTTATGGCCCCACACTAGCACCCTCAAGATTTTGTTATGCTTGTCCTTTAAAAGAATCAGGCTGCTCAGAAGCTCAGATATTATAAATACCTGGAAAGTACATCCGGAGTCAAGTATGCTCTTGATAAACATCAGGTAAAATAACAAAGCTTTTTAGGGGAGAAAAGCAGAAGAATGACAATTGGAAGGATGAATTAAAAATATTGCATCTGCTCTTCAGGACTCTCAAATTATTTTATTTTTTACACTTTCCAGGATGTACAACTCATTGTTATACTAGATTCAAAAAAAAGGTAGCTTATGCCCAAAAAATTGAAAAATGTCAGTTCAGTCCGAAAATAGAATGACTTTCAAAGAAGGACATTTGTCAATAGTACCTGTGCTGTCTGCAGTTCATCTGACTGCTTTTTAAAATAGACTTTGCTAACTTTACAGTATATACTGAGATATTAAGAAAAAATTCATGTTTCTCCTGTGCTTGGGAGCCGGTAAGTTTTTTTCCTCAGCACCAGGTACAGGTTTTATTTCTGTTACAAGCTTTTGCTTTTGTATCTAACAAATACAAGGCTGTAGGTATCTCCTCTTGTCAATGTATATTTTTCGACTCTGTTTTGGAATATGCAGTCTGCCAAAAATACCAGGTGACTCTCTTTATGGAGTGCTTAGGAGATTTTAGTGCATTCGTTAACACATGGTGAAGTAAATGGCTGCATTTGAAGCAAAAGGCTGTAAATAAAAAATGCACTTTGAGGGTCAGAAATCTGTGTAGGTTCCTAAGCTTCCTTATGTCATAAGTTGAATGATTCAGGTTTATGTCAGTGGGCAGGCTACAGCTGTTGTTCTCGAGCTGGCATTTTCTCAGGCTGCCAGAAAGCATCTGCATCACTGGGCATGTTCCGTGTATTAGAGTGAGAAGAGCAAGAGCTGCAGGACCTTTACTCTCTGCAGCCGATCAGAAGAGACAGCTGATTCCAACCAGGAGCAGAGCGCTGCTCCGCAGCTTCCTCCAGCCCTAATCTCGTAAGAAATTAGCAGGAGTAAGGATGGTCCGGTCTGCAACCAGAGCCCATTGCTAGGAACAGGGTTAGTGGTACCAAAATAGTAGACTGAGTGGCTCAGCTGGGATCCGGGAATAACAGCAATCCGTATGGAAGTTCTCAGCCTCTGGGAACCAGGCACACAGGTATTTCTTTGTGTTTGTTATGAGTTGGGGCTTTTTTTTTTTTTTTCCTTTTGATTATGAAAATCTGTTGTTTTTTTGCCTTTAGCTAAAGATGACAGAAATTATTTATAAGCTTTTTATAAACCTGGAATAAAAGGGTCTTAATTTTTTGACAAAGAACAGCAATAATAAGATTATGGACTTGTAATTGGCAGATAAATAGGAATAGCTGTAAGGAGAATTATATTTTAATTTATAGCCATTTGTGCTCTGCAGTGCCTTCCAAATAATTAGGTAGGAATGTTACTTGTTCCTTTTTACAGGAAAATCTTTATATAGTCCAAGTCAATAAGACTTTTGGCAGAGGGTTCGATGGCAAATGCCATTTCAAAAAATGTTTGAAGGTTGAATGTATGAAGCAACAAGTTAGGGATCTATCTTCTCGCAATTTTTCATCTCGGGTATATATGTCAGAACTCAGTGTAGTAATGATTTTCTATATTTTTTCTTATGTCATAATTTTAGAGAAGGAAGAAATGCAGTTATTTATGGACTTTTTTCCCATGATTATAAATGTGATCCATACTCCAGGCTAAAAGAAATGGAGAAGAACCGTATCAGGAAATTAATCATTTCTTATTTATTATTATTAGTGTTTATTAATCATGTTGGATTAGATTTATAGGTATGATTTTAAAGTGGAATATGATACAGCAGTCAGTTGTTAAACGATACTTCAAGTTGTTTTGTCCTAAAGTTATAGTAAGTGGCAAACACAGTTTTTTTAATTAATTTTTTTTCCATGTTTGCAGTGTTATGCTGAGATGTTTTATTACTAATGACTCTTTTCAGTGGTGGAAATAAAGTATGTACCCTCGTTTGCTATAGTATCTTTTTCAGATATATTATTGTGTGTAACTTATCAGATATATTCAGTGCTATTAGAAATAAGTAACACAGAAGATTAGATCATATTTATATGATCATTAAGTACAGCTGCATTTTATCCTGGTTACACTTGTACTGAAAACACTGAATATTACAGAGCCATTTTGAACCAAGTTTTTTTGGTTTAAGAAGCAGGTGGAAAATTGGTACAAGGTCATGGGAAACATAATACCTAATAATGTATTATTTAGAAATATATATTTAGGTACTTATATAATAACAATATGTTCCAGTTTGTGCAGAAAAAAATTGACACCTCTGTCTATAATCCTATATGTATTTTCTGAACTGTACAGATTTAGCCAGGTGGTTGTCATAACTGTTTTAACTTTTACAGTTATTGATACTAAGTAATATTATACCAACTGCAAGACCTAACCAGAAAGCTCTTTGTGCTTCTGTCATCCTTCGTGACAGAAACATGAAGGAAGATGAGCCACTGAGACTTTACAAGTGATTCATGGCTTCCATCAAAGCAATATATTTTTAAATCATTCTTTCATTTGTCTTTTCCTTGACAGGAGGCATTGTTGATAAGGACCTTCGTCACTACCTCAATTTACGGTTCCAGAAAGGTTCGGTAGACCATGAGCTCCAGCAGATCATAAGAGACAATCTCTACCTCCGCACAGTGCCATGTGAGTAGGGTGGAGATGAAAAAATCTGTTTTCTTAAGGGCAACAGACTATCTGCATTAATGCTGCTGAGACCATTTGCAAGGTGTGAAGAGGTGGACTGTAGATGAAGCAGTCTTCCTGTAAATAGATTTACAGCTTGTTGCATGTCTTCCACGTTATTGCTGAGAAACTGAATTGTCTTAACACTGAGTTAATATCTGAAATTGCATGTTTTTTTCAAAGTTTTAGTTCTCATAAACTGTGGCTCTAGAATAATAATCTTTTCTTCTGCAGTTTTAAAAAGCACAAATTTAAAGAAAAAAGCAGTTTTCTGGGCTGGTTTTATTGATGTCTGACAGAGAGCGAGCTAAACCACAACAGTCTCGTATTTCACAGTGTTATACTTTGTATAATAATATTGTGGGGTTTAGAATGCAATAAGGCAACAGAGGAAACAGAAAATAGGAAATTTTGTTGTTTAGGTGCAGCAGGCATGGCAATGAAAGTTCATATTGTCTTGCATGCATGTTCTTTTGTTCTCACATAAGTCAATGGTATCTACATCTGAAATACTCTGATATCTCTAAAATCATTTTTGTAGCTATTGACCTTATTCACCTGTTTCTGCAGTAGACATGAAAATAAGTAGAGTAACATAAGCCATGTCCGACTGTCAGGACATGGCCATGCCTTTCAGAACACATCGACTTGACTGACAGACAATATATCATTTAAAATGGACTGAAGTTCCATTATTCTTACCTCATAAAATAATTGCTTGGTAGACAAAAAATGGAGCTTCTGGTTTGGGAAAAAAAGGGTGCACCTTTGAACTTGCAGGCTTGACACTGGAATGATAGGCAGAGGAAGGTATACGGAGTAAGTGACTGCACTATTTCTATGTTGAGTGGATGCTCTTTGAAAGTGGTGATGTTGTGAATGCTACTGTATGTTTTTTCTTTCATTACCTTAAAGAATGGGAATTTGAAAAACTACACCACCAAAAGACACTCAAGCATTTCCCTTTCATTTAATTTTCCCTTCATTTGGAAGCTGAAGATAAATAAAGTCTTAATTTCAGGAGATCCATTCATCCCTGATTAGAAAGGAAGGTGGAGAAAAACATTAAAAAAATATCACCTGTATGCAGAAAACCAAAACTATTACATTTATGTGAGATTTATGGTGAATTAGGTTTGTCTGAAGGTGCTGAGAAACATCACAGCTGAAGTGGAAATGCGACTACAAATATGTTTTGAGATTAATTCACACTTTTTAGTATATCTGGGAAGGTCATTAACACAAGAGTATACTTATTATAGCCCCAGCACATGCTTGTTAATGATGGAGATACAGAATAAGATGAAGGAAAACCCAACAATATTGCAACACATGTAGCAGATACTGTCGGTTGACAGTATGGGCATGATGAGTACTTTTTGGGTTTGTTTGGTTTTTAGTCAGGGCAATAGTAAAGTGTTCTCATTTATCAAGTGAAATACAGTACTCACAAAAGCAAAATTTTAATTCAAAAAGTATCACTGTAACCACGAAGACCACAACATTGAACCTATAAAAACATAATATTATCTTACCTTACTGCTGTGACTTATAAAATGACACAGAAGATGGATGTGGTTAGATTCTTAGGTCTTTATTGTATTACATATTGAGCATCTTTAAGTAAGAACCAGATTTTCAAAAATAATGTAGTGTTGCAGATGACAACTGCTGAATTGCTAGATAAGCAGGCACGTTCTTGGATAGAGTGGAAAACTCTTTTCAATAGTGGTGGTAGAAAAAACAGAAAAAAAAGTAGTGCCCGAGTGTTATATATTCTTTGAAATTTTCTTGAAAATCCTATGAAAGTAGCCCTTTCATAGTAGTAGTAGAAAGATAAAGAAATTCACAAATGCGGACAGGTTGATATGTGGTTAGCTAAAGAAGTTTCCCTAATCAGGTAAATGAAAAGGACACCATTACATAGATTGCAACCCAGATTTCACCTCAGTCATAATTGTGGTGAATCTTTTTTAATGCAATTTTATTCTATATCTCCAGCATTCATGTTTAGGAGGGAAAATGTTCTCAAGTGTTTTCTTTTTTTCATATAACAACTAATTTTTGAATCATGAACTTACTTTTCAAGGGTCCTGATAGTCAAAATTTTCTGCTTTGGGCAGGTTTGTTTGTTTGGGGGTTTTCTGAAACTCTGTACGCAGGCTGAGAGTAATGGTCAGCTATCCAAACACTCTAGTTTACAACTGGTAGGGAGATTTCTTTAGTAAGCAGCAATAATATTTAACTGACTATACCAGTGCCCAAAAGTTCACTTAATGAGTACAGACTAACCATGTACTTATTACAAATCCTGCCAACACAGCAAAGGCAGCACTCAGTTTGGTCAAGTTCTTGTGCAGAAAAATAGAAAGAGAAAGACAACTGCAGGCAACGTAGCCTTTATTTCCAGTGACAGGGTTGTAACTTAAAGAGCAAAATAAATCTGAAAAATAGTTGGCAACCTTTTCCTTTTAAAAATGCACCTACAGTCTTTCCTCAGTTATAGAGGTGTAATTGCCAGTGAAACCAGGAGAACCTTTATAACAGAGTCCTTGACTTTGAGTTTTTACTGTTCTTTGCTTTTTGTCCAGACCAACAGCACTGGCCCTTGCAGTGCAGTGGACATGACCATGGGCTTCTCAGCCTTCCAGGTCAGATTAAGACATCTTTCACTTACATTAAATGAGTGAGTATTCTCCGGGAAACTAGGAAGCAGAGAACTAAATCCATACCTGTTTTAAATCAGGATAAGCCAAATGTAGTTAGAACAGGTAAGCCATATTTACTGGATAAGAATTTGAATTGTAAGTTATATAAGTGTACATTCCTGTGTTCACCAAAGGATGGATGGGCCAGAAATGCATGACATGAGGATAATGGATCAATTCTGCCCTCGGAAATTGTGGCCCCTGTGGATGGGGTGAATTGGTTGGGTTTCTGATCCTTACATTTCTCTATTTTTAATAATGCAGTGTCACTTTCTACGAAATTAGAAATGACTGTGTAACCGTAAGAGTCAAATGCTGCCTTCCATAAGTGGTTGCAGTTCTCGGTGCCATATGAAATTGATTTTCCCTGCATTGTCAACAGGAATTACACGCATATATCCCAGGGCAGAACATGCGATTGTATTTGCAGCAGTCGAGATGCAGCCGTTAACTAGCTCTGTCCCCAGAGCTGTGTGACAGCAGTAATGAAACTGATACATAAACAAGAAAATGAAGAAAAAGTTCTGTTAATTTGAAGCTGAATTAGAAAAGCAATAAAGCTTTCAACAGACAAGGTCAAGAAATTGAAACTTTTTTAAAGATACAATACTGCAAATAATATGAAAGAAAACATGCACTCTTGAGAAGGAAGACTGGGCAGTGGTCTTCTGTCAGGGCACAGCTCTTGTTTAAATGCAAGCAGGAGGACTAGACTTCAGGTGTTGGGAAACCAAAAGTAATACAAACAAGAAATATTGCTGAGCATCTCAAAGGAAAACAAAAAATTACAAAAATCAGTTCTAGGGAAAGAAAGGTTGACAATTTTCCAAGTTCAGAAGACCCGACTGAAGTTTGTCTCGTGCATTTTCTTTTCCTTTTTCTTTTGTATAGATTTTTGGCATAGTTTTCATACCCTAAACTTATTCTGAAGTTATTTAGGAGCACTAACCATTGAGGTTGTCCTACAGTACAGAAGAATAGCCATGGTAAGAAGTGGTAGTTATTAAACACGTGTAAGCAGTATCTGACACTCCCCCTTTCTGTCCAAGTCCAAGGATCTGGAGAAAGGCCACGAAACACGTCTAGGACTGTGAATGCTATAGGCAGACAGAAACTTAGGCATGCTGCACCTTGTGCTTGGTAGTGCTCTCAGGAAACTGCAGTTGCCATGTGGGCAAGCAGCTTTCCAGTCTTCACTAATGCGAGAAGAGATAGCTCCAACTTTGTGTCATCGCAAGAGTAAAGCTCTGGGGAGAGTGCATGAAAGGAAAAAAGTTTTGGTAGTGACAGTCATGGTCAGGCATGTCTCCCTTGATATGTCCTTCCAAGTAATTGCAAATTCCATTTCTTTAAGAGCTGGCAAAATAGTGGAGCTGTGTTTCAAAATAGCATCTGTATACTTCCTTCCCAGACAGGGAGTATGAAAAGATAGTAGAAGACATTTTGATTAAAAAACACTGGAAGAAGTCAAACAATGACATGCTGATTCATAGAAATAAAAAAATAATCTATTTGAAGAGATTCCTTTTGATATCCTCTGAGGTATAACCTCCAATCCACAGTAGCGCAGGTGAATTACTCTATCCCACTGTACTGATTTACACCACTGGAGGATGCAGCCCAGAAGTGCATTCTCCAGTGGCCACATATCAAAAGTGATAATGTGACATAAAAAAACAAAAGTCATGGTGTTGAGGAAGTTTCCTTCCTAGTGTTTGCATTTAGAAAAACAACAGTGATGAAAGAAAGGAGAGGACTGAGTGCATGGCTCAGGCTTATTGCACTGGGTAATGCAGTATGACTATCAACACAGAAGACTTGGAGGAAGAATGGTTTATTTAAGACATTTGTCAGCAACACAGGAAAAAAGGTTCAGTTTGTGACTGAGCCACATGCTATATGCGAGTGACCACAGGCAAGAAATGCAGTCATTATGTGCTACGGTTCCCCACATACAAAACAGTGATAATAATTTGTTCTTTGGCTTAGTTTGCCTATTGGTATTATGATTTCTCTGTGTTAGGTGAATACAGATAACATACAACTGCAAATATGACCTATGAACATGTGATTTCTTATTTTTATCTGTCTATGAATAATTAGATTCTTGGCTCATTTTGAGTAACTTTAAGTAAAAACCTCATTTTCAAATGAGGTTTTGTTCTATTCTAGTATAATCTGGTCTATGTATAAATATATTTAACCTGCAAGCTGCAGTATTGTGTGTGTACTGTTGAAGTCTTACATATTACAAAGTGCTTCTGTTTATTGTCTAGTCCTCTTCCCAGAAAAGAAAGTGTATGCAGTGACTTTTTTTCTCTGAACTTGCTTTTGTTTGTCATATATGGCAAAGGTAAGTGCCATTTTTAGATACTGAAGTCAATAAAACATGTTTCTACTTGTACTTGAAGCAGAAATTGCTACAGGGAGGTGAGGACACAGCCTCAGGGGAATTCACTCCACACGTTCAGCCCTGGAGAAATCTCCATCTCCAAAACAATCAGGGCCTTTCCCTCTGCAGAGAGGTGTATTACATTAGGAGACCACAGTCATTCATAGTCATCTTCATGGGTACCCATCAGAAGCAGTAAGGCACATCTGGGTGTGTATATACTGAGTTGTGATGAGGCTTTTCTCTCCTGTCCTTCCTCCCTGGGGTTGGAGCTAATAGGTGTTATCATAGAACAGTACTTTGTATTAATTCTAATACCTTTTATATTAGTCACTATAATAAGGGAGTGACAATATTGAGTAAACACTGGAGGAAACCCCGATTACGCAGCCAGGGTTTCATCTGAAGTTTCTGAATTTAAGGGTGAGGAAGGAGTGGCAGAAGTCAAGTGGGCAATAAATATATATTGGGTGAGGGTACACCCAACTCAGAAACTCTGTGTGTGTAGTTCTGCTACTCTGAATAAGAATGCGAGATATATTTGACTACATTTGGACAAATATAACTCCTTTCATATTGCATTTGTAAAATACTTTGTTCCTCTTCTAAAAAACTATATAGCCAAGAGCAATCGAAGTAGAATGTATGAAACAGACTTGCCAGTGGTTTCATATATTTTTCTATAAATTTGTTCAATGTCAAAATTATCTTTTAAGGGTGGAAACTCAGTGCACAACTTTGTTCTTAAAATAAAAAGTTAGAAAGTCCAGATATTGTTGGTTAAAAAAATCTTCCAGTTTGACATCATATGGAACTATTCTTAGAATAAAATAACCTGTGCTTAGCACACCGTACTGCCAAGAAATGTCCGCATCATTGGAAATAACAGTACCTAACTTTAATGACTACTTTAGTCTTTCAGACAAGTGTTAGTTATTTCTTAGACCTGACTTTGATGGCTCAGAATAGAGCAACGCAGAGCTCTAGGGAAATGTTCTTGTTGTGCATCTAATGGAGCACACCTCCAAGGTGTATTTAAAGCAGAATCATTGGCAAGTGTATTCAGCCTTTTTTATATCTAAAGCAAAATTAAACCAAATCAGGTAATTACATGAGATTGTTGGAGGTATGCAAGGAACGAAGCTGGAGGTATTGTTTAGTCTCTGTGAGCAGTTAACAAGGTGCAACTTTGAGGGAAGGAGCAAGGTAATCACAAAAGGAACGCAACTACTGAACCTTGAGTGAACTCTCCTAATTAACATCTAATTAACATATAATTGGCAGAAACCTGCCCCTGGGTGGGGAAAGCTCCCTCCTCACAAAAGCCCCTTCCTCACTGAGCATGCCTAGGAAAAAAGAAGGACGCTGTGGCTTTGAGTGGAGATGAAGCTGGTGAGAACTGGTGGGAACAAGGGTAACAGAGCCAACTTTAAAAAATACCAATAACTGTTGCTCGAAGTGTATAAATATTTTCCGTGTGCTGGCTTTGTGGACCTACCACCTAGCACCCAGCTCTGTACAAATTCGGAGTAAAAACAAATATCTTGACTCCATGTGTTTTTCAGCGCTCTGCACACCAGGTGGAAGAATCCATATTTGGGACAAGATGAGGTCCCCGCTGTGCTATATGCAACACAGCAATGTGTGCCAGGAGATAAGGAGGCCACTGCTTCAAATAACTGACAGCCTAAATAGAAGAGGCAAAGTACGGTTGGCAAATAAACCCATAGCACAGAGAGTGCCTGAGTTGACTTGCATGAGGTGCAGTGGTGGTTAAACTGGTACTCCTGGACCTTGCTTTCTTTTCTACTGCTACATATAGTAGAAATTACCTCCTGGAAATGCATATGGTACACTGACCTGTTTCTCTGAAGACACTGGGAATGTCTGGTTAAAAGAGATTGGCTTATGCGTCTTTGTATTGACTTTTCCATGCGATTTTTATGGGGTTTTGCCTGTTTCAGAGCAGGGTGGTAAAGGTCAGAGTCGGCACTGTGCTGTCTGTCAGTGGGCACGAAGCATCGCTCAGGCTCCGAGTGTGTTTGGGATGGGGACACTGCATTGCCGTTGGTGGGAAGCAGTGGATGAAAATAAAACCAAGCAAAAAACAATCTTGTCTTTTATTTATCAAAGTGAATTACAGTTTTTTCTTAACTAAGATCTAGGGTAAAGAGATGTCCAAACTTTGTCTACAAATAGCAACACTGATAGAAAATACTGTACAGTTTGTTAGTCATGAGAGAGAAAACCCACATAATTTCGGTCACCTTTTCTCAGAAAATTCTCAGCTTTATTTAGGACATCAATTCTCAGCTATTCAGTGACTAATATATCTGATTTAAATACTCACCTTAAAATAAAGGTATCTGAAGAAAACAACTATCCAGGAAGAAGGGGAGATGGAATGTGTCTGATGCAGTATAACTGTAGTGTGAAGTGAGAAGAGATGTTACAAAATAAAGAGTAGCAGTTGTGTACCACTTATGATATTACAGCTTAAATGTTCCATAAAAGATTGTATGAAGACCTTAGGATAATTTCATTTGCTGTTCAGTTAAAAAAGGGCTTCTCTGAGGTCCTTGCACCCAGACTGCAGCTGTAATAAAGTGAGACTGCTCATTCTGACCCCCACTCCCATTCTTTCTGCTCCTTAGTCACTTTTCTCTCCCATTTTCAAAACCAAATAATGCAAGTCAGTAAATATTTTTTATACTGCAGTGCCAATATAAATTATTTGTATAACAGGTAATCTGATGCATTGCTACCTGGAGAGTTGATATAATACCACTAAAGTCACTAGAAGTTTTTGCAGTGAAAAAAAAAAAAAAAGCAGGAAGAAGTTCTGAAATTGCAAACCTGACCTTTTTTAAGCAGTTTTCCTACAAAAGAATGTCGCATACCTTCCTTAAGTGATGTTAACCAGCATGTGATTTAAAGACTAATGTCTCTGGCAAACAGCTTGGGTTGCTAATCATATCTGTCTGTAATTATTTATATGTGGTATAACATATGCATAATGCCAGATGAGAAGTTTAGTTACAGTATTTGTGCTGATTGCCCCCAAGAATTGATCCATTTTTCATTTAACTTTGAGAAGGTTTTCTAGTGTTGCAAAATGAGTTCTCTAATTCACATGATACCAAAAGGATAAAGGATAGTGGCAGTTTTAAATTAATTTTGATGTTAGCACTGTTCGTATTGATTACTTGAGAACTAGCAGAAAACTAGAGGGGCAATAGCATAAATCTGATAAAGTACCTTGTCTCTGCAGAACAAGAGCAGCAAATAGGAGAGGCTATGATTAACTTATTTTACAAGTCATAGCTTTTGACTCGCTTAACACAGCTTGAAGTTTGGGTAAAGACTATATCTCCCTATGACAGTAGGTTTTCCAGCCTGAAGGTCTTAGATGTACTATTGACCTTTTCCCTGAAATAACAAAATTATCTTTGAAATTATAAGAATTGCAATTATGATTGACAAAAGTTGCAGCATTATTGAACATAACCTTTCCTATAATTTCTAAACCATCTTTTATTTACTACATTTACTACAGATTTTTAATATATATATATATAAAAAATTTAGCCTCCATCTACAGTCAAATAGGTCAAAATATATTTTTTTTCTCGAGGGAAGTTGAGGTACTTTACACAAAGGCAGAAACACATGCCAGGTTGTACAAGTTTTGTGATAAAGCATGGGTAATGCAATTCACCCGGGAACATTAGAACTGCTTAGACTGAATTTGCCTCAAAAAGATTCTTCATTTTGGAACTTTTCATGTCTTTGGATGACCTTAGGATTTATTGTCTTTCCTAGTATCATTTAAAGCCTTTTTTTTTTTTTCCCCAATCTTGTCAGTCTTCTCTCAGTCAGTAGAAGATAAACTGTCAGAGATAGTGGATAATCTTTACTTGGAGATTTTCATCTGAAGAACAACAGTGAACATGGAGTACCAACAGCTGCTCTTAGAAATTCAGAACAGCAAAAAAAGAAAAAGAACAGTTGTGTAATAGAATCGATATTCAGAATTGGATACCCAAACTAAGCTACTAAATATATATTTGCATCATTTAATAAAAAGGACTAATATCAGTTTTGTCAGGATGTGCTTCTTTTGCTTTTCGCTTCTGAGGCTTTCATCTACAATCACAACAAAAGAAAATCAGTGGTAGTGAGGATGGACTTCCTTGTGAATAGATCATCTGGTGCATATTGAGAAATTTATGTGAATTGTTAAGCAGTTAGCCAAGTTGGGGTTCACCAAAAAACCAGCTTGCTCACATCTATGTCTCTGAAGTGCACCTGCAGTTCAGTAGCCTCCTCACACCAGCTGGAGCCTGGGTCCTTGCTGGTTTGTTCGGACACCACACTCTGTGCCACTTCTCCCTTCCTTTATAAAGCTCACGTCTACATTAGATTAGCGCGATTATGCAACTGAGACTACTTTAAAGCTTTTTTCAAGCTTTGACTTTCATGCCCCCACCTTTAGAGAACAAGGTAGCACTCATATTTTCTGGGTCTTACGAAAAAAAGAAAGAATTTCAAACCTTTTGTGCATGGTAAACCAAGGTCAATGGACTAGTGCCTCTAGTGGCACTAGATTTGAGATTCCAAAGTCGCCTGGCTAGAATAAATCCTTTTGAGGAAAAAAAAATAGAGAATGAAGGTTAAGTAGGTGCTTTTTAGCAGCAGGAGAGTGAGTAAAGCTTTGGTTTCACCAGTAGGACTGAGATTAATTTATAATTTACCGGTGGAAAACTGTTATGAGGAAAATTCTTTTCTGCAAGTCCTTTCCTTTTTATTTCCCTTTATCCTGAGGGTACCACTGTCCTGTTTTTGTCCCATGACGGTTTGTCACAACTTTATATTTCTCCTGTGTCTCCAGGTTTTGATTCTACCCCATGCACTTCTCTTTTTTCAATGTATTACTGTTATTAACACATCAACCTCTTGACTAGCTATCAATCTAATATGGATGATTCAAATCATTCTGTCAATTTTATTTCAATGTTTCTGAATAGGGAAAAGTTCTCACTGGGGAGATAGCAGAAATATATTTTATTAAAAAAAAGAATTATAATAATGCAGAGGTTCCAGATTGTATTTCAAATTAAAGCAGTGATCTGGCTTTAAATGCAGAACAGTGTTGTAATTTCAGCTTTAAAATTCTTGTATTTGAGTTTTAAAAGGTTGGCATGGACATATATAAAAGGGTGTAGAAAACTATATGCTTTCCACTTAGAGATTACATACTTTTTGTATTAAATCTCATAATAATAAATTACATGTGCCACTAACTTATCAATGTATTTCCTTTGTATTTTTGTTGAAAATAATCAGTAATACATGTGATACGTTGCAAAGAAATTTTCACTTTGTTCACACAAATATTGGGTTATGTTATATGTAGGAAAGAATTAAATTCACTCTAGGCTGCTGGTGTTGCAGTCACTACCTGAGTTCTAGTGGCCTTTTGCTACAGATAAAATTCACACCACCACTCATTTCAAGTCATCTGTTTTTTCTGATTCCCATTTTTGGTTTTGATTGACTGATAACCTTTCTTTTTTTTCAACTCACGTTGATACTGATATGAGTTCTTCAACTCATATTGATACTGACTTACCTGGATCCTTGGCCTGTCGCTTGGCATTTGTTAATCTTAGAGAAACACAGAAACATCATTTTTTTTCAAGCTTTAAATCAAAAACACCCTACCCATTCTTTCAAAAATAGAATCCTTTTTTCCTTTTTTCCTTTTTTCCTTTTTTTCCCCTCTGCAGAAGACGTTGTGGAGCACTTCCTGGTCAGAGGTATGTCAGGAATTATGCGGTAGAACTCTGTCCTGCTAGTCACATAACAAACTATTCACTTGTTTCACAGGACACTTCTTTTATTTGGCAAATCTACATTGCACTGCAGTCCTTCTTGAAGGATTCTCTTAGAATCCAGAGAATAGCCTGTCATTTAATGACCTTTAATTCATTGAAAAATGTAAACTATGGTGGCATCCAAAATGGTGATTTCGCAAGATTTCCTTTCAGAAACTGTTTTTACATAAGATTTCCTGGTAGTAGTAGCAGCATCTGTAAAAAATCTCATGTTCCTTTAGAGATGTTCTGCATTGTCTTCCACTAAAATACATCAAATGTTGAGTGATTCTGAGCCGGTGCAAGTTCTGTTTGCTTGGGGAAGGTTATCAGCACTACCTACGTTTCCTGACTGGGCTTCCATGGCTGTTGTAGCAGCTCTCTTCCCTTTGCTGTTTCGGATACCACACGCAATGAAGAGCTGGGCTACTGCCTTTTCATTCTCTCCATGTAAATCCTCTGTAAATCTCTGTGTAGCTGTTCTGTTCTTTCCAGTCTCATATAATAAAAAGTCTTTCCCTCTTTTGCACCCCCAGAGGGAGCGACTGGGAAAGAGAGTATCAGGATCACGTCCTTATTGAGTTCTATTATACAGCTGTTGACAGTCTCACTTCATAGTTGCAATATACAAAAGTTATTGCAAATTGGTGCAAAGCCCCAAGATGTGCAAAGTTGGTGCAAGTTGGTACAAAGCCCCAAAAGTTAGCACAACTTGGTGCAAAGCCCCTCAGTTCGCCATCGTTGGGCAGCTTCTCCTGATTGCCCCACGCTTTGCTCAATTGCAGCTGATGAGGGCCAGCTGGCTGCATACGTTGTTTCTATTTTCCATGTCTGAATAAAAACGATTTATTTGCAAAAGATGGCAAAATCATTTTATGTGTATGAGTGCAGGTAATCTAAAGCATTATGGGCAGACTGAAGCTCTTCCAGTTATTTTACAGCTTTTGGCAAAGAATTAGTCTTGCATTAATTGGAATGTAGTTGGTTACACCAGGTCTGTGGAGTGCACATTTTATCATTCCTCATTAAACCCATGTAACTATACGTTGTCAATGTCAGTACCTAATCATTCTTATTTCTTGTTATGAATGACTTTGTATGATTTAAGAACTGTAAAGCAGAAGTTTATGTTTTGTATGTTAATTTCATCTGGTAACACTATCTAATCAGAATAACTTAGAATAATATGTCTTGCGATTACATTTTTCAAATGAAAATAAAAAAATCAAAAAATATTTTTGAACTAGAGGCAAAAAAGACAATATTTAATTAAAGATAATGCTAATACACTACTGAAATTTGGGAGGTGCTAAAGTAAATTAAAAATAGGTTAAAAGCATTCAAATTCTTCAATGGCACATCAGATTTGCTTAGTGGCCAACACTACCAGAATACTGCTGTGAAGAAGCTAGTGTTGTTGCAGCTAAAACAACATCTTGGTAGTATATAAAGCTTACAGCTCCAAGTTTGCATGTGTCTGAACAGAATGAAATAGTAGGAACTGCCACAGGTGCCCAAAGCCATCGTTCTTATTCATACTTCAGTTACCTTCTATTTCCATAGCAATGTAAAGGACCTCAGAGTTAGAACCACAGAGGGACATAGGTAGGTTTAAGTAGACTTTTGGTTCTTGTCTAGATCTGTGGTCGTTAAAATCCATGTTCTTTTGCCATCTAACTTTACAGAGAGATAAAATTCTTAGTTGCTTAAGTTTTCATCAGTACAAGTATTTAAGCACCTATAACATTGGTCTAGGCAGTCATGTGAATGTCCTTGCTCATGTCAGCATTGATTTTATTGAGGCAAACATTTGGGTCCCTGTCATGATTTAGCCCCAGCCGGCAACTAAGCACCATCAGCCGCTCGCTCACTCCCCCATGGTGGGACAGGGGAGAGAATCAGAAGAGTAAAAGTGAGGAAAGTCATGGTTTGAGATAAAGACAATTTAATAGGTAAAGCAAAAGCTGCGCACGCAAGCAAAGCAAAACAAGGAATTAATTCACTGCTTCCCACAGGCAGGCAGGGGTTCAGCCATTTCCAGGGAAGCAGGGCTCCATCACGTGTAACGGCTACTTGGGGAGACAAAACGCCATCACTCCAAACGTACACCCTTCCTTCTTCTTTCCCCAGCTTTATATACTGAGCATGATTTAATATGGTATGGAGTATGCCTTTGCCCAGCCTGGGTCAGCTGTCCTGGCTGTGTCCCCTCCCAGCTCCCCGTGCACCCCCAGCCTCCTTGCTGGCAGCCCAGCACGAGAAGCTGGACTGTCCTTGACTGCTCAGCAACAACTCAAAACATCAGCATGTTATCAACATTTTCTCATCCCAAATCCAAAACACAGCCTCACACGAGCTTCTGTGAAGAAAGTGAACTCTATCCTGGCTGAAACCTGGACAGTCCCCCAAGGAGTATGTTTTCTAGATGTTAATGTAAAATAAATCAGGTACCATACAAAGCATGGTAGAAGTCTTCGCTTTTGTTTGAAAACATTGCTGGTGGAGAGAAGAGCGAAACACCCCGTGTTGTTGACTCCATATTACTAAACCCTGGCTGACACCCCACTCAGCAAGCTGGTGGTTTGGTGTCTGACTCCAAGCCTTCAGCAACTGGGTCAGGGAAAGGAAACTTATGACTTGAGGCTGTAGATTTTACACAGGCTGGAGAAGGTGGCTTACACCAAAACTAATGATTAGGTGATGGAACTTTGTAAGTCTAGTTCATACAATAACTAAGGTTCGCTCCCAAATATACCTAAGGTTTATTTCTTCTAGATAGTCTGGTGCAGCTGTCTTCTCAAGGATAGGTTAAAAATCAGGCTCATTTCATATTTCTCTCCTTTTCTTCTAAGTCCTGTGAGGAGATGGTGAAATGTACAGCTGAGTAGTGAGTCATTCTACTATTAGGGTTTCATTCAAAGAATATGTGAAATAATGTAGAGTTCCCCATCGATTACCAAAGGCTATGGGGCAGGTTTTTTCCCCTATGCATCATGTAGAATGAGATTAGCTATAACATATATTATCTAATCTCTAGTTTATCTTTGCATGCTTAAAAAGTAATGATAATTTCCTACAGTGCTTCAAACTTGCCATGAGATCATCAATCACTTTTATCTAAAATGCAGATGCATCTGTACTTGTATCAAGATTTGGGCACCAACTCACTACTATTTAAATAAACAGTTAAAATTGTACTGACTCAGAAACATGGCAATTAGAGCCAGAAACAATTTAGTAATCTGGATTTTAAAGCTGCTGGAGAATAGTTGTCGTTCTGGTTTTGTACTTTATAATGCCATGTCCTGGAAGAGAGCGATGAATTTCAGAGAAAATCCTTCCTTTCATCATCTTCACAAAAAGAGAGCATTTAATTACTCCCGTTCTTTCCTGTCATTATCCTCAATTTGCATCTTCCAACTCTGATATGTCTGGTGGGCTTTTGTAGAGATTTTTACTTTTCAGACTCTTCTGAGTAAGATGCAAGATTATTTCTGGCCAGGATCAGAGCTGTTCATTCTCAACTGGAGAAAAGAAGTGCAAGAAAGACCAGGATATCTGAGAGATTCAGTGGTGACCATGCTTCATGCTTCCACTAACCTCCATTCTTTCCAGAAAATATTTGAAGTCCATAAGGCACTGTGTTTCTAGGAGCTTTTCTTGCATTCTAAGTTGAGAAAAATGTCCAAGCTCTATGCTTTAGAGAATTTATTTCTGTTAAGTAGTTCCTATTTTATTGTTCTTTTAAAAGTTCTGGAAAAGCAGTGAAATCTAAAAGAAAAGAGAAGGCTTCTGCAAGATGCAATTATACTGTCTCTCTTTGTCCCTCTTTTATTAAATGTGAAGACTTGAGCAACAATAATAAACATAAGAAAATGTTAGTTCTTCTATAATCCTCCATTAGCATCATAAAAGAGAATTCTGAATAAAGATTAAAGGTTTGTTTTAAAAAAAAAAAGGTAACATTTAAGTTCTCTCTCCTGCAAAAGAGGGAACCTTAAAAGAAGGTGAGCATAACGGAAAATGGAAAAGATAAGGTAGAAGGGTTTGTTATAAAAACAAGTTTCTTTGCTTCTTAAGCCTGATATTTTTTGTCCATCAGAGACTGGAGTGACCTGAAATGCAGACACATCATGGGGGAAACTGAAGTGCAGCTTTGTCCTTTAGCTCAGTACAGACCTTGGAAGTGACATTGTCATTTTTCACTAAGGGTTTCATGCTGTGAGCAGTGTGCACATACACCAACATTTCCATAACGCTGTGGCAGTGACGTATCTGCTTTTGGTAACTTTAGGTCAAGTGAACCTAATAATGACTCCCAAATTTAAGGATTCTAACTGAAATTCTAGAAATAAGGTTGCAGTGTTTTGTACTGAAGGAACAATCCTTACAGAGTTGCCTTTCAAGATAATGAGTAAAGCTCAGTATAAAGATGTTAAGCATTCCTGTACCACCTATATCACTTTCATTTTTAAAAAGCAAAACTTTTACAAATTCCTTACAGCTCATTAGTCACTGCAACCTTCTAATGGTATTTTTTCACTCAGTTTGGAAACAAGGAGGGGTTGCTGAAGGCATGCGCTTAAATGCATTACGGCCAGAGGCCAGGTCGTGCTCTCACAGAAAGGCAGAAGACTTCCTGACTTGGGCAAGAGCTTCCTGAGGCTGACAACATTGCTGTCATCATTAATGACACGTTATGGCATGGACTGCAATTTAAAGTACTGTAACTGATCTTTTACTCTGCTTTGGAAATTTCTGTGCTCATAAACACTTACCAAAGACTAGACAAAAGCTGAATTTTAAGAGGATAGTTATGGTATTGGAGAGACAGTAAGCTCTGAGCAAAATATGCCCCTCTAATCCACCCATCGATTGACTCAAGTCACCCTCCAGGGCTGGGGTACACGACACAGGATTAAACCTCATGGCAGTGTGTGAAGCCATTTGGGTGGTGGAGGGAACATGTCGGTAACTTCTGAAGATAAATGTGTATGTGACTGTGTTATACAGTGAACATTTTCTACAATTTTCTGATTTTTTAATAATCTGAAAACAGGCCATTGTTTTAGACTCAAGATCACCTTAAATCCTGGGTATGTATTCTGTACCTGCAGTTAAGAAAAAAGGCAGAACAATTTGTGTTTCATTTCAAGAAGCCTTTTCTGAAGTGATTACTATTTGTTTCCCCAATTCTGCTGTGACTGATCTTAAAAGGAGGAAAAACCTTAGCCTGGTTTAGGCATTGAAAAAGAAAAAGTTGCTTGAGTGGTGATTCTAACTTACCAGATAAGAACATGAACAAAGTTACGTAAGAAATGTACAGAGGCACAGTCATAACTTGGAGCACATTTTTTAGTGCTCAGGTGAAATAACATCATGAACTTTCATTGAATTAAAGTGAGAATTAATTTACTTCTCTATGTCCCTGCTAGAATTTTGTTACATTACTACAGGCTTTAACTTTCTGCATTTTGTAAAATAATGTGCCACTTCCCCAGACAATACAGTGATGTTTATAGCAGCTTCATTTTCTTTCATTATGTGATTCCATGTAGCACCTATAAAGATGTGATCTGCACAACACTAACAATCCTTCAAAGTTAAAGCTTAAACAGATCGATGTTGTCAGGTCCATTAAACTCAAAGTGCAAAGCACTTCATGCTGCTGGCCAGAAGGATTAATAAAGGTGTGAGAGTTATATAGACCTAAGAAAACCATGAGTAATTATGGAAACAAGGTGCTCAATATGATTATTTCAGAAGTCGTGCACAGGAAGCTCTGCAGTGCTCCAATGCTCCATTCTTCCAGTCCACTTCTGCTCTGGTGCAGGATCGTGGCACAGGGTTGAAAGCGTCTTTTCTCCCTGTTAGGTACTCCGTTGCAGGTGTTAAATATGTACTTATAGAAACTGCTTCTAATGTAGCGCTGTCACAACAGAGGAGGAGGAAAGAAGGGGAATTCGCTAGAGAGAGAGGAACATTTAAAATGAGCTGGTCTGTATTTTGGTTCATACCGTCTACGTAATCATCGTGCAGAGTTGCTCGGTTCCCCGTGAGTTGGGAACTCTCCCCGTTCAGACAATATTGTGCAGGACTGCAGCGTGTGGCAGGCAGAGAAATGTGTGTCTCCATACAGTTCTCCATACGGTGCTGTAGTCTCCCTTCATACCTCAATTCTCCTTTCATACCCCAAAGACAGACCGCAGAAAATGTGGGAACACTTAAAGAGCAATTTTCTTGGCCAATACAGGCTGGCCAGTGGCAACAACACACAGTCCTATCCCTTTCAAGATGATGGCTGTCTCTATGCTAGAAAAACCACAGAGATGAATAGAAAATAGTGACCCTGTAGTCTGATGGGGAAGGATTTCTTTCCTTTCATCTCCACTTATAAAAACATATGACATAGTTAAATGTTCCATTAGCTTTGTCTCCACAGGTCCATGAATCTCTCACAGAAGTATACTTCCAAGCTTATTTTCCAGTGATACATTCTGCCAAGTTTGAGATGAGAAAACTGATTCTGAATGATATAGCCCAATTCTCACTTCTGGGAGCTGAAGAATATCACATCATCTTAGCAAATATTATTCTGCAGCTATTATATCAAAGCAACCATAGAACTTTTAAAATGTGTCCCTTAGCACACACGTAGGTGTTTTTGTTTGTTTGTTTGGTTTTTTTATCTTGTTCTGTGTAGGATTATTTAAAAGATTGGGAGTCAGAGTTTGGGTTATGTTCTCATTGTCCTTGGTTGGACTCATGATTCTGGCCAGATGCTTTGTTAAATCTGGGCCATATATTACTTCTCTTTCTGTGCCAATAAAAAGCTTGAGCAGAGGAAAACAGCCACAATGCTATAGCGTGGGAGAGAACAGCAGTAAAAAGAGTTCAACTTCACCTTCCTGTCACTCTCCAGCTCCACAAATGAGTTCTGCAATAGCACAGGGAAGGGATGAGTATAGATAATCAGAGTCTACTGTAACTACATGGGTTCATTCATCAAGGCCACAAATGCATGAGCGTAACTTGTCTGTTCATTCTCTGCATGCAGCACGAGCACCAGTATCACTCTGCTGGGAATATGGGCTGGGTTGCCAGCCACAGAGGCAGCGATTTGGTTCTCTGTGTTTTGCTATCCGTGAATACAGTGGTGCTGCAATAATGCTGTTGATTGGATATAATGCTGCTATTGTACGTTGTTCATACAGGACACTTGAACAATGGGTCAGGCTTCTGCAAGATATTTCAGATGAGCAATGACATAAAAGTAAAAATAATTATTATTAGAGTTGTTTGGTGATCTGAGGAAAGAGCCTACTTTACATAAATGCAAAGAAAAGGAGATAGCAACTAAATAAACCACTTAATTTTCTTTTCAGTTTCATTGGTTTTATTTTTTCTCCTTTATTGTATTATTCAAAGGAAAATTCAGTGCATGACAACTAAAGCATGCATCACAATTCTATTTCTTTCGGAAAGGGTGAATTTTCCATTTATCTACTGGTGTTTGAATCTATGTAAATGTTATATTAATTATGATATATGTTGTTGCCTATTCATACGACTTGCAATTCATACATGTAGAGAGAACAAAATGCCTACATGGGTTGCAGATGTCAAGGGTTCCATACATCCTTGGTGAGCCACACACAGCATCCTGTGAGAGCGAGATCTGAAGTGTAGTACTCACAAGGACTTTGGTGGAACAGGGGACTTGGAGCATGTTAAAAGCTGTATCTGACTGATTTAATAGCTGAATTACGTCTGCAGCTAGAACTCTTCCTATCCTCTTTTGGAACTTATTCTGTACAATGAATTTTAAGTTAGCACTCTTAAGAGTTTCCATTGTTCTGAATATGCACCAGCAACCAATTCTTCACTGATGTCAATCAGTATAACTTCATTACTCTTGGGGAGTTTTGGAGATTAACTCTGTGTCAGGCTTTAACTGTATGATGGTAGCCAGGAATCAAGTTCCATTTCCAAATGATTACTGAATGTTAACAGCTCTCTTGATTTTACTCATACAGATTGGCACAAATAGCTCTGATCATTGCTGAGCTAAATATGTTCCTGAAATAGCAAAATAATTAAATTGGTAGTTTTGTAACATTTTTCTATAGAGACTTGTAAATTGCTTTGTTCTCCAGAATTGCAAAAGAAATTAGGTAAAAGTTTAATCATAGAACTGTAGAAGGTTGCAAATGTGAAAAGCAGTTTTCTTTAAATAATATCTTGTTATTGTCAATTCCATAGTTAAAAGCGAACAAACAAACAAACAAGCAACTCACCCTCAAGTTCAAATTAAGAAAACTGTATTCATTTAATTTGAAAGAATTCACTTTTGCAGGCTAATTTTGCAACACAGTGAAGTGCTGATTGTCATAATTGCTGCCTGGGAAGAGATACCTTTGCTAAGGTAATTTCTGTCACTTCACCTTATTTTTTTCTTTATTCTTACCTCTGAAAATAAATGTGATGTAGCTTAAACACTATTACAACCAATAGCATGCCTGAATGCAGCTGTAATTGAGGATCTACCTACTTTTCCTTGTATAAAATTAGTGCAGGCTTCACTGCTAAACCCAGGTGCACCAATCTCAATTAAAGGCAGGGTAAAAAACTGCAATTCTCAGAAATGTGATTTTGACTGGGACTATTTTAGCCCACATGTGCCTCTGTGAACAGAGGCAGAGCAGCAAGACCATGGGCTAGGACTGTTCACACAGGCAAAAGGTATTCATTTCCTTGAAAGGGAGAAGAAAACAGTATGTGTTGGAGGGAGACTATATTTTGATGACAAGAGGAAGAAGATCATGTTTTATCTCATCGTTCTTCTGAAGAAATCAGTGATAAACCAAGAGGTTATGGGGAGCAAATGTAAGTCATAGGGTTCGATTACTTCAGTGACGATTTTTGGACTAGGAATGACTTTTATTGAGAAGGAATTCGGGCTGTTCCAGGGATTTTCACCATGGCACAAGCAAGGTGAAAAGAAACATGTGTGAGTGAGCCAGGACAACAGTTTGGTAAAGAAGACTTAACTAGGGACAGAGGTAGGGAAAAAGAGAATGAAAAAATAGAAAGAGTTAGCAGTGATGGATGATGAGATGATGGAGAGAAGGTTCAACCACTGAGATCTGACCTCCTTCTGGAAAATTAGAAGCTGTGTAAACAGCTTTTTGGTCAGTGAAAAAGTTGAATTGTACCTTTTAGATGAAAAATTACATGAGAGGTAGAAAATATGTCGCAGCATGACTGTTGCAGTCAGCAGGATGAATGGGACAGGTTGAGAAGCACAGAAAAGAGAAGCGAGAGGAGCAAGCCAGGAAGGTGGCTAATGGAGTTGGTCTATGGCTTGGCCGTAGATGACAGCAATGAGCAAGCAGGGGGAGGAGGGAAGATGACACTGAACATCATGAAGGAGTAGGGACAAAGACTTCAAAACAGAAGGAGCAGAGAAGGTGACAGACATCCCCATCCTGCACCAATTCAGGGCAGGGGTTGTAGGAAAATTAGAAGCCTTTGTTGAGAGAAGGCAGCTGCCCAAACAGTGCCTGACGTGCAGGTATGTTGATAAGACATGAGGTTCCGCTGGAAGCGTTGGCTGGGTGTGATCTAGTGGGGCGGTCTGGGAGGTTACAGCAGTAGCGTAGACATCAGCCGGGGGTGGTTCAGCTGGTGTATGAGGTATGGTGACATACCCCAGGCTCCTGCCCAAACTGCAGGCAGGTTGAGCTTGTGTACACTTGCACTCGTCGATGTTGATTTTCTGCATGAGAACTAAAAATCAGAAGAGTGAGACGATGCTGCAGGGGCTTGTGATCGTGGGTTCAGAGATGGCAGGAGGGTAGATGGAGGAGGTGAGCATGAAGTTGCCTAAGGTAAATGAAGAAAAGAGGGTGTAATTTTCAAAAGACTGATTGAAGTGGCAAACCTGTGGGGAAAATACTGTGTGACAGGATCATTAAAGATTGCATTATAATAGAAATCCAAAAGGAGATTAATCAAAATAACTGCTAAACTATCACATTTTCTAATTTTTGAGTGCTATGGTTTACAAGTGTAATAATGTTCTTTTGTCATAATTTACGGAGTAGAGATAGTCATACAACAATTTTTTTTTTCTTAGAGAAAAAAAAAATATTTTTAGGGGGAAATAAGAAATTTAGATTTCTATCTTACTTTGTTCCTGCTTATAGTACTGGCAATGCTAAACAGTATTCTGGAAAAAAGTTTTCAAGCTCATTTTAATGTAATTTAAGTACACCCTTCAGTAAATGTAAAACTGAAACAATTTCTCAGTAGAAAACCCAGTATCACTTTAAATATTAAAGGAAAAGAAATAATTGGCTTATCAGGGGGACTTTCTGCACATAGATTTGCACTTTTTTCAAATCTCTTATTAGTTTTATGCAATCATTCTGACCTTGTTGGAGGAAAGAACAATCATAAAATATGTGTTGGCAGTTGCAGCTAATAGTCTGGAGCAATATAGAAAATGAAGATAAGGAGAGATTCTGAAAAATTAGATGCTTGCTTAGAGCATGTCTAGCCTAGTGTTCATAAAATTGAGATTATGTTGTTTATTTAGAGTAGCTGTGTAAAGCTTATGGAGTAAAGGAGAAACTTCACACTGCTGCTATAGAGAAAAAGATTTATATTTAGTTTATTTTATCTTTACAGGGTTAAAGCTTTTTAGATCAGCTGAATATTTACAATGAAATCAGTGTTGAATCTTATTTATTATTTGGCATTCATGTTTGCTTATATTATGCTTGTGTCTATTTTTCTTCCCTCAATATATCAGCATTTGAGCAAAATAAAAAAGTACAAGTGAATAGTTTCTTGGTTAATTATTGAAATTTTTTTTCAATAACTGATTTTTAATTTCACCTTCACAAGTAATAGTCAGGAGCTGGAACAGCTTCTGTTAGTTACGTGTCAGAAGGCCCAATAGAAGAATGGTTTTATTTTAGTCACAGAATAACCCTGCTGTACCAGGGGTATGCAAATTAATGGACAGTGAAATTATTTAAAGACGTTTAATTTCATTTAATTTAAACATGTCTGAATAGGTGATCATGAATCTGATGGTTTCTGTTATTGGCAAGATGCAAACATTAATTTACTTGCAAGAAAGAGAGTTAAAACAGGAGCAGATTGAGATACGCTGATCTCAAATGCCCAGAATGAAATACAAATTTGACCAAGCTTCACGGGATTTTATGCTGGATCTGACTGTATGTGCTATAAGAAATTAAGGTCAACCTGTGGTTAGAGGTAAAAGTTAGTTACGGTGGAAAAAGTATTTGCTTCATTTTCGGATGTCTGGTTTTTCCTACGTAATGTTCATAAGGTCACTAAACTTTTGCTGCAAATTCACTTTATTCATATACAAAACAAGAGAAATAATAGCCTTTGTAGGTTTCTTGTGAAGGCAGAGTAATGAAGAGTCATAACATGATTTCATATCACCAAGTATAATGTGAAGTGGAACATGCTACCAAGATAAATATATTTACTTAGCATTGTCAAAATCAAACTCTAACAAATTACTCAGACCAGAAGAAAAGTCCCCAGGTAGATTTCAAATAATGACATATTACTACATGCAGTCCTTTTAGGTTTTGTTTCCACCCTCTGTCTGTAATAATTCCTCATTACCTGTTTTAGTATAGTCACAATACATACACACTGGAATCATTGAGCAGGGTGGGTTTTTTTAAACCCTAAATTTGTAAGACTTTATAATATTCTGGGAGACTGGGATTTTTATTCTTTTTGATCTAAGAACACGTTTTTTATTTTCATAGTTATAGTTAATAAATTATTTTATACCTTTTAAGAGGGAGACCATTTATTGAGAAAAATGCTAAAACATTCCTTATATGAGAATATCCATACCAGAATATCTGAAGAATTTAAATATGAAATTGCATTTGACATCCAGGATGTTTAGTACATTTATAATATCACCAGCAATACTACGAATAGCAAATATAGCTCCTTTTAGGAGAAAAACACCTTTCAGAAAACTATGTATTTATTTGTTCAACTCTATAGAAAGTAAAACTTTAAAATAATTTTGAAGTGATGACAAAGCAAAGTCATAGACATGAATGGATAGTGAGATAAAATACAACAAGACTTTCATAAAGAATCAAACTAATATGATAGTTCTTTGATGGAATTATTGATTTTACAGCTGAGGAAGCGCACTATGGAATTAATCTGCCTGTAATTCATTGTCATGTTTGGTTTGGAGAGATGGGAAGGAGTAATGCTGCTATATTGGAGATTGGTGAGACCTCATCTGAAATTCTTTGTACTATTTTGCATGCTTGTGTTCAAGAGAGATGTAAAGAAGCGCTCAGAAGATATATGACGCTACTCAGCAGAGAAAAGTACCTGACTTACTTCAATAACTTAGCTTCATTACTTTGGCAAAGTAAAGATCGATACATAAAAGAGTTTTATTCACCCTCTATAGATAGATTCAGGAATGAATACCAAAGTGAAAAAAAATTATTTAAGATAAAAGAGGTTAAAGAAATAGGTAAAAACTGAATATTAATCCATTAAGGCTGGAAATTAAGGGTACTTTTGAAAATCTGATTGGTTTTGGTTTTAAGGGGAGCAAAAAAATCCCTGATTTTAAATTTGTGAGAGAGGGTACTTTGTATTTTCCCTGTGACTGTAGACTGAACTTGATGACAGAAGGAATTTCTTTCTAGCTATTCCTTCCTATGTGATACAGACTTTCATCTTCAGTTATGTGTTTGTGTGCCAGAGCCCCGCTGACAAGACGGGGATTCTTCTTGATATGAGTGTAAATTTTAGTCTAGATTAGCAAAACATTTCAGTATATGCTTAAGTCCCAGTGAAGTCATGGGTTATTCAATTTAATTACTAAAACATACATCTTTGTGTAAGAAATACTTAAAGAAAGGAGCTATGTCATTATTTTTTTTAAATCTGGATATAGATCATTCCATTGATGTTTTAACCCTGTAAAGATACGACTTTAACTATACAAACTCTGAGGGACAGTGGAAGATCTTTCAGCCCTTCTTAAAAAAAGCTTTTCCTCAAATCTAGTTCACAGTTTTGCGATTGTCACCAGTTCATATCAGACAACAAACCAGTGCTGATGTTAATCCATGATATAAAGCCATTATTATCATATCAGAAGTGTAAGTTGCAGAAGTGCAAGTGTAATGGCTGTTTATATGCTGAGAGTATATTTACAGAGAATTGTGGTCAATTATTCTAAATGTAGACACTACTGTAATTTTGTGTGTGTGGCATAAATGAGAAACAGAGGAAGCAAAAGACAGATGTATGTACTTTTATGTGTTGGCAGCTTCTATTAAAAGCAAGTACCTCTTCAGGTTAGGATGACCAGTGGGGTACTTATTAGTGAGAAGTAAAAGAAGAAATGTGACTTTGTTTTCACTGAAGCTAGAGGAAGGCTAGAAAAAAAGTGATGACAATGAACATCTTGCAGGTGAGGCAACTTCTTAAAGTTAAAAAATGTTATAATGGCAGTTAATTTATTTCTTTCATTCCACTTTTTAATTCATTTCAGAGCATGGTGACTTTTTTTTCTGTCTATTAGATTTTTGTTAGTTTGTTTATTTGATCATAGCGTAAAGGATCTCTATGTATGAAGTGCTATGCAGGCAGTTATTTAAAGACAGCTGTTCATTTAAAAGTATCTTAAGTAAAATAAAAATATAACAAAACTAGCAAATGGAGTGGTGGCCATGTTGCAGAATGAGGGAATATTCATAAGCACAAACACCTTTTCTTTCCCACATCAACTGTTTGTAATGAAGAAGGGCCTTTAGAGATTAAGATAAAAAAGTGTCAATCCAAAATTGGAGGGTAGTTTGTACAGCACAGTTTGGTACCAAGAAAGAAAAGAGTGGTAAGTTGAACTTTCCCTGATACCACAGAGGAGAAATTTTGTTTATCCTATTCCCCTCACACTCCCTCTAGTGTGTGTGTGTAAATGAATTTAGAACATAACTGTACAAGTTAATTGTTAATTAAATAACAGGTTTTTATGAGAAATGAGCTCTACAAAGCAGATAAACCACAACATTTCTACTATTTAATGTTATCCCATCAGTACAGAAGAGCAGATGGTCACCCACCCAATGCACCAAGTCTCCTGGAGGAAAGAGGCATATTGCAAAATAGAAGGAGCTTCAAACACAGATTCTGTTAAAACAAATCATGTACAGTAAAAGGAATGTGTCTGCGGTCATCAAACAAATCACATAAATATGCTCAGACCTCCAACAGGTTGTCTGCACAAAGATTGCCATTGACAAAAAAGAAAAATATATCAATGTAGTGATACAGAAGGAGATAAGTGCTTTGATACTTAGTAGCATGAAGCTTTTGTTGTTCTGAATAGAAACCTTTTTACCCAGAACTCAGGAAAAATAAAGAATATTTCATTGGTGATATTGAGTTAGATATTTACTCCTAGAGTTTCAGATGCAAAAGTTTTAAGACAGATTTTAAAGTAGTGATTCTCTTTAGGAGTTACTGACATAGTATTTTAGGGCTGTTTAGGTCATTGAGCAGCAATCTTCCATGGAGTGTATATAATCCAACATAATTACTTTTCTTGACTATAGAAGATGGTCACTAGTGAAACTTGTTCATTTCCATCTCTATGACTCTGTTTCTGCTTACTGAAAACTAAAAGCCTTGCTTATTATATTTATAAAACAATTATTTCTATATTGGTTAAAGTTTTGACCATATCTATAGATGCTTCTGCCATCAAAACCACTAATTTGTCATTAGTATTTTTGGGAAGACTTTCCATTGGCACAAAGTGGTTCCTAACTTCCTCCCTAACTGCAAAAAAATAGACCCATCAAGAAAGGGGCTTGATTGCAGAATCTATTCACAGGAAATTTTACATTCTTTCTCATGCGAGAGTGGCAGCGTTGCTTGTGAATTTCAATTGTGGACATTAAACCATTCTGCTAAATTTCTATATCTTTGAATAGTAAGTTTTTAAAGTATTGTTGCATCATGGATTTTTGCTAAGAAAATTAGTCTAGAATATCAGCAATGTTGCATCTATTTATGCTTTTATCCTCATTTTAACTTTCTTATTGACTGACTTTTTATGTTTGTCTGACTTGAGACTTGAGAATTGCTCGATGATTACAGAACATTTTCAACAATAAAAATAATGTCTTGATTTATGAAAGTCTTTCAAAGGAAAACATTCAAAAAGATTTAAAAAGCTATCCAGGGAGCCTTTTAATGGGCCTTAAGCTGTGTGTGTCTTTCATACAGATTCAGAAAGCACCAATGAGTTAGGCAGGAGTTTCCAGGTTAGTTGGCTTTGTTACCGCCCATCAACGGCAGTGACAGCTGCCATCATTGCAGACCTACATTTATGCACAGAAAGAGAAGTGTAATTTCCCTTCTCACTTTCCAGACTGGAACCTACATGCCATTATCTTCTTATTTCCCTTATTCTCTTCTCCCTCAAAACCTTCCCTCATTCCTGCAGGAGACCAAAGTCATCACTTTAAGGACCATCCAGTCTAAGCCGTAGTGTCATCATCTTGATACAGGCAGAGCTAAAAGCTGTTGTATTTTCCACCTGGTACAAGCATGCCACATTGATCTAATTGCTACACCTCACCTGACAAACTAGGCTTTTTAGGTAATAAAAATTTGTTCCAGATCACACAACTGAGATGATGCAAACATCTAATGAGCAGATTTCCTTACAAGAATCTTTCTTCTATGTAAATGTTAATATATGTGGAAATTATTTATTATCAGCTTTGAACTTGGCATGAGTAACATTTTCACAGCCTGTTTTCTTAGCGTCATTATCTTTGAATATCAGAAACTATTAGGACTTTTTTTCTTTATATTTTGCTTACTACTGCCGTAATCCTTTCCCCAAAAACCTCAGTTTGAGGTTCCAAATTTATCCATGAACACTGCTTCGTTCAGTACCAAAATATTTCTTTGGTCACACCCCGTTAAGTAGTGATGAGAACACTAATACTGCCTTGGTCTCACTTTTAGGGAAGAAGGCTGCAAGGCTGCACCACTGTACAGTGGTGGTTTTGTGTTTTGTTTTGTTTTGTTTTTTTCTGAATGCATTCCAAACAATACATTTGATCTATTCTGATATCTACGTTAGAAAAAAGTGCTCATTTCTTTTCACCAACTATACACATAGGCTAAGTAAGCATCTTAGACAGAGATGTCTAGGTACTTAAGGTTGGAGGGGATGAATTTCCCCTCTCCCAGTCTCACTATTCTGTTAATTCAGCCCTTGCATTCATGATGCTAATTTCACTTTTCCTTGGTAATTTTTTCATCTTTTTCTTCAGCAGGTATTTTCAATTTGGCTGTCAAAAATACCCTTTGACAAAGACAGTTTTTTCAAAATTTAAAATCTTTTATGCACCAAATTATCAAGAAAGCTTAATTGACTTTGAAGTATGTATGAAGGAAACTGCATTACAATTGATTCTTCTTCAGGACTTTTTTCTTTAAAGCGAATTTGGACAGGCAAAAGAAAGCCTGTAGCAATGGGATCCCAGTGGTGCCTCACTTGTAGTGATTTTTGCATCCAACATTTTATAGAAAATCTTTTGTATATTTTATAAGTAAGTGATCTTCAACTTGTTCTAAGTTAATTCCAAGGAGGGGTAAAGGAAAACCTTTGGAAAATGAACAGAAGTCATTAAAAAAAAAGAAAACTGAACTGCATTCACTAAATGCAGCCAGAGAGCAGATGGAGCTATTTTGTGGATGACTCTTCAGCAGGTAAACAACTCACCACCACTCCCCCAGCCCCAAATGAGGTGTAAAAAAATGGAAAATGCTGTCATCAGTAGTTCTGCTGTCCACTGACTTATTCCATGGAAACTGAAACTCTGCCTGCAGTAGGAATTCATGGAGTTTGTCTGTTCTGACACACATGCATTCAAACTCTGTGAATCATACTTATCCCCTTACCTTATTTTACATTGCTTCATAGCTCCCAAAATGTGATAAAGTTACAAAACTCAAGGTAAGCTTTCCCTTTATTCTTGGCTTTTCCAAGGTGTGCTCTTTGCAGACATCCGTTCTGGACCTCAGAAAAACACCCTATAGCTGAACAGGCATTGACAAAGTCTATTTGTCACATGTGAGTAAAAATACAGTTATCATCCTTTCACCATGAGGTAGCAATGAACAGGGGATAAAGCTGTGAAGTATTTTACTGTATGATAATGAAAGCTTGAGGTTGCAAATATTTTTGTTATGACTATGAGACATTTTTTCCTTTCCTAGTGAAGAAGTCAAGGATCTATCAAGGTATTTCTGGCTAACTGGATCTATTTTTTGTGTTCATACAGTACTCATAACAAGACATTGACACTTATCAGTGCTTCTGAAATACCACTGTATACAGCTGATTATAAAGATAAGACTGCTGAAAAATATAATGAATGTAATCCTAATTTAGTTGATATGCATTCTCTGACTTATTGCTGCCATTTTCTTTTAAGTCAAATGGAAGGAGAATGCTTGATATAATTTAAATTATCTAAAGTCATGTACAGCTGTTTTTTATTAAGTGTTTGCCAGCCCAAATAATGACATGCTTTCTTTGGCATGTCATAATAATGCTGTGGTAGAATATATACATTATGATTACATGAGTTAGTAACCAAGGAAACAAAATTGGTATTGTATCAGTGTCCTCCAGGACATGTGTAATTAAGGGCCTGTCAGGTTTTCTGAAAAAGATCTCCAGTGTCTCAGGACTTAACAACATCCTTGTAAAATTCTGATGTACAGACCGTAATGTAAGAGGTGAGAGAGCAGGTACAGCATCAACTGTAATGCGCTTGTCTTTGTCTATGAAGGTGTTCGTCAGCAAGTTATACGTACAGTTTTTATATTTGTCGATGCCTTTTTTGATGTCTTCTCAGTTGCTCACAGGAAGCAAATGCCTCAAAAATAAAGCCTTCATTTAAAATTCAAGTCATCTATTGCACGGAAATCGGTAGCTGTTGAAGGGATTGTAGGAATTAGATGTTATAGTTCTCTAGATTGAGACCTTCATTCTTCTCACCTAACCTTAGGTGAAAACCCAGGCCAGTTTCACACGTACCTAACTTGAATCTCTGTCGTATGGGCATCTGGTCAAGATGTAAGGCAAAGGTACCTCATATAGACAAAGGTAAGTTGTACATGTCTTTGAAGACCCCCAGAGGAAGATCATAACCATTTGAGTACCTGCACCTAAATTATACAGGAAGACCTTTAAAGGCACCTGCCTCCTTTTGTTCACTACACGGCTTATTAAGGTACTCGGGAAAACCAGTTCACTGAGTGCTTAAAATTTAGGCAGTTGGGATGGCTAAGATGGGCAGATGGGATCCTGTGCCTGTCACAGGAAAAACTTGGTCAGCTCATGTAGTTCAAAACAAGTCAGGATCAAAGGAGTTTATTAATTTTTTAGCAGCAGTCAGTGAACTATACAGGATCAACCAGTGATCATCCCCACGAGGTCCCAGGCACACCCCAGCGTAGGTCCCCAGGTGCTGTGACCCACACTGTCACTTCTCTAGTGGGGTGCATCTTCACCAATATGCCACATGGGGAGGCAGTTTGTGATGCCATGTGGCAACTGCTGGCAGTGACAAACCTGGTTTTGGCTGCTGCTGTCCCCACTCCCAGCTCTCTCCCCAGTTTTATGAATTTCCATGTTTCTTTTACACTTCTTTAAAGCTGATGCCTTCCTTGTTTTGAGGGTCTCTTTGTAACTCCCTGTTACTCTTTAAACCTGCTAATGTTCGTCTTCCTCGTTAACACAATTTTATGAAAACATCTGCTTAGATGTTAACAGCCCTGGTTACCCAGGCCGTTTTTGCAAGGATTGGCCATGCAAGAACCCCACAGATGCCCCCTTGTGATAGAATCACAGAATGGTTTGGGTTGGAAGGGGTCTTAAAGATCATCAAGTTCCAACCCCCCTGCCATGGGCAGGGACACCTTCCACTAGTCCAGCTTGCTCAGAGACCCGTCCAACCTGACCTTAAATGTTTCCAGGGATGGGACATCCTCAGCTTCTCTGGGCAACCTATTCCAGTGCCTCACCACCCTCATAGTGAAGAATTTCTTCCTTATATCTAATTTAAATCTGCTCTCTTTTAGTTTAAAACCATTACCCCTTGTTCTATCACTACTTGCCCTTGTAGGAAGTCCCTCTCCATTTTTCTTGCAGGCCCCCTTTAAGTACTGGAAGGCTGCTATAAGGTGTCCCCAGAGCCTTCTCCAGGCTGAACAACCCCAACTCTCTCAGCCTGTCCTCACAGGAGAGGTGCTCCATCCCTGTAATCATTTTTGACCCTCCTCTGGACTTGCTCTAATAGATCCATGTCCTTCTTATGTTGGGTGCCCAGGAGCTGGATGCAGTAATCCAGGTGGGGTCTCACCAGAATGGAGTAGAGGGGCAGAGTCACCTCCCTCGACTTGCTGGCCATGCTTCTTTTGATGCAGCCCAGGATATGGTTGGCTTTTTGGGCTGCCAGCACACATTACTGGCTCATGTCCAGCTTTTCACCCACCAGTACCCCCAAGTCCTTCTCAGCAGGGCTGCTCTCAATCCATTCTCTGCTGAGCCTGTATCTGTACTTGGCATTGCCCTGATCCAGGTGCAGGAACTTGCAGTTGGACTTCTTGAACTTCATGAGGTTTACACAGGCCCACCTCTCAAGCCTGTTAAGGTCTCTCCGCATGGCATCCCTTCTCTCCAGCTTGGTGTCATCTGCAAACTTGCTGAGGGTGCACTCAATCCCACTGTCCATGTCACCAATGAAGATGTTAAACAGCACCAGCCCCAATACCAACTCCAGAAGAATGCCACTCATCACTGGTCTCCACTTGGACATCGAGCTGTTGATCGCAACTCTTTGAGTCCAATCATCCAGTCAATTCCTTATCTACAAAGTGGTCCATCCAACAAATCCATGTCTCTCCAATTTAGAGACAAGGATATTGTGCAGGACAGCGTCAAATCACAGAATCACAGAATCACAGAATGGTAGGGGTTGGAAGGCACCTCTGAAGATCATCTAGTCCAAACCCGCTGCCAAGGCAGGATCACCTAGGGCAGGTTGTGCTTTGCATGAATCAAGGTAGATCATGTTGGTTACTCTTCCCTTACTTACCATCGCTGTAACCCCGTCATAGAAGTCCACCAAGTTTGTCAGGCATAATTTGCCCTTTGTGAAGCCACGTTGGCTGTCACCAATCACCTCCTTATCTTCCATGTGCCTTAGCATAGTTTCCAGGAGGATCTACTCCATGATCTTGCCAGACACAAAGGTGACACTGACTGGCCTGTAGTTCCTCAGGTCTTCCTTTTTTCCCTTTTTAAAAATGGGCGTTATGTTTCCCCTTTTCCAGTCAGTGGGAACTTCACCGGACTGCCATGGCTTCTCAAATATGATGGATAGTGGCTTAGCAACTTCATCTACCAGTTCTCCCAGGACCTGCAGATGCATCTCATCAGGTCCCATGGACTTGTGCACGTTCAGATTCCTTAGATGGTCTCAAACCTGATCTTCTCCTACAGTCTCCTTCATTCTCCCAGTCCCTGCCTTTGCCTTCTGCAACTTGGGCAGTGTGGCGTGAGCACTTATCAGTAAAGACTGAGGCAAAAAAGTCATTGAGTACCTCAGCTTCCTCCATATCCTGGGTAACCAAGTCTCTCGTTTCCTTCTGGAGAGGGCCCACATTTTCCCTAGTCTTCTTTTTATCACCTATGTACCTAGAGAAGCTTTTCTTGTTGCCCTTGAGGCCCCTGGCCAGATTTAATTCTGTCAGGGCTTTAGCTTTCCTAACCTGATCCCCGACTGCTCAGACAACTTCTCTGTAGTCTTCCCAGGCTACCTGTCATTGCTTCCACCCTCTGTAGGCTTCCTTTTTGTGTTTGTCCATGAGCTCCTTGTTCATCTATGCAGGCCTCCTGGTGTTTCTGCATGGACTTTCTCTTTGTTGGGACGCAACTCTCCTGAGTTTTGAGGAGATGATCCTTGAATATAAACCAGCTTTTTGGGCCCCTCTTCCCTCCAGGGCTTTATCCCATAGTACTCTACCAAGCAGATCCCTGAAGAGGCCAAAGTCTGCTCTCCTGAAGTCCAGGGTAGTGAGCTTGCTGTGCGCCCTTGTCATTGCCCTAAGGATCTTGAACTCCACCATTTCATGGTCACTGCAGCCAAGGCTGCCCTTGAGCTTCACGCTGCCCACCAGCCCATGCTTGTTGGTGAGAATAAGGTCCAGCATAGCACCTCTCCTCATTGGCTCCTCTATCACTTGAAGAAGGAAGTTATCATCAATGTATTCCAGGAACCTCCTGGATTGCTTATGCCCTGCTGTGTTGTCCTTCCAACAGATATTGGGGTCGTTGAAGACCACCATGAGGACCAGGGTGAATGTGAGGCTACTCCTATCTGTCTATAGAGGGCCTCATGCACTTGGTCTTCCTGGTCAGGTAGCCTGTAGCAGACCCCCCACCATAATGTCATGTGTCCCTCTCCTCCCTTTAATCCTGACCTGTAAGCTCTTGGTTGGCTTGGCTCCACCCCAGGTGGAGCTCCATGCATTCCAGCTGATCATTGACATAGAGGGTGACACCCCCTCCTTGTCTTCCCTGCCTGTCCTTCCTAAAGAGCCCGTATCCTTCCGTTCAAACACTCCAGTCAGAGGAGCCGTCCCACTGCATCTCCATGATGCCAATAAGATCATAGCCCTGCAGGCATGCACATGTCTTTAACTCCTCTTGTTTATTCCCCATGCTACATACATTTGCCTAGAGGCATTTAAGTTGTCACCTCCCATGCACCGGCTGGAGTGATGGAATTCCTTTGTGGTGCTCTTCAAGTGCTTTCCTGCTGACTTATCATCCTTCTCCATGCTCTGGGCATCTATTGCTGGCACTGGCATCAAACTGGTAGGAATGGGCTGGATTGAGGATCCCCTCCCAAGGTAACTTTAGTTGAAAGCCCTCTTCTGCAGCTTTGCAAGCCTATGACTGAAGATGCTCTTCCCCTTCTCTGACAGGTGGACCCCGCCAGCGCTCAGTAGATCAGGTTTCTCAAAGTGAGTCCCAGGGTCCAAGTAGCCGAACCCCTGGCTATGGCACCAGTCCTGTGACCATTAGTTGATTCACCAGCTTCAAGTGGCCCTTTCAACCTCCTTATCTTTGACCAGGAGGATTGATGAAAAACTATCTGTGCCCCAGAGTCCCTTGCCACTGCTCCCAGGGCTCTGTAATCCTTCTTGGTACTCCTCAGACTGCTCCTTGCTCTATCGCTGATGCCCACATGAAACAACAGCAACAGATAAAAGTCAGTGGACTGTACAAAACTTGGTAGTGTCTCAGTGGCACCCCTGATACAAGCCCCCGGTAAGCAGCACACCTCCCTAGAGAGTGCGTCAGGTCCCCAAATGGGTGCGTCTGTACCTCTCAGAAGAGAGTTGCCTGCTTGTTCTCCTGTATTAACTGGAGACAGGTGCTATGTAGTGAATAGGTCAGATGCTGGATGATCTGAACAAATTTGGAAACTGAGCCTTGGTGGACAGGAGAACCTTTGGCATTTCAATACTTGGACTCTAATTTTGAAGAGGACTCGAGCTGATTTCTACATGGTTTTCCAACCCTTTGGATCTGATATATGTGATTCAACTTTTTGATTTTGGATGCAAGCCAGAAATGTGTGTATAATTTGCACACTTTTCATAGGAAGTCTTAAAAATTGTTTATGTCACAGTGGATGCTGCTATTCCGAAACATGCAGTTCTAAAGTTTTGATGTCTTAGTTTTATGGACTCTTGCAGTCTGATTAGGTTTTTCCTTCTTTTCTTTTTATTTTTTCTCCTATACAACAAGAAGGCCTCCATACCAATAGTACAGTTAAAATAATGACTTAACACTTCCCTCAAATCTTGCAGCTGAATCCTGACAACTTCATTTCTGATTATGTTAAAAGAGCACATAATGTAACTCAGAATTAGTTTGCTGTAAGCCACAAATAAAATATTGATTAAATATGCTTGTAATAAAAAAATCTGAGGACATCATTTTTCCTTGACTGTCAAACATGTTGATATCCCGTTAATCTGTATCATTGGATAGAGTTGGTAGTAAAAAAAATTTTGGCTAGTATGCAAAACTTCTCTTAGACTAGGGAGTAAATTACCTGACATCTCATCCATTTGTCAAATGTGCAGTTGCAGAAGAAGACTTGAGAGCACAGATAAAAGAAAAGACAGCTTTATCTCATGGCCCTTATTTGTTTAAACAAAAATAAAGTTTGCTTACTTTTCCTAATATTTTCAATGGTTAAAAATGTCATCCTGATATGAACTGGATCATGTAATTACTAAACACACAAAAAGCCCAAAGACTAGGTCATCAAGCTATAGATCACTTTCTGATGTGTGTGGAACACCTCGTCCTCTTGCATGAGTGTGAGGCAGGATGCCCACAGAGTTTGCCACAAGTAAGTTTATGTGATTCCTTGAGGAACTTGTTAAAGGTATATTGCTGTAAAGGCATAAGAGAAATACATGTACCATTGTCCTTTGAAATAGAGAAAACAAATACAATAGTCCAATTGCTTCTATGTGGCCACATATGAAAATTGTTCATACTTTTCACAGGTAAGAAGTTCCATAATTTGGGGACTTTTTGTCAATTTGTATTTAAATACAGCATTGTCTTCTGTAAAAGAAGCCATTTGTTTTTGAGGGATTTTAGGCAATTTGGTCTGCTGTGAACTTTTTACTGTTGGCTACCTGGCTATGACGCGAGTTACACATCTGAAATCAAAGACTATAGAGCAGAATCAAGGTCACCTCTAGCATGCAGCAGAGACCAACACAAAAACAGGTGATTGTTATTGCCACACACTACACCATAAAGATACAGGCACGTTAATATTTTTCTTGCAGCACACTCCACAATTGCATGAAAATAATATGGCACAGCACAAAAATTGTATCATAAAATTGTTCTGAAACCTATTCCAAGCTGTTGTCATGGCAAAGGAATCTATTGAGAATGCTTTTAATTCAACAATATTTCAGTGGGCCTTAAAAAATGTGAGTTAGAGCCAACTAAACAATGTTCATGAGTGAATTACAACCTGGTGTCATATTGTCTCTGCTTTGTCGCTGTGTATTTTAGATTTTGTTTTTCATCATAACCTCAGTACTAGGAGTACAGAAGGGTGTGATCTTTCTGCTTTGTGCATCTGTCAGAGATAATTGCTTGACAAGTCGCAGTGTAATAAGAGTGAGGAAGGAATCACTCCATTGTTATCCCCAGTCCTCATATAGTGTGTGGAAAATGTCACCACACTAGGAGGCCCATTCTTTAGATCGCTGAACCTGAAAGAAGTAAAATTACCCCTGTTTGGAATCTTTTATAGCACAACTGAAGCAATCTCAAATTACTTCTGCTTATGATTTCAATTTAGGAGTAATTTCAAAATAATTTCTTTGGAAAAAACTCAACAACATTCAATTTCTCAGTAATTTTCACCATTTCCAAGGAAGAAAATAAAAAGATGATTGGTCATTCATCTGTTCAGTGTGGTGGCTGGCATCTGTGTGCCAGTGAACACAGTTAGGGAACAGATTTATTATACAAGCATTTCATAATCAGTAATAACACTAATTAGTTTTCCTTTTCCTGGAGAGAAACCTGAGTAAACCATCTTAGTGTCTGTGGAAAGAAATACTTCAAGATCCAACTGCTGGAAACAGAAATTTGAAATAGTCCTATTGGAAAGAAAATGCTACCTCCTAACAACGAGGGCAGTTTGCCACTGAAAATTTGCTCTTAGAACAACTGATCAGAGAAAATGAGAAATTCATCTTGCAATAATTGCAGAATCACAGAAGGGCTGAGGTTGGCAGTGACCTGTGGAGATCATCTGGTTCACCCACCTTGCTCAAGCCGGGCCATCTAGAACCAGTTGCGCAGGGCCATGTCCAGCTAGCTTTTGGATATCTCCAAAGACGGAGACTCCACAACCTCTGTGGGCAACCTGTGCCAGTGCTCAGTCATCCTCACAGTGAAAAGGTGTTTCCTTAAGTTCAGAGGGAACATCCCGTGTTTCAGTGTGTGCCTGTTGCCTCTGGTCCTATCCCTAGGCACCACTGGAAAGAACCTGGCTCTCTCCTGTCTGCACCCTCCCTTCAGGTAGTTAAAGACATTGATGAGATGCCTCTGAGCCTTCTCTTCTCCAGGATGAACAGTCCCAGCTCTCTCAGCCTTTCCTCAAAAGAGAGGCTCCTGTCCCTTTGCAATTTTCATGGCCCCGTGTTGGACTCTCTCAAGTATGTCCATGTCTCTCTTGTACTTGGGAGCCCAGAACTGGACACGGTACTCCAGGTGTGGCCTTACCAGTGCTGAGTAGGGGGGAAGGATCACCTCCTTCAACCTGCTGGCAAGAATTTGTCTAATGCAGTCCAGGATACCATTCACCTTCTTTGCCACAAGGGCACATTGCCCATGTTCAACTTGGTGTCCACCAGGACCTCCAGGTCCTTTTCTGCCAAGATGCTTTCTGGTTGGGTGTCCCCCAGCATATATTGGTGCATGGGGTTGTTCCTCTAACTTCTCCTTGTTGAACTAGCCATCCATGGCAACTGGAAAGATTTTTAATTTCTTTGGTTATAACGTGATTTTAAATTTCATAATTAGAAAGAATAATTCTTTTTTCTTTAAATTATTTGCTGGAGCTGCATTGTGTAGGTTTGTCAATACAATGAGATTAATTCTTCTGTCCTAACATTAAGAAGTGCCAAAAATGTGAGACGTCTAATGTGAAATCAGTAAGTGATTTGAGTTTCAGAAATATAACTACATTTTAGTACTATTCTGTTTTATTTTTCAATCATGTTCAAAAAATAGATGAAGTAGATATTACCAGCTAATCAAATCTGTAAATTTAGTTTATCATTGCATGTCATGAAGTTCAGAGCAGAACAATAATGACCAAATGGTTAGGTATTGCCATGGTTTAAGTGGTGGTTAAGTATTAGTTGGTTTATTGTTATAAACAAAGTGTTTATAGCAAAAAAGGAATTAAAATATTTGAATTGGTTTGCAATTTTATATTATTTGAATTAGTTCTCACAAAATAAATACTCTTATTAAAATTGACTCATTTTTTTCTTTCTTTAATTTCAACTGTAATTAAAATTTATCCATCAGGCAGAATGAAAGATGTGCTACCCTGCCGTTTTCTTTTCAGGACACTGGACGGGTGAAAGGCAGTAAGCATCAGCTCTCATTCTAAAAGCTAAAGTTGATGATTTCCATCTAGTTTAGAAGTAGTGGGTGTTAGTCTCCTGATTTTTAGTATTTAAGAATATGTTACCCACCCTGAAGGAGAAGGATGTCAGATTTCCCGGTTTTAATAAAAACAGAAATGGTCAGGAATGTTCTAGGTGTTAATTACTGATGACCCCATTACTGACCTCAGTAACTGCAAGAAAAATAGCATTCTACTTTCTGCTCTGAGCCTTAGCTGAAGTGAAACAGAGCTCCTGACAGAGGAAATTGGTGGTGGGGCTTATTTGAATGAGGAGACGGATTTTGACAGCAACTGTGGCTCTTCCAGGTCAGAGAAAGATGTCTACTAGACTTGTAAGAAAGATAATCCTGTCACCAGGAAAGTGAAAAATAAATATAAACTGCATGGGCAGAAGGACAGTTTGAAGTTGAATGCAGTTTAGTAAAAGCAATGAGATTCTAGGTAAATACTGAAAAAAAAAGATAACATGCAAAATTAAGCTAATCTACTTGAGAGGGAAAGCAATTTATAGGTGTGACTAGGGCATTATCTGAAATAACTGTATGTCAGCCAGTTCTCCCAGACCTTGTGATATGATGGTACATCTTTTCTTGGCTTTCCATTAGTACTCATACTTGAAACAAAGCAGGTGAGCTAAAATGGGTGCACTGGAAGACCATGATGATATGAGCATTTCTGCAATGCCTGTAGTGAGCAACCTACGTGTGTGACATAACCTTTGACTACAAAGCAGGAACAAATTAAATTGTAAAAGAGCAGTACTAAGCTAAGAGGCTCTTTGTTGTAAAGAAATAAAATTTCTTAGTGCAGATGCCTATGTAGCTGTGCCTAAGTGTACAAAAATCCCAAATCAGAAGGATACGTGCTCCCTAGTATGCCAGTTGCACACTAATCAGAGGAAGAATATCAAGGGTGCTGTGTTGCAAGATAGAAAAGAGGTAATTGAGTTGAATCATGAACAGTTTCAGTTCTCTCTGTCAGAGCAGTCCCAAGGTAAAAAAGCAATTCTGTCATGCCTTAAGTGACTTAGAACACCTGATTTCTAGAGTACACCAGAAGAAAAATTACTATTGACTTAGTCCTTGTAAAAATGCAGACCTTGGCCCATTAAATAACAATAATTGAGTGTGAGGAATAGTATCCATAATGTAATTAACTTCTCTTTATGATGAATCACAAGGAAATCTTCCTTTCTGTCACCTTATTTTTAAAAATAGGGCTGTCAAGGAAATGGGAGAAGAATTAAAATTTGTTTTAAAAATGAGAACTCAACCCAGAGCTTAGTTAATTGTAGTGATAGAAATGTCACAAGTAAGCAAGCTCCTAAAGAAATGGTCAGGAAGGCAAGAACAGAAATACACTCTTGTGGAAAGGAAGACACTGTTTTGGGAGAGGACACTATTTACTTTCTCTTAATTTAAGAGAACTTAAATAAGCTCTAAGAATAGCTATACCAAGTAATTTACCATTTTGAGTTGCTGCCCTTAGAAAAATGTTGAACAAAATGGTTGATGATTTTGAGATATTAAAATGTCTTATTGTCTGATGTGTTGACATAATTTTTGTTCTTGCATTTCTGCAAAGTTATAGCCTACTTGAAAAAAAATGTGCAGTGAAGTCTTTTATTTGTAATTTCACATATTTCCAGTAATGGGGCATGGCATTTAATCATGTTTTCAAGGTTTCCTGGTCCTTTTTGTCCTCCCCAACTCCCAAGTATTGCCAAGGTGTATACTAATTAGAAAAGTGAATCTTTCTCTTCATCAAAAATAACATGAAGCTACATTTAAGGGAAATGGAGTCACAGAAGTGGTGATATTATCAGGGGAGAAGACAATCAGGAGCAGCAGATATGGGCACTCAATGATGTGCTGGATAGGGCAGGATTCTTTCAGAAAATAAACAGACCCACTCTGTGGTCTGCCCTCAGCGCTACCATGAAGTGAGGTTGCAGTTTCTGTGTCATCTCCAGATGTACTCGTGCAATTTTAGATGCTTTTTCCCCACAGAAAGACACGGTAACCCTCAGAGAATACTTCGCCTTTTTTCTTTTTTTGTGCATCTCTGACATTTCTAGAGAGCTTTTAACAGCTTGAATTCTCCTTTCAGCTGTCTCTGAGAGAGCCCTATTCAGAGGTGCAATTACGTGTGGCAACTGTCTCTTCTTTTTCTCAGTAATTCTTAAATAACCCACATCAGAAAACCTAAAAGCAATGTCTACAAACAACATTTGATCCAACACTATTTTTATGAAAATTGTGTTTACAGCCACTGTTTTCTATAAATTTCTGGAGCACGTAATTGTGGAATTTAACACTTTTTATATTTCTCCTCTTTGAGTGTTCCTTAAGTTAAAGTCTTTCAGTTGCAAAAGTGCTCCCTTACCTGTGATTACCCTGGTCAGACATAGCTAGAGAGATATGAGATGAACAGTTCCTCCAAAGTTAAAATGAATAGAAGTGTCTTGTGCTTTTCTAGATGAGACATGACAGAATATTGATGCCAGCAGACACTTTTCATGTCTCAGGCTTTTTTTATCCAAATAGTAAAATAAGTTACACAGGCTGGTGCCTACCATCTTTAAGAAAAATCCAGATCCAGTACTACCGTAATTATTGTGTAGAAAAAAACAAGTGGTAAAGGGAATAAAACTTATGAGCAATTGGAAAAAAATTCAGGTTTGTACCAACGGTACCTTCATTAAAGACAATGGAATAACTACAGAGTTTTTTTGAAAGAAAAATTAATGGAAAATCTTAATTCCTAAAGAGAAGCCTTCAATAATGTCACTTTTATTTGTTTTCAAACTGAATGTGTTTTTAATAGGCTCCATGAGAAGATGAAATGATCTGTTCTATTAAAAATGATCTTTTATTAGATGTTTATTTTGGGGTTAGACTGCAATCTGTTAAAAAGAACAAACCTTCCAAAACTGTCAGGGTAGATCATGTAGGAATTTGAAAGATGCAGAATATTTACTTAAGAGGAAATGGCCTAAGGAATTATTGCTAATTTTAATTAAGTTTTTTTGCATACCCAATTGGTCTGCTGTATCTGGACATCCTTAGAACTACTAGTTTCCGGCAGAACACATTGCTTCATGACTACTGCGGTACCTTCTGGTAATTCATTCACAAAGATTGCGTGTCGTTTGATCTTTATTAGTGCAAAAGAGTAAAGAACAATGTTATTTTTAGGATGGTTAAAAAAACCTGTTTGGTGAAAAAATAATTATGTTTGACACTGTGCTTTCAGAGTACTTATTACATTAATCATTTATGTCTTTTTGCTTTTCACTGTTTGTATTGAATGAAATACCCTAAAAATTTCTCTGTCATGTCTGCATGTTTTCCTTTTCTTATACAAGGTAATAAGTTGGCCATTTGAGAAGCCAGCTGAGACTACTGAATCACAGAAATTTTTTGTTCAAAGTGACCTGCATACCCCAGTCTGCACTCAAAGGCAATTTGCTACCTGACCCATGAAGTTTATGGAGGACATGAACTTGCTTAACATGCCATCTAATAACCACTAATGGTCTATTTGAGGTAGCTAAGGCTTTCTGCTCCTCTCCATGTCTTCTCTTGCTTCTGGAGCAACTTTGCATACCGGCCCTTTTCAGAAAATTGCTAAGACCTAAGGAAGAGTTCAGTATTCCTGTAAAAAAGTGAAAAAAGCCCAAATTCTAACAAAAAAAAAAAAAAGGCAAAAAACAAAACAAACAAAAACCCCTCTGCTAAAGCTATATTTAAGTCAAGGTAATGATACCCTAGAACAATAGCCCAAACTGGGCTACTGGGTTTTTTTGTTTTTTTCTGTATATGTGCCTAGTCTGTACAGTAAAAATCCCTAATCCAAAAAGTTACAAAATCACAGGTGCAAGGACATTATGAGAAGGCCCTGGGTAATTACCTGAGGCATTGTTTTTGTTTTTCATATTGTCGTTATTGAATAGCTATAATTAGACTGCTTATTTTACAGGAAGCTTTTTAATGAGGTTCCCGTTCTGTCTTCCATGGCAGGTACCCAGTTTATTTCAACAGATTTCTAATTATCTCCAGTGAGTTGAAGGGAATTGACTTCCTGAAGCTACCACCACATTCTCTGTCCAGGCAACCACTTTAACTCAAAAAGGATAAGACCTTTAGAGATAAAGTTCCTTGGAAGAACCTTAAAATTCAGCAGCTACAAATGTCTCCTCCTGCTGGACAGGCACCTTTCCTGGAAGCCAGGAAGTTGCTGGATATCTTGTAGTTCCTCACAGCTTGATTGCAAGGAGTTTATTGCCATGGCAATCACCAATTCTTTTCCCAGGTGAGATGCTGTTTTGTTCCAGTTAGGTACCAGCAGGCAGTGAAAGTCACGTCAAAGAACCAAGTGGGGCTTCTTGCATAGTTTTTTGGATATAATGCCTTTGATATAATGTCTTTACTCAGATCTTTTCTCTTCCCTCTTCTTCACCACCTTAGGTAGGAAAACTTTGTTTCTTTCAAATAAATGTTTTTATCTAAGCGTCCAGAACTTTCACTGGATTATTTTTATCTGGAAAGAACATCTGATTGATAAGAGATAGCCACGCACAACAGGAATCCTTTGCATCATAAGAAAATCAATCAGCACAAGGTATTTTGGGGTAGAAAGCACGATTCCGTGGATACATTTGTTGTGCAGTAAGTTAGCTTTGACTGTGTCAGTGACAGTATAGCTTTTTGGTTTTCTGTGTTTATAGGGATCTGCCTGAAAGACTTTGAAAAGGCCTATCCCCACTTGACTGAATAACTGGACCTGCAAATGACAGTCTTCCACAGGAGGTTTTACTTTGGGTGAAACAGCTGTGTATTTTGGCACACATAGACATGAGTCCACTCCAAATGAATCAGAATAACCACAGATGTCAGCTTCATTGAAGCTGATACACCAGCATTCCACCTCAGGAAAATTAAAATCCTGTAGTAATAATAACCCATTAAAAATGCCCTTCCATAGAAAGATTTTGGTATTGAGTCTCACAGCCGTCCTGAACCCTGCAGCGAGGTTGTTGTGGGCACTTATTTTGTGCTCGAACAACTCGGCACCGTGAATGAGAGCTTAGCTGCTCAGAAAGTGCCTTTGTGCATAGAGCACTTTTTCCTGCTCTTAAGGAAACTAGACACAGCAGGATACCTCTACAGGGGAGTATTTTTATTTGGAGAAACAGCATTTTCATTAGTGAACATTTTTTATCCTGATCCAAAGCTAGGTGACATTGATAGTGACCTAATAACATTGAAATACAAACTTGCCCTTTAAAGCAAAAGTAAATGCAGAACCAATGCAAAGAGAGGTGGACCTGTCCATATGAAGTATGTTTCCATCTGTCTCATGGATAACAGATTGCTTAAAAAAGATGCTAATGTGTATAGTGCTTGCACACTGCAGTGGAGGCTATATGTCTTTAATGACTCCTTAACCACTTTAGATATATTTTACAGTTTCAAAGAGTTGAAGTGTCTAGAAGTGAGTAGTTTAAAGAATGAACTCTCTCCGCACTTCCTCTCATCCAGCTCTGCACACTGCTATCCTACCTAACACATACTCTGCATCCAAGCATTATTTCAATTGGCGTGATATGCAAAAATCATTAAAAATGAATAGAGCAATGCTGTCCACAGATCTTGTTTTTACTTCAAGCACTTGTTAGATATTTTCCATAAGGATGAATTCTGATGCATTTTTTTATGGTAATAAGAAATTACGGAACAGTTACGAGGTTAATCCAAACAAGGCGTGCAAGAACTAGGGAGTAACTCTTTGTCCCACCAGAGTGAATGTCTGTGAGAAGGGCACTTTGGATAATACCTGTTGTCTGTTCTTTCTCTCTGGTTACACACAAACACAGGCACACACACAGTCTCACACTCATTCCAGCCTCTTGGCCACCACTGCCAAGAAGATAAAGGAGATTGTTCCCCGTTAAAAACAAAAATAGGATTCTGAGTGGCACTTAGATTTTGCCTGGACCAGTGGACCGGTGACAATTTTGGCATTCCTAAATCTAATCTTGTCAAAATACTACACAGGGTGGCATGGTTTAACCCCAGCCGGCAACTAAGAACCACGCAGCCTCTCGCTCCTCGACAGTGGGACAGGGGAGAGAAACGGAAGAGTAAAAATGAGAAAACTCGTGGGTTGAGATAAAGACAGTTTAACAGGGAAAGCAAAAACCACGCACACAAGCAAAGCAAAACAAGAAATTCATTTACCGCTCCCCATCAGCAGGCAGGGGTTCAGCCATCTCCAGGGAAGCAGGGATCCATCATGCATAATAGTTACTTGGAGAGACAAAACTCCATCGCTCCAAATGTACACCCTTCTTCCTGCAGCTTTATATGCCGAGCATGATGTCATATGGTATGGAATATCCCTTTGGTCAGTTGGGATTAGCTGTCCCAGCTGTGTCCCCTCCCAGCTGCTTGTGCAGCCCCAGCCTCCTTGCTGGGGGTGAGAAGCAGAAAAGGCCTTGACTGTGTGTGAGCACTGCTCAGCAGTAATGAAAACATCCCTGTGTTATCAACACTGATTTCAGCACAAATCCAAAACACAGCCCCATACTAGCTTCTATGAAGAAAACTAACTCTGTCCCAGCCAAAACCAGCACACAGGGTAAGGCCCAGGCAAGCATATATCCCTCCCTCAGGGGAGGAGGCCCAAGAGCATAACCTAGAAGGGAACTGCTGATCTCCAGTCCGGATAGGTAAGACACTGGGGCTGACCATGGTGTGCATCTGTCTTTCAGCCTGTGTGTAGGCAACCTGTGTGCCAAGGCTGTCCTTTCCTCCATGGGATGTGTTAGATGGCAAGCCTGCCTCCGGTGTAGCCTCACTTCTGTGAGGGCTTCTTTCATCTTCTCGTTCTTAGTAATGAGGGATTAAACGTCTCTGAGAAAAAAAAATGAGGTCAGCTGAAAGTGCCTTTTTAGGACTGTAATTCTCGGTTGTGCGAAACCTTAAATCAAGCATCTGACTTGGCATGAGAGTTTAGTGCCACTAAAATTAACATCTGAGAAATGTATTCATGTTTCCTAAGCAGTTAAGGGTGCAGTTGTAATTTCTTTCCTTTTAGATCTAGGTCAAAAATGGAAGTACCTATCAAAGAGGTGCACCCTGTAAAAGAAAGAGAAGAAAAAAAGAAAGAAAAAAACCCCCAAAAAACCACTGCAGAGTACGTGAATACTTCCAGGGAGACCATAAGTCTCAGTTTTAAGCAGGAGAGAGGTTCTGCCATTCACCATATATGGAGTATGAGCATATGTCATGGAAGAGAGATTTTAAAAAAAGTAAATGAGTAGAGACAAAATGCAGAGGTAAATTTTACTCTACAAACAGAATTTGAATATAATTTAATATTTCATCCTTTTCTCTTTCCTGAGAGGAATCACTTCAAGGTCTTCATTCCAGACAATGGAATAACAACAGCTTTTAGCCTAAGGTAATTACTCATTATCATAATCTTCACAAGAACCTCCTCAGACGGACATGAGTGTACCTGGGGATCTTTAATCAGGCTGAATGGATATTTTCCTCTTGCTAATTAAAGCTAGGAAGTTTGGTGTGAAACAAATTAGCAAAACCTGGTTGTTCTATGAAATGATAATACAGTACTTTATTAGCACATCTCTATCTAATTGAAACCCAGTATATCATGCATTATAATGGTTCTCTAGAAATGCTTACTGAAAAAAAGAATAGCTTTTTGAGGACTGTGAAGTATTATGTTTAATTTAGGAGGTGGAACGTCATGCTGATACTGCAGAAAGCTATATATCTCCACCTGTTTTGAATGGATCTCAAAAATATTCACGTTTCATACAATGCTAAAATTTCCATTTAATTATTTTTACCCTTTGTGGTTATATTCAACATAGATTTGTCAGGAAAGAGAGGGTTTTCAAAGCAGCTGTAATCCCTTCTCCCACAGCCATTGGCATCAAAGGCAATGCATGTACGAGATGCCAAACGTTTTGGGACTCTCCACTGCAGGTCAGGAGTGACTGCAGTGAAGTTGGGTGTTTGGTGCAGCCATTCAATTTCAAACTTTTTAAAATGTTCCACTACTTAAATGTTTAGACGAGTATATCTGAACCCATATATATGAAAGCTCAGCTTACATGTGCCTCTGCTATTTCTCTGGTCCTTTTTTTTTTCCATTATCACATAAAGCAAACATTAGCTTTAGGCAATAGTTTTATTTGAGAAACCTAAGCATCAAGATGAATTAGGCATAAGGCATTTTTGTTTTAATGTTCAAACACGTGTTTCCTTAGAGGACTGTGAATTTAAATCCACCTGGAAGGATAGGCATATCTGAACAAAGTAATTCAGCAAATAAGATTAGCATTGGGTTATTTCATTCATATAGTGCCAGACTAATGTTAAGATCAACCAAAACCAGACTTCTCATATTTTGTCAGTACAACTGTAAAACTTTTTCTGCCCTTCATTCTGCTTTGGTATCATTCTGCATGCTTTGGTATCATGAACTTCCTACCATTATCCTTAATACTACAAAGCATATAGCACCTTTTTGTTTTTACCACTCTCAGGTTATTGGAGGCCCAGGTCAGCAGCTTCACAGCAAAGGCACTTGCTTGATGCTGTCATCTGGCTGCCTGTCTTTCACTTTTTCTGCTTGTTTAGCTAAAATCTTGCTATTTTTTACATTTAAATTTGACAAGGGGCAGGAATCCAAGGGTGCAGAATGCTATTGTGTGCGGAGGTACAGTGACCTCCTAATTGACAAAAATGTTCTGTTACATTTAAACCTGTTTCAGGGACTTTCCGAAATACAAATGAGCTTAAGAGGGGCAGGCAAGGTTATTCCATACCTTTATTTTTTTTTTTTTTAATTTATAGAAAATCTTAATCACCTCAATTTTCCAGATGAAAACAAAATGTTTAACTAACATGTAGGTCATTCCATTCTTCTAGGCTATTCATCTTCTTTACAGATCAACTGGATCATTTGGCGTCATCATCTCAATAGTATGTGGCTTGTATGCAGAATGAATGCTTTTATAGATGGGTTTGCTAAACTGGGCCCTGGTCTGGTTCTTATCCTTCAAACCTCGTATTTTTGTTTTGCTTCATCCTTTCTTACCTCTAATGCATAATATTTTTCAAATACTCCAACTACCTCTGTGTTCTGTCACCTCAGCTTGTGAAGGACTGCATACTCATAACATAGGCCAGTCAGCCTTATTTTAATGTACCTGATGACACCGAATAGTCTGTTTGTCTTTGCACCTATTTAAAAACAGATAATATATGAGCCTGTCTGGTTGCTTTTAAGTACAATTTAATCTTGTGCGATTTTACTGAATTGACACCACCAAAATACATCAATTCTTTAAAAAACAGTTAAGACCCTGGTATAGCAGCTGAATGGAGATTTAGCTTAAATCCGTGAGGTGTCCTATTGACATTAGTGAAACCACATGCAGGTACATGAAGAATATTCTTAGATGGTTTTCAAGGATAAAGTCTTAAGAGGGTTATCTTGTAAAAAATAACTGGTTGTGTGTAAGGCATACAGCCACCATGCTATCAACAAGGATTGAATTTAACATCTTAAAGATGCAAAGCCCTATATAAGAACTTCATTAAATATTATGAAGGTACTGACTCTCATCCATGACATAACTAGTCTGGAGAGAATGACTCAGTTGCAGGTACCAACATAGTTGTTACATTGGCATTGTTTGAACACACAACTCAAACGGATTTGGGAATCTGTTGCAGCATGTAATTTAACCCTATAAAAAACATTTCATACTTTATCCTTGCTAAAACTTTAAAGATTAGGTGTCTTTTAAAAGCAAATTCAGTCTGGAGCAAAATCTGAGTATGTGCAACTCTAGTGATCTATCCTTTACGGTATATCCTTAGGTATCTTACCTAAGACAGTAAGAAATACACAGGCTCATTGATGCTGTGCAACTTTTTCCTAACTGATCTGTAATTTTTATGCAGTTCCTTCTCACGTCCTCTCCTCCACATAGATACTTGACATTCAAACTCTGTGAATGTTCTCCTATGTAGGATTTGGACATGAAAGTACATAAAACCCTGAAATTTAGCAATTATATTCAAGCTCCCAAAGCCCAGGCAGTAGATCTCAACTAGTACATGAAATAGAAGTTGAGCCTAGTTTAGACTTCATTGTGAATTTCAGTGCTGTATGAGAAGTTTGTATCAGAATGAAATTAGAAAGGACTTATGACTGCTTGGCATTTCAGAATTTTCCTGTAGTTAATATTCAAAGTAGGATATTTCCTTTGTCACAGTTTAGTAAATGGATTGTTTTTACTGGTGTGGCAGTGGTCCCCATATGCATTTGAAAATTATAAGCATGTTTCTCTATTTCTGTGCTGTGAACATTCAGGTAACAGGTGACATTCTAAGAATTTTAGTAACTCATCCACCATCTTCAGGCGTAATCAACTGTGATTCAGAAAGTGGTAAATCCTGCAAAGCTTGTGAGTGGCATCTGGCTCTCTCTTTGAGTTCCAGAAAAACAATTGTCACAATATGTTCTGAAAGTGTCTTGCTACTGAAGATGAAAGAGATTAGTGGTAGCAGGGGATCTGAAACTTTAAACATCAACTGCAAAGTACCATGGCCAAGAAATTATTCTTCTTATTAGAATGCAGTAAAGGTCTTGACAAGTTCTAATTAAACTTGCAGAATTCTTTAAGGAAGTCAGATTTTGAATCCTCCTTCACCTCAGAAATTTCTTGTGCAATGACTAAAAGTAATATAACTTTCTAACTTGTTGACTAAGCAATGATCTGTGCATATGCAACCTATATATCATAGAATCATTAAGGTTGGAAAAGACCTTTAAGATCATCAAGTCCAACCATCAACCCGACACCACCATGCCCACTAGCTGACATTAAAATACTACTTCTGTTTCAAGTCCTCACAGTTCCCTGAGGCTTTCAGATTATGGAATCTTCCTAAGCTTCTGTTGTGGAATAAATAAATTCTCTTCTCAATACTCAACACTGCATTATTCACAAACTGAACAATTTGTTCCGTCTAAGACAATTTACCAGGGAAATCTGTTGCTGTGTATATGTCAGTTGGTCTTCTGGTTCAATATGTCACCAAGAGAAGGCTTTCATTTTTCAGTGTAAGAACTTCAAATCAGTAAACATAGTGAGTAAAGTAAAGTAAAAGTTTACTTAGCAAATTCTTAAGGAACAGCTTCAGTAACTCAGCCAGTAGAGGGAACTATAATACAGTAGATGGCAGGTGACCTGGGATTGCAGAACAAAGTAACATCACAAATACAAGACAAGACAAAGTGTGAAATGTATTTATGTCATATATCATGTGTAAAACAAAGTACCTACCCCACATGTCCCATTTATTATTTATTGAGTTTATATCTGTTGGCTCCTTTCCCTTTCCTTTCCCTTCCCCTTGCCCTTTCCCTTCCCCTTCCCCATCCCCTTCCGCTTCCCCTTCCTCTTTCCCTTCCACTTCCCCTTCCCTTCCCCTTCCTCTTCCCCTTCCCCTTGCCCTTCCCCTTCCCCTCCCCCATATATCCTGCAGTAACAGTTCACATACAACTTCTGCCAACTTTAAAAGATAGATTGCCAATAACAATGTCACAGTTCTAACAGTTCATAAATATCACAGATCATGTACCATTGGCCATTTACTTGAAATGTGGCCAGAATAAAAAATTAGAATTTTATATTTATTTTGTGAATCTTGTAAGATGTCACAATTATGTGACATAGTGGCAGATAGCATTCACTCTTAGAATGACTGGCACATGTCCTTTGTGGGAGAGTGGAACAGTTTACAACCCTAAGACATAACAGTCACCAAAAAAAAAAAAAAAAGGTTATATGCAGCTGCTTTTCTCTGTAAGGTCCAGAAAAGGAGCTTGCTCTCTTTTTTTTTTTTTTTTTTTTTCACCTTTAGTCACCCAAATATACTTTTAGTTGGTGTATCAGTTTCCTTGTTTGTAAGGCTTGATGCCTTCTCTCAGTCATCATTCTGTCATTTACTGCTTTCCTTTTTTTGTTGTCCTTAGGGATAAAATGTCACCATGTAGGCTGATCATTAAATAGGTTCCTTAAAGAAATTGTTTCTTGTTTCTTCTGAGCTGTTAAAAGTCAGTGAGTGCATGAAATAGATGTAACATTTCTCTGTTGCAGCTTGAACTTAACATCATTTCTGGGTCTGTCTTCACCAGATAGCCTCAGTTCTGCTCCTACGCTGCATTGAGACATTCTGTTATTTCTACACATTGAGGTATTCTGTGGCCTTCTAGAAAAGATAAAAAAATGTTTAAGAAATTGAAAACCTGCTGACATCACTGAAGATTTTTTAAAGCTTTTTCAAAATATGTGTGCATAGGTTGGGTTATTCAGTATGAAGATCTCACCCGAAAATGGACTGAATAACATGGTTTTAAGGAGTATTTATTCTCATAGAAGGGACAAACATCCCTGCAGATATGTTAGTATTTCCAGTGGCAGCATTTCAGACTCCGTGCACAGCTGTGAAACAGAGCAAAAGTCTAACCCAACATCCGCTGTGGACTTGGCAGGTGCCTTGGCCGTGACTCCTGAAGCACAGTACAGTTGCTTCTGCTCTGTTTATATGCATTTCTAGAATTAAAATTGCACAAGGATTGGCATATTGGCTAGTTAAACCTCCTTCATGAAGTGCCACAGTACTGTCTTTTTCAGATCAATCTCAACTTAGCTTAGGTAGTAGCTTTTTTTGAAAGGAGATCGTTATGGGTCATCTAGAAATGACTGTTAATAAAGGAAGTTTCTGGGAACTGTGTTTATTTTGGTTACACACTATGTAAAGCCTGATCTTTAATGCCATGAAGGTCAATGCAAAGCTATTCTTTAGCATGTGTGGAACCAAGAGGCAAAAAGGTGCAGATATTCATATAATTTTTACCAATAATATTTTGTAATTGCAGTGGAACATAAGTTTTGAAGAACATTTGAACCAAATGAAGAATAGATGTTAAATGTAGTCTTTCTCTTTACTCAAGTCTTTTGCTGAGTTTGAATGAAGCAGATCCTGCTTCCCTATGAATTAGTCTAAAATGCTGATTCTAAGATGTAGCACAAAACCTAAGAGAAAAATGAAGCCAATGCGTTCCACAGGTCAATTCAGGATGTCCTGAGGATGCCATAGCTAAACCTGCCACAAAGTAAGGAGGAATGAATTTCATGTTTACCCTTTACTTCATGGGCTCTCAGAATATGTGTTGATTTCCAGATATGGAAGTAGGTGAGATTTTCAGCTATGGTTAGTAATAAACATGCTGTTAACCATTCCCTGCTATTCTGAGTTGTAGCCACAAGAAGATATTTCTGAGGGCTCAGGCTGTGTGCCTGGTCCCTGTTCATTAATTCCCTCTGCTTAGTGTTTTGTATTATCTTCCTGTACAGTATCTTCCTATTCAATCTATCCTCCATTAAATGTGTTAAATGCATTGAATCCTCCTTTAAATGTGTCTACAATCAAGGGGGAAAAATAGATGCCTCAGTGACGTTGCAGTCCCTCACCAGAGTTCTGTGGTGTTCTCAGACTCAAGAACATCACTTAGGCTCCCTGAATGATTACACTAATGCTAGAGATTTCATTTTATGTATTACATGTCTAAATTAGGCATAAAGTGGACATTCAGAATATGACCCCTCTTCAGCAAACTTGTGCCATGACATTTTAGTCTCAGGTTGGGCTTTCTATTCTCGGGTCATTCAGGATGGCAAAGCAGGATAGCTTCCTTTGTTTACAAAAACAGTTTAAAAAGTAGAAAACTGTAAACGCATACTTACCCACCTAAATAGCCACCAGTCTTGACAGATATCCCTAGTTGCTGTACTACAAATGCTAGATGATAATAGTTGTAGAGCCTTGACACACCATGTCTTATATGTATTTACATTTATTGTTTGTTTCAGGATACTTCTTGCTGGTTTTTTTCCTCTTTGTTTTCTGATCTATGTCTAGAGAAAATTAACAAGCACCAAACATCCCCATTGCCTCTTTTTAATCAAATAAGCAGGAAAAGATTATTTTCTCTGCAAGAAAAAGACTTCAACTATTATTGAATTCAGTGCCTCCTCCAAGATGCTGTTCTAATCGGTATTGGCAGAGATAAGAAAGCAATATATAGTGAGCAGGACAACAGGGAAGACGACAGACCAGAATAGGTGTAAGGACTTTACACCGAGAACAATCAGCCATTGGAATAATATCCCCAGGGAAGTGGTGGATTCCCCAACACTGGACACTTTTAAGATTCAGCTGGACTGGGTGCTGGGCCATCTTGTATAGACTGTGCTTTTGCCATGACAGGTTGGACCAGAGCATCCTTGAGGTACCTTCCAACCTGCTATTCTATGATTCTATGATTCTATGACTTATTTTCATGAATTGTTCATAAATGGATTGTTCTTTGTGGGATGAGTGCTGTAATGATGCCAGATTCCTTGTGTGGCCCTCGCATTTCCTAGAGAACATTTCCTTTTTGTCGGCATTTCCACCAATTGCATAGGAAGCTTTTAGTTTTTGTGGTGACCACTTTTCTGTACATACAGTGCAAGGTGAGTCTGCGCAAATAGATTGCCAGTTTATGTTCTGGTTTTCCTGCTACTGCTGGCATCTAAAATGTTTCTTATTTAGCATGTTAGAAATTGATTTGGATTGTTACTGTGTTACTCTAAGTGATGGAATGGATAATAATTTCCTAAAGTAAATGCAGGGCACATCATATAATATTAAAGGAAATGTGTAGAGGCCCACATCTACAGGATAGGAAGGTAATTTGATCTCTGTTAAATTATTTAAAGCATATTTCCATTTAAGTATGATCTAATGATAAGCAACCAGGTGAAGCTTTGAACACTGATTTATGGATTTGTATTAAAGATTTCACATGGCTGCTTACAGTTCAGCAAGCTTGCAGGGTCTCTCCTGTATATGGAGCATTTTATATTCTGCATGTTGAAATGAGAGTTGGTGTTTATGTTGCCAGTGCAAACGTGTGACAGGACAGACATAAAAGGACAAACACTGAAATAATAGATTTCTTTTTTTGGTTATTACTTCTGTGCTATACAGTGTTAGAATTGGATCTCATGAATTATAGATTTCCTTAATTAATTTTATCAGTGCGTCAATATGCTATATTTGAAGAAAACATTGAGGTGTTTTTAAATTATTACTATCTTGAGCTGTTTGGAATGTTACTAATTAATAGATTATACTATACCTAATATGCAGTTGATTCCATTGATACAGGTAGCAGGATGGCTGATTCTGATTTATTGGAAAATATGCAACAGGCTTTTTTAAAGCTGCTACTCTTAGCAAGTGATTTGATTTGTCACTGAAGCTGAGACTAAACCCAATGTATTAATCAACATTATAGATTTGTGTTAAATATATGATTATTAACTTGAAGGGTTTTTGTTTTCTATGTTTGTATTTGTAGCATAGTATTCATTGGATATTCTGCATCAGAAGATAACTGACATGCTGAACTAAGAGGAGGTCCACAATTCTTGTCTTTCTGAAATGCAAAATGAGACCGAAATCAAGTGCTTGCCTGGCATGGCATACAAACTTTGTGATTGTGGTACATAAATATGACTGAGATAATTTCCTGATTAAGTAATAGTTTGGCCTGTGGTTTGCTGACCTCACTTAGAGGGTTTAGACTGGATGTTCTAACCAGTCGTTCAGAAGCAGCTCTTGGCATTTGGCATCCATTCCCAGCCATGTTTAACCTTCACTTCCTTTTGTGAATACTCCCCGACACAATTGGAGCCAGCAAGATGTACTAAAGCTGCAAGATAATTTTGTAGTGTTTATGGTGCCTTGGGCCATGTACCTGCTCAAGTAGAAAATCCGGAATGCATATCTACTCCCTAAAAACCCATTAATAAATAAAATTGACAGAGACACCATAGCCCCAAGGATCAGTGGGTCTAGGGGTCCTGCAAATACCACTGGTGGGGAATACATTGGCATGATGTTCCAGAAGCTATAGCTGATGTTAAGTATTTGTCTTTAACCACTATTGTAATCTCATTTTTTTCCACGTGAAATGAGATTACTCTTTTGAATGACAGTTAAGAAAGAATTCAGTAATCCATAACCTCTGCTAACAGGTTCAACCAAGCATAAAGAGGTGTACAAATTTCCTATGTATAAAACAGGAAGAAGAAAATCAGCATTTGATCAATGAATCATGAAGGTCAAAAGGGCATTTTTAAAAATAGCTACTTCATCTGCTTGCCAATCTGCTTGTTCACAAATGTTTGCTTGGTGAAAGAAGATGATAAATACACAGTGAATTTTCTAGACATGTGTATGGAAACTATATAGGAGACATTCATGCCTTGGCAGAAAGCAAATATATGAATTTAAAAGATTTAAAATTTTAATTTCTGACCTTAAATTTTTTATTATGTTCAGCCTCAGCATAATGATATAGTACAGGAGATTTATTTCATTCAATTTTGAGGCCATTCAGCACCTTTACACGATCATATACAGGTAGTGCTGTATACAGCAGTTCTCCCAGGTACTTAAATGATCCCATTATCATGCGATATGGGTACTTCACTATTTGTATTGTATAAATTTACAGCACCTTTGCAAGTAGGAAAATGTAGTTAGGCCCATTATTCAATTAGGAACTTAGACACACCATTAGGAAATGGTTAAGGAAATAACGGTTAGTGGGTCTAGCATGTTTCAAAGTTGTTTTTCTTAGTTTTCTGGTATGTTTTGAAGTCACTTTTAAGTTTTGCTTTCAAATTCAGATAAAATAGAAACTCTTTTATATCCAGTGTGTCTTGTCTAGCCAGATCTGTAGCACGTAACAAGATTCCGCTCACCTACCTTTGTACATTTATAATGCAAATTTTACATTTGAACTAGTTGCTAGACTCCTGTTGTAGCCAACCCTCAGAGAGAAATGGGTGTTGAGGGTATGAGTCATCTTGTCCTATTAACCACACAGGGTGTCTGGATAACTAGCTGAGATATCTACAGAGAACATGATTAATTAAGCCAAATCTCACACAAAGCAATTGGATAACTTGGCCCAGACTGCAAAAGAGCAAAGCAAGAAGTTGAAGTAATATGTCCCCATTACTAGGTCTGTGTCCTAAACTCTAGAGCATCCTGTCCATCTATGATGTCCATTACAGTCTTATCTCCTGATCTTAATACCTGTCACAGTACAGCCATAAATTATAGAGTGAGGTTCATCCCACTGAACTTCCAACACCTATGGTGTGGCCACCAACATCAGCACTAGTCACTTTAAGCTCCACTTATTAAAACTGTGTTGTACAGATACTTATTCCATTGACTATCAGGGAGATTAGAGGATTTTCTCAAAAGTGAACGTTGACATAGTCACGTTGACAACCAGTGTAACCATGAGGAGTTCATTTAAAACAGATTGATAAAGTCAACTGGGAAACCATGTATTTGAAAAAAAACCCAAACCACTGTATCGGGTTTGCGTGACAAGGTTTTGGTAGCAGGGCGGGCCTACAGGGGTGCCCTGTGTAAGGAGCTGCCAGAAGCTTCCCCTGTGTCCGATGGCTCCAAGAGACACCTGCCACTGGCCAAGGCCGAGCCCATCAGTGGCGGTGGTAGCACCTCTGGGAGAGCAGATTTAAGAAGGGGGAAAAAATCGGTGCAATGGCAACTGCAGCCAGAGAGAGGAGTGAGAGAACATGCGAGAAGAACAGCCCTGCAGCCTCCAGCCCAGAGCAGGAGGGGCAGGAGGGCTCCAGGCGCCGGAGCAGAGGGTCTGAACATGCACACATGTTCAGTGCATATGGGAAAGAGCAGGGCAGAATACAGAGCTTTGGTCATAGGTAGAAGCTCCAAAATAAAGGAGTCGATACTGCAAATATATAGTCATTTATAAAAAAAGTTTTTACTAGTTGCTAAATAGCATACCTATCAGGGACTTGAATTAAGAACTTGAGTCAGTCCTGTAGTCTTAGGAAATCACGATGTGAAACAAATGCTGAGTGTTGGGGATTCAAAGGAGTTAAAGCAGTCAGAGTTTGCTGTACTGCAATACTAGTGAAGCCACAGCAACCAGAAATTAATATTTCATATGTTTAGTGTGGGCAGAGAAAGGGAAAAGAAAATAAAAAGTAAACTGTGATATAAAAGTGACTGTTCCTTCTATTTAGGTCAGCTTCTATATAATATGGTAACCTGGTTATTTTGACACTTTTTTTGGTGCTGGATTTTGTCATTATTGAATAATTTTATTACTTGGCCAAAGAAATAATGTGAAAGGGTCTGGTTCTGAATACAGTGCAATGTATTAAAATGTTAGTTGGAGCTGAAACCTGTATTATGGGGATGGAGTATTAACAATATAATTATGAAAATATAAAATCTGTGGCTTACATTCCGATAAAGATAGAATTAGCAAGATCAGTTTATGATTCAAATAGAAGTTAAGAGAATTAGACTTGATCTGGGCAAGTACTGGTTTTGGATCGCCTCTATGGACAGCACAATGTGGGATCCTTATGCTTTTCCTAAGGAAGTAAATCAGGGACTTGCACTAGTGCAAACAGGAACAGCTCCAGGTTTTTTGTTGTTTCTATGGAAACAAACTCCCACTTTATTTACGAGGCAGAGGAAATGCCTTATAATGCATAAATTAAGGGGACGAAGCCTTGCACAGAAAAGGTGTGGTTTAACCCCAGCCGGCAACTAAGCCCCACACAGCGACACACTCGCCTGCCGGTGGGACAGGGCAGAGAATCGGAAGAGTAAATATGAGAAAACTCATGGGTTGAGATAAAGACAGTTTAATAGGGAAAGCAAAAGCTGCGCACGCAAGCAAAGCAAAACAAGGAATTCATTCACTGCTTCCCATGGGCAGGCGGGTGTTCAGCCATCTCCAGGGAAGCAGGGCTCCAACACGTGTAACGGCTACTTGGGAAGACAAATTCCATAACTCTGGATATCCCCCACTTCCTTCTCCTTCCCCCAGCTTTATATGCTCAGTATGACGCCATATGGTATGGAATATCCCTTTGGTCAGTTGGGATCGGCTGTCCCAGCCTACTTGCTGGTAGGGCAGTATGAGAAGCTGAGAAGTCCTTGATTTAGTATAAACAGTGCTCAGCAATAACAAAAACATCCCTGTGTTATCAATGCTGTTTTCAGCACAAATCCAAAACACAGCCCAATACTAGCTACTATGTAAAAAATTAACTCTATCGCAGACAAAACCAGCACAACAGGTGAGCCTCAAAAAAATCCTAGGACTCAAGATCTGCAAACCCAGCTGTTGCAAAACCAGGGCTTAACAAAAGCTCATCTGAGCACTTTGCTAGTTAAATGGAGGAGAAAACGAAAACATCAGCTGCTCCTTTAGGGAGGATGGATCGGTGCTATTATGCCAACGAGTGTTTCAGAGGTTCCTAAATTGTCTTCTGTCTCACACTCAAAACTGCCACATTTGAACACTGAAAAATATTGTTTCACTTCCAGCTAAATGCACTTTAATGGCTTCCAGACAGCCGTAAAGCTGTGCAGCAGGCATAATTCTTCAAAGAGGATATAACATCTAGTGTGTTTCTTGATTATCCAACTCAATCTGATTCTCTACACACTTCCAGTGCCTCACACTTTTGTATAAGATATATTTCTAATAGAATGCATTCATTTACCAGCTTGGATATCTTTATGTTATACTGTGAGGATTTATCAGTCCCCATCAGTCTGTATGTTATCAACCTACCCTCTAAATTTCTGTAACAAGAAATTATTTTATTTCATGATCTCCCTTAACTTGGAGGTCATATTTGGCTTTCTCCAACATTTTTTCAAACCAGCAACTTCAGGAAGTCTTGCTGCAGGTCAGTAATTTGGTCTAAAGTGTTAGGCTCTTGTAAAAGCTGCATGATGAAAATTACAGGGTGTATAAGCATTTTGTAGCAAGTATTTTCTTTCTTAGAATTATTAGAAAAAAATTCAGCAAACCTGTGTATCCACCAGTCACACAATCTTCAACAATATCCCACGTATACCTAATTTTACCTCCAATCATCCTCAAAAATCTGTACTGCTAAAATGGAATTTCATAGAATATCTCAAGTTGGAAGGGACCCATAAGGATCATCATAATTCTTAGTATTCGGTGTTTTACTTTACTAGTTATATCTTGGGAGTAAATGAGAATTTTGGAATGGTATTGGGACAAGGGCTCTTAAATAGTACCTTCTTCAAACTCATTGCACAAAAACATTTGCATGTATGTGCTTCTACATACTCAGAGTTAGTAATTGTGAGCCTACTGTGCTATCTGCTGCCCTGCAAGCTTCAGTCACTGTGACTTGCTGGTAGCTTGGCTTTCACTCATATTGTTTATTCCTGCATCTTAAGTGAATTGATAAACTTCAGTGATTTTAGAGGTTTTCATGAATGAGGTCAGATAGGTTTCTTTTCTGCAATAACTCAGAAGAACACGTGGTTGTAATTGTCTGGTGAGGCTCATGCATTTGACAGCAAATATGAAAGGCAGGAGATGGACAAGTATCCAAAAGAATGAGGTTAGAATTAACAGTGAGGTTTTTTGTTTGATTCATTCAAAGACATTGTAAGAATATTTCATGACAGTTCTTTTTCAAAGTTATCCAGTAATCCCAAAGGCAATGGCATTTTTGTTAGGTTCAAATACAGTTTTATTGCTTTCCATTCTAGCTCTCTGACATTTTGATAGTTAAATAGAAGAAACCTGTAATCTTAGTCATCATTCTAGGGTCATCCAATTTTGAGAAGACAAGATTGGATAAAAAATTAGGTAGTACTTCTACACATTTTTGTCTCTCTCAGCCTTCTACTTCAGTTGACAGGTCTTCCTGATGCGTGGTGAATACCCATTCAAAAACAAAATGAGGATTCATTTACTGTGGTGACAGAGAAATGTATTAATACTGACTGTGATACAAAAGGCAAAAGGTTTTGCAATAAAAGATGAAAAAGGAGAAAAAAGCTTGGAAAACATGTACTATTGTCTGATTGCCCTGAAATTTCATCACATTATTTGGTACTGCATATTATTCAGTGGTAATTAAATCTTATTAGTTTGCTTTCCTCATTATTTTTTGGAACAGCATTTAATGCCGGGAAAGCTGTTGAACATTACAAGTTGGAAAAATATATTGGCTACATTTTATGCTCATATATAGCTAGAAGACTGCTAGTTTGAAGGGGGTCTTACAAGTGAAAGTACAAACCGAGTTTATGCCTTCAGTTACTTTGTTAAATTACATGCACAGCTACCCTTGGAGTTTTCCTTCCTGATGATGCTGTCTTCATTTTGAACTGCTGTTTTGACATTTGTAAAGTTTTAGCAAATGCTTCAGGAAAAGGTCAGTTTATAGTGACATTTTCCCTTTTCATAAACCTGTGGAGAGGACACTGAATACAGGTTTACATGATAAGCCATTGTGGATTTAAAAACAAGGCTTTTCTTACTGTGTTTTAGAATACTTGTTTTTCACAGTCTTGTTTTCAAACTGCTACTCTAGCCATTTACTAGAAAGTTCTTTTCATATAACTCCATTCTGGATATATTCTTTCTGTGGTGTTAACTACAAAAATATTTGACAGCTTGGGGTTTTTTGGTACAAGAATGGAACATTTAGGAACATAGGGCTAGGGTATTAATATTACTGACTTAGATCCGAATACACTGAAATAGCTCCTGTGAAAGCTTCCCCACGTACCTCTGTTGTCGTGCAGTATTCACTCCTGATCAGCTGTGCTGGGTCTATATGTGCAAACATACTTTTTCTCATCCTACCAATGGGCCATCTCCATCTGTCACTCTGTTCTGTAATGATTTGAAATACACCAAATTAATTAGAAATTGTCCAGTAACATGCATCAGTACTTCCTACCACAATCAGGGCTTCTGTCAATGATGCCCAATAGACTAATTTACTGCCTGGGGGACAAAGGTCCATCTATGAATGAGGATATGTCAGCAACCTTGTTTTCATGTTTTCAAAATAACAAAATTCCAGTGCTTTATCTCTGACATATTTTATGACAAAAATTATGGTTCGTCAAAGAAGTCCTCTAAATACTAAAGAAGAAATATTCCACTTTTCCAAAAGTATAGATTTATAGAATGAGAAAATATATTGGGATATATATTTTTGTCTGGGTATCAGTATATTCTCTGTCCCTGAGAATTCTGTGTCTTAAACTCTCCAGGAATTATGCTGTTGCCCTAGTGAACATAAAATCTATTTCTATCAAAGCAAGTCCTACTAACCTTAAATAATAAATGCTTTGAGGAAAATTATAAAAAATTGCTTGATGTTTCCATTGACAAGGTGTTTCTTAGGAAATAGATACCATAGGAAAATGTCCATAAATATATATTTATAACTGTGGAATTTACAGCACCACAAATGCTGTATGTTTAATGACTGAAGGAACTGGCCTTTAGTCATTACATACTATATGCTTCTTATACAGCAGTGTGACAGAATATGTAAACTGACCTTTTCTTCAAATGAATTAGAATAGAAGTTCTACTGAATGTTGAGGAGTCTGTGTATGTAACTCATTAGAGCTGTCAAATTACCTGTGCCCGCTGTCTGATAGGATAATACAACAACAATACTTTATGTGGCCAGATGATAGAAGTCCCATGAGCAAAATGGCTCAGCTGAACTTAGACAAAAAGACTAGTCAGGACATCTCAAAGACATATATTTAGTCTAATATTATATAGCCACTACCATCAGAAAGCAGAGACCTGATTAGACATACTTGGTGAATTTGATGGGTGAGGAGGATGAAAATGCCCACAGCAACATTCTTCATTTCTTGAGAGACAACAGACATTCATGTGAATGTTCAGTTTTTCTCAGCTTTCTAGTTTTCTACTTTCATAGTTTTAGAGGGGGCTTTTTTCCAGCATCTACGTAGCATGTCCTTATTGGTACACGCATGGTTCCATTAAGAGCAAATATTTTACAAATTGTTTATCCCTGTTTTGGCCGATCTACTTTGTATCACAAGAGTGTCACCAAGTGAAATCTATGTTCATGTGTAGTTAAATGAGAAACACTTGGTTATTAAACTGATGTGTTATAACTAGGCCAATGAAAATATACATCGCATATACTGCTCTGAACTGCTGCTGCACTGTTACTTTTGATGACTTCACTTACAAAGTGATAATATTTATGGCAGAACATTTCACCAGACCCTAAGCAGGGATAGCATAAATATTTATTTTAATTGATGCTTTGCTCTAAGGGAAATATATATTTACAAATGAGTTATAACTTTGTGCCTTTTAGCTTTCAATTGAAAACTCTAGGACTAAAAATTGCAACAAAACAGAAGCACAGCTGATATGCACTATAACATTTGAGCATGGACATTATTTCCAATATTGAATTTTGCATTTCTTCTTCTAAAAAAAAAATTAATCAACGGACCCACAAGAACTTTCAAGAGCTTTCCTTGAAATATTAGCCATATTTACAAAAAAACAAGATTTATAAGATTTGTGCTATTTTGACCTAACTTGATTTAATATTGTTTCATTGGTTTCTGTTGGTAACCTCTTCAACTATTATAATTTATTACCTTTCATGTTTTTCTGTTCAAGCCAAATGAACAGATTGCATGAATTATTTCTTTTCCATACTAACTAAATAATTCCATTAGATATTTGAGAGATTTTTTCATTCTTCAGCTCAAATAACTAAATAATTCCATTAGATACTTGAGAGCTTTTTTCATTCTTCAGTTCAAAGCAGTGAAACTTCCTAAAATTTACAGTTTAAGCTCTAGCAATGAAAAGCTCTCTTCTAGCTTGCTTGCTTGCTTTTTATCCTGCCTTGCTTCTTCATGAAAATTCAGTAGTGGTGAGAAACCTGCCAGCAGAACATTGCTGATCTGACCTAGTTCACTCAATCTCAGCAATAGTCCATCCTGTTTATAATTGACTGGTGGTCATTTGGGTAATTTAAAGCTGTGGTCGTTTATGGAACTGGCTAACAGAAATTTTTTAGCCTAAATTTTGAGTGACAGAGGGCTTTAGAATAGACTCAGCACTCCTAAACATGTATGTAAGCAATGAAATATAAGATACTAAATACTGAAAAAAAACCTAAATGCTGAAAAGAAAATATACTAAAAATAGTATAAAATACTAAATACTGAGAATGCAATTGAGTTTTGATTTGATTTGATTTTGCTGTAGTGGTTGAAAACTATATCCTTACCCTAGGTTTGTCTATCTGCTGAGGTTAGTGCATGAGTGGCCCTTTCGAAATCATTGAAATTAAATATATGCATAAAGTTAAACATTTATGTGTATATTTGCTGTGTCACTCTATGCCTTTAATATGAAAAGGAAAAATGGTTTAATGAGGTTTGTAAGCTATTGAAACAAGATGAAAGACTTAACTTTCTCTCTTTATCCCACTGCATTTTTTTTAAAGCCTATGGTAGCTGTCAGCTGGAGTTACTTGGAAAGCATAACTTCGAGTTTTTACTAAGTCTAGTTTCACTAGTCTAAGAGAAAAGAAGTTTCATGACAGACGTAAAAGATATGTTCTGTTCAGTAAAACCTGCATATTTGGAAAGTATTCAGAAAATAACATTAAGACTGATTCAAGTTCTAGAAAACCTACCACAAAATCCAAACAACCTGAACATATTTAGTGTAATAAAATAGAAATGAAAAGCTGACTTGATCCTCCAAGTAAGTACCTAAGGGAGAGACATTTATGGAAAAAGCAGTTCTTGAGAGCAGGAACTTTTTATTTTAAAAGACAAAGACGTGACAAAAGCTATAGCTGTAGACTGGATGTAGACAGACCCAAAGGAAAACAAAGCAGGGTAGATAGCTCTCCAGTTCACTCTGAAGAAGAAGGGCAGGGGATTGTTCAGTTGATTGTTCAGACTCTTTCTAGAGTCTTTTACTGTGTTGCATAGACTTCTGTTGAAAGCAATGGCAGTTAAAATACATAGCTTAAGTGTAGACACCTGTGTTCAAATTTCTTAATCTCAAAGCAAATAGTTCCCTTCATGTTTTTCTAAGGAATATTCTCTAAGTCAAGGAGACATACAATTGATACGTGATTTCCTGTATAAAATCCTATATGGACCATGCTATTGAAAAGATCAGATTAATCTATCATATAGTCCTGTGAAAGGCATGTATTTTCTTACAGCCTGGAGCTTTTATTAATTGGTAGCTGTGCCTACATCAGCAGTAGAAATAATAAAGAATTTTCTAGACACTTTGGCCAATATATCAGCTGAGCTTTCAGGTTGTTCCATGTATGTCTGGGTGTTTTTGCTAACAAACATACATTTTTGCACTTACATTAAAGAAAGGAAAACCATGGTTTATCCTGGAGATAAGTACTGAGCCTTGCACTTGATTCAGTCGTCAACAAGGGAACATGGAGGCAGGTGCACTTCTGTGTAGTCCACGGGACTGAGAATGCACAGGGTAATTTCAGGACTAGCTGGAGCTCCTGAGTGCTGATGCATCAAGTGAGATGATGTAAAAGCCTGCTGTGGTTTAACCCAGCAGGTAGCCAAAACAGCCACACAGCCGTTCATTCACACACACCCCCCCAGCAGGATGGGGGAGAGGAGCGGAAAAGAAAAAGGATAAAACTCATGGACTGAGATAAAGACAGATTAATAGGACAGGGTGAAAAAAAAGCATACTAATAATGATAAAAGAATATACAAAAGAAGTGACGCACAGCACAATTGCTCACCACCCACTGACCGATGCCCAGTTAGTTCCCGAGCCGCGGCCCCTCCCCAGCCAACTCCCCCAGTTTATATACTGGGCATGACGTCATATGGTATGGAATATCCCTTTGGCAGCCAGGGTCAGCTGTCCCGGCTGTGTCCCCTCCCAGCTCCCCGTGTACCCCCAGCCCACTCGCTGGCAGGGCATGAGAAGCTGGACTGTCCTTGACTGCTCAGCAACAACCCCAAACATCAGTGTGTTATCAACATTATTTTCAACCCCAATCCAAAACACAGCACTACACCAGCTATCGGGAAGAAAATTAACTCTATCCCAGCTGAAACCAGGACAAAGCCGTATGCTGGTCAGATGTTCCATTTTCATTCCTGGATGATGGGGGCCGAGTCAAACACAGTAACAGAGTCTGTAAGCCGGTTAGAAATGTTCAAGACTGCTGGCCTGTTAGAGGTGAGCCTCTAGGATACTTCTGAACTAAGACAAGTGAAGAGTTTGTAAGAAATTTTGGCATAAAATATATATCTCATAATTCATATTTACTGTTAAAACTATAAAAATATCCTTCTTTTAAAAGGTTAAAAATGTAATAAAATAAAAAATAATAAAAACTTTACATTTCTATATATTTGCACTATACAAACGTTAAAGTTCTATGTGAAAAATGCAATGCAGTAGTTGATCTCAATATGTCATGTAATCACAGAATTACATATCTAAACATTTCATAGTACTTTAGAAAGAATGCTACATATTCTTTCATGTTAATGCAGTGATATGGCATTTTCACTATCTCTGGATTAATCACAATATTATGTTCTTATAGCTGATTTGAAGTAAATTTCAAAAATTTTGCTTTTTTATTCCTATATGGTCATGCCAGTGTGCACTTACATTCTTTGCCGTATTAAAAAACTAAAATTTCTTCCCTTTCAGTCACTGAAATAAAACTTAGTGTTCTGTAAAAAGTATGGGTAATTCCAAAAAGTCAAATTAGAAAAAAATATGTATTAAATGTGTTTTCTGCAAGGCTTTAAAATATGTCAGAGGGTAAATGAATGCTAAATTTTACAGTTGGTTAAGGAGTTCACTTCTCTTCTTTTTCACGTTCTGAATCATCTCTATCTCTGGGATTTGTAATCACTTCCAATGGAGCACTAAAGGTTGGTAGTCCATTGGAGCAGTCCTGGATTTTTTTCTGCAAACTGCTTGCTTGATCAGCTTTTGATTTATTACTATGTAAAGCACTTTGAAATACCTTGGGTATGAAAGGAACTTTAAAAAAAAAAGAATTATATTCTGTTCTGTGCAATTGTGTGCACACATTTCCTAGGATGGTAAATTTGTTGAAAAGATTATAGAGGAGGTCAGACTAGCTGATCACAATGGTTCCCTTGGGCCATACAAAAATCTATGACTAAATAACTAGTAGCGGTTTCTGTGAAGAATTGAAATGATAAGGACTATTTTAGTACTGGGAAAGTATTGCATGGGTGTTTTATTTCTAATAAAGTTAGAGAAATTGCAGCTTTCTTTTCACTTATGACATATAGTATGTATTAATCTTTTTGAATTTTGTTTATCCTTTTTTAGGAGAGTAAGTGAATAATTTCATCAGTTTTGTGTTACTGCAATATGTTCCTTCTCATTTGTAAAGAAAATAGAAGCATTGTAATGCTCTAATCATTTACATAACATGTTTTTACAGCAGGAAGAAAAACATCCTCAAGCAATAACCTCTGTTGTCTACTGTGAAATTACTAGTATTTATTTAGGGTACGAAATCTGAAATATATAGTCAAAATTCTTATCACAAGACATTGCAGAGATTACCAGAGGATGATGAAAATTTAACTGGATTAAAAATTTAGAACTGGCAGGCCTATTACTTAGCTGAAGAAACATTCAACCCTTCTCTCTGATGAGATGTGCACCCTCAAGGTCCTCAACCAGGAGTTTAACTTTACAAGAAGTAAGATGGGTGTATGTATTTTAAATTCTACTTCACAGTGTTGGTTTTGTTGGTCAATTTTGTTATCAGGAAGCTTCTAGCAGTGTTGCTTTAAAATGGATACCCTGATGAAAATCAAAGAATTCAATGCTTCCCCCCATTATAGCAATAGTAAATCTAGTTATGTTTTAATAAGGTACATAAACATTTTCAGCTATCTAAAATACACAGAAAGCTGCCGTTTCCTTGGTATTCTTTGTGGTTTATACATGTGAAGCTGAACTGAAAGCTAAAAGCTTATAATGATATTGGCAATACTACAACTGCACTTCTGAAGAAAGGTTAAATATATCTGGGACCCTGTAAATCATTTTACTGCAGTAAAAAAGAGTAGTGGTGAGTCTGGGCATATTTCTAATTTGTTAAGATTTCTTTAGGCTTGCACGTGCCCCACCAGTCCTTCAATACAGGTTCTTGCAAGCCCGGGACAGGTAGACCTTCCCATTCAGGGGTCTCAGTCCAACCTGACTCTCAGACCAAGTTTCTTCCTGATGAACTCACTGGAGCTGGAAGACCAAGGCAACAAGCAGTCGCTTGTGATGCTTGCAAGAGCTCCCTCCAGTACAGTTTTCTGCACAGCAGTGAAGACAGGAGCTTTCCCCCAAAGTTGGACAGAACTACTGGGCGAGGAAGACTAACTAATCAGATCAAATGCAGTAACTTTTATGACTCGTATGACAGAACCATGTGGTGACACTCACAATGCCATACGGTTACGGTGTTACATCTTTTAACCCGCAGCACGTCCAGGAATCGTTTCACGCACTCCCTCAGCATGGCATAAGGCAGTTTAATAGGGCATAGCAATATTATGAAGCCATTTGGAGCAGGAATAAAGACTACCCTAACAATGTGAAATTCTAAACAGAATTTTGCTATAGAGTAGAAACTTATGCAAAAAGGCCACCACTTCATGATAGCCAGAAATAAAAATAAAAATAGAAAAGGAAAATCCAGGTCATTGCTGTAAATATTTAAGAGTTTTATGTATCGGCCAAAGTCACGTTACTTACTGCCATTCTCACGTTTATCAGCGTATTCAGTCTGTGTTTCCTGCTTGAGACACTCTTTCTCATAATCTGATAAAAAAAAGATAACAGAAATGTTCTGTCAGCTTTGCTTACAGTTAGTAAACCTGTCTTTTACTGACAGAATTTTCTCTCACAAAAGTGAGATCTATCCCTTTAACTCTGCAAAGATATGAATTAAAGAATCCTCTTTTTTTTTTTGAGGTTTTGTGGGCATGAAAAACTACATTGCCAACAAAAGAGTTCTTTGTGCATGTATCTGCTCAATTTGCAAAAACTATGTCTTTTGGTCTCTGACTCCAAAACTGCAAAAGTCTGCAGAAAGAATCAGGCCTAAGCAACATATTTAAAAATATTTTTAATTAATTTTAAATGACAATATGCCAGATTTTGTTAGCATTAAGGAGTGGTTAGAAGACACATTCGTATCTACTGCGTGTTTTAAAAGTCTTGTTCCAGATATAATCTTGTTTGGATGCTGACAGAACCTAGCAAACAGTAGTAAAAGCTCATCTACAATGTGTGGTTTTTCCTGTAGTCCTGGTTGTTCCTCAGGGCGGCTTTAAAGACTCATAAACCCATCCTCCGTTAGCCAAACATAACAAGATAACTTGATTTGAAAACAACTGTCTTTCATGCTATTTACCTTTCTCATGCTGCACCCAGAGTATCTGGCAGGCTGGTTTTTACACTAATAAAAGCCAGTGGAAGGCATGATTGGGGACCATTAACCTTTAGAACACGAAAAGCTTAAGCTCAAGGAACATTTCTGAGCTGCCTTGTAGTGCTTTTGAAGCCACTGCCTCCATCCTTCATCTAAATTGCCTGAATTCATTTTCAGGGCTGATAAACTGTCAAGTGAATTATGAGACATAGGCCTTGGGTTAATTTATAGAAATGCTCCTTCACTGATGCTGCGTAAATCCACCTTTCTTTGTTGAGTATACTTGCTTCGGCTTCCAGAACTATCTCATTTTGCCCCATTACAAGCTCTGCATTTCAAACTCTTCTTCCATCATTCATAAAAAACTAATTTACTAAACAGATTATTGTGAGGGACATTTTTCTATCACGTGTTTATAGTCCTTCAGATACAGTAGTAGCAATGCAATATGTAAAGAGATGGTCAAGTGGGCTTATTAATTTTTTTTTAATAAGTTGAGAAAGTCTGTCACTCAATACTGACAGCATTTCACCTGCCAAAGACGAGTTCACAAGAATAATTCATCTTTCACCTTCTCTTATTCAATGGCTAGACAGACTGCAATTTATGCTTATCTGGCTAGCTGAGTTCAGAGGGAATTACAAGAAAATTCTGTACTAGCCAGCTAAGTTTCACTGTCAGGTTCTGGCTCTTTATTTCCATATTTGGTATAGGTAGTATGGAACCAGAAAGAGCTTGTCTGTCCCTTTTTAACTAATTATTTTGCATATTTTATAAGTGAGGGAGACAACTATGTCAAGCTGAGATGTTTAAAATGTATTCCCATGAAAACTGTTAACAAAAAACAGTTAATCACCTCCACGTTATGTTTACCTTTGGGTAGTTCTCAGATTGACATTAAGTTAATCTTTAAATATTTTTATGATTGGACATTCAAATGTATGACGATAACTAGAGTATAAGTTGTTGTACTGAGAGAAAAGATATGAACATATTTCTTTGGAAAGGTAGTTGTAAGTATAGTTTAAGTTGTAAGATAGTTTCACACTAGTTATTTTATTTTGCATATATCGTTGTAGTCTCTTAGCACTTCAACTTGGATAAAATCTACTTACACTTCAGTCTTTATAGTATATGCATGATTAGTTCTCAAATCCTTCATCAACAAGATCCTTTCCATGGTAATGGTTGTAAAGACCTCGCATGTATAGCAATTATAGCATAATGTGCCCCTAGAGAATGCTTAGATTTCTTATTAGTATGTAGGCATCTGAAAATCTAAAAGTCCTTGGGGATGAACAGAGTTTACCGAGCAGTCATGGACTGTAAAAGGGACTGATAGAAAGTATGTCTTGTTCAGAGAAGGGGTACTATACCTATCACCACATAACTAATAGTTACAGGCTCCATTTTGGTCACTTCTTTGTTTCAATCTCCATTGTTTTCAGGAATGAAATAAGGCTTAGGAAATATGCACCCTGTTTATTTCAGCATAACTTACTAAAAAAGCACCACATCACTATGACATACTGCAAACATTTAATATTTGAAAGCAAAATGCATAGAATGGTGATGTAAACCCAACAGATATAGCTTCAGAGGTCTTTAAATTTAGTTTTTTCCAATTAGAATACTTTGAAGCAAGTTACTTTTTTGCTCTGAAATCTTTTCCTGACCTGAATAATTAGAATGGTAATGTGTTCATACTTCAGAAGTGTATTCTGAAACTTAATTCACTCAACACCATAGACAATTAGTATTGAAATGGTAAGCATTATTAATAATACAATTAGTATTGAAATGGTAAGCATTATTTACCAAGGTCCTGATCTTAAAGAGAGAACCATGTGAGAAAAACTTGGAAAGAGCAAACTCACTGCATGCAGACGAGGGGTGTGGAAGGAGATGGAGGAGGTGAAAGACATTGTGGTTGCTTGCACCACTTGCATCCCTACCATGGAAATGGCTGTACTCTTCGGCAGTTCCCACTCCCTTCATTCTGTACACAGGGGTTGCTGGCAGTCCTGCATTTCTTTGCTTTTCACCCTAAATGTCATCAGAACACCATTCTGTCCAAATGCAGATGCCTTCAGACCTTATCATAGGACCTTGATAGCTCCAAGGTGTAGGTGTTCTCCAAAGTAATAACGCAAAGTTCTTATCCACAAAATTATCCAAGACACGCAGCTGCACATACCTGTGTGCAGCAAATCCATCCAGTGCAAGCCATTGATCACAGCCTCAGTGGAAGGACTGTTTCTTCTCTAGGTTTTATGTTGCTCTCACTGTATTATCCAAGATTAATAAACAGAATAAAATTAGAAGAATCACCAAATATAAGAGAAGTAGGGCTGACCAAACATGCTTAATGTAACAATGCATTTATTTTCTATTAGTTATCTATGATAGGTATACCAGAGTTATAAAGACTAAATAGATTGTGTTTTCTAATTAAGAAGAAAATGAGGGAAAAGGCTGAATATTTATTCCAGAATTGCAGTGTACAATATTTAAAATGCATGACAAGCTACAGTCTTGCTTCCTAATTACTTAGTCCCTGTCACTTCTCATTAACATGTAAATCATGTTATAAACATAGTAAAGGTGGAGTAAAATATGTCCTGAGGGGAGGGGGCATAGTGGAAAATTGCTTTGGGCAGTGTGGTGATGAGAGTGTTTCATTTGCAGCTCATCTGTATTCCACTCCCATGGGAAGCTGCATATATGAGATTTAAAGCAATCATATTTTCTTTGTCCTAGGCTGGAGTGGTTGTTGCACTTAAACAAATCGATCTGCAGGTTTTGAATTATCTACAAGAAAGTTAGCATGCAAAATCTAAGTCTATAAAAAAGATTGAGAATTCATTTATGGAGCAATTATATTATTCTTTAAAAAGAAAGAAAAATTTGTTTATGATCTTCGGTGATAGCCCTGAAAATAAGAACATCGTTAATAAGGTGGTTTGATTCATAGCAATTCACTAGCAAAAGCCTCTGGGCAACTTACTACATAAAAATGGATTATACAAAAATAAGACAACACTCAGAACATGCAGAATTAATTATGTTAATTAGTGAAGTTATTTGAAAATAGGAGATATGGCTTCCATAAACACATTTACCTTTTAGTATCTAATCTTTAATATTCGTAAGAAGAATTGTTTCAAAACTAATTCATGCAGTAACTAACACTTTTTACTTATTCCAAGGACTGACATGTTGAAAAGGCATCAAGGACTATAATTTTATTGATAAAATCAGTTTTTGGATATGACTTTGCTCTTAATTTACTTACCTGCCACTAACTGAATGATGAATAGGGTAGAACTAGGAGGTTTTCTTATCAAACACTACACTCAAAGCTGAGGAAAAATATATACTTTTAAAAAAAATAATTGTGGTGCTTTTTTCTCTATTGACAACTACTTTGGAGTCCTTTATTTGAATAAGATTAATTTTAAAATTTCACCCTCTTGTAATCAAATTTCATGATGCTTCATGAATAAATTTTTTTGGATTAAATATTATATAGGAATAACTGGCTTCTATATATTTCATTTAGCATTTAGCATAGTTAGCTATCTGATTTAGCTCAAATTTCACTGATCTGGTGAAATGTGGAAAGAAGGGTGAGAGCAAGAAAGAAAAAAAAGAGAGGTGAGCACTTAATTGTTTCATTAAAATTAGCCTAGAGCACATAATTATATATATTTTATATATATCATATTATACTGTACATTTTAGCACCTTCCATATGAGTATAGCAGCATATTTAAAAAAGAGATATTGGCAAATCATTAGTGGACAGCTGGGACTTTTGGCATGAAGGATGTGTATTTCACACATCTAGAGGTTACTGAAGTATTTAATATTGAGAAAAGGATGAATTTTCTATCCCATCTTGAGAAAGAGGAAACTTTTTTTTTAATGCTGTGGAGAAGGGTTATCTCATTCCCCAGCTTCTGAGGATTTTGACAGCAGCTAGTTTGCCTAGGTCATGCCCCATTATCTGCCATTCCATCCACTTACAAGGGATCAGTTGTATTGTTCCACTAAAATGATATAAAAGTGCTATAATTAGCAATAGTGGAAGTAAAAGTATCAGTTTTGAGCTACGTTTCCCCTGAAATGATTAGGACAGTTTGCTTGCACCTGAATCATCTTGTTTCAAGAAGTCAGTACTTCTAGGAAGACATTGTGTTTACATGTGATACCTTCACAGCCAAAAGATTTGGAGATACATATTTTAGCAAATTAAAGTTGAAATTTTAGACTCTGCTTATGCAGGATATTTTTAAATTAGATCGCATTACACTACAATAACCACTCCCTCATCTCACTGTGTGGTTTACTGGATGTAAGGGGCTCTCAAAAGAAAAGTAGCTAATGGTCACAGTGAACAGAAAGTGAACTTTAAAATTCCTGAGTAAAGACAGATTGAAGAGATTTGAGCAGATGAGAATGACAAGAGAGGAGCTTTGATGAGTGGAGACAGAAAAGGGATGGTTCTCAGGTCTTCTGTATGCAGGAGTATGTGCTGAAATAAAGTTAGTTTCAATCACATTTTTTGGTAGAAGTCGATGTTAAAGAAAATCCATTGATTATTACAAGAATGAGTTAAGTTGAATGTAGGAAAGATAATTTATCTTCAGCTAAACGTGCTTGCACAGACTTGCCTCAGCATACCAGGAGGTGAGTTACAGTGGGGTTAGTCATCGCACTGTGATATTATTCCCTAAAGAGAGGGAGTTTAGTCCATACCTGAAACAGGATTCTGGCTGAAGGGTCACAGTCTGTAATTTAGCAACAAGCTCATGATAACATGGATTTAAAGACGCTGGTAGACGTGTGTGCCTGAGTCACATCGGAGGAAATGTCTTCGCTTGCAGTGGTAGGAAGAGGAAGGAGATGGGAAGTGACAAGTTCAGGTTTCTCAATGGTTATATAAGGCAGCGTCAAGGCAGGAGGAGAGATAAGGCTGCCGGGGGTCAGCATGCTGGCTGACAGGCAGCTCAGCTGTGCTCTCAGCCCAGGTAGATCAGGAAACCCCCCATGAGGCTGACAGAAAACATGGCCGTTGCTCTTCCCATTTGCAAGGGCAGCTGGGTGGCAAACGCTGAAGAAGCTGCAAGTCAGCTCCTTTCTGAGGCTCCTGGGGGATCTGGGTGATAAGGGGCAAAAGATGCTTTTTAGCAAAGGCAGGCTAGCGGAGAAAGGGACTTGGAGATGAACACAGCTTGTCCTCTGGCACTGCCATCCATGAGTCACTCAGTGGTCCTCCAGCCAACAGGCAGTTCCCAGACAGGTCAAGCTGAGAGGCCATACTGATCACCCGTTTCCTTATCCCAGCAGTTATTTACCCACCATCATAACAGCATTTCTCCCTGCCTTCTTCATTGGGTCATAAAAGAGCCTGACTCTGTGAGCAGGCACTTCCCACCTTCCCCTTGATCCATCACCATCCCAGTTGCCCGAGAGCACTGTTGCTCCCCAGAGGATTATTCCCCGACCACCAACCTTGCAGAGCTAATCTTGAAGCATTTGCTTAGTTGCATATTCCTTGCAAGCGTGCAAACTCTGTCACAGGTTTTTCACAGAGCATCACAGACAAGGCCAGCAGGAATCTGAGGCTTGTTGGGACAATATCAGAAAAATATTGAAAAGGAGAAAGTTTCCTTCAAAAGAGAAAAGAGGAACTGGAGGAGTTAGGACAGAGATACAAGATCCTAAAATGCACCATGCATCAAGCAGGAAAATGTAGAGGGAGAAAAAGATTAGCACCAAAAGAAACCTTTGGGGAACTGCAGTAAAGAAAGGGTGGGAAAGACCTGATTGCAGGGGGTGGGTGGGTGTTACAGTGAATAGATATTCAGTGCTGTTCTACAAACATTAATTATTTCTGCCTCTGTACTTGTCTTCTGTTGTCTAGGGGTTTTTTTAGTGGGTTATTTTAAAAAATAATCAAAGGACCAAGTTGTGTAAGAAATATCAACAAAACCTGTTAGATTCAGTTAATGAGACCAAGAGAAGAAGAGTTAAAGAAACCAGAAAATGGGCAGTTAAGAACAGTTCCCTGGTAACCAAAAAATTATGTGAAGCACAAAGCAGAAAATGAAAATTGAAATAGAAGGTGGGGAGGAGCTAGGCACTCTGGTTAAATTTTTGCATTTGAATTCTGACCTGTTATTAAAATTTTCTGAGCCAGACAGAAAATTGAAGGCAGCCTGGGAACAGTGCTCAATGACAGTGACATTTCCTGACAGAGCAATTCTTTGCATATCAGTTGTACTAATTGTATTCAAACTGACAGCGACACTTTAACCCATTCACCAGAGGAATTGTCTTGCTGCAAGACCAGTGATCTATGTTTTCATTTAGATGTCAGTCTAGCTGTGTGCTGTACATTTTAAAGGTACAATTAGCCTTAAATGTTTAATACCAATACGATAAACACCATCTCCCCTTGAAATGTTGCACAACAAAATCTTAAAAAAGCAGCTTGTTTTCTCCTGCAGAAAAACTTAGAAAACTAAGGGGCTTTGCCCTTTTCAAAGCCAGGTTGAATGAAATCACTTCTTGCCCAAGGCATTTTTCTTTTTAAAATAATTTTGAGCATCAGGAAGTGTTTTGCCTCCACAAATACCCAGAGTGCATCGTACAGTTGGAACAACTGAAATCCAACTGCCTGTGCCATTTTCTTCCAAGTCTGAGTGGGTTTACATTTTTTACATGAGAGGCAGGAGACCCTATCAGGCTGGAAGACAGGAACATCAGATGAAAATCAGTTAAATACATCCATTCATTGTAGAAATTATTCTGCCCATAGAAAACTTAATCGTGGGTGGAAATAGAGAGAGATGAAAATCTCGTGTGACTGGCCAAGCTCAGAGAGTTGGAAGCTATTTAGACGCGTATTCGGTTGTCCTTTGGAAACTGCCAAGCCTTATAAATGCTTCCCAGGCCTGTTTCTCTGCTCCTACAACATTGCTAGCTCCCGCAGAAAATATCACCAGAATAAATCTTCAGAAATTACACCCTGCCATTGGGTTGTACTGAAGATGATAGGTGCCTGAATAGACTTTTGAAATGCATCTTAAGTAGTCACTAAATACAGTTATAGTGTGGAAAACTCCCAGATACAGGATAGTTAGTCTATTAATATAAGATATGGACTTAATTGCATGAAGAGGAGAGAAGAAGAAGAGGGGTGGAGAGGGCGTTGTAGGTAGCCTCCAGGACCTGAAAACGGCTGGTTTCTGCCTGGTGCTGTTCGCTGGGGTGGTGAATAGGTTATATACTGTGTTAAGAATTACGGGAACAACACACTCTTAGAAAAGACTGGGTAAAGAGAACAAGCAGAAAGTCTGAAGACAATTCCAGAAAAAACATGATTAAATGCAAGAGAATGACGAAAAAAATTTATAGAGAAATTATAGAAGGAAGGAAATGATGGATGGCAAAAAATAATGAAGAGAGTTTGGGTTTTGCAGAAAATCAATACAGAAATGTTAGCTTTAAAAAAAAAAATTGAATAGATTGTTTGACATAACACAGAAAACTATGCTACGACATCTATAAATGTATTTGGGTTTTATGACCACTTTTGCAGAGCCATGCCAGGAAGACAATATTCACCTGGTAGCCCAGACTCAATTAGTGTGCCATAGATTTTTCTTTAGACAGAGTTTGATCTCTCTTCCCATGGGCCCTTGAGAAATAAAGGCTGTAGAGCACTCTTAAAGCTTTTAGTGGAGAGACTTCAAAATTTTGCTTGCTGAGAGATGGGGAAAAAGTTAAGCTAGGTGAATAACCAACATGATGGTGAATGAATGTTTAACTGAAAGTAATCAAAAGTTTTTTTAATAGGCTTTGTGTGCAGACTCAACATTAACTTCATCAATGGATTTAACCCAGGTAAGGAATCTGTGCATTACTGTATAGAGTGCAATGAAGTATCACATTCATGTTTAACTACTGTCTAAAAAGCCTTACAGATATTAAAAAAAATTAGTATTAAATGCACATATTCCCATGCCAATCCTAAAATGAAAGACAGACCATTTGAACAGGTCTAATTTTACGTAACTTCAGTCCTGTTAAAATGAGTTGTCTAATTTCATGCTAGTCACACAAGCTTCCTTTCCAGTAAATGGAATAAATAGGCATAGCTGAAAGATAAATAATCGGGCCTACTTTAGAAGCTATTTTAGAATGAAACATATTATCTTTTGGAGCTGCTTGTTTCTCTTTGACAACAATGAAGAGAACCTACAGTGACTGGCCCAGAGTAATAGATTTAACTTTTAGACCCTTAAATTATGGCAAATCAGTTGCATCCTTTGTTACATGAAGGAGGGTCAAAGTGTAAAATACTGTTCTGCCAACAAGTAGTGTTTCCAGTTTTTTCAGAAAACATGAGTTGTTGCCTATTAGTAACTCAGACATGGAGGAATTCAAAAATCATCTGCTTTGTTCTGCCTTTGTTTTCTCACTGTTATCTACAGCTCTTGCTGATGTATGTTTCAAAGGTTAATTAGCAGAAATTTATGAAGTGTCTTAATATGATTTATTATTTTTAAAGTACAGGAGTACTTTGTGGAGGCTTTATATTTCCATATTTTATATGCTCCACTGAATAGCATAGTAAAGTTAAAAATATCTTCTGGTATAAATTTTTTAACAAACAAAAAGTCCCTCGATGTTTTTGAAAATTGTATAAAAATAGAACAAAAAAAATTGAAATGTAGAACAGCACATAGGAATGCATCTGATTTTGATAGATGACTACAGATTGCTTATTATTTGCTTTCACCTGATGACTAGTTTTGAATATGTTAGCAGCAGTTCCCCAAAAGCTGTCTGGAGCTTTTTTATCTGTATCTGAGTTCTGTATTTCTCACAGTACCACACTATAGATGATGTTGTGCTCATCTTCTGGACATTTTCCCAGTGTTATGTGGGAGACTTCTTGAACAGGGATCAAAATACAGTATTTCCATAAAATATACACAATTATCTATTTTCCTTTGAATGTTTGGAGCTTGCCATTGTGAAATGCTTATTGTCAACAGCCCAGTTGTTTTAAGTAAATATTTGGGGTTCCATCTGAGCAGATCTCTTCCTGTGTGGCAAATGGCCTTGTTAGAGACTGCAAATAAGATGCAGTGTGGGATATATACAGTTGTGGTACAAATACATGCAACTGCATGTAATACACTGCAGAAATTAAAGACCTGCTTTTGTCATTTGCATGTCATCAGTTTGTCTTATGATGTTATTCTCTTTTTGTACTATTTTGAAATTACCAGATTCCTGCTAAGTAGGCTGTTTGTTTTTTTATTTTCTGCAGGTTTTTATTTTATTCTTTACTATAAGGGCTTTAAAAATAGGAGCCACTCTTAGCAGAGCTACTGTAGTGTGTCATTGTGATGTTAAATCTGTCAAGGACATGAAATAGCATCATAACATTTTGACTGAGTACAAGTGACTGTGCTGTAGTTCTGAGATAACGGTTTGCAAGACAAGTGTCAGTAGAGGTAACTCATTAGCTACATGGCTTTCAGTAAAAGACCGTATAGTGGTTTGGCAGTCACGTAATGTTTAGCTATATCCTCACAAGTGTTGATTTTGCAGAACATACCTTCTCAAAGTGTTTGCTTCTAAGTAAGCAACCATGTTTATTTTGGGTCGCCAGATTCCAGTTTCTTCCTTATTAAAACACCACCACCAAAGTAAGATTCTTACCTTTTCCAGAGTAGGTTAAACTTTCTCAAAGTAGACTAGCCCATGAGATGAGCCATCTTCTTGGAGAAATGTTCACAATGTTCAAGTATCCTGGGACTTGCTGGCCTCTTGTATCAGACTCAATGTAAGCAGGGCACCGGATTTCAATGAGATGTATTGAGGACCACCAGATGGATGGGTAAAAACGCTGTGCCATATACACTGGAATCTCCAAAGATAACTGAGGACTCATGAGTTGCTGGTGTGAAGGCAGGACATTCCGGCGTGTGTATTGGCACAACCTAAATGACAAGCCGGTGCAGTGAAAGCAATGAATATCAAAGGTCGAGAGGCTGCTTTCAAAGGGTGGTATATGCCTGTGAATTCCTCCAAACCAGGTTCCCCACTTCTGTTTTAGGTGAGGATAGGAGATGAGAAACAGCTACTTCTCTGTCCTGATACGAAAAAAAAAAAAAAAAAAAATAAACAAAAAACCCACACACATGCACACGCCCCCCAACCAAGCTCTATTAATGAGAAGTAACAGTTACTGCTCAGAGAACACTATATTGACCATTTTAGTCTCAAGGCAGTCACAGTGTGTGTAGAACACCTGATATTACGGCTATTTTTAACTCATGGTGTTTGACTTTTTTGTTTTAAACATGCTTTAACATAATATTTTCTTCTGAAGTTGAACCTGACCTGTATAGATATATAAACAGAGCATCTCACATAACAGACATATTAATAAAGAACACAGGAGTAACTTCAGTTTTCTCCAGTCATTAAGAGCACTGATTAAGATTGTATCTTCTCAGCCTCTCATTGGACTCTGTGTGTCAGTCATCTGGGGAAAAGTCAATAGTGTCAAAATGGTGGCAGTCAGGAAGACTCTTGAGAATTTTTGATGGCTGAAAATTGTATCTATCTTTTTCTGTAAACCACCATCAATTATATGTAACATATGTTCTAGCTTCTATATTCAATGGTGAAAGCAACTTTGATTTCTTTCTTTCTAAGCAGTGAGTTTATATCACATATTTTGTGGCCTCAAGTTGCGCCAGGGGAGGTTTAGACTAGATATTAGAAAAAATTCCTTTGCTGAAATTGTGGTCAAACATTGGAACAGGCTGCCCAGGGAAGAGGTGGAGTCACCATCACTGGAGGTGTTCAAAAAACATGTAGACGTGACACTTTGGGACATGGTTTAGTGAGCATGGTGGTGTTGGGTTGATGGCTGGACTTGATGATCTTAGAGGTCTTTTCCAACCTTAATGGTTCTGTGATTCTGTGGTTTTGATGGTATTTTAATGAAGAGAAATGAAAAGATGATACTTCTGTTCATGAAATGAAAGGATCTCGTATGAATCATGACAAGCTTCCTCCAGACTTGATGGGAGTTTGAATAATCTTAAGAGACTTTTTAAAGTGAGTGAGGAAAGGAGTGTCAATAGAAAAATCTCCAATTCAGGATAGAGTATTGTTATGTACATTGCATGATATAGGTGTGTAAATATTACCAGAGCTATTAGAAGATGGAGAAGCTATCTCGATCATATCTCAATCATATAGGAAGAGGGTTGAGGATTCCTTTTTCAGAAATACATCTGTCTTTTTGAGAAGATTCTAATAAGGCCATGAAAGCTTTACCCATTTAGAACAGTTCAAATCAAATAATAGTTTTAGACAGCAGATAAATTTTTGGGGATTTTTTAATGTTCTTAAGAAATAAATCATTGTTTTTAAAAATAAGATGCAAAAAGGATAAGAAATAAGAATATTTTTCCCTGTATCTTCAAACTACAGTTTCTTTTTCCTAAGGACACCTAGAAAAAAATATCCTGTGATTTCTAACTTATTTTGTGTAATGAAATTATAATTTTGGTCATGAATAGACACCATTGAAGATATTAAGCCATGCCTATGCTTTTTAAGAAAATCAAATGTGGCTCTGAAAGTCAGATATTACAAGAAAACTATGACTCTTGAACACCAGCAGCTACACCACAGAAGTCTTATTAAATCTTGGCATAATATTACATGTGATGGGTGTCATATGTCTGAAATCTTAACACAAATCATGAAATGAGTGAAGGTTTAAATACACCAAATATAAAAAGATATGCCTCTGTGAACCACCTTTATATTGGTCCATTAAGGGTGTGAGGCTATGGGAGGCAGAACTCTTTCTAGCATTTTTTTCTCCACCAGCATGAACAATAACTTTGAACATGCATGTTAAAGAAATACTGCTTACTTGTGTGAAAAAATTTGTCATTCATAGTCAGCAAGAATCTAGTCATCTTTAAAGCACAGATTGTCAGTTCAGTTTAGTTGGTGTTGAATTTGTGATTGACTGTAGTAAAGACACTGTCATTAAATGGCCATAAAAGAGTTATCCTTCCTATCACTCTAAGATGATAAAATGCCTTTGCAGTGTTTTGATTAACATACTTAGTACTGCACCTAAGAAAAGAATTAAATATATTTCTCACATCTGATTTTGTACTGAGAAATTGGTTTTGGACAATTTGATATATTTACAGGACTCAATATAAAAGGTAGGATACAATAACCAAAAGTGCAAAGTGTTAGAAAGGTTAAGATGTTTGCAACATATTGTTTTATTCAGTACCTCTGAATATGAATTCAAAGACAATGCAAATTACACTGTAGGGAGACCAAATGGCCAAATATAAGGTTTGGGTGATGTCTCTTATTCCTGAAATGTAGATGACAATATATTGTCAATATATTACAATATTACATGTATGGAAGTAGCAATAATATGTCAACAGTATATCAGAAGTAATCACAACTTCAGCAAACTGTGTTTTGACAAATGAAGTTGGTTTGGTTTGCTTTGAATAGATACACTAGAAACATCTGTTGCAAACCATTAGCTCTGCTGGAAAAAGTGAGAAAAAACTATTTCCAAGATACTTTAAAGTACAATAGTACAACTGAAATGTTAATGGACTTGATATCTAGTGATATAACACAGTCACACAAACATGCAACAAAGGATGTCCTAAATTCTAAAATAGCTATTCTTGAGTCTGAGAAGATTGAGATTTGTGGTGGGTTGACCCTGGCTGGACACCAGGTGCCCACCAAAGCCGCTCTATCGCTCCCCTCCTCAGCTGGGCAGGGGAGAGGAAATGTAACAAGAGGCTCCTGGGTCAAGATAAGGACAGGGAGAGATCAGTCACCAATTACTGTCACGGGCAAAACAAACTCGACATGGGAAAAATTCATTTATCGTATTACCAACCAAATTAGAGTAGGATAATGAGAATGGAAACCAAATCTTAACACACCTTCCGCCCACCCCTCCCTTCTTCCCAGGCTCCACTTCACTCCCCATCTCTCTCCCTCCTTCCCCCGAGCGGCGCAGGGGGACGGGGAATGGGGGTTGTGGTCAGTTCGTCACATGTGGTCTCTGCTGCTCCTTCCTCCTCAGGGGGAGGCTCCTCACCCTCTGCCCTGCTCCAGCCTGGGCCCCCCATGGGTGCCGTCCTTCAGGAACAGGCTGCTCCAACCTGGGCCCCACGGGGTCCCAGGTCCTGCCAGCAAACCTGCTCCAGCCGGGGCTCCTCTCTCTCCCCACGGGGCCACAGGCCCTGCCAGGAGCCAGCTCTAGCGTGGGCCTCCCACGGGGTCATGGCCTCCTTCGGGCATCCCCCTGCTCCGGCATGGGGCCCTCCCCGGGTGTGGGTGCAGATCTGCTCCCCCGTGGAGCTCCATGGCTACAGGGGCACAGCCGGCCTCCCCGTGGGCTTCCCCGGGGGCTGCCGGGGACCCTCTGCTCCGGTGCCTGGAGCCCTCCTGCCCCTCCTGCTCTGGGCTGGGGGCTGCAGGACTGATCCTCTCACATCTTCTCCCTCCTCTCTCCGGCTGCAGTTGCCCAGTTCCACACATACCCCTAATCTGTTCCCCAGAGGCGCTGTCACTGTCGCTGATGGGCTCAGCCTTGGCCAGCGGCGGGTCCATCTTGAAGCTGCTGGCACTGGCTCTGCCGGACACAGGGGAAGCTTCTGGCAGCTTCTCACAGAAGCCACCCCTGAGCCCCCCACTACGAAAACTTTGTCACACAAACCCAATACCAGATTATATCTGGAAGAAAAGACATTCTGAATTGATTAAAAAAAAGATTAATTTCTCTGAGAATGCACTAATAGGAGAGCTCTACACAAGTAACTGTGAAATCACCAAGGATGTAAAATCGATTCTGTATTTAAAATAATTCACAGAATTACTGTGTGAGCTAATTAAAGAAGACTAGAGGGATTTTTATTGCTTCAGGTGCTAAAAATTAGAGTGGATGAGACACTAGGGGGCCTGTTCAAAAACCTTTGAAACCTTTTGAAGTCATGAGAAGCCTATCCCTTGAATTTCAGCAGGTTTTGAGTCAGCCATAGATAGTTATGGTAGAGGGAATACTCTCTGTTGTGAGGATATGCAAGTATCCTTGCCCACCTCACCTTCCCACGTGCCTCTGTTCAACAGGTATGAGGCTCTGTATGTGGAAGGCCAGTCAATGGATGATGTGGATGACAGCCCATCTGTACCAGAGGTGCTACCAAGGTCAGAAAGGCCTACGCTGGTATCACAACCACTTCCACAAGGAAGAAAAGACAGCTTATAGTTGCAGACAACTCTTTTATGAGGGGAAGAGAAGGTCCAACATACTGGACAGACCCTCCTCTTAGGGAAGTCTGCTGCCTCCCTGGGACCCAGGTTAAGGATATCACTAGGAAACACGCTAGCCTAGTACAGCACTCGGACTATTACCCATTACTGCTTTTCCATGTGGGTGGCAATGAAGCTGCAATGCATAGTCCAAGGGTGATCAAAACTTCAGGGCCTTGGGATGGTTGGTAAGTGAATCTCAAGTGCAGGTTATTTTTTCCTCTCTCCTTCCAGTGGTGGGCACCAGTACTGGAAGAAACAGATTGGCCCAGTCTAGTAATACGTGGCTCCATGAGTGCTGTCACCACCACAGTTTTGGTTTTTTTGATAATGGGACGGCCTACATAGCACTAGGCTTGCTGTCATCAGAGGGATTCACCTTTCTCAAAGAGGGAAGGGGGTCTTTGCTCACAAGATAGCAGGGGTCATTGACAGAGCTTTAAACTGGACTTGAAGGGAGAGGGGGATAATATCAGGCTTGCCTTTGACAAGCTGTTGGATGACACACCAAGGTTAGAGAAATGGGGTCCTAGTGAGAGCCCTCATCCTGTTGCTCTGAGACATGCTGGCTACACTGCAGCACACTTGAAGTCTTACTGTGATCACCCAGGAGCTCCTGAGCTAATAGGAACCAACAAGGAAACACCGGTGAAATACCTCAAAGGAATTAAGGGGCGTTCCTCTAAGAAGGTGACACAACTGACAGCCCAACTGAAGTGCCTCTACACCAATGCACACAACATGCACTCGATTGCACTGTGTCATTGATGAAGGTATTAAAGAGTACTGGTCCCAGTACGGACCCCTGAGGGACACCACTCGCCACTGATCTCCATCTGGACTTTGAGCCATTGACCACTACCCTCTGGATGCCACCACTCAACCAATTCCTCATCCACCCAACAGTCCACCCAACAGTCTACCCATCAAATCCATATCTCTCCAATTTAGAGAGAAGGATATTGTTGGGTACTGTGACAAAGGCCTTACAGAAATCCAGTGAGATGACATTGTCTCTTGTCCACTGAGATAGTCACTCTATCATAGAAGTCCACTAGGTCAGTCAGGCAGGACTTTCCCTTGGTGAAGCCATGCTGGCCATCTCAAATCACCTCCCTGTCCTTTATGTGCCTTAGCAGAGCTTCTAGGAGGATCTGCTCCATGACCTTCCCAGGACAGAGGTGAGGCTGACAGGGTCCTCCTTCCTACCTTTTTAAAAACGAGTGCAATCTTTCCATTTTTCCAGTCACCAGGGACTTCACCTGACTGCCAGGACTTTTCAAATATCATGGCTTGGCAACTACATCAGCCAATTCCCTCAGGACTCTGGGATTCATCTCGTCCGGTCCCATAGACTTGAGTATGTTCATGTTCTTCAGGTGGTCTCAAACCTGATCTTCTCTTGTAGCGGGAGGGACTTTATTCCTTCAGTCCCCGTCTTGCAGCCCATCCACTCGAGAGGTGTGGGAAGGGACATTGCCAATGATGACTGAGGCAAAGAAGTCGTTGAGTACCTCAGCCTTCTCCTTGGCTGTTGTTACCAGTTTGCCAGTCTTGCTCATCAGTGGGAGTATGCTTTCTTTGTGTATTGGTGAATGAAAAGCTGGACATGAGCTGACAATGTGCACTTCCAGCCTAGGCAGCCAACCATATCCTGGGCTGCACCCAAAGCAGCATAGCCAGCAGGTCGAGGGACGTGATTCTCCGCCTCTACTCCGCTGGGTGAGACCCCACCTGGAGTCCTGCGTCCAGCTCTGGAGCCCTCAGCACAGGAAAGACATGGACCTGTTGGAGACAGTCCAGAGGAGGCCACAAAAATGATCAGAGGGATGGAACACCTCTACTACAAAGAAAGGCTGAGAGAGTTGGGGTCGTTCAGCCTAGAGAAGAGAAGGCTCCGGGGAGACCTTATTGCAGCCTTCTTGTACTTAAAGGAGGCTCGTGAAAGAAATGGGGACAAACTTTTTAGCAGGGTCTATAGTGATAAGACAAGGGGTAACGGTTTTAAACTAAAAGAGGGCAGATCTAGACTGGATATAAGGAAGAAATTTTTCACAGTGAGGGTGGTGAAACCCCAGCACAGGTTGCCCAGAGAGGTGGTAGATGCCCCATCCCTGGCAACATTCCAGGTCAGGTTGGATGGGGCTCTGAGCAACCTGATCTAGTTGAAGATGTCCCTGCTGACTGCCAGGGGGTTGGACTAGATGACGTTTAAAGGTCCCTTCCAACCCAAACCATCTTATGATGATTCTGTATCACCTGAAAATGTTTGCTATTTTCTGACTTACACATTTCTAAGTGTAGGAGAGTATGAAACTTATACTTTTTATCTCCCAGAATGAAATTAGTTGCAATATGAATAGAAATGAAAATAGATTTCCCACTTATATGATATGAGGTTATATATTTCCTTATTTCTCAATATTAATAAAGGATACAAACTCTGTTCTTTGATAAAATTCAAGGTATTTCACTACCCAAGGTACACAGAAAGCAGTAAATTTTCCAAGCAGAAAATTACTGCTGAATAAAATGTAGTAACTGAATTGGGAGTCAATAAGAAATGTAATTTCTCATTATAATCTCTAACTAATTATGTTTTTAAGAAGTGTGGACTCTAATATGGAACCTAACAGGAAGGAACCATCTATTACCCATATTTTTTTCATTAGGTATTCCAACATTTTAAAATAAAATTTTGAAAACACTTTAAAATGGATGAGTGCATTCGATTATATATGCATATTCATAACTCAGTTTTTCTTTCAATAAAGACCAGAAAAGTCCATGTGAAGTATAACTTCTACCCCTGCAAATCTTGCAAAACCATAGTATACCTCAGAATAACTATTCAAAATTCACAGTTATTTTCCTTGAAGGACTATGCTCTCTCAGGCTGTTTGTGCAGATACATATGTATATTTATATTTGCATGTGCAGATGCATGCATGTGCTCCCCTAAAAAGCCATCTGGTTGAAATAACAAACCACTCATTAATGTAACATCAGAACTGGATGAAAGTGTTAGCTGTGGTTTTTGGGTATCTCTGAAATCAGTGTGAATTCTGACCCTTAGCTATGGCATACTCAGTAACAAAACAAACTGTAGGAGAGCAAAACCACGTGCCAAACACCAGCGTCTGTACCTGTTTTAGTGTCCAAGGGGTTCTGCCTGCAGGAGTTTGCTCTATGGAGCCATGCCCATGTGAAATGATAGCAAAATGAAAATGGCTGGTACCTGCTCCCTCAAAATCTCTTCTGAAGTAGAACTGCTACAGACCTCTGAACTCTCCCACTTCTGCCTAAATTGTGGTTAATTTATCTGTTTATATAACCAAATCTCATACTTTCTAGCAATCTCAGAAATGATACTAGCATGTCCATTTTTCAGGTAGCTATAAAGGTGGCAATTTGGGATGCCTTTTATATAACTTAAAGAGCAGAACTAAATTTATAGCTTTTTCTTTTGGCCATAATTATCCACTCTGTACACTGACAGCCTCATCTAACTAATTTTTGCTTAGGTGAAAATTCCATTGGTCGAGCACTATTCATCTGTATCTTCTTTTACTAAATCAGCTGTCCGTGGTTCATAGAAACAGAATGACCAAATATATATGTCAGCCACTTAGAAAATCAGGTAAAATCCCTAGTATGCATGGGTTCCACTTGGTATAGAAGGAGGCACAGCTTTTTAAAGTAGCTTTCAGATTAAAATGGTGCTCTAAAAACATACCTGTGAGAAGAAACAAATGGACCTTAAAATAGTCCAAGTTGTTTTGTACAATCAAAATCTTTTTTCCCCAGATTAAAAAGACTTTTTAGTTACTGAAGCTTGAGTAGACATTTAAAAATACCAAAAAAATTGCACTTTAAAAGAAGCCCAAGTTGATCCATTGAAATTTATAATTTCTATTCATCCCTGAAATGGTGAATTTGCATCTCTAATACTTGAATAATCCATTCATTGTCTTCCACTGAAGCAAAACCAGGTAAACAAAGAAGTGGAGCTGAAAAGCGAAAATGCTTTAAAAATATCTGTATGCATCATTAAATTGTAACAGCAAAGGTTTTACTGTTTTCGTTTTATTGTATCCATATTTCTCAATGGGGAGCAAACAACAGCTTTTTTTTCAAAGATTAATGACATTCTGCCCGTTAGTTTGATCTGTTTAATTCGTGTGTTCCACAGGCAAGGTATGCAGACAGAGAATATCCCCCCAAACCTCCCTCTTCAGTCTCTCTTATAATTTAATTATTCTAATACATTCTATAATGTATTCCTTGGCATAAGAGGCTGTTACAAATTAACAGAAATGATGTAAATAGATGCAACATCACTTCAGTACTATAAACTTGAAGTTAGTCAGAAAAAAAAATAATTCTGGCTTTATATCATCACTGAATACAGAATTAAAATTGCTTGCAAGTGTATCATTTGAAATCAACTGAAATATGGAACAACATAAATTCATTTTTCGGGATCCCATATTAAAATATCTGTTTATGGTTGTAGTACAAAGAATTAAATTAAAATGCTAGTGCTATTCATACTTTTTTGAAAGAAAGCTCAACAGTAAATCTCTCTGAATTATTATAAAGTAAAATAGCGGTAGTGAGCCCAGCATAACTCCGTAAGGGAGGCAAGACACTCAGTCCTGACAAAACTGGTTGAAAGTCATTCTGATCTTTTGGCTATAAATAATCCCGATTGAACAGAATTTGTTCAAATCTTTGTCAGTGACTGGGTTTATGTAATAAAATTGTTACAGACTAGGCAGAAATGGCACACTTTACTTAGGAAAAGCTTAGGTCAGGATTCATTAGAAAAAAAGGTACTTATAGACATTGCATAATTTCTCTGCAGATCAGTTACATGAAGGATGGGCTTCATATTATTAGTGATTCTTGCAAAAACTTCAAGACTAACAGTCTGTGGATTGGCAGCATCCAGGCAGAGTTTAGACAAGTACATAACTGAGTACTGACATCAAAGAGGGTGTGGGAAATATCATCCTCTCTTTGACCATAATAGGAAAGATGACATGATAAACAAGCTGGGTTTGATAAAAGATTCTTACGTCAAAACAAACTAGTAGCCAACAATTTTCACTACAGTGCAAAGTATCACGGCAACGTTTTCTAATAATGGGAAAGATACATCACATAATACTTTTGTATATTTTACCTGAATACTGTTTAATTAATTTTTCTTTTGCTATCTATTCATAAGAAGGCTAGAATGAATCTTCAAATAATATGTTGTATGTACTGAGAATTATTTTTGAGATCTTATTTTCTTCCAGTATGTTTCAGTTCCCTAGAAAGTACTGTTCCATTGAAAAAGCCCACAAAACTTCTATGAGAACAAAAATAGAAAAGATAGTAAATAGGTAGCCATTCTTAGTATCAGAAATTTTTTTACTTTTCCCCAAGAGTTTCTTCACCTCTGCAGATAAGGCTTCAATAATATTTTTTAATGTTTATAGAATATTTTCTTCTGGAGAATTCAAAATACAGTGTGAAAATATGTAAATCAGGATGTCTTTGTGGAGGTGTGAACCTGATACTGTAATAAGTCACATACATTTCTTGAGGTCACACAGAAAGCTAGTGCAAGACTTAGGAATATACCAGGTGTTTTGCTCATAATTTAAAACTCCTTACCTCCCAAAATGGATTTTAAATTCATTACAAGTAGGATTTTCCCTAATGCTTTTGACAGAAAACATTTCCGGTGTATATGGGAAAATAATTTCAATGCAATGTATGTCTTTCCAGAAGTTTCATGCTTTTTTTTAATGAGAAATTAACATCTTTGCCACATCAATTAAAGACTTATAGATAAGACTTAGATCTTATAAGGTCAAGGCTAAAATAGTTTGCATATGCCTCTCCCAGCAGTTTAAAAGAATCAAAATGTTAGACAAGGCTTTCCACAGTTTATGGACTGACAAATTTTAGTTTTAATTTTTGGTAGTGCAGTTAGTGACAGCAGAATTTTTAATACCTGGACATTTGAAGAGCGATAGTTATTTCAAAGTTCTAGTAAGTTCTAAAGATGTCTTCTTCCATTTGCTATCCAAGAACATAAAATTCCTAACCCAAAAAGTTAATTTCTAGTAAGACAGACATGCAATAAAATGAGAGTAGTGACTTAGAATATGACATCCAAACAAATAAATGTAGAGCTGACCTGTATATCAGATTTCCTCCAGGACCCATGTCTATGAACATGGAAGCTTGCTAATACAACCTGGATGATTAGGTTGTGTAACTCCCTAAGTTATTTCAAAATTTATTTTCTGTGAGGAAGTCTTATTTATATATTGAGCAAGTTGGATGGCAAAATTGTTATGAACAGAGGTTGAAGCTTATTGACAATATGAAACTTATATTTAATTATGTTAGTCTTCATCCATTCTAAAATCTAAAAAACTGCAAAGATAATTTGTTCATTGCACCAAAAGTTTTCAATCAATTTTCTCAAAGGAGGTAAACTTAGATTCCAATTTACCTCTGCAGAAAAGTCTATGTGATGTAGGGAAGGACGGAAATGGAAAATAGTGACATATGCAATACATCTCAGTTGTCTAACATTGCTTGGTGATGCTACTAGTACTTTTATGAATTGTTTTTATATGAGATTTATGCATAGGTTAATAATATTTTTAGATTATATTAAGCATTTATTTTTGCAATCTTCATTCACAGTGGCCCTTTGCCATTCACACTTCAATATATAATTGCTTCAATGAAGGAATTTCTGTATTAACTCAGAGATAACTGAATATTTTTTGAGATTGTAAAAATCATTATTAGTTCCAGTTGACATTTAATAAACAGTCTTAATAAATAAGGTGAGTGAAATTTAGGAGATTAACTCCACCAAATAAAACTGTCTTGGAGCACTTGTAATTGGTCAGATGCTTCTAACATTCTCCCTCAGCAATGTAGTGTTACGTGCACAAAGATACTCCTCTAGCATTAGACATTATCTCTCTGGAAATTAGTAGCTGATAAATTAGGTGCTGATGGGGAACCAACAGAGTGCAGTCAACTGTGAGTGTGAAGATAGCACTATTTGCATTCCTTATTATTCATAAAGAATTACAGGACGCCCACACATCTGACATGATTAGAACGCATGAACAGTAGATTAAAAATCACAGTGTATTAAACATACAAAATGAAGTGGAAATGAAAATACATTTTGGCCATTATAAGAAAGTAATGTTTGTTCAGTATTTCTGCACCAGCTGTCTTTTCAAGCAAAAGAAAGCTTTACCTTTCTCATAGAATTTCTCTGTGTTTATGTTTCAATAGAACTTATTGCCTAAGAATTACTTCAGAGACTGTTTTGCAAACCCTAAGTCCCACAGGAGCTGAAACTCAGAGATGATACTTTTCCCTGGCTTGTTTCTCCTTTTTTGCAATAGTAACTTTAAGTAGTCTTAATGTGAATTCCTAATATTGAAAGGTTATTATTGAAGTTAACGTATCAATCTTAAAGGCTGGGAGAATGTATCTGAATCCTTATATTCTGCTGAGCCAATGTAAATGTACCTGTCTTTAAATAGCTACGGATAGTAATATATATTCAATGTTGCCAAAATATAACAAAAGAGGAGAAATATAACATGCATAGAAGGATACGTGACTGGAAGCTGGTACTTCCAGTCAACTCACAGGAGTCAAAGGGAGACTGTTCATAACATCAGTGAATTTTGGATCGTCCCCAAGCTCCTGAAATCACAACATATAACCAGAAGTGTGCTACTGCTTTCATTTAACTTGCAATTGTCTTGAGCCTTGAGTTCCTCTTTTCTGTGAGGACTTTCAAGCTGAAAGAAGTTCACTGACATTTTGTGACAGAATCTGATTGACACAAATATATATATGTGCGTATTTTTTTAGTCAAAAAATACAAGCTCTACAATCAGATGCTTAAATTCTACTAGACACTTACCCTGATATTTACATTGGTGTACTGTAAAACAGGAATAATTCCACTAAAATCACACTAATTTTGGTCTCTGCATGAGCAGACAAAATCAATCACCCGTTCACTCTGCCTGTGACCCTGACCACCGGTCAGCTGTGGTCCAAGTGGCAAGGAGCCTTGCTAGAGTGCTGAGCCTGAGGTTGTACACCTATTTCAAAACCACACAGCTTGTGGATAAGGAAGTTGTAGAAGCAGTGATTTTGTTTGATTTGACATTTCATTTGCTTGATTTGACAACGTCTGTCATACTCTTCGAGCAAAATTTTTTAAAAACTCTCCAGGAAAGGGGAAGAGCAGCAGAGTAGAGGGGTGTGCAAATTAAATCACAACAGTTAAGGGTTGGGCATACTTAGCTTCTGAGAGACTTAATGAACCTTCATTACATAGTTAGCATGATAGCAAAAGAAATATGAAGATGGCAAATGCAAAATAGAGAATATTAAAATATATACCTGAATATCCATATACCTCATTGGACCTAAAGATATTGGAATCGTTCTTACGGAGGAACAAGGTACCATTCCAGGGAGGTTTTTTAATAACTGTGTTCAGTACACAGGACCTTTCAAATAGACCATGATCTTAAAGAGATCAAAGACTGAGTAGAAAATACTATGGAGAGTATTCGGTATCATCTTATCAGTGTAAATTTTTCAGTGGGAAATTTTAATCACCTCATTTAACAAAATAAATTAAAAGAATTTGGAGAGCAGAATGAATATGTGTGGAAGAGACCTTGAAAGGCATGAAGAGGGCTTGAGAAGCCTGAAGCTAACTTGCATACATGACAAATAAGTTGTTATACATTAGAAGCACTGGTAATGTAATCATGGCCCCTACTGTATCTTTTATCTTTATACCAAACAAAGGGAATAGTCACTAAAATTGAAAATATTCACCAATATTGAATGGCAATGTGCTTAATTATTTTTTATTGTCTTTTCCTTTACATAATAGCCAATTTGTCTGTGAATAAATTGAGACTCAGAGTTTGAAAGTGTGAGAAAAAAACACCAAGAGATACATGTGACTGTGAAGAATACCCATAGTCATATCAAATAAAGCATGTTCTTTTTAGAAGGGATACAAACCCACAGATTCCCAAGTTCAGGGCAAACCATTAACTAATGTCATTTTTTTGCCTATGGGTTGATTGTTTCATGATTGTCAACTGAAGGGTTCCTTTCACCTTCATTTGAAGTGTGGAGTGGTGGCCTCTGTCAAAGATGTGATAGTGGATTAGATGGATAATTGCTCTGATTCTTTATGACAGCTTAAATAATTCTGTATAAAATCAAAGTAAAGGGGAAGAAAATCAAGCTCATACATTTTGCTGAACATAAAAGCAACTGTCTAGTGTGGTGGTTTTTTGGGGGAAAGCTAATTCTTGCAAGCGTTTCTGCTACACCTAAATAATCCTGAAGCAAGGATTTCTGGAGATTGTGCCAACATGCAATCCATTGCTGAAACTGTTGTGCTAATTTAAGTGCTGGAAAAGGTATAAGGCTATATGACCATGGCCTTTTGCGTGTACTAATACACTCTGCTATGATGCAGGCCTCGTTCACCCAGGCAAAATGCACCAGCAGGTATGGTGATGCTCATTCTGATATCTGAGCCAGTTTATATTTGACCAGTTAAATAGATGTGTGTGATACCATATTCTGCTTTATGTACTTTTCTTTGTGGAACATCCGGTAGTGAGTCTGTCAGCCACTTAGACTGGTTATAGACATTAGATTGACAAAGAAGATAAAAATAGATGTAGCTACCTTTCAACATCTACATGATTACCAGCTATGTATAATGAAGTCATCAGTTCATTAGAGAAATAGCAGGAGCAGTTCTTTTTATTCTGAAGGGTGCTTGAAAGAAAGAAGAGTTCTTTCCTTCCTTCTTGGCTTGCTTTTGGCTTTCAAGGAGAGTATGCACAAACAGTCCTGGGTTATATTTAATGGATACAGCAATAAACTTCTGTCCAATCTCTACTGCTTAACAAGTACTTCGGGACACAGAGAACATTCTGTTTTTCATCTGTGTTCTGTTGCTTTTTTGTGTCTGTTTTTGCACTGTTTTGGACAGCTGTCATCACTGGAAGGAGAAAATGCTGATCACAAGGTGAAGGGAAGCATGGAGACGAAAAAGAGACAGTGTTCGGAAAGAAAAAGAATACATGGATAGAAAAGGAAAATGCCAAGATTTTTTATTCTTAGAATAATATATCTCGTATTTTCTGTAATGACTAATATTATGTGGATCCAGCAACACTAAGTTCTGCACTCCTCTACTGTTAGCTTTTGATAGGAGTTGGTTATCTTCTTTAGACCACTTCTAAAAATTCCAGTATAATTCATTAATTAAAAGTCTGCTATGGAAAAAAAAAAAACAGAACAACATTTTTTTGATAGACTGCTTGTCAAGTTGCAAAAGGAAAGGAGTGAGAGTGTAGAAATACGAGGTCAAATGATCTTGACCACCCTGGATTTACAGCAGTAGCATTTAGAGCAGCACTTAGCTCCTAATCTCTAATGCCAAACACATAGTGAGATCTTGAGCCAGTCATAAATTTCTTGTGTGCATTTCTATAGATAGCTGTATGACGGCCCTCACAACCCTCTGCTTCTTGGGGCCATGGGGGCACCTGGGGCATCTTTAAACCTCATGTAAGCGATACAAGTCTTCCAGGCTGTCAGATGGGGTCCACTGATTCAAATGATGATTGAATCCACTGAATCAATGATGGTGCAAACATTGTTGGTCAGGTGACCAGTAACAGTCCTTACCAGGTAACCAGTGAAATCAGAAATACCTTGGATGAATTCTCTTGCAATGGATGGATAGCGTAGGTCTGAGAGTAGTACTTGGTATGCATGAGTGATGGAGTAAATTTCATGCATTGGGCTTTCTGTCTTTTTATGTGATGTCTGCTTTTTTTTGTTATCATAGCACTTTAGTTAGTTGTTTCTTATATCTTTAGCTAGTGTACCTATAAAACATAAAATGGTAGTGAGTCCTCTAAGCAAGAAGTTGGTAGCATTCTGCTTCACCTGGCTCAAGGAGTAGCTTCTCTGGGATTATTTTCCTGTACCCAAAATACAGCCAATTCCAGAAAGAAATATATGTACTGATATATACAGAATATACCGGTAGCTCCATACACACAGGTATTTTGGAGAGGGAAGGACAGTACTTTAGCCGGGAATGAAGATGATTGTTTTAGATTTTTTATAGGGTTGCTTCATGCACTCATTTGTCAATGCCTTTGTTTTTAGTATTATCTGACAACAGAGGCCTAGTGATAGAAACAAATCCCCCCGCCGACTTCCTGGTATTCTTCCACGTAGTGCCTGGATTTTTGGGGAAAAATTCTGACCAGGAATTGCGATGGTATGGGAGGTTGCTGAGCTCATGCAGTTGAAAGTGGCATATTTAAATGTCAGGCACTGAGTGAACAACTGATTTCCGCAGTTCCATAACTAAGTTCTTTCTCATGCATTTACAGTTCAGCACTGTAGATTTTTCGTCATTTTGTGGTCCCAGGTGTGAGAAGCAGCTGGTTGACTGTTCTTGCGTGGGTGACCAGCTGTGTCTGGCACGTATTCAGGGAAGAGAAAATTACAACGCAAAGGTGCGCTACTTAAGAGAACATACTGTCTCCACAGGTTAGTATCACAGCCTGCCCCATACAGCAACCAGATGAGCCTCTACTTTTCACATGAATGAATATGTCAAATGTAGTAGTTCCACAGACCCCTGTACATGTCCTATTGCAGAGATGGTGCAAACATCAGAAAAGATGCATTGGGGAACTCAGGATTACATTGCATGCTTAGACTGAATTGCATAGCTATTTTACGTATAGGTATATACTTACATTTTGTGTCTAAGTCAGTTGAGATCCGTACGCAGATGTTAAAAAAATAGTATTTGCAAATATAAATTGTTTGAAGTGTAACAGCATGCTGGTCCATAATGCACTGAGATAATAAAGTTTTAATGTGACAAGATTTAGATTTATGCTAAACAAATGAACTGTATTTAATCATGCAAAAGTTAATATGATTGGAAAATTTAAAAAAGCATTTGTGTCAATGTGTTTAATAGCCCATTTTTCCAACTTAAGATAACAGGTATTTCCTGCTTTTTTAGGAAAAGGTACAGTTAAGGTAAATGCCAAATTCTATATTTTTCATTATCCTTGCTTACAAATGCTGACATTAAGGTTGACTGATTCACATTGCGCAAATATGATGCTTTACACTATGGACCAAAACATGAAGTAAAGAGTTTCATGTGGCAGACAGGAATGAATAATCCTCGACAAGCACAGGTTTACCAGAAATACAACCTCCAGATTATGCAGTTTTGTGTTCTTGCTTTATTAGACATTTTCTAAAAGAAAAAATCCTTCTCAATAATTAAATGCCTCAGTTGGACAACAACTGCATAAACTGTACATGGAGGCTGGAGAGCATACCTACTTCCAATATCTCTCTCCATAATCCAAGTTTTTAGGTTTACCTACAATCTGTGCGTGCATAGCATTCAAACATCTGCAACACAACAGCCTAAAATGTTATTTTTTCATTTTGTTTGTGGTCTTGTTTCACAAGATTACAAGAGTTTTAGCAGTGTTCTAATTTTAGAAAGATCAAGAGAGAGAATTTGAATGTGGAAGGGTGATCATAGTAGAGGATAACGGAGTAAAGGTTGTTTTGTGGTAGGTGGACAAAGAAACCTGAGCTGCTAAAGGGGAAAATGGGCAAAAATGAGATTGGAAGTGGTAGAGAAGTCACGGACACTGATAGATCATGGTCTTACAAGGTACTGAGCAGAAAGACGTGGAGAAGAGGAATGATTCTGAAGTAGACCAAATGCATCCAGTGAGACATAGAAAAAGAAGCAAAGCAGACTGATGACAAGGTTCAGCAAGTGGTGAATGGATGAGCTGATCCATGACTGAAATTCTGTCTGGGAGGTGGTGCTAAGGAGTTGAAGGGGATGTCATTGCAGCTGCACCAGTTACCCAGTATGAAAAAAAGAGGCTTGAGTAGAGGAAGAGCTCAGTCAGCATTATAATAATACGTCTGTGTCAACTTTGACATATTACATGTATTCTATCTATATTATAGATAGAGTTGAGGAATTGTTTGATTCATAACTCTTTTCCTTTCTTTGAGTATTCACATACATGAATTTAGATTTATATATCTAGATATATATTTAAGGACACTGAAACCAATACAATAAGTTGGTAAACTGCCTGCAGTTTTCTCTGCTTATATTAAACATGAACATACTGAATGCTAAAGCCATCATTATCACACAATCAAGGTTGAGGCACCACTGTAGAGCTATAAGATCAGGTGTTAATCTTGTCAAGGGCTTAAAGAAATTAGATGAATAAATCTCATCCTGGAAGAAAGTACCTTTTTTATGTGGATGGATGGGATTTATTCATTGCAGGCAGCCTTCTTTCCATATGAGGAATATAGAGGCAAGGTTGATTTGGCTTCTGATTTTAAAGAAAAAGTCCATGTCTGAAACATGGAAGAAATTGTGTTAACAAGGTTTGTCTACATGTGTCTTTTGGCTACAGGAAAAGACAAACTGACTTGAAAGGGTCTTTCTCCTGGAACTCTAATTCAGAGACTGTCTTTGGAGACGGCTGTAAAGGTGAATTGGCACACTCTCCTCTAGTGTTTTTCCATCTTTTCTGTTTTTCTATGTTCCTAGATTATAGAGGAAGGATATCATTCGAACAATTTCATTTCCAGCGGGCAATTAGCACACCAGTATAAATTTGCCCTACAATTTTCTCCCAGACAGAGACATAAAGGAGCACTTTATTTACTAATTCTTTCTGAGCTGCATAAAGAGATAATCCTTCTCCCTCATCCAAAAAATAGGCCTGAGGGAAACCTCTTGGTCTTGCCAAAAACCCACCACTCTGAGACTGCTTCTGCTCCCCACTCTCCTGTGCCACAGCTGTGACTGACCTCTGCAGTCTCATCACACGTTCATGTGAGCTCTAACTGCTTTTAATTTTATGGGTAGGAAAAAGAACGAGATTCAATGAAGCAAGTTACTAAAGGCAAAATTTTAAAATACACAGCAGTTTATCCTGCAATGAAAGCCAGTGCCTGACAAATAAAATTACAGCAGCAATAAAAGAGAAGTGTCCCAGTCTACAAAGCTAATGATATCTTTGGTAATTAAGATACAAAACTAACGTAAGCACTGCAGTTTCTAATGTATAGCAAAGCTGGTGGAGTGCCTTTGTCTGTTCTATTTTCTTTCTGAGTGAACAGATAATAGGTTCATGGTTTAAGTTGAGAATAAACTGTATTACAACATTAAGTCCTTAATTATTTGTCCATTTGGAGTACAATTAAATATCTCTAAAAAGTGGTTGTTAGTTTAGTTAGCATTCCCGAGTTTTAAATGAAAAACTGAATGATATTTTAAATCTAATTTACTTAAACAGCCAAAACAAATCTTGCTGTGAGCACTTACCAAAGTTAATCTCCACTTGTGCTTTTTATAATTTAGGAAAACCAGCTGGTTTCAATCTCTCTTTTAAATCTGGGTTTTTTTCAGTGGTAGTGAACAGAACAGGTATCTTGAATTACAGTAATTTTTATTCAAAAGCGTGCTTGCTGTCATAAGATGTTATAAAAATGTAAAAACCTACCTAAAGCTTTGAGATAACAGAGGATGTAGCAGTAATCTTATATTTGGATTGTCTTTTCTGCAAATTGTTGTGCAGACTTTTCAGCTGCAGATTTGAATTATCAGTAGTCACTTTCAATTAATTGACTCTCTTATTTAAACAGTGAGGTCATCTTTTTTCATCCAGTTTCTATTTATTCTGCATTGTCCATCTGGAGTCATAAAAGAAAGAGAAACAAAATGTTCTGAAATGTGTTCATGGGCATGTACTTGTGATTTTTGTATAGCTTTGGCATATAGCCCATTATAGCCCATTTCAACGTTACCTGATTATAGGAGAGGTATCCATCAGCATCTATTCGTAATTTGATTTTATGCTGATCCCATTTCCTACAGGGTTATATTTCAAACTGCATATGGAGCAAAGCTGTCTGGCAGCAAAGTCCATGGAGCCAAGTAGGGATTTGCTACCAGAGAATTTGTTCCTTTACTTTCTGTACTTTTCTGAACTCTTCTATCATTTATACCCCACAAGCCAATGTGAAAGTCATCGGTCATTGCATGAATGTTAGTGAAAAATAAAACTTGTCTGATGATTGAGAGATACACTGGAGCTATATAAATGCATACTGTATTTTATTTTTAAAGAGCATTGCACTGAATAACTTCTGGAAGTTGAGGGGGCATATTTTTATACGTATAATACTGACCAGTTTTCTAGCTGATGGTTGAATTTATTTGAATACAGAAGCAAGACAATATGACAATAATTTACTTCATTTAGAGCAAATTGACCATATCTGTAATATAAGTCCACCCAAGATAACAGAAATATGCCAACGAAGAGTTTGAACCTACTACATACAAGATGCAACATTTAAATAGCTTCTGAGTAGAGAGACCTTAGTCAATTTAGTCCCATGCCAAAGCTATATAGGATGAAAGGAAAAAAAAAAAGAATTTGAAATTGAAATCAGAATGCATAGGCAAAATATATTCATGCAAAAATTATTAAAATATCTTTTTCAGGCTGAAGACATTGGTTAGAATTGCTTTTTTTCCAATACACAAATGTAAGTCAGAATAGAATAGTCCTGTCACTGAATTTTGAGTGGACAAGTGTGAATAATGGCTGTTTTTCCAAATTTGTCAAAGTAAACCGCAGTAGGAAGAGCAGAACATACTCTCAGTATAAATGGCTATGACAGCCACAAACAGGCACTCTAATGTGGTACCCACAGTTGTAGTTAACAACTACTGCAATCTGTTCTCCACAACCACCTCTCTCTATTTTCGATTATTTCATGGCTTGAGACACCATCAGGCAAGTTGCTTGCCTTCTCTGCAGGAGCTGCTGCAGCTTGTTTTGCCAGTGCTGTGAAGTGTAGTGAGGGTCACTGTGAAATTGGGAGAGAGGTGGATAAAGAGAGGAGAAATGAGACCGTGGTCTGGAGAACAGAAGGGAAAGTGGAGAAAAATCTCATGAGTGTGGGATAGGATTTTGTTGGTGCCCTTGTAGAAATCAGAAATGCTTGTTGCTGTGCTTGTCTAGATGTCCTAGTGGTCAGGGCTCACTAGCAAAGGGCAGAGTTTCTAGACAACAGAGACTCACTGGCCTTTGCCAAAGTATTACCTCAGGAATCCTCAAGTCTTCCTTTTGAAATAAAAAAAAATAAAAATAAAAAAGAGAGAGAAAGGAAGAGAGACTGGAATTTATTATATTCATCCATTAAGCCTCATTTCTGATATCCTTCTTTCAGTGCATAGATTCCTGATGTTGTATGTTCTGGTTTATTGGTGAAGCTCTTAACAGTCCTTGGATTTCGTGGCTTGTCCATTATGCCTGCATCCACCTGGAGGTTTGTTGCCTTCTTGTCCACTTTCTGCCAAAATTCCATCTTACCCATTAACATAACATTTTATGAGCTTGCTACAGCTGAGAGTGCAATTGAGATAGATCTGTAGACCCTGGTTACAACAAGAAGATACAGACACAGTGGATACTGAGATGTTTTCCCATAAACCTTGGTGACTGTCCATCACTTTCCCATACAGCTTGGTGATTGTCCATCACTTTCACATCAGTTCCTCTCGTGCAATTCTATTTTGACGATTCTTCTGGCCAGATATTACCTGTTATGTCTATTTGAGAAAGACACAGAATGATACCCCATGGATCATCAGTGATTGGTTTTAGTGCTCAACCTGAGAAATGGTGAGAAAAGCTTTGTTTCTTAAGACATGCTGGTGGAAGATTTGCCATTGTCTTAAATGAGCAGAGGAGAAGGCTGCGTGGTTACAATTCTGTGTGCCTCAGAGATAGCTTTAGTACCTGAAAATGCCCTCTTCAGGGAAGGTGAGTGAGGACACTTCTCATATACTCAGTTACCCATATGCTGCAATGAAAGCCTCTTTAGAAATACTCCCACAAGAGTGGTTCTGACAGAGGATTTAGCCACCCCTTGTATCAGCCACTTCAAAGTTCATTTGAACTTGACATCACCTTTTGTTTGTTTATACAGGCAAGCACTGTAATTCTGCAGATGTAAGAGGACAAATACAAAATTTGTCATTTAAACTGTCTTTATATTCAGAAAATGTTTTTGAATTTGTAAGTGAAAAGACTAAAAAATTAATTTTTCCCTATAGGAGAGAGAGAGAGAGATATATATTTGACCCATGTCTTTACATTTCTTTGCCTTCTGGTGAATTTCTTCTTTTACTACTGGCTAAGCTGACATAGCTGCTACCGACAGGGATAAGTAATGCCAGTGTTTGTAGGAGTCCCAGAGCAGACCAATTCTGCAGCTCTGGTCTTATTTTTGCTTTTGCATTTCCATTTGTATACCCTGACATTTGCCTGGAGCTCTACTCTTTTCTATTATAACCTTTACCTGTAGAGCACAAAGGAAGGTTAAAAGACCTGTTTCAGATGTATTTACTGCATCCTAATTGTTTTTAATCGTGATGATCAATTAGAGCTTCAGGTTGAATGGCTCAAAGTTTCTGCAAGCATAGCAGAGCTATTTCTTTGTGGTATTGTTTGCATGGGAGGCAAGGATCATAGATCCCTACTGCCTGTGCATGGCTGTATCTTTCTGTTCCCTCTAAAAACTTTTTACCTCGGTGTATTTTAACTGAATGTGACAGAAATAGAGGGCTCTAATTAATTAAATAATTAGATTTCCACAGATTAATAAATGTTTCAGTTGGACATCAAGGTCAATCAGTCACAAGACACTTCTATAGGAAATTGTGTTTTATTAGTTCCAGTGATGTCAGAACTTACTGTTGACTTTCATGAATCATTCAGTTACTTTGGTGCTAGAGGGTATATAACCACACACAACAGATTCAGATGGCTGTGCAATCCATGACTTTTGAACAGTTCAGATTTTCAAACATCATTAAAAGCAATTGTGATGGTAGTTGAGCACCCAGTGAAATGAAAATACCTAACAGGGTTTCAAGTCTGAAAACCTTGGGTGTTAAGTGGCAAAGCATTTTCAAAAGTCTGTGTGTGTCTGTGTATCTTTGCAAGCACAAGTATAATTTGGAAGTAGCATGAGAGAACATTGCTGTGCTTTCATAACTATGAGCATCAAAGATGCCTTTCTGGTCTCAGTGATGTGCTCATCTTGAGGACACACTGAAGCTCTGAGTATCAAATTCCTCTCTGATGCCCTGCAAATAAGCATATGGACAAATAAAAAAATAATGAATAAATAAAGCTTCAGATTTCTCAGTCAACTCTCTGGAGACATCTTTCTTTCCTGAAGTGCATTAAAAATACTTCACAAATAAAGTGCAATAATCAACTAAGCCTATAAATCTGAGATAGTTGCTCAGGCTTTCTTAACAGTTAGCAGAAAGAGATAGGTGCTTCCAGAGGCTAATTCATCTATCCTAAGATAAGTATTAAAGGTAAGTGGAATACATCACTCTGTGGATGATCCTGTCGCTTTTCGTAAGGCCATCCTTAATCTGATTTGGAGCCCAGAGATTGATCTTGATCTCGCAAGAATTTTCCCTACTGATTTCCCATTGTTTGAGAATTTCCCATTAATTGAGAACTATTTGCCTTGACCAGTCCTTTGTCTTGACCAGTATCATATTCATCACATCTCAGAGTCTCTGAAATATCTATCTTTGTCATTGATAGATAAACAGTGACAGTTCTGTGTGAAAGTTGAGCTGAAAACTCTTTGCAATATACTACTTGAGGAATGCTAAAGATTGACATTTATCTATGTCCTCTGTAAACTTACTCTGAAATTCTGCTAGTAAGAATTCAGACCTGTATCTAATTAATCAGTTACATGGTTTGTGAGGAGTTTGTGTTCCCCTAATCCAAAACAAAGCAATGTGCCCTCTACTGGGAAGTGTGCAGTTCATTGTTTCTGTTCATAAAGTACTGTCAGGCTTGAGAATTTGGAAGAAATTATTTAAAAAAAAAAAAAAAGGTATTAACTTTCCTTTTAAAATCTCTCAGTACAAAAGATCTCAGTATCAATAAGTCTCCAAGCAGCATACATGCTGCTTCTAAATAAAGCTTCTCTTCCAGGCTCTCTTTTTTCTCACCTTACACATACAGGCACACAAGGGACTCACTCTTGGCAGCTTCTGCCACTTCATCTCTAAAAACAGACGATAACCTGTTGTCTTCATTGTAGGCTCTTGATGTCCTATTACACCAATGACAATTCAGGCAAAGAGAGCTTCCAAGCTTGGCAAAGGCTACGCTCTCCTCTCCTTCTTCCTATTCATCCTCCAGAAAGCTGTTAGAAGCGTGAGAAAGGAGGGAGGCAGCTCATCTGGAAGTGTGAGCTGCTTTTGTAGCTGCAACGATGCCACATGGCAGATCTGCAATGCCACACTGGCTGCATTTTAAGGGACAGTGCTATTACCCTCTCAGATGTCCCCTTTTCTCCTCTGCACGATTAATCTTTTGCTAATTATCAGGGAATTTCCAAGGGTTAACACAACCAGTTTCCTTCCAAGATATTTCTCGATGACAGGACAGGAATGGCCACCTTTAGATTCTGAAAGACAAGGTTTCTGCTAAACAGGCAGTGGTTTTGCTTTGGTCTTAGAGGTCACTCCAGTATATTGCAAGCCATCAAAAATAGAAATGGGGCCCATATGTCACTGAAAATCTACTTTTCTGGAAAAATAATAAAGATAAAGAGTTATTTACCCAATATTTTATTTATTCTTGGCTATAATGTGTAAAAACAAAAATAAATATGTTCTGTTCTTGAAGTCTAACTCTATTACGAATGTATTTTTATAACTACTGTTAATTCATATTGGCTGAATTTAGTAAGGAAAACAATGTTCAGTTTGAAGAGTTGTTTTGGCTTTTCTAAAAACACTTCCAAGACCACTGGTCAGTCCAGTGAAGGATTGCACACACATGGGAAAGAGCACGGGTGCAGTCACTGCCCACTGGGGTCAGTGGAAATCCTGATCACATTTGCTCTGAAATCCATGGCCAGTCGCAGCAGAGGTTGGTGCCCAAAGCAACGCACCGGACAGAGGGAGATGTGTTGTGATGCACTGCCCCCCCAAGAATTGCATCTCTCCTGCTGACACATGCCGTTACTGCCTACAATCCCCAACAAATTACCTTCTCCTAATAGAGTACATCATACTTTAAAAGGTGCTTAAAGAGGACTATCAATGGTAACTAGAAATATAGCATATAGGTTTTTTGCGACCAGTTAAACACATTGCAAACACCAGTGCATATTAACCCTACTAACTCTGCATTCAGAAATGCCATTTCATTCCTTTGTACAATGCAATATTGTTGAGAAATCAGCTGCAAATAAACATGACTTTGGAAAAGATGGAGAAGGAGGACATTATTACATTCATTTAAATAAAAAGAAGTGAGCACAACTGACAAGGTTATTTTTTTTCTTCACTGCTTTATGTGGTATAATAAATCATCCTTGATGTTTCCCCCATTTTATTATCAGTATCTGTGAACAAGCTAGGAGTAAGTTGATTCTTTATAAGCTATGACATTCATTTCAAAAACAAGACTAAAAATTCAGTCTCCAGAGGAAAAAATTAAAGTCATTAGGGAAATATGGAAGAGAATGTCTAATCAAATGATTATATCGGATGAAGGAAAACCATGATTTGGCAATCAGGCATTTTGCTTTGTAGTTAGAATTAGCTTGGAAATTATAACAAGTTATGAATTTTGCAATTATTATTTTTTAGAAATATATAACTGTCTGACAGAGTGGATTTAAAAACAACAGTGTTTTCAACATCAGACAAAACTGTACTAAACTCCAAATTACTAAACAGAATTAAAGTATGCATACCCACAGAACATAAACATAACTCTACGAGTAAGCTTAATATGCATTGAAAGCATAGTATTTACTGGTGAAAGCAGGGATATGTGACCTGGGAGGAATATCAAGACACTGTCCAAACATGCAGAAACAGCGTTAGAAATGTCAAAGCCCACCTGGAGTTGAATCTGCTGAGGGACATGAAGGGCAATGAGAAGGCTTCTGCAGGTACATCAGTATCAAAAACAAAACTAGGGAAAATGTGCTCCTGCTGCTGAATGGTGTAGAGCACCTGGTGACAAAGGATGTGGAAAAGGATGAGGCACTTGGTGCCTTCTTTGCCTTGGTCTTTACTGGTAAGACTGGCTTTCGGCACCTCCAGGTTGCTGAAACCAGTAGGAGAGTCTGGAGAAAGGAAGATTTACCCTTGGTAAAGGAGAATCAGGTAAGGGAACATTTAAACACACAGGACAAGATAGGACATGTAAAAGTCCATGGGACCTCATGGGATGCACCCACAAGTGCTGAGGAAGCTGCTAGTCACTGCAAGGATGCTCCTGGTTATATTCCAAAGGTCACGGCTGCCAGGAAAGGGTCCTCGTGACTGGAAGAAAACAAATGTTACTCCTATCTCTAAGAAGGGCAAGGAGGAGGATCCAGGGGATTGCAGGCTGGTCAGCCTCATCTCAGTCCTTGGGAAGGTGATGGAGCAAATAATCTTGGAAGCCATTACTAACTATATTAAGGACAAGAAGGTGATTGGGAATAGTCAGTGTGGATTTATGAAGTGGAAATCATGCCTAATCATGCCTTTGCACAATGAAATAACTAGCTTGGTGGGCAAGAGGAGAGCCGGAGATGATGTTTATCTTGAATTTAGCAAGGCTTTCAACACTGTCTCCCATAATATCCCCACAGACTAACTGAGGAACTATGGGCTAGATAGATAAATGGACAGTGAGAGGGACTGAAAACTGGTTGAACTGCTGGCTCAAAGAATTGTAATAAGCTGCTCAAAGTTCAGCCTTCAAGTGAATTCTGTAATGTGCAGGGCAATAACTAAGCAACAAAAGCATCTTGCTTAGCTGTGGAACTTATACCACAATTTTATAGACGTGCTGGTGCAACTGGACTTATTTTTCAGGTAGGTTAAGCAACTAAGTTAAATTTAAAGGTAGCCATATCTTAAGGAGTGCCTATACCTTTGTGCTGGCATGGGGATTGTGTGACTCCTGAGTAAGTTTGGGAAGTGGATCTGGCCCAGGAATAAATACTGGGCAAAGTACTACAAAAGTACTTTTGTCAGCTTTGGGTCAGATCAGCATCTTTGGCATAATTACTGGAGGAAGAGAGGATGAAGCCATGGCAAATTTGCTCTACAGTGGCATAAACTGCTATACCTTTCTCAATGTGAGACTGTAGGTATAAATCAAAGAACAAAGTTTCAGGAACAAGCGAAGTATGTGGGCACAGCTATGCAGCTGAAAATTATAAGAATTTTTCCTGCTGCAAATATATCCTCAATTACCTTTCATTTATTTATAGAGTGATTACCTTTCACTCTATAAATCACTTGACACCATACAATAATGTTGAAAGGAATAGCAGTTAGGCAAAGTCATACTTCTCACATGGAAACAGGGCTGCTTTGAAATGTTCCCATTAGGTTGACTTTATGCATATCTGTTGTAAATTTTACTGAGATGAGAAATATTCTCTTTGAAGTAAAGTAGCTAGATCTATATTGTGTTACAAATGAGGTTAGAAATATTTCGTTATTGATTGTGTGATTAATTAGAACGGCAGCTAGAAAGAAAACCTTTATTAAAGTTCAAGTGAAGTTGTTCTGTTTCTCTTTTGTTGTAAAAAGTACTAAGTATATTACGGGAAATTGCTATGGAATGAATCAGCTGACTTAAAAGGGTTAACTGCAATTTTAGGAGAGCAAATTTATTTATTTCCTTATCTGTCTTGTACCAGAGAAAAGTAAGTCATATGGAAAGTATTTTATAACTGTAGCTAAGCTCTTAATTAGAACACTTCTCAGAAACAATGGATTTTGTGAGCAAAATTAAACAAATCTTTGATGGAAGAGAGCAGTTCAGAGCAGTTAGGTATTACTTTTGCTTACAGTTTTTCAAAAGTTGAAAATAACAATTTAGAGGTTGCAATTTTTTGAATATGTACTTTTAAAATTTTTGTATGTGTGTTAACGTGTATTTTTACATTTGTATATTTTTTAGAAAAATACACAGGTCTTTAAGTATAGGAATAAAGCTGTAACAACACAAAATGTCTGGTTTTTTCTTTTCTACTTAAGTGTGTACCTTCCTAGCACAAGGCAGTGTTAAGGCAGTGGTAGTAATAGGTTTAGCTATTGGTAACTTTTTTGTGAAGACTAGTATGTTTCCTGAAAAATGCAGTTTAGGTGTCAAACTCCATGAGAACTTTGCTTTAACATCTTAGATAAACTATGGAGAGGGAAGGAAAATGTTTCCTTTCAACTGTTTTGAAACTAAATATTGCAGATTTTTATTCAAAGTTATGACATTTAGAAACTTTTGTATAAAAGCGAGATTTTAAATTAGTTAAATATACTGGAGAAAAAATATCTCATTCTGAAGAGCACCTCAGGCATGATGGGAATGTTATGTGTATGTAAAGGAACACAGAACTGGATTAATTATCACCAAAAATAAGCATTCAAAATGCTGCAGAAACAAGTTTCCGGCATTTACCTGCCTTTGCCATTGTCGTGTAGTGAATTCTGTAAGAAAGGTAAGATTGGAGTGCAGTCATTTCTACCTGAAATATTCCTCCCAATTTTAAGTAGCAGCATAGTGTTGTTACGCATTCATTTGTATTCTGGAAATTGGTCTTTCTTTCAGTTATGTGGCTGGAATTATTTCAATAAAGTACACGTCTCGTAAAAAATTACAAGGTGAACGTGAATAGAGTCAACATATTTTAATCTACTATTATTACTGTAATGCTTTTTCTTTAAAGAATGTTAATGTGTAAACCTTATTCATTTATTTTTCTAGTAAAAGTTGCTTAAGGGGGACGTTTCTGCAGTGGATAACAAAAATATTAGAGCGAAAAATAAATCTTAAATCCTCAATCTCAGTTATTACTCTTAAAATAAAATCATGCAATGTAATTCAGTCATTGTCACCCACGTGGACTGATAGTATGAGGAGAGTGTGAACTTTATAGAACTGGCATGGAAGCTGAGGCGTCCTTCCACTAAAGTCAAGCAGTCATCTCCTACCAGATAGAAGCCAGTCTGGGGAACTTTGTGATGAACCATTCAAACCTGTTCTGTTTCCTCACTTCAGGAGGAACCATGTAAGCCTGTTGTGTTTTACTCATTTTGTGGTGGTAGGAACTGCTAGGCACATTTGCAAAACCACCTACTGGCAGTGAATGCTTAATTTTGTTTTTGCAAAACTGGAAGTCTATATTTCCAAACCAAATTGAGAATCCAAAGTTCCTGCTAAGATCAGTGGAAAGTGTCACAGCTCAACACTTCAAAAACCAGCTAAAGAGATCTTGCTTAGGTAGTAGATGAGAGAGCCTTATTAGTAGACCTCCTGATTTCAAAAAACCCAAACAAACCTAAATCCAAACCACGTGCCTCCTTCAGCCAACGAACCATAAATCCAAGGTGACATATACAGGCTGGGAATTAAATATAAGCAGACAGGTTTCAAAGCACTTTATAAGAAAATGTTGGAAATGATAATGTAAATAAAGTAAATTCCTAGAAAGTATTAGTGCAAAAAAAACTTGCACAAAAAAGAGATACTTTAATTCTGTAAAATGTAATAAGGGATACCTTAAAAATCAAAACTTTAGTTATTTCAATAATATTTACATTTCTGCATTTGATTATATAATTATTTTAAAATTCTTACATTAATTAAAAACAGAAGAAAAGGCATTTTTATTTATTCATATTACAAGGACTTGCTGCAAATATAAATATAAATAAGGCAGCTGTTCCTGATGGGCTTATCCAGTAACACCCACTACTTGTTGCTGTCTGGCTACTTGCCGCTGTCTGGCTACTTGCCATGAAATGTAGGGACTACCAAAAAAAAAAAAAAGTTTCCTTTTTTGAACAAGAAATGTTTTAAAAATATGGAGGCTAAATTCATGCTATATTGGCTGTGTAGTACTTGTATGCATCTAAAATCTCTCACCTCTCTTTTGATGCAGACATTGAAAATAAACCTTTTATACACAGGTAAGGAGGAAGCAAATACTGATCTTCAGACTGAAAAAATAGCTGAAGAATATAATGCAGAAAGAGGCAAGCACTATGTGACTTTGGTAGAGTTTAGCTAGAGCTACCTTTGGAGATGCTTGAAGAGTAAGAAAATCAAGCATTTCTCCTTATTCAGAAATAAGGCTATATTGCATATTACACTAGTCTTGAAGCACCAAACCTCTCAATGAATTGATTGTGTTAGGGGAAAAGTCCATGTCCCTGGTATGCACATCTGTTTCCACACTGCTATTCACAGAATCACAGAATTATTAAGGATGGAAAGGACCTGCAAAGATCATCAGGTCCAGCCATTAACCCAACACCACCATGCCCCCGAAACCATGTCCCCGAAGCACCACATCCACATGTTTTTTGAATACTTCCAGAGAAGGTGACTCCACTACCTTCCTGGGCAGCCTGTTCCAATGCTTGACCACTCTCTCCGTAAAGAAATTTTTCTTAATATCTAATCTAAACCTCCCCTGTCACAAACTGAGGCCATTTCCTCTCATCCTATCGCTAATTGGTCTCTTCTCCCAAGTAACCAGTGATAGGACGAGGTAGTGGAGTCACCATCTCTGGAAGTGTTCAAAAAACTTGTGGATGTGGCACTTCAGGACATGGTTTAGGGGACACGGTGGCACTGGATTAATGGTTGGACTTGATGATCTTGAAGGTCTTTTCCAACTTTAGTGATTCTGTGATTCTGTAATTACTGGGGAGAAGAGACAAACAACTACCTCACCACAACCCCCTTTCAGGTAGTTGTAGAGAGCGATAAGGTCTCCCCTCAGCCTCCTCTTCTCCAGACTGAACAACCCCAGTTCCCTCAGCCGCTCCTCATAAGACTTGTGCTCCAGACCCCTCACCAGCTTCGTTGCCCTTCTCTGGACATGCTCCAGCACCTCAACATCCTTCTTGTAGTGAGGGGCCCAAAACTGAACACAGGATTCAAGGTGCGGCCTCACCAGGGCCGAGTACAGGGGCACGATCACTTCCCTACTCCTGCTGGCCACACTATTCCTGATACAGGCCAGGACGCTGTTGGCCTTCTTGGCCTCCTGGGCACACTGCCGGCTCATGTTCAGCCGGCTGTCAACCAGCACCCCCAGGTCCCTTTCCGCCAGGCAGCTCTCCAGCCACTCCTCCCCAAGCCTGTAGCGTTGCATGGGGTTGTTGTGACCCAAGTGCAGGACCCGGCACTTGGCCTTATTAAACATCATACAGTTGGCCTCTGCCCATCAATCCAGCCTGTCCAGATCCCTCTGCAGAGCCCTCCTACCCTCCAGCAGATCAACACTCCCACCCAACTTGGTGTCATCTGCAAACTTACTGAGGGAGCACTCGATCCCCTCATCCAGATCATCAATAAAGATATTGAACAAGACCGGCCCCAGAACCAAGCCCTGGGGAACGCTGCTTGTGACCGGCCACCAGCCGGATTTAACACCATTCACCACAACTCTCTGGACTCGGCCATCCAGCCAGTTCCTCACCCAGCGAAGAGTAAACCTATCTAAGCCACGAGCTGCCAGTTTCTGCAGGAGAATGCTGTGGGAGATGCTGTGAAAGGCTTTGCTAAAGTCCAGGTAGACAACATCCACAGCCTTTCCCTCATCCACTAGGTGAGTCACCTGGTCATAGAAGGAGATCAGGTTGGTCAAGCAGGACCTGCCTTTCATGAACCCATGCTGGCTGGGCCTGATCCCTTGGTTGTCCTGCACATGCCCTGTGAGCACTCTCAAGACGAACCTCTCAATGATCTTCTCCGGTACCGAGGTCAGGCTGACAGGCCTGTAGTTCCCAGGATCCTCCTTCCGGCCTTTCTTGTAGATGGATGTCACATTGGCAAGGCTTCAGTCGTCTGGGACCTCCCCTGTTAACCAGGACTGCTGATAAATGATGGAGAGTGGCTTGGCAAGCTCCTCCGCCACCTCTCAGTACTCTCGGGTGGATCCCATCAGGCCCCATAGACTTGTGGGTATCCAGGTGGCTTAGCAGGTCCTTGACTGCTTCCTCCTGGATTATGAGGAGTACATTGTGCTCTCCATCCCTGTCTTCCAGCTCAGGGGGCTGAATACCCTGCAGATACCTGGACTGGCTATTAAAGACTGAGGCAAAGAAGGCATTAAGTACCTCAGTCTTATCCTCGTCCTTGGAGACAATGTTCCCCCCATATCCAGTAAGGGATGGAGATTCTCCTTGCCTCTCTTTTTGTTGTTAATATATTTGTAGAAGCATTTTTTATTATCCTTTATGACTGTGGCCAGACTGAGCTCTAGCTGGGCTTTTGCCTTTCTAATTTTTTCTCTGCTTGACCTAACGAGATCCTTGTACTCTTCGTGAGTTGCCTGGTCCTTCTTCCAGAGGTGATAAACTCTCCTCTTTTCCCTGAGTCCCAGCAGAATCTCCCTGTTCAGCCAGGCCGGTCGCCTTCCCCGCCAGCTCTTCTTACGGCACATGGGGACCGCCTGCTCCTGCGCCTTTCAGATTTCCTTCTTGAAGACTGTCCAGCCTTCCTGGACCCCTTTGTCCTTCAGGACTGTCTCCCAAGGGACTCTCTCAACCAGTGACCCGAACAGGTCAAAGTCTGCCCTCCGGAAGTCCATGGTAGCAGTTTTGCTGACCCCGCTCCTTACTTCACTCAGAATCAAGAATTCTATCATGTCGTGGTCGCTAAGCCCAAGATGACCTCCGACCAACACATCTCCCACCAATCCTTCTCTGTTTGTAAACAGCAGGTCAAGCAAGGCACCTCCCCTGGTACTGGTGGCATTATCAGATCATTACTAACTAAAATAGATGCTGGGTTTTATCTTGTATATCCATCAATGTGCTCAACAAATTACAACTATAGGCTGTGGAAGTCTGAAGGGAATTTGCCTTAAACTTAGTTGATCACAAAATCTGTAAAACCACTGTATGTGGAGGAACGGCCTGTGGAACCAGCATTACACTGCTTCCCAACTCGTGTATTTTAGCCATCAAGTGAGAATCAGGCTTTTTTTTCTTCTACTTCTTACTGTTGAGCCAGCACAGTGACTGATTTAGCAGGAGGTGAAGATCATCTTCAAATGTACATGACCATCAAAAATACGATTTTGGTACTCTCAACTGGTGACTGGAATGTAGTGATTTTTTTTTTTCCTTAATTTTAGCATCCTCTCAAACATAAGCTGCTAAATTCAATTTTTCATCATCATTTCTTCCTGATTATAATGATCCTGAAGGTGCCTGATTTGAAATGGTATTTTATGTACTTAAGTACTTAAATAGGTAATTGTTCACTTTTTGTTATAGTGGGTGGGTTACAGGGCACCTCAAAGGTTGGCTTCCTGTTATGGAGGTACTTGTGAAAATCTTATTCCCGGTGTTGATGGCATTGGCTTTTCCCTCTTCATGGACACTGCAAGTCCTCTAGTGATATATTTGAAAATGTGACACATTATATTACTTTCACCGCCTTCCTTTCTACCAGATAAACTATTAAATTAAGAACTTAACTTTATGGTAACTTTAGCAATTTATTCAGTCACCAAATTTTCATGTCAGAAACACTATACTGATATCATCCCTGAACTGTTGGTTCACCTTACCTCCCGAGCTATGATCAGTTGGTCATTCTTACCAGTACTTGTATCTCTGCATACATACTCTGCATCACCTCTCCAGCTCTGGGTTTACAGAAAGAAACACAATGATTTCTGCTTCTGCTTTAGTCTCCTGCCTTGGAATGAAAATGAAGTGCAGCATTCCTGTCCTTTCTGACCTTTTCTCAGGCTTGGCATGTTCACTTCTGTTGAATTAATTTTCTGTGAATGAGGAAACTTTTTTCAAATAGCTAGTTTCTTCCTCCCAATCTAAATGCTTTGTTTTGCTCTTCAGGAAACTGATGAGTTTGCACGGATTTTTACAAGGTAGTTTGTCAGCACTTGAAATAAGAAATACTGTACAACAAATTGTCCATACTGGAGTAATGAAGTTACAGTATAATTAATGCAGCTTTCAGGGCTCTCCTGCCTTCATTAGTGCATAAGAATATTTTCCATTCATAATTCTCTCCATGACAACTCATAAAATGAACAGTTTGTGCTCATTTTGTGCTAGTACTCATTTTGTTCCTCAGTCATCTAAGACCATCTGCACATTCCTTTTACTCTAAAGATATATATTTCCATTTCAAAACAACTTGCAGTTTGCTGAATATAGTAACCCAAATACTGTTCTTGAAGACCTCTTTAGATAAACTCAAATACTTCAATTTCTTCTTCTAACATGGACTAGGTACTTCTTCTAACAGTATGCGTATCTCCTGAGTATGTATAGACTTATCTAAATTTGTCTGTAACTCAGGAAGCCCACAATGATTTGCAGTCTTACGCTGAATGTGCTTTAAAGCCCAGATAATGTGTTTCAATTTGCAGGATGTTATTTATTCTAAATAATCTTTCCCCAAAATCCAGCAGAAGTTGGGAAAAATGATCTCAGAGCTGACTTTCTAAAAGACTAACACTTAGCAAGTTGTTATTATGACAAAACCAATTTTCAAAATTGTCTGCCTTTTTTCTTAGAAAAGCTATCTCCTCCTGAGTCTGCCACATGTCCTTTCATCTGACAGCAGAAAGCAACAATAGTGAGAACGCATTTTTGCTCTGTTCCCCCCAACATAATTTTTGTAGTTATCTCTCCTTTCAAAACTGTGGTACTTCTGTACTATCTGCCTTTAGGAAAAATTTATAGGATGAAGCATTTTTAGACAGCTTTCATAAAAATAGGAATTGTCTACTACTTGAATGCTATACGTTTTGCTGATTTATTTTTAATTTTGACCAGAACTTTCTCACCCAACCTTTGTCCATATTACGTCTGATGATTTTTTTTCTTTCATTTTTTTTTAGCTACAATTAAAAAGGTAACTGCAATGATTTAGGGGTGTCTGGGGTGGGCATTTAAAATCACATAAAAAGAAGCTAAGCATTTCAGTCATAAGCACCAGGGAAAAAAAGTCAAGTAACATTTATATATTACACTGTTCCTTAATAGCCAGGTCAGATTGCAACTTAACTAATAAGCCTTTTACTTTTCCATGTTCGGGGACTGAGCACAGTCTTTCACAAAGAACCAACAACTCGGCATGCTCCTTCACCAGCCAGGCTCTCTGCTGATCATTAAGAAACCCATGCAAGGAACCTGCAGTCGGGAAACATTAGCCCTGTACATATTCTTCCAAAAGTAGAGATCTGTGAAACATCTGCCTTCTGTTTTTTACTTAGAAGTACTATAATCCACAGAGACTGACACTTTTTATATATGAGAAAAACTAATAATCCATCTCTCTCAGTATCTTAGTAACTCCAGCATCCAATGATGGTAATGATGGGAATGATTATTACCCTTCCACAGGAGTAATGTGGTCAGGAGTGGGAAAAAAAAGAATACTTCCTAATTGCAACAGCATCTCAGCTTTCAACTTTTGCAACAGCTATAGCCACCTAAATCAACTTCAAGTCTTCTATAAAAATGTCTTTGCTCTTATATTTTAGCACCCACAAAACCTCACAAATGTGAAATTATATTATATGGAAAGTAGTCCAACAGATGAATTGAAATTTATTCATTACCTACAGATTTATAAATTTCCCTCTGTAACCGGTTTCACAAGCTAACCACCAGTATCTTGACCTGGCAAATTCAAACTGTGGGAAATGAGGAAATACAAAATTAACCTTAGCTCTGCCCTCGCTTATCAGTGGCTTGCCATATATATTTTGCATTCTGTTTTTTGCAGATAATATAAAAGAATCATGGAAAAAGCACTTCACCTTCTCCACAGAAACACTTTTTCCCACCCCTTTACTCATTAAACCTTTTTACCTCTCCACCTTGTCATGCACTGCTTTTGGAGATGGACTGTCACAGGTATTCCCAGTGGCTTTTGCAAACTTCAGAGGTAGAATTGGAGTGAGTTAGACTGAGCTGTCATGTACTGCAATTCTTTATTTTATGCTTTTGAGAAGGTTTATTTTTCCTGAATTGGTGCTCCATGGGACATACTACTGAGAGTCTTAAATGTGCATTAACAAAGTTTTTTGTCAGTGAATGTGATTTCTTAATGTAGGAGGATATAGATTTATATCTGATTTCTGCCATGCAGGGATATTGTCTGGAAACATAGAATCCCCTTCTGCAACAACAATGACAAAATAACAGGAAAAAAACCCCATCAAAAATCCCACCAAATAACCCAAACTAAAACTAAACAAAACAAAACAACAACAACAACAAAAAAAAGCACCTTTAAAACTGAATTGGGACTGTTGGGTGCATTGAAGGCACCACACATACAAATACCTCACTATTTGAAGAACTCAAGAAGGACACTTTAGAAAGGTGCTGATGATGTATCTACTTCTTCAGTGTGACTGTCTCCAGAGAAGAATGTATATAACAGTGTTTTTAAGTATATAAAAGGTTTCATGTTAAATGGTAAAATAATTTGCTGAACTATTTTGTCCTGATGATAATCCAAGTGTCATAATTAAAGCTATCATTTGGCATAGAAACAAGGAACTAATCATGGTTTGTGTCTCTTCCACACAGCGATAAGCAATGTCATTTATAACAGTATGAACAATGGACTTTTAGATTTCGGTGCATAACCTTGACTATCTTCCAGACAAATATCAGAAAAATGTCCTGAGGCTACAGATTATTACATTGGGGATGATGAGTGCTGGATTCTCAGCACAATTACAAAGTTGTCTCATTTTGTCTCAGTCTTGCTTTTTCTACTTATGTGTAATTTACTATGCGATAATGGTGAAAAAGCCTCCTTCTTTAAACCTGCAAACCTGCAGATTTCATGTCTTTTTTTATTATTCAAAGAACTGTTGATACAGATGTTATGCTCATAAAAATTCACATGCATATAATCTTTCCTACAACGATCCCATGTACGTTATGAACATAATTAAGCCCTGCAGCACAGTTAAATGGAATTTCGGTTTCATAAACGGGTAAACTGAGGCATTGCAGTCATGATGATTAAAATTACACCAATTTAATGACAACATTAGTGGTGGAAGCCAGGGGCTCTGACTACCAGTTGTTTGATCCGAATTGTAAGAACATATGGCCTCCATTAACCCAGACTGACTTCAACTACAGCCATGCTTCTTTATAACTCTGTATCACAAATGTTTCGCTTGCATTAAGGTATAATGGTTGTTGACATTTATATTTCATCAGCTACCTCGGTTCCAAGTGCCTCTTTCAGAGGGTTCAGCTTTCCAAAGCCACGTCATAAATCCCTTTTTATACACTCACATTTTTCCCTTATTTTTTTCCATTGAGTTTCTACGCTGCTCTACAAAACCTCGTCACCATGACCCTGCAGTGCACTAAGCACACTTTAAAATTCTCTTTCCTTTCCTGATGATTTGTTTCATTAGTGACATTCTTCAAATCAAATGTACCTAATCCGTGACTCAGTCTACTAACAGGAAATCGGTTCAGTGAACAGGGATTTATATAACAAAAGAAGTGCTCACTTAGGGAGTACTTTTAATACTTTGTTCATTGAAAAAAATGCTAACCTACAGATTTTTCTGACTTTAATGCTCTAGTGTTTCAGTTTGGATTTAACTGTAAATGAAAGCCTTCAAAAACCATATAATCCATCGATCTCATATTTGCTGAAGTGCAAGTTTCATGGTACATAAATGTTTTTTATTTGATATTTTTTCTCCTGTAATTATGCCGGCTATGTTACTTCCAGACATGCCTAATTCTGTTGTCTGTTCTGCTGTGCAATTCTTAACCAAGTTCCAAAAGTCTATTTTATTTTATGTTTGTTTAATTTTGGAAGAGTGATTGTAATCCCAGCATCTGAATTTATTTTTTGTGGGGGAACGTTCCTCTTTTTTATGTTATCAGTACTTCAGCTATTGGGATGTTGAGGCTTAAGTGTCCTGCTTTGGGATGTGAGTATCTAAAGATACAGCCCTCTTGATATATTTGTAGTTTTTTGTATGCACAGATTTTTAACTATTTCCTGAGACAGGAATTTCCTGCATTTCTGACAGGAATACGTTCTAATTTCTCTTAGCTTTCCAGAGGGGGTATTGAGAAACTATACTAGACTGCAGATCATTAGATTATCTCATTGCGTCTCAAATTATTTTAACTAACTGCACAATTCAGTGTTCTAAGGAAAGACCAAAATCTACTGTCACCACCACCAGTGTTAGCTTGACTGGCTTTCAAAATTGTTAATCCATTGGTAATACTCCAGAAAGAGTGAAAGCTGGACTTCAGGGTCAGGGAATGAAAACAAGAAAAGGCAATTATGCCAAGAGAACTGTGTCTAGAAACTGTGACATAACCCAAGGAATGATTGTGCCTATTTAATTTTTTTTTTTTTCTCAGGGAAGAACAATTCCGCGGTGTTATTGATTAGAATATATAGGTCCTAAAGTAGCAAGGCCTTTTTACTGAATCATGTCACAGTTCTTTTATTCTTTCATTTTTAAATCTAGTAAAATAACGTCTTCCCCCCCAAATGCAAATGATCTTATGGAGCTCAGCTAAGGTTAAATTATTAATATTAATACATTTTACAATAGAAGTATGCAGGGTGATCAGATTTGAATGAAAATAGGGTTCTGAAGATAGGAAATTAAAAGAACCCATCCAGGATGTGAACAAGAATTATATAACATGATTTTATACTCTTAGTACATAGTTGAAGAGCTTTTTTCTTATGATTTGTCTCATGGATTTTCCATTGCAATTCAGTGGGATATAGGTGTTCTTTGAAAACTGTAGCCACAGAATCGTGAGACAGGCACATATCTTCTATACACAGATCCATAATTTTCAAAAAGGTGTCATTGCTCTACTTTCAGTCACTACTGGTCGAAGCGATTGCCCAGCTCATCACTCATCTCTGACGATTCTCTTTCTTCCCTTTGGGATACTTAGCTCATGAAGTGAGCTGCATAAATAACAGTTCTACCCATGCCCTAAATAGGAAAGAATTTCCTACCAATATATCCTGCTTGACCTTCTGAAAGAGAGTACAGAAGCAATCCATCCATTCATTACCTAGTTTTCAATTCAGAATATGCTTCATCTGACTGTAGCCTGGTTTGAAAGAAATAAGTTCTCCACATGTCAGTCATCTGTTTTTCTTGTTGTGATGAAATGCCAATAGTATTCAATAGACTGCTCTACTGCCATTAAGATCATTGTATTGATTAAGCAACTCTTCCTTATCTAAGACTGCCTGTAAGATAGAATATTTTGCTATGACATGAAATAGTTGTCTAGCAGAAAAAGAATGCCAGAAGCTCAATGTAGCATCTGCAGTACATCCTAGTACTGATGAATAACTGTTATTCTTTATTCACAGTTGAAAATACCCTTACTATTCCAGATATGAAAGCTGCTGCCTATACCATCACTGTAATCAGATGAGACTTATTAGCAAGGCAAAAATCCACAACTCCCCTTATGAATCCTTTAGGGAATATGGCACCAGCAGTCAAGATCTATAATCTAGTCAAGGTTTCAGCTCTCATTTTGGAGTAGCCCTAGGTAAGTTACTCTTGTCCTTTGTTACAATGAAAAGTCCTTCTGTATCTTTTTTTAATGGAGTAGCAAGCCAGAAAGATTTGCAATACAATATTCTGTTTATATTTTGTGCTTGCTACACTATAAAGAACTTTTAGCAATGATACTAAAAAGTTAGTGCTCAAAAATTATTTTATCAAATTTCTTATCAGAAAGTAAGCTAATATTCAATACTGGAAGGGTTAAATGAATATGCACTGAATTTTGGTTCACAAGAATTTTTCTTTTCAGTGGAGAACAGATGCAGTGAGGTAAACTGTGATATTAGAAGCCTTGACATGTATTTCAAAAATGGGTTTCTCTTCATGTGTGAAGGTGTTCCATAGATAAAGAAAAATACAGTAGAAGAAAAAGCAAGATTAGGCTCTTGGTGTTGGGTCTGACAACTGAATAAAGGCCTGACACTCTGGAAAATCGGCAGCTGCATCTACCTACATTCTAAGGAGACTGTAAGCTGTGTGCTTTGGATGCTGACCTGTAATTGTAAATCACATAAAATTTCCATCTAAAGTATGATTAAAGATTGATCTATTAGTATTATTTTTGAGTTTTACGTATAACAACTGCAACTGTTCATCTGTATTTTAACAGTTTCTAATGTTCCCCGTTGCATAGGATGTAAGACTTAGGAAATCTTAACTCTCTGTAGTTCTACACTAGGTCGTCTTATTGATACCATTCACTATCCATTACCAGTCACAACTTTTAGCTCAGATTAGCAGAAAAACAGATAAATAATTATGATTATTTTTGGTAATAAGTCTCCCCAAAAGTAGAGGGTGTCATTTACAGAAGATCTTTGTATCTTGTATTGTAGCTAAATATGATCAGATTTGAATTCATAGATTTCCTTTTTAATCCTTATTTATCAAGTTTCTTCTGCTAAATGTGGGGTTTCTTAATTCTAGAATCCTTATAGAAAAGAACACTTCTAGTGGGTTATGGATAAGTTGTGATCTCCATCATAGTGAAGTCATCAGAAATTATTATATAGAAAACATTTTTATTTGTGCTAGGAAAAAAAAGAGCCATTATTTATGCAAGATTATTTATTAGTAGCATACTGTATCAGATTTTCTTTCCATGTGACATTCACGCTCAGTGCTTATAGAGTGAGTGTCATTATCTGGTCTGTTTTTGAATTTTGAAGGCATGGGATCTTAGTCATAATAATGGCACAATGAAGAGCTACTAGCCTTGTAATGGGGGTGACTTTTCTTTCACTGCGTATGGAAGTAGGACCTATGATTTTGTACCATTGTGAGATCTCCTCAATAAATAACTGGTTCTTCAGCCTTTGTAGATTGTAGAGCTCTAACATCCACCTCAGACCTATAGAGTTTGTCTTCAGGGACTGACTGGAGCCAGGCAGACTGCTCTGCATCCACAGTTGCCAGGTTATGTAGTGACCTATACATTAGCTCAAACTGAGTTCTGAGTGGTCCAGATCAAGGCTATAATTTGTTGATGGTGTTTGAATGTGGCTACATTTGTGTGCGACTTTGACTTCCTCCTTCTCATCTACAGGATACTTGTCCCTTTTTTCTAAAATATGTGGCCTTTACCCTTCAGACCTCCCACTTTATAATGCCTGATTTTCCTACTGTATATTGAGAAGTGCTATGACCGTGCCTTGGACCCAATATAAGCAGTTCTTCACAACATTTCAACACTTTGAATGTTTTCATTTGAGGAATTTTTTTGTGTGTGTCTGAATCTTCTGAAGTACATTGCATGGATGTTTTGTTTGTTGTGAAGAAAGAGAGGTTACTCACGATTCTTATTCTGATGGGGAGGCTATCGCTGAGGATGCACTCTGAATTCCATGTAGCAGAATAAACCTACAAAAGCCACAGTGTTAAAAAAGAGATGTGAAATGTATTTTCAGGACTTTTTGAGCTTTTAAAAGGAAAGAATGCTTCCTTGCTGCCAAATCCACCAAACTGGTCTCTTAGGAATCTTGTGGTTGAGCTCCAGAACAAGCTCTTTATTCAGCCTTTCCTTATTTCCCCTACCCCTTTGTATCTTTGCAAAACTTATAAAAGTTTGAGAGCTTGAAGATGTCAATCGCACTATAAAAATAATTTGAAATTGACCACTGTGCTCAAGCTTGGTAGGGGAGACAGAAGGACACACAGATAAATGCATATATCACATCCACATACTCCTCTCCTCCCTTCTCATAATGCCATCACAGAAACCTAATTTTCCTTAAGAAACCAATACAAAAATTTTCACTGAGTTACATCAATGAATCTGTACTGACTTTTGGGAATCATTCTCAATTTATATCTGTCTGAGAGTTAATTAAACCCTGAGCCTTAATGAGATCATTTAGGTACAGGACATAGCATGTGGCTTTGTACAGGTGAACAATTCCAGTGAACTGACTGGGATTATTCACCGTTGTAAGTTTTTGCAGAATCAGGTTTTCAGTTATAATTTCAAACTTTAACTGGTCTTTCAAGCTTTGAAGAGAATCTGAATCATTCGAATGTGTTTATTACATGAAAGAAGGTTAATAACTACAACTGTATTGTTATGGCTGTAGTGAATTAATTTATATTTTTGCAATCACAATAATTTCTGATTCAGAGTTATTATAATTTAAGTTTTGTAACAGTACACAGTGTAAAGGAATGCAGTATATCTGACTCAGATACATATTAAAACAGAGATGCTGTGATGCTTGATACAATACTTCTATTGCATGTTCCATGACGATATGGTCAGCATTAAATATAAGGCAGCCTTATGAAAAAAAATGCAGTGAGTTTGAAGAGAGGGAGAACATTTTGTTTCAGACAAATGGGAAAGTTGCTGCAACAGTAAATGTGAGTATAAAAGAAAAAGACAATTTGAGAACGAGGAAAGGAAAGATGGAGCAGTCGTAAGAGACACAGAGAAGAAGGGAGGATGATAATTTACGCCAAATGATGTTTAATCCTGTAGCCCAGGGGCCGCTGGCCGCCGAGCGGTGGGTGCGCCGGGGGCTGTTGCTCTCCAAGGTGCTGAACAGAGAGTTTAAACGGAGGCGTACCAGAGGGAATAGGAAAATACAAATAGAGTTTGAATAGGAAACTTGAAGTGAATGAGATCAAAATTACTGAAGAAATTTAAATACTAGATTGAATTGTTTATAGGAAGCAAGAATATACAATAATTTTAGTTAGTTATTGGAGTTGGGATTGTGTTTTGTACATCTTGTTGCTATTGTTTTGATAGAGAATATATATGTGTCTGGTTTTGCATGCTCATGCACAATATTTAGAAAAGAGTTTGATGTGTTATGCTGACACAAGCTTCCCATTGTTGCATTCCTTGTGCATTAGATCTAATCAGTGATATGCTTCCATTCTGCTGTTCATACCGAGTTAATTCCCTCTTCCAGTGGGCAAGCACACTGCAGAGTGTTTCATTTACTTGTCATGGTGCGATCAGGAAATCTATTGTTAATTATTATGGTTTCAATTCCCAACTCAGCTGCCTATGTCAGATGTGCCATTGTGTGTGTGTATGGCTATTAATGACTAGATGGAATATTACTATGTACACTATGAATATGAGGCTTTTTTTTAAGGCAAACATTTCCAAAAAAAAAAAAAAAAAGGTAGAAGAAAAGTCTGACACTCTTACACAATTATCCAATGATTGATTTAAATGCAAAATTAAAATTATTAGTTTTATGTGTGCATATAGGAAATCAGTTGTCTTATTTTTCAGACCGTTTTAAAAAGTACATAATATGCAAATAGTTGTCTTTTAAAACACCATATGAATACGAAGGTGGATACTATTAACAATAATACTAGCACATTTTTATTAACGGGAAAATGTTACCACACATAGCTAAAATGCTAAAAATATGAGATATTAAGTAAAATAATTAAAATAATATCTGATTCATCAAGTGTCCATCATACTCCATACTTACAAATAGATACTTTTTTTTTTTTTTACTAATTTGAGTAATTTCATTATGGATTTCTGTTAATAGGAGCTACTGAGTTAAACAAACAAAAAATCCTGAATTTCAGTTTAAACTCCCAGTCTGTAGAGGTCCCAATGTGTTCCCCACAATGGGAGTTTTAGAGTGGAAGAACAATAGCACGGAAAATGCTTACCTCCTCTTCCCATATGACATGGGGAAAAAAAAAAAAGAAAAAAAAAAAAGAAAGAATGTGTAATAATTTCCAGTTGTTGTGTGTCGCCAGAACAATTACATTTGAAATTTAAAAGCAGCCACTTCTCTGTAAAATGTTTGTTGGCTTCATGTAGTCTTTGGTAAGCAACCATCAGAGTTACAACAGTGAATGTCCTACCATTCTGTAACTAGCAAACTGTGGCGCTACACTATCTGTGCAAATAGTACAGGAATTCCATTTTCTTTTGCAAATGTACTATAGCATCCCCATAAAAACATAATTAATTTTAGGCAAGGTGCATTAATAGAGTATATACAAATAGAATACCAAAATGGATTTCATAAGTTCCTTTATTATGACACTAAATACATACATAAATGGCATTTTTCATAATAACAATGAATGCAAATATAGTCTAAATTAAGACTTCATGCTTAACAATTTATCTTTTTATTTTGTTATTAGCATGTTACTAATCCAAAATTTGTAATTAAAATTTTGAGAATTGTTTTAAATGGGGTTTGTATCATTTGTAGGGACTAGTGTGTGCTGAACAAACATACAGATGAGCAAAGATGTAATAACTTGGAAGTACAGTGCAGTAATGCTGGTGTAAGAAGGTTCAGTCAAGAGCCTTGTTATTTTCTAATATTACAACTATCCCTCCTGCAAATTTAAATTTTCATATTCTTTCTGTTTCATTCCTCCTAGTGATAGGATCAGTATTGCACACATGATTAAGGAATGTTTGCTAATATGTAATTTAGCTCTTTTTAAATCAGGGTGATATAATATTGGAGTGAAAACACAGTCATGTCATTATTAATGTTGATATAACCACAATGATTTTTCAAACTTACACCTTAATTGGCCTTTACAGGTCAGGAAGTTATTTTATCCATGAAAAAGTTTTACAAATTAAAACTTGTTATGCTTCACTATTTAACAGAGGAAAGAACAAACATACACAAATACAATTTTTTATTTAAAATTATATTTAACTAAATATCATTTATGTAAAAGGAGAATTGGAAAATTCTTTGGCCAGTTTTAATGGATTTAGTTTATTTGTTTTGCAACATACTAAGTGCTTTTAACAAAAGCATTTGGTGTCTACTGTTTCAGATCTTAAATCAGATAAAAGAGGACTAGGAAGCAGTCAGAAAAATAGGTTAAGGGATTCTTTTTATTTAATTGTTTCACATAACTTAAACAGTTGAAATCTAGGGTGATTCTTCCCAAACTATTCCATTTTCCAATATGAACAAAAATATGTGGGGGTTTTTTCCCTCTGGACAAAGGATAGTTTTGCATTATTCACAAAATGGTATCTTTTGCCAGTTCTAGGGAGGGATATTATCAACACATGGACAAAGTCATAGATGCAGAAGGACATCTGAGAACTAGCTTTAAATAAAGTAGGTCACATGCTGTAAACTCAGACCAGGTAGAACTTTAATTTTTGTAGGCAGTTGAGTTATGTGATTATGCTGCTGCTTAATAAAGAGTGTGGCATCTTTGTACAACACTTATTCTCTGGGAAGAAGGGGAAGAGGTCCTGTAATAAGACAAGTGTGCAGAGTAAGTCAATCAAGTGCCATTGGAAGAAGAGGTCCACACTGTGAATATACCAGTAATTGACATCTTGTGGCTACCCCCATCGTAATCCAATTAAACTTTATTGAATTCCAACAGGGGAAAGCAGTAGGGACATGGATCCTCACTGCCATAATACCATAGGCCATCCTACTTACAGGCACTGGAAACCAATTTAAAACTTACTTATCCAAAATAGCCCGCTTAATTGAACACACTGTCTGGAGAGGGCTATAATTATCTTCTCCTTCTCATCACGGGCCTGTACAAGCATGAGTGCAATCTTAGGGAGAATCAGTTGAACTATTGCAAGAAAGTTAAATTAATATACTCCAAAAAATAACCAGACATTTTTATATTTGCTTTTTCCATCACTACCCACCTGTTTCTGCAAAAGTTATTAAGACTACTGTGTTTATCAGTTAGATGAAGACATTCGGTCTTCTCTGAAACACACATCTCAGAATTGGTTAGCAAATGAGCTGGCAAGAATTTTTTTAAAAGTTTGTCTGAAAGTTGCACATTCTATCCCCCAAACCCTCTACAAATTGATTTTTTTTTAATTTAATTGAACCCTCTACAAATTTTGTACAAGGGAATGACTGTGCCATTTCATGGATGGAATGTGATGCATATGTAGAGATTAACAGCAGCACTAAATACAGCTTAGATACAAAAGTCAGTTATTTATATATCTTTTTTTTAATTGTATTGTGTTACTTGGAGGTATACATCCTATTTTCCTTTTTTGAGACTAACAGGAATTACCCAGAGCAACGATCACACACATGCATATACACACATATACACGTGTATATATAGCAGAGTAAAGAATAAAATCTTTCTCTCTTCAGTCTGGGTCAGCAAAACATTTATCCTGGCTCTAGATTCTAGTTGGATAGTGGTATTGAATTCCTGCTTCGCAAAAAAAAGCTATGAGATATTTCAGTGGCTGCATGCAGTCAAACCCCTTATTTTTGTATTGTTAAAAGGTTTCCTGTAGCACAGTCTTCTGAAGCAGCAAATAAGGGTCTGCTGTTGACATCAGTGTTGAATGTTATCTATCCATTCAATTTCCATTTTGCTTAAGCAGTTTCTTTAGTAGTGTCCAAGAGCTGATGTCACTCTTGTATCACTCCCATAAGGAAAAAACAGCATGGACATTCTAGCAGGCTGGATGGTGAATTTCCTCCTCACTCTCAAAGGAATGTTGTTTCTTCTATTTTTATCTTTCATCTGGGTTTTGAAGAAGGGAAAGTTTCCATAATCTCTTCCTGTGGTTTGCCATAATTTGACAAGAAAATGCTGCGCGCTTCAAAGGATATTTGTATTAACCTTGCTCATCATCTCTCAGTTCTTTATGTCTGTTTTAAAGCCAAAGATAATGACTAATTCATTCCACAGAGAGGCCTGCGTTAGATGCTGTCTCGGGCACAGGTCACAGCCCACACATGTCAAATCGCTTATTTATAAAGCCACTGGAATAGGACCGCATCTCTACCTCAGCCTTCCTTCTTTCTCTTTCCTCTTGGCAATCTTTCTCCTATGAGCACAAAGGACTGTAGGTACATCCAAAACCCAAATCAAATCTATCCCAAACTCTTTAACCTTAGTGTTTATAACTTACAATATTTCTGAAGGTGCAAGATACTTAAAATACTACCAGTACTAATTTTGTAGTGGTTTTCTCCATTCTGTAAATTATGTGTGTTAACTTGTATGCACTTGGGTATCTTCACGCATCGGTAATATTGATGTAAAGGATCTGAAGTTAAGTGGTTTACCTCCGTTACCATTACTCTTGAAACACAGACTTGTAAATTCTACATCTGAAGAGTAATCGAAAAAGAAAGCATTCATGCCTCTTTGCTGCACAAATTAAAAAAGACTTCGTAAATACACTTATATGACATATCTTTTTTCCTACTGATTGGACATAGTTTCGTTTTTAAGCATGTACTTTTTGACTTGCATATAAATGAACTAAAAAAAAAGCAACCTACTTCTACAACTTCTTTTAGGAATAAATCCAGCCTTAAGGCTGATATATATTACAAAAAAAATAGGGATTTTTATTGTTGCTTTATGTTGATGTATGCATGTTTTTACTGTTTTGAAATTAACATTGCAAATATTGAGACTATTTCTATAACAAAGTAGACCATTAATTTATTTTTGTCATGCCTCAATAATTTTATTATATATGTGGTGTTGTTCAAATTAAAGCTCTGATTTTTAAAAGAGTGTAATTTAAAAACAGTGATTCTGCCAGGATACTTTCAAATTCCTCTCAAAGGATTACAGATGATAGACTTAATGATTAAAAATACCATGTTTACTACTTGAGCAAAATATAAGTTTTTGCAGATTTTTATTTTGATAAGTATTACTGCACACTATTTCCAAAACATAGTTGTTATCTGCATGGTTGAGACAGGTTTTCATCCATATTTATTATAAGGTTTTGGTTAATTATATATATATGTATGTGTGTATATATATATACACTATAGAATCATAGAATTTTTGGATTGGAGCAGACCTGTAAAGTCACCTAGTCCAACCCCATTGCAGTGAACAGGGACATCTTCAACTAGATCACGTTGCTTAGAGCCCTGTCCAACCTGATCTTGAATGTTGCCAGGGATGGGACATCTACCACCTCTCTGGGCAACCTGTGCCAGGGTTTCATCACCCTCATTGTCAAAAATTTCTTCCTTAGATCTAGTCTAAACTTGCCCTCTTTTAGTTTAAAACCATTACCCCTTGTCCTATTGCAACAGGCCCTGCTAAAAGTCTGTCCCCGTCTTTCTTACAAGCCCCTTTTGAGTACTGGAAGGCTGCAATAAGGTCTCCCCGGAGCCTTCCCTTCTCTAGGCTGAACAACCCCAACTGTCTCAGCCTTTCTTTGTAGTAGAGATGTTCCATCCCTCTGATCATTTTTGTGGCCTCCTCTGGACCTGCTCCAACAGGTCCATGGCTTTCCTGTGCTGAGGGCTCCAGAGCTGTCTATGTGTATGTATACACACACCCTTTAGATGGAAGATAGTCTTCCAGTTTCTTCCAGTGGATTAGACCTCTACTTACTACTGCATCAACACGTAAATTCAGAATGTCTTGTTCCTGTCAATTTGTATGGTAGCCCAGACATTGTAAGAGGCTTTATGGGAAGTATAAAATTGTTGCTTTATTTCTTAGAAATTAAATTACTGTCTTTTGAGGGTCATAAACTGTATTTAGCACTAGATAGGTGAGCACAGCATTTCATTGTTGAAAATCTGGAGTATACTCTTCTTTGCTAAACTGGACATTTTTGGTGGCCGTAATAAGCATACAGAAGGTGTGATCCTCTTGCTCGTCAAGAAACCCATCACATTCAATGAGAGTCCTGTGCACAGTGCAACACAACTGCGTGCTAGTAGTTGACCTTAGGTTGGGAATTTTGTTGAGCAGCCCCATGATTTACAGAGTATTGTAACTACTATAAGTGTCCAGCAGGATAATGGTGCCTCTCTGCCTTTTTAGCAATGACAGTTTAGGCTTATTTCTTTCCTAAAAACAAGTTTTATATTGAGTTTATAGCAATACAAGACTGTTGCTGATATCCAAGTCAGAAAGCACCAACATGTATGCAATGCTGTGTTATGAGTTCAGAAGAAATTAGAATAAGAAATCAAATTTGTCTGTCCCCGCTGGCCTCTTCAGATGATTTTCTTAGCTGACTCTCTTCTATTTGACCCATTCTAGCCAATATATGTCATTACCTTTCTTTCACTGTTGTTGCTTCAGAGGGTTGAAGGGAAAAAATTGTTAATGAAGTAACTATATGTGGATAATTAGAGTCCCAAAAAACTGCAGAATTCCACTTATAACCAGAAATTTAGATGACCAAGGTGGAATTGTGTGGTTCTTCTGGCCTCTGTTGGTTCCTATGGCCTTCATTGTTGGGATCATCATAAAGGTGTTTGAGTGTTAAATTCGCAAGGCATTAAATATTTTTCTACAAGGATATGCTTACCTTAGCATGGCGAGAGTCCCACTTCTGAATTTTTTTTAATATATAATTAAATGGAATCTAGCACAAGAAAAACTACAGTGATCTTATTGTCTTCTTTTTTTTCTTTTTTTTTTTTTTCCCTAGGAAGACTGGTTTAAAAGAATTTCACATATTATAGTTATGGGAATTTCACCAGCCCCTTGGAGTCAGTATTGCCTTCTGTCAAAAGCTTATGGACTATGGCAGAAACTTTGGCTGTGATAGGAATGATTTGAAGCATTCCTACTACAGCATCACTAACAAGGATGTGTCAGAGTTAAAAACCTTAAGTTTCTGAAAGTCAGAGCAAGATAAATAGAGTTGGTAGTATGGATCTCATAGAGATCACCTAATACTACTGTACAGATAATTCATGGTATCTTGTATTGCTCTTTTTCCTTGGTATCTTAAAACAAATTTAGGTTGCTCCTTTGTGTGCTTGTCAAGACATAAATCATAAGAGTGATAGTATGGAAAGCATAAAATGAAAATTTACATTCTGTGTGTAGGGACTGAATTGTTGTCTGTGGACAGATCTGCAGTTAATGTGAGATGGGTAAACTGTTATTTATGATAACGTTGGAAACATTGTGAAGCATTGTAAGTGCATGTGCTGAATGATGGATGGATGGATGAATGAGTAGAGTTTCTGGCTTTAACTTGAGTCTTTCAGAATACAGTCATAGGAGGTTGGGCTTAGCTTTGTTCTGGAATAGGTGGTGTATTACATCTACACATTTAAAGTTTTTCAGTAAGATTATCCACATTAAATGTGGATACCTACTTTAGTCTTTGTGCCCAGTTTTGTAAATATTTCCTGCTTGTTAACATTTTATAATGAATGTAAAGGAGCTACATTGGGTGAAATTCTGGTCTCATTAAACCCAATGGAAAAATTATAATGACAACCAGGGCTAAGAATTCAGTATTTTATCAAGGTTTACAGCCTCTGTTTCTTATAAGATGTCTGCAACATATTGTTGGCAAGTAAATTTAAGTTTTGCAACAATAGTTGCGTATTTCTGAAAACTTAGCAATAACTAGGACTCTCACAGAATCTGGGGCTGCCATTTCATTCTTTCAGTCTTTCAGGGTCTAAGCTGCAAAGCCCTGCACAGTATGGCAGCTTTAATCAGGGTAAACCCAGAGAACAGGGCCGTTGGGTAAGGTACAATTCAGAAAGTCAGGTTTACATGTAATGGCCCTTATGTTGAAGATATTTTTAGTTACAATGTAATAACGTGAATGAAGAACTAATAATTGTTTTCTTGGGTATGGTCCATTTGCTGTTGAGATATTAAATAGGACTTCAGCATAAATATTTAAAGAACACATTGGAAAAAAAAATACACTTGGGAAGAAGCTGTAAAGGGACTTACGGAACCAGCACAGCATCTACGAAAATATGAAAAATAATTATGTTTATTTAGGAATAAGCCCCTACTTTTAAATATGTAGGAGTGTCATGGTATACAAACTATGTGTGATTATTACCACTGAAAAGTTTAATTACATATCTTTCCAGTGTGCCTGCTTTTATGGATTGCTCAAGGAGGACTGGGAGTCAGAAGAATGCCTAATGATCTCCTCAGAGCTATATTCCCCCCCGCCCCGCTTTGTAATGTAAATGGCTAATTTGAAAACCACCACGGATTCATGCGCTCCATCCCCGAGCATCCTTGCTGTTTTTAGAAGATCACCTGACCGCCACCTAAAGCTGCCCCTTTCACTGGAAAATGCGGGGAGGTGCTGGCTAGGGCTGGGGCCGGGGGTGGCTGCGGGGCCGGGGGACCGCGGCGGGGCCGGGCGCTGCGGGGGTGGGGACGGGCGCGGGAGCGCCGGGAGCGCCGGGAGCGCCGCTGCCTCGGCCCCGGAGAGGAGGGAAAACAAAAGAGCTCAGCGGCAGTTTTGTGTCGCCGTGTCTGGCTCCAGCAGAAGATTCTAGACATTCCTGCCGAAAACCCAAAGCACAGCTGAGACTACATCTACCGGGAAGAGCTTTTCTGCCCCCAGGATGGGCTGGATCAGTACAGGTGGTTTGCAGATCATGCGAAGACAGACGGGCTGAGAGCCATGGAAAGGTGGGATAAGACTCTGCCTCTCTTTCTTGCCTTTCCCCCCCCCGCTCTTGATTCGTAAAGCGGTATAGCTGGGACCTGAGATGGGGTCAGTTAAAGAGATTAGGTGGGTTTTAATCCCACAGAGCAAAATCAAAATTAGGGGCACTGCTGTGTTCAGCCAGATGTTGAATCCAAACTTGGGCTCAGTCGGACTTGCTTTGCGCGATTCTTGTGCTGCTTTTGATGTTGTCTTTGTTTAGAATAGTTCCTGTAGGAAACAGCATGCTTTAAGACCAACGGCATGATTCTTCTCAAATTGTCAGATGACTGCTCCGATGCTGTTAGGATTCTGCCAGGGAAACTGCAAATGAGGGCTTCAATTACGATGTTTATGGAAATAAAAAAGAGCTGTTGACTTTGAATTTCTTGTGATGCTGGCATGGTTAGAAGTTGAGCTGTGATTGTTGCTGTACATTGACTGAATCGAAACAATGGGCAGTTCAAGTAGAGCAAGTTTCAATGCTGTTTCTTCAGCAATTCCAAATGCATTTCATTCTTACGATCTCTGGCTTTTCACCGAAAGCAAGGAATGTGGTGGTTTGGGTTTTTGTTTTGGTTTTGTTTTCTTTTTTGAGGAAAAAGCCAAGAAATTTTTAAAAAGGTTGAAAGACACAAGCAAATTAACATTTTTATTCGAATGGTTGTTGTTAACACCAGCATGCCTAAACATCTAAAACAAATCCCAGGATTTTCTCATTTCTTTTGCTGGGTAGATGCATTTCTTTTGTTCCTGAAAATTTTTCCCTGCCTTTTTAGAACAAAAGGTATTTGCTTGCTTTCTTTTTTTTTTTTTTTAATGGCAGCAGGAGAGTTACATACAAATTAGCAATTTTGTACAGGTTAATGCTCTGCTTCATTCTGAAGTAAACTGCCTTAAGGTATTAGGAGGAAAGGGGGTGGGCAAACAGGGGGGAGGCTTGACCGATGTCCAAGAAATACTGAATTCAGATGGATTTAAATCATATAGAGAAGCACACATTTATCTGTAGCTGGATTTCAGCTCCATGTCATGCAAAATCTGCAGACCATAGCAGAGACATTCTTAGCAACCAGTAAATCAGATTTGTAATGGGCCTTTAAAATTTGTCTGTGAGGGGTGACTGCCTGGGTCCCCTTTGGCCAAATTAAGATGCAATCTGACAGTACAGTAGCATCTGTGTGCTGACATTTTCTCATGAACCTAGTGAAAAATGGCTCCATATCTCTTCTTCAGTACCCAAAAGACAGTTTCTGAATAGCCATGCATTTTTTCCCCTGTATTGTTGTTTGTTCTAATCACTATTCTCTCTGATAATGTCTGACTGGCTTGTTTTGCTTTGCTTGCTTTGAGTGTTTGACTAGCTGAGGGGTTGTAGTGGGCAGTGGTTGTTTTACCTGAAATCAGAACCTCATGCCAATACTACTGCTTAGCAAAAAAATAATTAAAAATAAATTTTTTTGTTGCGAACGAGTTGTGTAATCACTGCTAATAAAGCAGTTTCTGCCGGTACTGCTGGAATTAGGTAAGTGGGTTGAAAAACATGTGTCTTTAGATAATGTGCCACGTACGATACAGGTGAAAAAGAAATGCCAGCCAGTAATGAGTGCAACTGGCAGGTAAAACTGAAAATCCTAAACAAAAGCCCAAGAATAAATTCCTTAAAGGCCAGAAGCATACCTATCGGTACGCGTGTTTGTTTATCCAAGGGAGAATTTCACGTTCAGATACTACAAGACCGGGGGGGAAGGAGGAGGAGGAGGGAGGAAGGTACTCCTTTAATTGTACTCCAAGTGTTCTTGCTGGAACAAGTGTTCTTGCTCGTATCGAATGGCCGTTCAGCCCGACACCGCAGCTTTCGAGCTTCCTCGGCAGAAGTTGCAGCTGAGGGGTGGGAGCAGCCTCCGTCTGTGCATGTGCGAGGGGAGCGCGGGGGGGCACGGAAGGGGCCTGATGCTCCGTAGTGACCTGCGCCGGGTGATTCGTGGGGCGTCAGGGAAGTTCGCTCTGGTGGAAACCGCTTCTTTAAACTTTCACTGAGAGAAGGTGGCTCCTTAGCACAAAAGTAGGGCAAGTAGGAGGAAGAAGGATGGTTGTGAGAAGTTGTGAGTAGTACGGATGCTCTCCAAAGAATGTGGCCGCTGTTATTTTTGTGGCTGCTTAATAATGCCCATGGATGCTTTTGAAAAATCGCTGTATTTACTGGAGTACTGTACTTTCCCTCCAGTTTAAGGTAATAGTTTCTCTGTATTACAGATATGATTTTCAGCAAGAAAAGAATAACTTCAAAAGCTTCCCTGGTAGAAAACAAATGGTGTAAATATTATGCTGTTTACCCATTGCAAGAGGCATTACATTTTAGTTGGTGCTTAGAAAGCGTGTTGTGTGGAGATCTTATAAAACCCGCAAATGTTACTTGCCAGACTTGTTACAGTCTTTTTAGATTAATTTGCATAGACCTAAATGCTTTGATTTATGGTATAAAATTCCACTACTGCTGAAGAGGAGCAAAATGGAACTTTAACACCACATGCAGATCCCATTACTGCTTTTGTACAGGTAGATAACTTGACAGTAGTAAACAGTTTGCTTCATGGAAAGTGACACAATTGCACTGTGGGAATGTGAAAAAGAAAGCAAACATCTTGCAAACCATCAGACAAGCAGAAATGTCAATGAGAGAGGTTTGAAATAAATAGTTAAAATGGTTTGAGTGACAGAAAGATTCCAGATGCCTAATTCTCATTGACCGTTGTTATAAAACAAGGGAATGCAGCTGCAGTTTTAGAAGCTAAACCAAATCAGGCTGATTTCCAGATGTATATGTGCATAATCAGAAAGCATGGGAGTGTAATACTGAGCAGGAAGAAATTAGACTTCAGAACTTAACTGGACACATTTAGAGAAACTGGATTGAAGATTCACAGGCGGAAAAGTTTCTAGAAGAATGGAAATGAGAAAACTTAATCCAAATGAAACACACCCATATCCAACCAGTAGTATTATCTACTGCTTGTGTGATTATTAAGTACAACTTTGCTTAAAGAGGGCTTTAACAGTGAAAATCTGATTTAAGAAATGAAGCAAGACTACTGACATTTATTCTCATTACAAAATTAAAACTGCCCAGGGACTTTGTTTGCAAATACATATTTTCTCAGGGTGCTCCGCTGACACATTGGACCTCTGTAAAGGGGGAGGGTAAACAAAGATAGAAATAAAATGGTGGTGTTTTGAAAATTTCTCACCATCACTTTCTACAAGCTATGTAAATACATCCTATGTTAAACATAAAGGTCAGAGCCATCTTCTTGTTGTGATGTAAATTAAAAATAACAAGAATTAAATAGATTAATGTACACTAACATTAAAAAAGACTCAGACCCAGGGTATTGAAGTCTGAGAAAATCATATTTACATTGAAGCAGTCCAAGTAGCGATTGTCAGTGTTCCAGCTGACAGACTCAGCAAACAGCCCACCTATTTCCCATTTCAGCAGCAAATGCCTATACAGAAAAATCACGCTCTCACTGCAAAAGAAGCTTAAGAACATTAAAGGCCACGTAGTATTCCCGGTTGCCCTAATGCAACCAGTTTAAATCAAGTTTGTTGTAAATGATATCACTATAACAGAGCTGATTGTAGCCCACAGTGTCAAGAAAAGCGTATCATCATCAGAATTAACTTTTTTTTTTAATAAGAACATCCCAGCTGTTCCTCTGCCATTGCTTCCACATGTGTATAGCACATTCCAGACCCATGTGTCTTCGTTTCTAGACCAGATAAAAATTTCAGAGACAGATCTATCTCTTGTCACTGTTGTGACAATCTTCTCCTGACTGTATTATACTGTAGGTTAAAGAGGAAGCTGATTCTTGTGGTGACCGTTGGTGTTTATACAGAGAGCATACCCAGGTATTAGTGACTGTCCATTATTCTGTAGAAAATGAAACATCGATGGTGGGATTAGCTGAAAACTGTACTGGCTGGGTTTGCTCTTTCTCTGAGGATGGAAGGTTAGGTTGACTTTTACAGATGAAGAAAGAAAACTACTCTCATCTGGAAAGATACAAGATATGTCTAACCTGACCTACCATCTTTTCCCTGTCAGCCTTCCAATTTATTTGTTTCTACTCTCATACTTTTCCCTGACCCTCCACAATCTTCTTTTTTTATGTATATCTTCTTTGATTTGACCTTTCCAACCACTTATGACTTTCCCCTCTTGCCCCAGCTCCATGTTCTTGGACAGTGAAATACACTTTCTGCCACCTGGCCTTTCTTTGGTCCAGGCAAAGTCAGAATTTGATACTGGGGAAGTAGGTTGTGCAGAGGTGCATATCCAGGTGCCTACAGAACAAGATACTTTTGGTCTCATCAGTCTCCCTACTACAAAAAGGAAATTATTTTACATCCCCAAATTAGTCAAATCTACTATAAAGAACTTAGCCAATAATCCCATGGTTAAATCTGCTGAAGGAAGCAGTGAGAGCTGGTGGCTTTCTCAGGACAATTTGATCATCTGAATCTGTATCCCGCATACCTGTATCATCATATGAATAGTCCCAAAAGGGAGTATGATTGTTAGGATTTAGGGGTCACCTCTGCCTCTGGTGAAATTGGTGCCAAGTTTCACTCTAGAGATGAGGCAAGAGAACATTTAGTAGAGAAAAAAAAGCTGATCTTGCAAAGGGGCTTAAGTTAAATATGTTTCAGTGTCTTCCTGGCAAAGAAAACAAGCAAATAGGATTGCCAGTGGGTGATTGCTGAACCTCTAAACCCCCTAACTGTTATGCCTCATAAAAATGTGAACCAAAAAAAAATGCCTGGGAAAAATTCTTTAATCTGAAGGTTTTAGGAGTTAAGTCTTTACAGCCATGACAATCCCTATTGACAGAAAAGCTCATAACCCAGAGGTGATGGAATACAAATGGGCATGGATGTGGGCTGCCTTGCAATAGAGAGCACATCACAATAAAAGCTCTCTTTCTCAGTTATCCTTTCCTTTCCAGTCAAATAAATAAATTTCAGTGATGTGCAGTGTGAAAAATTATTGCAGCTAGAGTGCTTTTCTGATGACAGAGATGACATAAGTTATAAAAGCCTGTCCTAGATAACAGAAAGTAAAGATTGCTGGAAGTTAGTAAAGATTTAGGAACTCTTGGGGTCTGCATTGATTCAAGCATACTGATTGGATATGGATTGCTTCAGTCCCGACTTGGTCATCTGCTGAGAAACCGTCGCTGATGGGAGCATGGAGACATGGCGCTCTTGTGTTGCATATGCTCTCCATCCGACTCCACTCCCAAGGTCCTGGCTTAAATCTTCAGGAGTGCTCGTGAGGTTGGCCAAAGCCATTGGAGTGATTGTACCCATCTCTGTGAACCGTGACAGCAGAAACCATGATCAGTCCTGAAGCTGACGGTGATCGTACTGAGACGTTGGTGAGCAGAGCCTTTGTGGGGACAGGACCTCCAGGGCAGAGTCCCCTTTCATCCAAGGAATTTCCACCTTCAGAGTCAGCTTCTTGACAGAAACTCCAAAAGATAACTTGGTATCACCCTGCAATGCTATGCAGTCAGATACAATCTAGCATTTTGTATTTCAGCAATGCTGTAATCTAGCACATAACCTAAAGAGGAGTGAGAAACAGTGCCTTTCTTGCTAATTAAGGTTTCCCATCACATGATTGAGTTCAAGTGCATCTAAAAGCAAAGCTTAAATACGACACCAGCTTTCTGGAGTACTCTGCAAAACTAGAACATCTGAGGAGGTTTGCAGAAGGCTGAATAAAGGAGCTTGGTCAGTTCATAATTGTTCATGGTTTGTGACTGGGGCAACATGCGTGCCTATGTCTCCAGACCTCTGCACCTCCTGAATGACAGAAGATAACACACTTTTCTTGGTGTTTCTTGTTCAGAAGATGCAACAGAAAGAGGTTCTGGGAAACAGAAGTGAGGAGTTTGTGGGAGTGTGAGTATCATTGCATCATTTGCTTTTATAGTCCAGCATCCCAAAAACCCAGAAATCTTTACGGAATAGGTGGTGGCTATCCCTCAGATAGTGGTAAGAGGACTGTGCTGCACAGAAGGAAGGGATAACTCAAAACTTTCCTAGCTTTTGCATTGCTGGACTTTAAAACCTGGAATAACTGAGGATACAGTCTGTTCCCATCACCTCCCATTCTGTCATCGCAGCCATCAAATATCATTGTCAAACCAACAACAGTGACATAACCACCCTAAAACACCTGCCTGTATGCCTATTGGAAAGTCCTTCTCAAAAAGGAGCAGTGTGCCGATAGGGAGCTCTTTATTGTGTTTTTTTTCTTCTGCAGATTCAGCAGGTGCTATATATTAGCCTTTACAACCTTTAGCCACTGGGAGCTAGGACACTGTAATTATGTTCCCCGTCCGTGGAAGTTACTGCCTATTACTGTGTGAAATATGCGCTCTACTCAGGATTCAAAACTAAACTGAAGAAGCACGTTTGCTGCTGCTTTCATACCAACAAAATAATGGTGCTGTAATTTACAGTACTAAATGCTCCCTGCCCTTTATATGGTGGAACCTGTATAATAACAGCTTGTTGCCGATATGTAAAAAAGTCAGATTCCTAGTGCTGACAGTTCACTTCCACAAATGACATTTTACATTTGTGTAGTTCCTTTTACAAAAAAATCATAGAGGTTTACAATGGTTCATAAGTGTAAAAATATACTGGGAGGCTGAGACATAGAAAGTATGTGACCATTTCTCTACAGAGGTAACTTTAAGTCATCTCTGTAGAGATAGTAAGGATCTCACAGCCCTTCCTAACAAGTTGCCTTAATTGCTTATTGCTCTTGAATCGGTCTTTAAGTACCTGGAACCAGTTCCCACAATGACTCAGTAGCAGAAGAGAAAACAAAAGTGTTTTCTAGCTCCTGCAACTCCTGCTTTTGTGGCCTCATCCACACAAGTATTGCCTTCTGTGAGGTTTCACCACTTTCTAACTAGAAAAATGTAGCCTGTTTTTATCTCGCTCTATTCTCTCCTGAAGTTTTTCAGAAGAAGTGAGATATGGTGGATACTGTTTATACTAACAGAATACTGGATATTCTGTTAGTATAAAGAATGTATGCTGTCTTATTGTGTTTCGAAGAATATTCCAAAGAAAACTCTCTACGGCATAGTTGTGATAACAAGCAGGAAAGAAATAAATAAAAGGAGAGACAGCACAAGAAAATTTAGCTGCTTTGGTGTAATCCGCTAGTTCAACATTACAGTACTTGATACTAGTGTGCTTCCTTTACCAAGACTCTTGGCAGTAGCCGCAGCAGTCCACAGCATAAGACATGGTGTTGCCTTTAGCTGCCGTAAAAGCAAAGATAAAGGTAACATGCAGACCCCCCTTGGCAGGGGCACAGCGGACAGTGACGAGCTCTTGAACATTTTCTCCTGTTCATTTCTTCTTCCCACTTCATTGAAATTGTCCCACGTGCCCCCACGCTCTCTCATGGGACTGACCATGGCTGTTAAGAAGTACTGAGGTTCTCAGTTTGTCTCTGCTCCCATCAAGCAAGTGAGGCTGTGAGCGAGTATTGCTAGAAGTGTTGGTGCACCGAACACACCAGCTCAGGCATAGTAGCTCATGAAGGTGGAAGACATCTTCTTACTCTCCTACCAGACATTACATTTCATTTCATTGTATCAGTGTTTGATAATCACTCCTGTGTATAAAACTTAGTATATATGAATTGTCCACTGTGATAAGAATATGTGATCAGACAGCCCAGACTCAACCTGAACAGGAAATACGAGAATTATTGTCAAAATATCTTAAATGGAGTAACAGCAGGGTATTTGGCCCAACGTCCTGCTTTTCATGCTGGCCAATAGTGGATACTCTGGGAAAAGTAGATGTACCAGAACACTACAGGGTAATACTTTCCTTTTATACCTTCCAGTTTCCAATATAAATTGCCAGGATATTATGATGTTTTCCAAGTGATATGGCATTCTTCTTTTAAGACATGAATTGATGTTTATGTGGCCACACAATGCAGAAGAAATGTCATTTCCAGTGTTGGTCCTGTGGATATATGCTCACTGGTGTGTATGTAACCAGACCTCTGCATCTCAGTACAGGGTGACGCAGTCACGGGGGAAAATTGGTCTGTTATGCCTTCACCTGAGCTTACTGCTGCCTTGGTGATGAGCCTCATATCTTCAAGCACATCAGACCTTTCTGTCATCATTAGAAGTACTTTAAAACTTTAAAAGTCAAAAATTTTATGTTTTGTCTGCCTCAGCATATAAATCTAAAAATGTGTTTCATTCGTGATAAACACGCTTTTGTGCATATGAGTCATGCCTGGCAAAGGCAAAACACTGTAAACCAAAAAAAAGAAAAGAAAAAAAAAGGAATCAGAAGAAACCCTTTTTTGGGGAAGTTATTATTAAAAAAATCTATTAAAGTGTTTGACATAGAATGTGCCTCCTCTTCTGGGATCATAGTAGTGCTTCTAGCAATCACCTTTTCTGTTACAAGAACATTTGTCCCTCATTTTTGCAGGCACACCTTTCATATACCATTTCATCTTATCGGTGTGCATATGATTTTTGTTTGGCTATTTGTTCATCCTTGTTAGGACTCTCCCACCCTTCCCCAAAGGTGTGAGGGGAGATTGGATCAAAATAGATAGATGCTGATGAGCAAACGCTTTTTTGTCTTTGCATGCAGTACACTTGTCTCTAAGACGCAGCTTCTGGCTTTTCTCAGAATTGCTGACCCTCTCTGAAAATGGCTATCCTTGAGTCTTGGCCTGGACCCTTCACACTGAAAGAGAGAATTGGCCATTGTCTACAAAGGGTTGTGACCAGCTATTGCTGCACCAGAGAGGTCAATGGGAGAGAGCACGTTTAACAAGCTGTGAGTGAGTGGCATGGAGGAAGAAGGAACATGGAAAGAAGCTAAGAGCAGAGAGCTTGGAGTAAAACTCCAAGAAGGAAAGGGAATCCAAGAAATCACAGAGAAACAGGGAAGGCAAGAAAAAACAAAATTAAGAGAACTGAGAAAGAAAAATTAAAATGAGTGAAAGCAGAAACAGGAATCCTCATGTGCATCCTCAAGCTGTCATAGTAAAGAATATGAGCCCTACAGCTTTTCCTTCACTTCTCCATGGAAATAAAACAATTAACATAAATATTCCATTTTATTCTTCAGAGAAATTATTTAAAAGCAGTTCCCCATCGTGGGAAGACTTGACATCAACAACAGTTAGTGTCTCTCACATGCCCGTCTTTATGGTTACTGTTTAACTCAAATGCCAGAAAGCTGACACCGAGGTGCCACCATGCTACTGTAACAGAAATGGATAGTTTTGCCTTATGGGAGCTGAGGGGTAGGGAAAAATTGTCTTCAATAGGAAAAGAAATATAATTGTGAGCTGGATTGTGTCCTTTGATCTGCACATGGAGAGTTAAACCAGCATTAAAGTTTCCTTCCCCAGATGGGAGAGGTTTTCATGTCAGTGGGGTCCTTCCCTTCCACCCCAGGCACTGCTCCTTGCTCACTGTGCTCACTCTGTTCCCCTCTTGCTCTCAAACATCCATGTCCCACCACCATGATTTTCCCTCTCCAGAAGAGACCCTGGGGCTGGCATGTTGCACCGGGCTCCTCTCCATCAGGGCTGTTTTGGGAGGGGTAGATGCCAGGGCACTCGGCTGTGGCAAATGGTTGTCTTCAGGTTTTCAGCGTCCTGGTGATCCATGGGCTGTCACGGGAGGGAAAGGTGGGAGCGTGAACATGGGAAGAGCCAGCCTCCGTGCCCTCCACCTGGCATCCCTACTCATGAGAAAAGGCAGAGAGGGAACTGTGAGAGAAATGGTCCATAATCCCTGCTGCTTCATGGCACATTATTATACAAGAGTAAGAGATAACAGCGTGCTCTTTGATAGAAAGTCACCTTCTAGCACTTTGTCATTTGGGTTCTTTGAAACTCAGCCTGAATGAAACCTGCCTGAATAAAGCTCTAAAACATGTGCTTTATCTTAAAGTCCCTGAAGAAGAAGCGTCTTCACTCCTGAAACACATCGAAGCTTTATTACAAGCTGGATTCTGATCTCAGGCACAGTGGTGTGAATCTGCTATTACTCACTCAAAATCAGTACTATTATGCTAGCAGTGGAAGAGAGCCAGTTCACTCCTTCCTCCCAAGCAGAGGGATGAATTCGTTCCACGTTGTTGGCACTGTAAGCATCTCCTGACATAGTGCTGGCACTTACTTTCATCTGGATGATTAGAATTAAGCATCACCTTCCTTTTGCAATTATACTAAATTAGGTTAAATCATTATGTTTTCAACCTTCTGTTACACTGTAGAAAACTTTCTTTAGATCAAACTCAGCCTTTTATTTTACTTTAAAATTCTCTACTCAGGAATGGCTCCCAAAACATGAAAATGCATATCAAAAACCTGCAGAACTAGTTGTCTCTCTAACGGGGCTCCAGTTTTTCTCAGTTTTCACAGTTAGAGATTCAATAACTTTCAGGATGGTGCAAGGGGTTTTGTTGGTTCAGAGTAATGACTAAATTACTGGGTTTATCAGAGGAGAGGTGTAGATGGTGATTAACGAAGAGTCAGTGTTAGAGCTGATTTTAAATTGAATGTTTAGGATAGCAACAGGTAAGACTTTAGGACGAGAAGGGTGAGAAGGAGCCTGTGTGTCAGAAGGCTGATCGTGCAGCGATCAGAAGCTGTTTCAGCCAGCATGTTGCAGAGGTTCTGACCTAAGCACATCTCACAGGTGCGGGTGGCCTCGCAAGAGGCTAAGAATGAATATGCACAAGAGACGTGAATAGTTTTGTTTGCTTAGACACTATCCTTCTGCATCCCAGGTGGTGGTGTCAAGGATATTCCAGGAAATAAGCGCAAGAGTTGGTTTCTAGGACCATTAGTCCTAAGAGTCTCATCATCCTTATTTTTTTACACTAATATCATGCCCTATTTATAGTGAAAGTTGCTCCCTCTTTACTAGTTCTTCCCAGATAATTCCTTTTTCCCCTCATTAAGATGACTATTAACTTATTACTTATTATTTACAATGCAATATGCCCTACAGATCTTGTATACATTTATAAAGGGAAACTCAGTGTCTGATTTAAAGGGATTGGGAACATGGAGTTCCACGTTTGAGATGTTCTCCAGCTGTACAAATGGTTTCTACTGTTCCAGCAATTGAGGATTCATAATATAAAAGCAGATTGTTCAAGGGTTATTTTTTAGAAGTATAAACCATGCAGTATTAAAGCATTTAAAAGAACATATCCCTCCACAATGGAAAAAGAGAGTCTAAGAGTTTCATATAGAAAATTACAGTTGTCTGCTTATTTTTGCATGGTAAGGACAAAACCTGAAGATTTGCCCGCATAATAGGGACAAAAAATTTAATTATTTGACAATTTCCTGTTAATGAGAAGCAAAATAGTGACCACCCATCAAAATGACTGGAGTCCCAACGCTGTATCACAGACTACTTCTCTCCTTTTTAATTAAAATGCCTGTACCATTTTTCAGAAGTGTATAATTGTCAGAGACCTCTGGGCCATTGAATTCAGTCTCCCTAAAATTGTAGGCAACTGTATCATACAATCTCTTGCATAAGCACATCAGTTTTGCTACGCTAAATGTGTGGAGCACCAACTATGTTCTCATCTGTTATCAATGTTTTGCATTGATCTCAGTGCTGGGCTCTATTCACCGATTAACTAGGCATATCACCGTCACTGACCTGGACACAGACACTTTGCAGAATAATCTCTCATCCAGCAGCCAGATTTGCTGCTTTATACTCTTCCACCTGTCTAGCTGCATTGTGATCATATTTTCTCCCTACTGAATTATTTTTCTTTTTATTTGTGGTTTTAAAGTCATAGTCATAATATTTTAAGTAACGGGTAATTTTTAGATGGGTCAGTCAACATAAGGGAGAATAATTTCTATTTCATGTTTAAAAAGTAAATTTAATTTAGCAATTATGTTCACAATAGAGGTTGGTTTAACTTTGATTGCCCAAATACACACCCAGTTAGTGTCAAACAAATCTAATTTGGTAATGCAAACAAGCATCGTCCTTGGCGCTTGAATCAAGGCACGTACTACAGAAGAGAGTAGATTATTAAGCTGTTAAAAATGCTTGATGGTGAGACTATCATTATGCCAAATACAATCCTGAACTCTTGGTTCTATCTGTGGTGCTGACGAGTCAGTAAAACAACCCTTGTGTAATAAACGATTGCTGTATTTATTGTTTTCTCGATTCTCAATGTATGACATTTGATTAGGTGTAGCCCCTTTAACGGTGATGTTTGCAGTGTTCTTCATTAAGTCTCACATGACGTTAACTTAAAAGGAGTTATGTCACAACCCTTTGATCACATTACATTTTTTCATTTTTGCGCTTTCACATTTCAACATTATCTTAAATTAATCTTCCTGTGACTTTGGTTGGTTGAGACTTTCATTAAAGGATTTTCTTATCAAATTAATACAGGCCATTCTTTCCACACCGTTTTGTTGTAGGGATCTCTAAAAGTCCATAGCTGACAACTAAAATGAATGTTTCATGAGACTATTAGAACAGTCTCTCGAGTATTGGAAAACAGCAATGAAGAAAGAATTTTGTTTATAGAGCACCCAGCTCTTCATATTAGCAATCGTCCTTTGATCTCCTCCTGGAGCTGACAAGATAGGAAGCAAATTGGTAAATTTGGGGGTTTTTTTCTTGGAGGAAAAAAAAAAAAAAAGATGAGAGAAATTAATTGCAAAAGCATGTTTTATATCAATGTGGGACTTGCCCAGTTAAATATCCAGAAAGGCAGAAAGCAAAAGCTGGATTTCTAACAGCAGCTTAGGTACTGTGCTAACACAATCCTATGGCATTTTTGAAATAAACAGAAATAGTATTTCTTGTTCTTAAAATTGCAGTTTGTGTCATAAATTGTATAGCATAAACAAACTATGCCATGTAGGTGAAGTAGCTTTCATTTCTTGAATATGTGTTTTATCTGGTTCTTTAAAATAGTATTACTTTGGCCATTAAGAGCTGCTGTGACTCTGGGCTGTTACTCTCTAGACCCTTCTGTCAAGGAGAATTCAAACCACTTGACAGTTTACAGACAGCATCGCCTGCAGAGAAATTAGAGACTGAACTCAGTAGTGAAGTGGTAACTTTTAGCTATATTCACAAGTGTCTCTCAACTATGAGATGTCACTTCAGAAAAAGCAACGTTCCCAAATGCTTTGAGATGCTGCTTTTGAAGTGACAAGGGGAGAGTGACATAAGGGAGAGCGGGCTAAAATCAGGTACAGTAGAAACAAGAAATGGCCATGTGTGGGCAACTGGGTGCTCTAGCTTTTGATGAAAGAGGTGAGTGATTTAGAGCTGCTGCCAAGCTTTTGTGGCCACAGCACTGAAAGCAATCAAAGTAAAAATCCATTTATTCCACATTTGGTTGGAGAAGATATTTAGCTTCCTGGAACATTCATTTTTTTTTCCTGCAAGAAAAGTTGTACGACCTATGAAGAGATGACTGAGGGATATAGGAAGTACTACAGTGACCAGTGAATTCTTAATGAAAAATACATTTTCACATAATAATTTCAAAGCAGAGCGTATCCGGATAACCTCTGCAAAAGCTACCATTTTGGTAAACACCTACAAGATATTCCTGGGACATTTCTATATCTGATATTAGGGATGTAAATTCAAAAAATAAGTTTAAATACTCTTCACACATGTAATATAATGTAGGAGGAGTGTGGACTGTGCTTGTCATCCCACGTAGCTTACTGTCCAGAAGACCAGCATTTTGACATCTCAAAAAGACTTATGCCTCTGCCCCGACCATGTAAAATAGGTTGTGCCCAGCCCTGCACAATTGTTCTCCCAATAGCATGTTGCATCCCCCAGGTTCAGTTGAACTATCTTATACTCTCAAAGACGGGTGTTAACGTGGCTCTGTGTGTATTAACGTTCACAACATTGACATCCCAGGAATGAATTAGTTATTATTTTTGGTTTAGAACAAGTCACAGTAAAGAAATGTAGTGAAATTGCAAGAAACCAAAAGATAAGCATACAAGGATTGTACACCTACATTTATGAGTGCTGATTCAAAATTAACAGAAATGAAAGAGGTAGCAAATCACTCCAAGAAAAGTGTTAGGACCTGTGACACAGCTTGTGGCAAATGGAGAAATAATGACGAAAATTGTCGTGCATTTGTTTAGAAAATAACAAAGGGATTGACATAGTAGGAAGCTGTGTAATTGCTAAAGGAAGGATATTATTATTTTTTCCCATTAACCTGGTGATAGCGTTAGTACAGAAACCAAGTCTGAAAAGAAAATATTATTGGAAAAACAAAATCTGTAAAGGTCAACTGGAAGAATGAGTGGAAACTGCTCCTGCTGTTGACAGGCATTTCTAAACAAGCTGAAATCATAAAAATCCCTAAAGATATCTCAGTAATTTAGAAATTACAAGGGAGGGATACAGTGGCTAGTGCTTTATGTTATGCTAACTTTGTGTAAGTGCCAAGCCCTTACTGGGGCAGTATATTTGGGTCGCTCAACGCTAAGACCAATGTCAACTGAAACAAAGCTCAATCCAGAAAGAGGGTGGGAAGCAATGGGAGTCACTGGGATGGCTCAGCTCATTCTTTTTGTTGTTTTACATAGTGATTTTGTTCTCATTAAGATTCATATAGTTAATGAAAAAAGGCATACTTGGGATTCCGAGAAAGACACTTATATTTTAACTGTAATCTACATTAATGTAAAGCTTTCCGTGTTTACACTGCGAAAGTGCTGACACAAGCTGAGAACGACTCATAAAACAAGTTTATTTTTCAAGTACATCAAGTACAGAGTGCACAAAAGAGCTTACAAAAGAGGGAAGCATTTCTCAGACAGGCAAAGATTTCAAAATACATTTTATTAGCCTAAAAAAAATGCTGGGTTTCATATATATATTTTTTTCCTTAAAGACTTACCCATAGTCTGTGACAGAAAGTGTATAACTCTAGAGATACATCTTTTTCAGATTCGTCAGGAAACGTCCAATATTCCTGCTCAAACCTTTCATATAACCTTAGCTGCAGGTTTTACTTAAGGCTAAAGGCTCTCATGAAGTATTAAGGCTGTCCCAGCTTTTCCCATTTCATTTCTTCACTCATGCAGCTGAAGAAATGAAAGTACTAATCCTTCTCAGCATGGCTTTTAGTTCCAGGCAGAACAGGAGTTCATGGAGCAGTTGGGCTATCAGATTGCATCATGCCTGGAAGCCACATCCCACGTTGCCATGGCAATGACATACAACAGTTTCACCAAGCTGTACCACCTCCACTGAACAGCAGCTCCCAATAGGTGATATGCACAGGTTGAGCTGCACATCTGATATTTGAGGTTTTATAACCATGTTTGCCAGAGATGGGTTGTGGAGTCTGTGTGTGTGTTCTGTGTAGTTATATCAACGAAAATTTAAGTTAGCATGTATTTACATAGGCTCTATACAGCAATAAAGCTCACCAGCTTTCCATACAAATAACCTACACTATCCTAAGTGCATCCACATAAATCTGGGAATTATACTGATCCCAAATATACCAATGCAGACACAGAGATTAAAGTTTGTGGCCAAGTGTTTTTTTCTGAGAGAAGTCCTTTGTATTGTCTCCCTCAGAGTTGTGACTTGGCTGTGCTCTCTTGGGCTGAGCAAGCTGTGACTTGGCTTTTTGGAGGAAAAGACACCACTGGAGATAGGGCTGGGATTGGGCCAAGTTCTGGGTTTGTTTGGGTTTCTTTTTGATAGTGATCTAGTCTATAATCACACCTAAGTCTCTATTGCCTTTGATCTTTTTGCCCATGCAATACATACGTTGATAATGATGCCAGTTCTTCCATGCAGCATGCTTAAAAATTGGAGATGAAACATGTGAATATGCATTTTTCCAAAGTTACCAGATTTTTATTAGCAATAATAAGAATTATATCTTCTTATTTGTAAGATTTGTTGGCTATCTTATATATTATATCTTGTCTTATATATTATATCTTATATCTTATATCTTAGCTCATTTTTAAGGGCTTGTTGCTGAATATTCTAGTCACATCTTATTTTTGTCTACAGTTTTCTTGAGAATGCTGCCACTTCTATCAGGTGCATAGCAAGTTCCATAAATATTCGCTTTTGGGTGTGCAAGGGTAGGGGGAAAGCAGCTTACTTATAACAAGTTTGCACTTAGACTTCACATATGTTAACTTTTTCTGCGTTATTGGAAAAGATGTGTAAGATGGAAGAAAAGAATTACACTTCACAAATATGCTCATCTTATAAGACTTGTTCTCCATTTCTATTCATGGTTTCTTTGACTCATGCTAACTTGATGACAGAAATCATTACTATAGGGAAGAAAAAACTTCAGCAGTGTAACTCTAAAACGGGTGAAAGGTTTGTTTAAACTGGAAGAATAATCAACTCACCTTAAAATCATCTCTCTTGTTGAGATGAGCAGTGTTATCTCAGTTTGGGAGAATGAATGGTTCTGATGTGTCTAGTACTTTATATAACTGCAGATACTGTGTATTTAAAAAGCAACACATCAAAGTGATTTAATGCATTAATTGGATAAAAGAAAAAACAAGTAAGTCACTAAATGAAGGAAACTTAATAAAGCTGGCAGATCTTTTTCAAATAGAGAAGTATTCTCTTTGTATTTTACAGGAGTTTTCTGAAAGGGAATTTTTTCTTTGATTTAGCCTTGATTAAATGTTTCAGGGGTAAAAATCCAATTATGCCTAAACTCAATGTGTTGAAAATACCCAGAAGAGGACTTAAATCTAATTGATGTATCTGCATTCATATTCAAAGTGAGGAATTACCTAACATATGTTTGTAAAGCATTGTACCAAGGTGTTCATTTCCTTGCAGCATCTTTCTTCTTTCAAGATATTGCCTTCAAAAATTTAAATCAAAATAACCAAATTCAGTATCTCAAATGTACTGATTGCTTTTCAAATTGTCTAAAAGAGTTCAAACCATGTGCTGGATTAGTGGATCAGAATTCTCAAGCACTCTTTCCTTGACTCAAATTAACTTGTTTTGTGACCTTGGGGAAAGTCGCTGCATATATTTGTCTATATATCAGTAACACTATGGATAAAGATGCTTGTTTAGGGTTATTTTTTTAAAATGCATTTATGCTTGTAGATAGAAAGGTGAAGTACTACTCTTACTAACTTTCTAATCTCTTTAAACCCAAAATTTCTAACTCAATGTTACTTTTTTTGTTGCATATGAATGCTCTGTTTTCTCTGTGATTATTGGGGTGTTGATAATGTAGCTGTACCTTATCAAGGTCAAAGGTGTCATTTTATGTTTCAGTGGCCTGAGAGCGCAGACACGAACAGTAAGAAACCAGTGAGATAGTAATGAGTTTGCGATTTTTCACTCTGAGGGAAGGACATACTTTGGGCCTCTCATATGAGAAAACAGTTATTTTTCCCTTTCCTTATGAACTGGAAGATGAACTGCTCTCAAAGCTGAGGAAGATTTAGGACTACACCAGCTAAGATGGTGTATTTTATTGGCAGTATTCATTTGCTTTCTTCATGCTGTGCAAGCTGACACGAATAGGTTGTAAAAAGCGGTGGTAATACAATGAGACATAGTTACAAAGAAAATTGGGGGAAATGTAACCATTTTATTTTCCCCTAAAATGTAATTTAGTTTTTCCAAACAGCAATAAAGCACAAGTCGTTAGGATGGTAAATGGATGTATACGTCCCAGCCGGATATTTAACTGGACTGTATATTTACCAACTGAGGTGACATCGTAATGATATTGATATCTGTTGAAAAATTTCTGCAAAGATCAATTATATGTCATGTGCTAAAATAGTTGGAAAAAGATACTTCCTGCCACTTTTTTTAAGTTGTACGTATGCTCAAATTTCAAGCAGGGCTGAATTATCTGCCCTATGGATTAACCGTGCAACAGCAAAAGAGACACCGAGGTAGCTCTTTATGGAGCCAAATCCTGCCTAGCAAGATTTACCTCAGCTACAGTGCAGCCAGAATCCAGCAAACCTCTGTCCAGGACTGGTCCAGAGCTGGGCTACTTCTGGAACAGCACTGGCTAACAGCTGGGCTAATAACTAGGTAGGTCCCCCCCGCACCAGTGCAGTGCCTCTGCACCACCTTGGCATGACCACGAGTTTGGTGATTTCTGTGCAGTGACACCCAAGACCGGGTGCAGCACCGGAGCAGGATCCTGGAGCGTTTATAACGGCTGCGCCCCGAAACGGACGTACGCTGACGCCTGGTTCCCAGCTAGGTCAGGCTCAGTGCTGCACCGGGGCACGGCCGGGGCACTCGTGTCCCTGAGCTCGTCATAGAAAGTGGTTGTGCAAAGCCAGGGTGGATGGTTTTGCACCTCTCCCAGCCTCAGGTACAGCATATACTCACCAGACACGAATGTCATGTTACTCCTCAGCCTCAACTGGTGCTACCGGTACGTGACATACTTGCAGGGGTCTTGTAAATGTAGGCAGTTCAGAGGCGGTGTGCAAAGGACATAGTAAAGCTCTGGGCACCTTTCTTTGACGTTCTGAGTTGTGGATAAAGGCTTCTCTGCTAAAAGATGTTTTTTATGTGAGGTCTGTTCAGCGCTCAGTTTAGCACTGCAAACCTAAAAATATGCTATTTTTTGACTTGGTGTTGGTATCAGTTTTTACACAAAGCTGTAAAGTGGATAAGCTTAAGAATAATTTGAACAGCAATTTCTAGTGTGCTTAATTAGAATTGGGTGAAGTGAGGACAAATCCAGACTGTTAGACTTTGGAGTGACTGCTCCACTTAACCACAGATCACTAGTCCATGATCCTTATTTTTGTATAATGTAACTGCTTCTTTTTATCCTGGGGTCACATTGCTAGGATGTCAGATGTGAAAGATGTACACTAGTGCTTATTCTACTTACCTTTGGGTTTATCAATGCATTTAAAAGTGCATAAAAGAGGATACATGTGTATAGACAATGCATCGCAATTCCCTATTTATCTCATTGCTTTACATTCTGACAAATACATCCTCGATATCTCAGATAAGGGTCAAATAAACAAGCATAAGCAGGCCTAAATATGACATAATTAAATCTATTTTAGGGAATTAGCTTTATTTGCACCACTATTGACTTCAGCCATTCAGCTTTTGTTCTCAAATGATGTAAGTGAACTTTTCAGATGTTAGAGGCCCTTTCACCAGCTTTGCCAGTGACATTCATGTGCTTCTCAAAGGAAAGACATTTTAGTCTGTGGATTATTCAACACTTCAGAGAATAAAAGGGAAGTGTAGAAATTGTGAAAAGCATTATACAGAGTGACTGTTAATTCCCTAACTGATATAATTGGAATTTAGTTGATGGAAATAGTACATGACTGAAAAAAGATTTTGAAGTATGTCTGTGATTAAAAGTAACTAAAAATTGAAATGTTTAAAAAATATCTATGAACCCTGATTCAATGGAAGTCTATTTAAAGATTGTTCTCAGATAAGGTACATATTTTCTTAGTACCTGATGACTTTAAGCTCTTCAAGTCTTGTACCAATATTAAAATGACATCAGATGATTCAGCCATAGAGCAGATTACGTCATCTTTATGTGTAGCAGTTTGTTTGTGTAAACTGTATGAAAATGTGTTTCGGGTACTTTGAAGGAACAGCACCACATGGGTTCGAGCATCCCCCCCTTCTGAAGGTCTTGGCCAATGCACCGTATAAGGTTGAACTGATGAACTGTTGACTTAATTTCACTTTCCCTTTAACCTCCGGTAGCCATTGCTTCGTCTTAGACAGCAGGCAAATGAGATCATTGCGTACTTTGGAAAACAGATCACAATTGAGAAAAAACAATTCCGTCCCCCGGAAATCGGTGGTAAAACTCCAGCTGATTTGTGTAGTGTCAGGGCTTGCATACTCCCACACGGGCAAAATGGGACCAGCAGAAGTCGGCCCATCAGTTAATTTCAGCAATACCCAGAAGCAGTCGTGCTTTGCACGTACTTAACCTCTGTGGTCCAGAGAATTGCACTGGCTTTTCCCATCAGGAACCAGGCACGGCTTAGCCTCTGTGAGGTACCTAAGTCTTAGTGTTCAGCTACGTGTATGGGGATAAACTGAGGCATAGAACTATCCAGAAACACTGAGCAGGCAAGTCAGCGACATGCCTGCACCGCGGTCCCAGGTTTCTGTCCTCACCAGTAAACTTAAAGTCTTTTTTTAGTTTCTGTACCTCAAGAAATGCAACGGAAACCATGAAAAATATTGTCTGTTCCCACAGATTTTCAAGCCCACTGCTAATTGAGACATAACACTAACTCTGTAGTGCTGGTGTATGTGACAACTCACACCCATTTACTGCCTATTAGTGTTATTTTTTCCGGCTTTAGGAGCTAAATCTGGCATCACATTTTACAGCTTGGGAAAAGATCATATGAGGAACAAAGCACTAGGATGCAGTCAGAAGTGTCTTGTCATTAATACCAGCCACCATCTCCCTTCTCAAAAGTGCCTGGCTTAGTCTTTGACAGGAGCCTATTTGTTAAGAAAATGAAAAGATCTGTTTTAAAACAGAATAACTTGGTAGGACACCTATTAAAATAACAATTACAGCCTATAGAAACAGCAGTTCTGGAGGAACCCTGGAAGTGTTTTGTTTGTCTACCCATCCTGTGCAAAATACTTGTGTAGATAATGAAGTCTTGAGTTTATTAAGGGGACTTTGCAAGGCTGACAGACTAGAAATCTGAACTTTCCTAAAAACAAACAAGCCAACCCTTCAATTTTTTCCCATATGAAAACACCACAGTGATAGACAACTTTTCAAAGACTAGGCATTGTAAAATGGCAGCAAGCAGGGGTTGACTTGAAGCATTGTTCACGAGCCAGAGCATCTCTCAATTTCTAGAGATATTGTTTCAAGTTGGGTAGTAAATTAGAACACATCCATACTGCCGAGATAAGTCAGCGTACCACTTGACTGCTGCCACTAACCAAACATGCACAAAAAACTCTAGTTTGAGTGTGCTGGCACGTGAAGCTTGCCCTTGCTGCGCCGCGCTGGGCTGCAGCGGGGGCAAGCAGGTGCTCCTAAAAACTTGATGCCCCCAAAAACTCCCAGGCTGACTTTGGGGTCTCTAGTTGCTTATTTCTGGATTCTGGTATGGAAATTTCCTTCAGTTTTCATAGACAGTAATTTTTGGCCCAGCTCTTTTCTTGTAACATTCATATACTACTTCGAGAAAACGTTTCCATCCTGCAGCCAGCTGTCCGCAAGGCAGCTCCAATCCCCTGGTCTGGTCTCGGTGATTAGGGTACTTTTTTCCTCTCTGTAGAGTCTGCTAAGTCAGATAGTCCCACACTCAGATATCCACAAGGAGGTTCTGCCACAGTTTGCTGCTATCTGAAATTAACGTTTAAGCCTGACAAGGTATTTGAAGACCTGTGGTGCAGGATTATGAAGATGCAGGCTCCAGAGCCAAAAGCAAAACTTCCTGGGCATTTTCTCTCCAAAGGTAGCCGGAAAAAAAAAAAACCCCAAATTTCTATATTAACCACCAGCTTTGGAAAAGAGAAAATCCTAATGCAGTGTTTATCCTAGAATATATGTTTTTTATAGGAAGCTGAACCTTTCCCTGAAGCGCCTGTGCCTGACTTAGAGAAGCTGGATCTGAAGTAAACAGTAACACTCACCACGTCAACCCTCATGTAAAGAGCTGCTTATGGAGGAAGAAACAGCAAATAAAAGGAAAAAAAGGCAGAGAAAGGGGAAGAGGCATGTTTCTTCAAGTCAGGACAGTATGAGAGCATAGAAAGGTCAACATTGCCTATTTAGGGCCAGTCTCTTAATTTAATGCACTGAGGAATGCTTCATGCTGGAGGGGAGGCTTTTCATGCAGTGTCGCTTTACATTCAGCCAGGGGAAGAAGGATTGCCATCTCCTTTCCAGCAATGTGGAAAGGAGGCCACCATCCCACTCATCTGCAGGCATGTGGAAACAGCGGGGGAAATTAAACTCACAAACAGCTCACACTGTTTCATGTATGCGAGTCAGAGATGGTAATAACCAAAGCAAACACTGGCTCCAACATACTGGCTCATGGCTGCGCAAAAGACTTCACTCTCAAGATTGTCTATTGATCATCATTTGCGAGCCCTGCAGTTCCCACTATTGCTCTGCCATGAATCATTCCAAGTTACTCTGAGAAATTTGCTGCTTTTTCTGCTCTCCCCATAAGTCACCACCTCCTTCTCATGAGCTGGCAGATGATTGAAACCGAGATGAGATTTTCAAAGCATTGAAATAATATTTAGCACTCTAATTATGTTTTTGTAGGTGCTAGTGATAATAATGTAATATTGATTCATCAGATCTGAGACTGAAAAGCTCAGCAAGTCAGCAAGATTGGGAAATGCAAAATGATTTTTAAAGGCATCCCGTTCTCCTAACCTGTAATAAAATACTAACTTAAAAATTGTGATTGTGGAGCGATAGTTATTATTTCCACACACTCTTCCCTAAATGAAAACTTTAAATAGCAAGATATAGATTTGTATATGGCAGAATTATGCTAGAGCAATGTTCTAGCAAGGAGGGAAAAAAGAAGAGTGAAAACAATTCATGCTAAGCTAGAATAAAAGGAGAGCTGAATGAAGTCCCATCCCTTCCAGCCTTAAGTGGTGCAGGTAGGATGATGGGGTAAGTGAGCATGCAATGTTGGAGAACAGAAGACTGAGGTCTGGATTGCTGCCTTGCTGGCTTTATTTATTTTTTTTTTTTTTTGAGTCCTCGCTAGTGTTTAAATTATTTTATTTTTCTGTGGCTGCTGCTGTGGAATACATTAGCTACTCATGGGCATTGAGATCCCAGGAAGGGCACTGGTCTAGAGGAAATTTGCATTAGCCAGTGTGGTTGAGGGTTCATGTCAACTCTGCAGCTGAGAATATGGTTATTTAGTGAGGGACAAATTCCTGAGGCTACAGAACCTCAGAAATTGTTAGAATTCCTGCCATCGTGCACACACCTATTCCTTCTCTGCTGGAAATACTGAGGCAGTCCTTCCACTGAACATCAGCAGACAACACAAGAGGTTCTTTGGAGGTATCATGGACAGCTTAGCTTTGGGTTCCAGACAGAATCAAGGGGAAGAGGAGCTGGGGGACAAGATCCCCAAAAGGTCACAGAAAGAAAGGCCACTGCATCCCTGTTCTAACAGCTGCCGGCTGCACAGGTGTGACGAAGAGATGTCAAATGTCTGGAGGTCCGCGTGAAGCAGCACACAGGGCACGGGGAGCTCAGCCAGATGAGCGCTCCTCACCTGAGGCAGCTCCGTAACTGCCGCTGCCAGTCGCGTGGCTGAACAGGTCTGGCTGCCTGCAGTCAGTATTCCCCGGGCTTGCACGGTTCTCTTCCTTAATGCTCTCTAATGGATAAATGCCAACGCAATGCAGTAGATAAATATGTGCTACCAGTACTATTGACACTGAAGATCAAGCATTCATACCGCAGGCTTATTTTCCTCATTTGCTTACTTACTCAGCTGCAGAAAGAAAAGAAAAGGGAAGAGGTGCAAGAGGCAAAGTGCTTTTTTTGGAGGAATAGCAGTAGTAATAACAAATCAGCCTAGTTATTGAACTGTTCAAAGCTGTCAGAAGCTAATAATTTCCTGTTGTTTTCGATGGCAGATTGGGAAGGCAATCTATTCCCTCTTCTAGTCTCTTGTTCTTGAGAGAGCTGATCCTTTCAGCAGAGAATTTGAGTGATAAAACTCATAGAGGCTTCAAAAAGATCAAATGCAGATGCTGATGGAATCACAGAGGTGACATCCTGACGTTGGGGTAGGCATTGCATCTATTTAAGAGAAAATCATGCAGCCATCTGACGAGCTATAGAGTCACTTCAGTTGCCTTTTCCTAGAAGAGGGGCTGCAGTATGTAAAATCCAAAAGCTGTTCAGCGGTTTCATCAGGGATCTAACAAGCAGTTTACAGAAAGAGTTTGAGTTTGCAGAGCTGATTTTAAACAGATTTATGGTTTATTTGTTTTTTCAAGTTCTAGTTACTGCAGGAAACCATTGCTCAACTTTTTTAATGACAGCGAGTGCGTGCACATAAGCAGTTTTCCTCCCTCGATGCCCTGTGCTTTTGTTACTGCAGGCAGACAGCTGAGATGTGCAAAACCCTACTGTCGTGTTCTGTGAAGTACTCACAAAGGCAGAATGCTTATGCATTTCACCTCACACTATAATAAGAAAACAGCAGAGACAAATAAGGCTGGGAAAAGCATGATGTGTACATAAACCCCAGTCTAAAACATAACTGCTCGGTCAGATCTTTTGCGAGCAATGGCTTCAGCTCGGTATCTCTGGTAACAGCATCCATCTCTGCACACAACTAGCTGGTAGATGAGAATGGGTTTGGATGAGTAAATAAGTGTTTCTCCCTTTTCTAACAGGTACACAAGAACAAGTTTGAATCGAATAATTATAGAGCAAACTGTAGCCCAGTAGGCTAACATGAAATAATATCGCTTCAGAAACCCTACATCTTGTTCATAAAAATTTCAGAATTTGGCTTCTCTTATTAGACAAAATGTTGCAAATGGCAGCCTGGATGTAAGGCAGCACGAACAAAAGTTTGGAGACCTTTAACTCTGGAGTTTTATTTCGAGTGCATACTGAACTAAGAAACTTGCTGAACTTGTGGTCTGAGTTTAAACGGGAGGAGGGACGCAGATGGCTCCTGTGAGATGGTGGTTCTCCAGAAGTTTTCTTTCTATGCTAACTTTACAAATGTAGCTAGGATTTTATATATAGTTATCATATGAAATGCAACATGGCTTGTGAAATTTAAGCAGCTCTTGGCCTAACCTCCGAAAGACTGATTTGGTTTAGCTAAACCCTGCCAAGTCAAGAGTTGATATGAAGGCAATTACCAAGCCATATGTTGTCCTCTTCTGAACACAAACAGAAACCTTTTTTTATAACACAGCCCCTGCTCTATCACGTGCTGCTTCCCAGGAACACAGCCCAGTCTTACACCGGTGGTTGTTTCCCCTTTGGCTGTGCCCACCTCTGCCCGCAGACCCCAGCGTGCTGGCTGGCTCCCCTGCTCTCCTTTCAATCGTGCTTTGAGGCTTGGCAGGCACGGCAGCCTCCACGCATGTCCAGCTCCCCGGGCGAGGTGCCGCCTGAGCCATGGCCTGTCGCACAGGGAAAGGGGAAGGACGAAGGTGTAATGGTCAACGGCAGCGACCACTGCCTGTGTCCATAGGTCATGAGGTCCCAGGGTGCAGTTCACAAGTATTAAAAAGTTATGCTGATGGTTATGGAGGAAGCCAAACTGGCCTATAGTCTGGAATAACCCAACAGATGAAAACGATTTTGATTCTGTTGTGCTCTGAGCTTTAGGGACCGTATATTGCTAGCATCAGGTAATAAGAGAAATGTGATAGTTTTCTTAATACTTTATGTGCAGGGAGTTCAGCAAGCTGTGGACAAGTCTCAGGAAACAGGCAGAGAGTGCGTGTCTCATGCAAAGCAAATTTTTTTACTGGGAAACTATTTTGACCAGCTACCTGTAACCCAGGAATCTCAGATGCAGAATTACTTTTCAGAAGTGCTTTTGACAACTGTTTTCTCCCCGGTGTAAAAAAACATGCTGAAAATGGTGGCATATGTCATTTGTGCCTTTAGGGATTCATTACAACTCAGCTAACACTTCCTGCCACAGATTCCTTCAGAGGTAAGCCAGTTGCTGAGAAAGGCAGTAGTAGGAACTCATGGGGCTTACAGGCATTTGCAAACTTATAGAAATTAGAGAAAGAAAGCAAGAAAGCAAGCAAGCAAGCAAGAAAGAAAGAAAGAAAGAAAGAAAAGCATGTAGTCCTTCCCTAGGGAGAAATGTAATATTGTTCTTCTCTGCTGCTTTGTACAGCTGAGATTTTATTGTTCATTCATTTGCAAAGAGACACATGTACTTTCCCATGAGGCTAGAAAGAATCCACAAAGCCCCTCCATACATATACCTTTCAAAAAAGCCCATACTACCATGCTACCACAAAACCTCAGCAGAAACACTATCATTCTGAAGTCGCACGCAAAATTCAAAATTGTATTTAACATAGAAGATTGTTCCACTACCATGTACTTCTAGAAATCAACCTGGTGATGGTAAGGATGCAGGTGCAGAACTTGGAGGGCTAGGCTCAGTCTTCAGCATTGCCCAGATTTTCTGCCTGACCAGGAATAAGTTCCAATCTTAAGCTTTTTAATTTTTAAATTGGGATGATGATACTTCTGAATCTCCTGCAAGTGCTCTGCAACCATGTTGCAGGTATGGGCGAAAATTGGAAGTACCTCTTACCGGTTCCTCTCCTCTCCTTTCCTCTCCCCTCCTCTCCTTTCCTCTCCCTCCCCATCCTAATTGCAAGACCATCCTTCCTTTGCAGGTGACTGAGTATGCCAACGTGCAGTTCACTGTCAGTAAGCAATACGTGGTCTTTAGCGCTGCGGAAGGTACAATTGCTTTAAACTTATGGTATAAATCCCTTATATATATATATATCCCGGCCCAGGACTGCCAAAATGGGTTTTGCAGTGAAGGAGTCATTTGTCTGCCACAGTACGGGGCCTGGGATGTGAATTCAAGCTTGCTGCACACCCTCCATCTAAATATGCTGCTGGTTGCAAAAGGAGAGGAGAAGAAGGCAGGGTCTGATGATAGGCATATCACTCCCCAGAAGAACCTCTAACTCCCTGCAAAACTAAAGACACATTATGTCTCATGTTACAGGAAATACAGGAATACACACTGATGCATGCATTCAGCGTGTAAATAACTTACAATGCCAGCTAAATAAAATATTGTCCTATATAGTTATGGTGCAGTTTAAAATTTCTTCTTTTATTTGAGAGCTTGAAACAAGCAATCTTCAATATCTGTTGTCCTACTGATTTTAAAATCAGATGCTTTCCAACATGTTTATTATTTTTCAAAGACTGTAAATAATTACTGTTTGAGAAGATTTATCAATGAATCTTAAGTTAGGGAAATGCATTTTTGGTCTATATCTCCAGACAGATGATGAGAGATAGCTGCATAGATATTTAAAGCAAGGAAGGGCCATTCTGATCAAGTAGTCAAACTTTATGCATATCTCTAAGCACAAAATTTCACCTGATAATCCCTAAAGCAGAGGGAATTATTTTTCCTTGCTATACTAGCAAACACTATTAGGCCTAAGAACCTCTGGTAGAATTTGCGCGTATCTTCATGAAAGACTTTGCATCTCAATTTAAAGACGATTTAAAGATGAGACTTGGTTCCCTGGTGCCAGCCCCTGGCGCTGCTGCAGGCGAGCAGGGCAGGATAATTAGCAGAAAACGCGACGGTTCTTCCCCTTACGCACCACATCTTTAAATGGAGGAGCCTCTTCTGGAAGCTCGGGACCGGGCAGAAATATGCCCTCTTTTCTTTATCTCTCTTGCCTGCTTCCTTTCTCTAAAATGTAATTGATACGAAAATGCAATTTTTCTTTGTTTGCTGCACTTCAAATGCCCGTCGTGTCATAGCCCTGTTGCCACTCCACGCACTTCACGAAAATCCCTCCATCATCCCTCCTGTACGTCTTCCCACGGTCCCCGCAAGCCAGCAGCCACAGGGGAAATATATCCAAGTAGCGAGAGGGTCCTCTGCCGCGCCGGGGCCGTGCTGCCGTGCCGGGGACCCGACACAGAAACGCTTTCCCGCGCTGCCGCTGCGGCGCTCGGCCACGTCTGGGGCGGCAGCGGGAGCGTGCGGCCCCGGGCCAGGCGGGGGGCACCTGGCAGGCAGAGGTTTGCAGATGATGAGCTAACCGAGCTTCAGCGATGCTAAATCGGGGCATTTAAAGTAAGGTGACACACAGTCATGCTTCGGGGAGGGGAGGAAAAAAATCGTTAGGTGATTCCAGATTAGCAGAAGAAATCGGTGAATTAAAAGCGTGGCTTTAAAATGCCACTTTGTATGCTCCGTGCGGGAAGCTGCGTCCTGCTCTCCCATCCATTTTATAGTACAGTAATCCCATTGACTTCGCTGTAGTTTTTCCTGATTTACGCTCACCTGAGGTAAACACAAAGCCCCGTGTCTTTCCAAGACATCCATCTTTGTTTGTGGAGAACTACTTGTGAGAGAAACAGCTCAGCCATGCGTAAGGGGAAGTCATAATCTGACTGCAAGATCTGCAGTGGCACGTTGTATTATTAGCTCCTGCGTAGCCAGTTTTATAGCACAAATGAACTGAAATGTGCCTTTTATTTTTCTCCAGCTTTAGAGAAACTGGGTTTTAAAGCAGATAAAATTAATGTCAATAATCTAGGATACGAGGTTTTGTATTTTGCTCATATTTTCACTGTGTATGAAAACTTGTGCTGTCCTCGTACATTTTCTGCAATGAATTTGAGCTGTGCTGGTTAAATGGGAAAATACATTCCAAAGATGTTAAAGACTCTCTTTTCCAGAGACCTTGGTTTTATTCCCTTCCCAAGGTCCTAAGCTAGGTTATAGCCTTCGCTGCCAGCAAGATCTACTATATAGGTTTTGAGCTCTTTAAGACAGAGTCTGGTTTTAGCGAATCACATTTTCTCCCTTGGTGTGTTTCTTTTGCTTCCATTTGCGAACATGGGAGGAATGTAAAATTATATACCCTGTGTATGTGCTATTCTAAATTGATGCTGGTTTAGGATGCACTCAAGAATGATGCTTTTCCTGCTGTACGCAGTGAGTGTACAAACCTGCCCAAAAAAAAATATTTTTTTGATTTACAAAAATTAGAGATTACAGTCACTTAGGTTTCTTCTTTATTATACCAGCGCACTTTAGCTTGTGATCCCGTAATGAGCTGAAAAATATATTATGTATTATTTTATTTTAATTCAAATGAGTTTTCATACATTCACCCTCAGAAAAGATAGAAAAATATAGAAATGCTCCAGCACCACCTAAATAGCCAATAAAAAAGCTTTAGATTTTCTTCACTTGGAAATTTCTGGTTAATGGGGATGATCTGCACATTGTACACTGTAATTGCACAGCCATTTCCACTTCCTGGGATCAGGAATTTCTCAGGTTGCTCCATTCTTGCTGCACAGAGCAAACTGGAAGTGGTGTTGATGACATACTTCTGCTTTCTTTCTCCTGGAGCTCTGAGCCGTGTAACGTATCTGTTCCAACTTTTCCTCCTTGACCCTGACATGACCCTGCTTCCCCTTGCTGCAGACACCCGTGCCAGCAGTTTCCACCTTGCACGTTGAATGCTTGTGGTTTCCTCTGAGCAGTAGTAACCTCCCACTTTCTTCCTCTACACGGTCTCCCTTTCCTCGCTCCGTACTCACTCAGGGTGCATAAATGACAGTGCTCCAAGGTGGTGAGTTCTTTGCTTGTCTTATCGATGCTTTGATACAATTCTTCTACGTTATCATCATCTTATACATGATGAAATATACATAGCTGTACAGGAAGTTCACAAGAGACTAATTTTAGACTTTATACAGTTAATCTATCCTTATACATTCATTTTGCATTTCACTCTCAGAGGTAATTTCATGCCATTGCATGTAGCAGTTTCATTGGAAAGCTGTACGAATAGTAGTGGTACCCATGTTTTGACCAATCGACCTATGCTAAGGGTTTAAGGATTGTAACACTGTAATGTCAACTCAGTTTTCACAAAGTCATTCCTTTCACCAAGAACCTTTGGGAATATCTATAACTTTGGGATTTTGCTTTGTAATTCTTTTCTGTTGGAAAACATAAGTCAATCTAAATTCTAGAGAAACTGAGCAAAATTAAGCCTCAGATTGATATAAAAGGAGATAACACTGCTATGGGATACAGCAGTGGGGTACAGCTCACCTTCCATGATTCTGGATTATTGCAGATGTTAATTTATACTGTATCTCATTTTTCTTTTCAGAAATTTCCTTTCTTTAAAAAAAATCTAAAGTAAAACATAATGAAACAGTCTGTCTATTCAATAATAGATAATTCAAGTTAAATATCAGTAGTCCTTCCTGCATGAACCTCTGATTTCTTATGTGTACTAAATTTCTTTAGATTCCAGAGTTGGAAAATGCTCAGAACTTTCAAAAATATAGAAACAGACTAAGGCGCCTTCCTTTAAGTGCTTACTTTTGAAAAATGTGTCCCCCAAGTATAAATATTGGTCACAAATCTGGTACAGAAAATGTACCCCTATCACTCTATTTCCTTTACTGGCTTTAGGTCAGGCCCTACATTTCTCTTCGTGTGCAGCCTGACAGTGAGTTGTAACGGTAAGACTAATTATAATAATAGATGCAATAGTGGCTTTTCACCACTGGATGGATTTTTCAGTAACTTATTGAGGTCACTAATTCCTTTCATGCAGGCTATGAATAGAAGTGATTTTCCAACACTAACCTAGAAGAAAAATGGTCTGTTATCTGTTATCAATTTATAAATCTATGTCTTCCAGTTCTTGCAAAGTGACTGATAGTCTATTTGAAAAAAAGAGATGTACTGCATACAGAATCAAAGGCATAGATTATATTTATACTTCATAATATCACTTTCTGTACACTAAAAATAGTACTAATAATTCCCCTGTTATAATTTCCAGCTACAGAAATTGCAAAGACATGTGTTTTATTTTAAACATAATATAACACAAGAAGACTCTAATCAAAGTGCATTAGCCTTTTACAAATCAGAATTACTGGTAGTACAGAGTTCTGAAATACGTGATTCTCCTGACATCTTCTCCGATGGCTCAGTGTCAGCCGGTAGTTTATCAGTATTTTGGTGCAGCTGGGGCTGACCGTGCCTATTTGAGCAAGGTGCTACCTTTGGGCATGCTAGAGGACAGAAGTACGTATGCATCCTTTCGGTATGTGTGTGACGGTCAGTTTGGGAAGTAATTGGTTGCCTGTAGGGACCAGAAGCAGTATGACATGAGGATTGCACTTAAGAACAAATACCTGTCCCTCATGGCCAGTGGGACTATTCCTGGAAGCACAACATCAAGATTTAGGAGAAGCAATTGGCAGGGTGCCAGCTTGTCTCCTGAATCGTGCCATATGTGGGCCAGATTTTCTGTGCTCTGTAATCTTCAAAAAAGGAATTTTAAGAGGTATTTTATCTGCTTTTGCAGTGATGACTGACTGGGCAGTACATTCCAAACTGAAGGGCTTTATGGTTAAGTAAAAGGTCTTTCTTGTAAATCTAAGCAATTGCCTACATATTTGACTTCAGAGATTTCACTGGAAGCTAGCTTAGACAGAACAGAAAAAAGTGAGACAAAAAATAAAAACGTTAGCAAGTGTATCTGTAATCTTTCTCCACAGCATTGTCTAGAGTCTGTTCAAGGTAAGACTTTATCGGGGGAAAGGAGGTTGTCCTTCCTCTGCTATCTGGTGACCATTGATCTTAGGACACTCCTGTCTGTGCCTAAAGGCAGTAATAAAGAGCATTATAGTATTATTACTACTTTTTATAGCAGCAAGGACTATATAAAGATTATGGAGGGAAATGTAGGCTGTTAGCACGTGGGTAACAGTCAGTATATCTGAACTGCTTTTTGAAGGGCATCTTAAGACCAGAGTTAAGACTGGCTGTGCTGGCCATCCAGATAGCCAGGTAAACCCTTGGTGCAGGTACAGCCTATCCTTAGAAGAAAATGTGCTTGGGCAACACTAGAAGGAAAATGTGGCATTGGGACACTGTTTAGGTGGCTTAGTGTGCTGCCAGAGAGCAGAAAACAACATTACAATCCTCCTGTCCTTCTCTTCATACAAGCTCTTGAAAGCTCAATTATTAAAGTCACAAATAATATTCACTGAATGCCACTTTAAATGTTATTTTAAAAAGACAACTTGCAATATTTTTAATACGAAGAAACCTATTGGAAATTATTTTTAATAAAAAGTAAATCTAAAATTCATGCTTAATCTTTGAGATGCAGAAATTATTGTACTGCCTGTGTTCTGAACACAGTTATACTTCCTTTCTAGTGAGACACTAAAAATAGCCGTGGCTGTAATGTATGTCATAAGTCATAAATCAATAAGAACGTTCTGTAGGACAGCCTATTGATTTAGCGCAATTAAAGTAAAACATTTATTTTGGACTTCTTGAGTGTGTGAAAAGGGTAGCACTTTTGTCAATGCATTGTATTTCGGTTGTAGGGTTTGTTCAGTGCTAGTCTGGTTATATTAAAGAAGGATATTCTTTACTTTGCGTGTTTGCCTATCTTAAGAAAAAAGGAGGTCTGGCTAAGAGGGAGAAGCTAGGCACTAAAGAAATGTGTTTAGTCAAATCTGTTTTTAAAGAGGATGACTAATGACAAATTCTTCATTTAAAGTGCAAACATAACAATTTTTTCAGGTGCGAGGCATCAGTGACAAAAGTATGTCTGCATAGTGTTTACAGGCTCAATGTACAATTGAAATGTGGCAGCATAGAGGAGTTTGCAAATGTACTAATCTAACATCTTGTTTTGAAAAAAGCGAGAGGATCCACTGACACCATGTGGAAAACTTGGAAAGTGCCTTCTTAAAAAATAGTTTCCAGCTTGATAGCTTGTTATATCTCTTTCTTTCTGATTCATCCACTGTTAATAGGAGAGGGTGAAGAGGGAAAGGTACTCCATGAGATCGCAGTCTTTTAAAGGTGGAAATTCCATTCCTTGTGCTTAAGCCACGTCTGCCACAAAAGGCCATGGAGTAGGGATGACTGTGTTGGATTGAAAGAACTCATGTCAACAAAGTCATACTGCCTGGTCCGCAGACCTGAGCGCCATGGGAGGCCATTAACAGCAGAACAGATACTGCTTTGAGGAAAAAAATGGGCAGAGAGGTATTGAGCATATCTGCATGTATTATTTGTCTGATCACAACAGCTAACATGTCTCATTGTGGGCCAGGTCCCCAGCTGTAGGGCCCAAACTCTGTAAATACAGACAAAATATGTTCCTTATCTTTTGGGGAGTGGGAAAAAACACCAGTATTATCTTCCTTCCTCAGTACTTCTTTTTCCATCTGATGATAATGTTTCTGAGAATAAATCTTCCTCCTCACCTAATTTCATGTCGATGTTTAGACCATCACATTATGTAGAATAGGATTTAGTATTACCTTTAGAAAGAGAATATTATTGGATGGCAAATGAACTACAGGCAAGCTACAACAGGAGGGAAGGACACTCCTCCGGAATTAAACCTGTTTTCACTCAATCTTCCTGGAGATAAAAATATCCCCAACAGCGTGCTAGGTGAGACAAGAGGCACAGATGCACAGAGAAAATCACTCAGAGACATTGTTGTCTCTAAATAGAATGGTTTTGAAAGCACAGAAACACTAACATCTTCCTAATGGCACAGTGTCTAATGAAAAATGTTCACCATAGCTGTCATAAGTAAAACTTTTGTTCCTTTTCTTTAAAGGATATGTTTAACAGATTCATGATGTACCATTGTTTTTCATGACAAAAACATGTGAGTGGATTTTTGAAAGATTTGTTGAGACATTCAATTCAGCTGCGAAAGGAAAATCTGCATTAAAAATTCTGTGACTTCATTGAACTTTTTCTTCAATGAAATGTTTCTCTTTTGCTCTAGTGTATGTGATATGTGCTTTAAACTTAGATTTTCTTTCATTTTCTATGTAATTATTTAAATTGTCTGCTTTCATTATTGAACTCATTCACAATTAAATGTGACCCATTAGGGTCTTCTACAGTGCTGTCATTAGCAAGTCTGAATGGTTTGATAACTTCTATGCAATTTTTGTTTATTATATTCTTATCTTGTCCTATATTTTATTTAGAATAATTATTATTAAGTTCCTTGAAGAAAATGTGTAATTAATAAAATACGTTATGGAGCACCAAACATACCCACAGATGTGTTGATCCATTCTCATAATTTCCAGTTTATTTTCAATAACTTTGGTTCTTAAAGGGAAATCTATTTGTTACAACTCAGCATTATTTAAAAGAAAATGCTACTTAATGAAGGAACCTGATAACATTTATGAAGATAAACTGAGAAATAATTTGTCATTTAGGTCAACATTTCACAAGTAGCCTAGCAGAAGCTAATGACGAAAAGTGGTTATACACATATAAAATGCAATCACAGACTTAAGAGGTGCCCACAGATGTCCAGTATCTTATGCGAGATGAGTGAACAGTCTCTGTGTAATATTAAGGTCTAACCAGTCCCAACAGATTTTGGTGCTTATTTCTATGCAATGTATCTACTGCTTATTTAAGGAGAGTTCTATCAGTCTGTTAGTGCTCAGGTGCCCACAGCATGAAATCATCTGTAGGAGTCTCAATAAGCCTGTGATTGAAGGAGCTGTGTGATAAAATAGCATCTTGTTTTTTAAGGTGTATTTTTGTGTAACAGCAATGCGAGTTCTGATGGACTAATGTTACGACATTGTGACGTTCACACTTTTCAGTGACCCTGTTTTGTTTCCATTTGGGCTCCAGTCCTCCAAATGTTGGGTATTTGGAAGGACACCTACACCTATCCTTATTTAAAGACTTAAGAAGTCCTCACAGGTCCAGAAGCCTGTCCATATGTGGGCAACTGCAGAATCAGGGCCTTGTTGAACAAACCAAGGACTTAAATGAACAAGCATTTCTTTTATAAAATACAATATTCACTTTAAAAAAATGAGAATTTTAAGACTGCATACATTTGTGGTGCTCAGAGTTGAAGACACTAAGGAGGAGATCATCTTTGTTTTGCTGCACACAATTCTTATTTATAATTGTTTTGGTACATTTTCTTATTTATATTCCCTATTTTTAGTAAGCTGTTTTTTTCTAGAATATTACCTATTGTTGATCTGATCTTCAAAAGATTATCAACTTTTCATTTTTCTGGTAGGTTTTAACTTACATATTGCATTTATAGCTCTGTTAAAATACAAATTCCAGGTGAATTGGTAAACGATACTGCAGTAGTTGTCAAGCCCTTGTGGCATGACAAGCATTTCCTCCATAACCTGTAAGATATGGAAATGCTAAAAATCTTTATAAGCACTTCAGTAACACCAGCGTTGAAGAGTTTTGTTGGTTATTGTCTGTGCAAGTTTGCCAGACAAGATCCACTTGGAGACCTGCTGCTTACGTCTCCTTATCACTGCTACGTAAGGAACTACTCATTGGTCCTCATGGGTTATTTAGGGAACTTGGGCTTTTGTTATAGAAAACAACTAAAATGTGAGCAGGCAACCAAATCCTATGACTACATAGAAAATGCCATGTGGTATTATGAAAAAATATAGGCTGGATTTCTCTAGGGCCTTAAGTCCTACACTGTAACTTAATATTTAAGATATTCTCACTTGTAATACAGCAGTATAGAAAGTAATATAACCTCAACTATTTAAAAAAACACAGCTTTTTCCTTTTCCTGCTTCAGTTGAAACAGTGTGTTATGACACATTAAGTAACTTTAAAAAGCCTCAGGCAAAGGATATGAAAGAGGTTCCACTTACCACCAGTATTATTTCCATCTAAAAATATCTGATTAAATGGTAGGCAGAGAGGGTTTGAAGGACAGCTGACACTTTTTGTGTCAGTTGCATAGGTTAGAATTAAAGCAAGAGTCATATAAGTTTGTGCAGAAGACGGGGCACTTCAAACCAATCGGAGGCATAAAGTTTCTCTGCGCCCTTTTACCAATTACCTTTCAATTTTTTAGCAGAAACCCTTTCCCACATCCCCATTGAATTCTCCAAACCCCACTTTCCCTTTTTTCAGATGTCTATAAGACTTTGCTGTTTTCTTTCTTGTGTTGCCTGCCTGTGTTGGACGGAAAAGGAAGTTTAACTCCTTCAGTTCCTTTTAGCCCACAGCTGCTTCCTCTTCAGCAGCTGTAATTATGACCTGTAGGAACATCTCCCCCTCCATTTTTCCTTGGATTGGTCACACCAATTTTTCAGCCTCCTTCCCCTCACGGTGTGCTCTAAGACATACAGAAAAAGAGGAGGTACCTGATATTGCTGGAACGGAATGTATCAGTACACTGAGGGATCCAAGGTAGCCCACTCTGCCTCTAAATTCATTGCAAACCTTGAATCTCCATCTGGAAACAACCAGATGATTTTTCAGGCAAGACCACGATTTCACATTTGGAGTGGCTCTGGTCACCAAGTAGTAGGCTGTCGTCTCTTGGTGGCTGTGGAGCTTATGTTACACAGATTCCAGCCATCTAAATTCCTCTAAAGCTTTCTGCATCTGTGTTGATGTGCGCGGTCAGGAAAAGTGATATCCTTATCCACAATTCAGATACACACTGTTTTTAGGTGGTTCTGGGTTTTAGTATGTTGTTCTGTATGTCAGCCCTGACAGACCACTTCCAAAGATGAACAGATTTCTGTTTTTTTTAGTTTCTGTAGCCCAAATAAGTTCATGGAAGATTAGCATTCAATGTGAAAAACAGAAAGGAGATAACTCTTTGTCATGCTATTATTGGAGCTGGACATTGGTTTCAAGTTGCTATTCTTCATATTGCTTCTGAAAAAAAATTTGCAAATAAATTAGGAAAATTGCAGTAGAAAAATATGCTGAAAAGGTTTCTGCACATCTGCTTTCACTAGTGACTGATTTCAATAATTAGTAGCAAACATACAGGTCTATATTTGTGCCTTCAGATATCTGTGTTTAGCCAAGTATTAATTAATTAAAAATGAATATTATTATTCATATTGACTTTTGGCAATATTTTCCTTAATGTATTGGTAACGAATGAGTAAAATCTGAAATAGGAATGGAAACTCTTATGACTTCTTTACTCTAATGAACTTCATTTTATTATTTTGAAACCACTAGTACCAATATTTTGAGACATTGGAAAAACTGAGTTTGAGTGGTGATAAACACACCCGAAATCAGGGCCCAATTTAATGTTCCTGTATATAGGATCAGGTATCTGAAAACATAGGTTTATGTTTAAATATGGCCAAATCTGTTATAAACTGATAAAGCTTGTAGCTCCCATGTTTTGCCAACCATGCAGAATTAGTAAAAATTTTTGAAATTGGCTTAAAGTAATTCTTGGAAAATACTTTTTCTTTATAGAATTCTTTTAAGGCTGGCCGTTGTATATGCAGTGAGATCTGAGCCTGATGATACTTTGTGTCAGTGGGGATGGCTCAAGTGCACAGTTTAATCTTATCAAAGGAGGGTTTCAAGGAAGGGTTGTTTGGTCCCTCCTGTCAGATTTGTGCATCCCCAGGTCATCCAGCAGCTGATGTTTGATCCAGAGCAGGTACGCAAGTGCATTTCTGCTGATACAGCAAGAGGAAACACTACTGAGTATATGCTGGCTTTAAGGCAGGTTAGACTTGCAGAAAGACACCTGGGCAGCCAACGCCTGATCTGGGAAAAAAACCCTCCACTAGAATTTAAGCCATCAGAAACATTTTGACACATTTGAAATGACAATTTGTGTGTTAACACAGGATCAGCGCTTTGTGTCTTATTGTTATAGCATGTTTGATCTGGCAATAGGAACCCTAAAGCTCGGTTTAACTTTATCATTGAACCTCACCTGGGAGTCAGCAGAACCGTATACATGGGAGTTTTCTATTTGAAAGCCTAAAGATACTGATATCTGTTTTTTTCACTTTTTGTAATGCCACCAACTTTTATTTTCTGATAGCTGATGTAAACACATTTATACAGTAAGGAAAGAAATTTATAGAAACTGTATTTATCTTCTATTAACCTATTTATCCAATAGACTAAAATTGCTGCAAGTCATTCCAGTCCATTGGATAAGTACATAATTATATATTTAAGAGAGAGAAATAAACATATAGTAGAGGTATCAGTGAGGAAGGTCTTTAGCTGCTGTAAATTGTTACAGATTCCTTTGGAGTACCTTTATAGTAGCTTAAGTTTTAATCAATATTATGCATGTATTTATGGCCCAGACTATTCTACTATTTACATTAAATGAGCAATAATGTTATTAAGGCAAATACTAAAGAGGAAATTTTCTTTAATTGTATTGTGTGCAGAGCAGGTCTTTACCTGTGCTTAATACTATTGATTTTAATGAGAATATCTATGAATTCAATTATTCTTTTCCTTAAATGTTTGTCAGGACTGGATTTTAGATACACCCTAAAGGAGAGATTGTGTAGACTGTATGAAAAGCAATTTTTTACCTCAAATTTTGTTGTAATTCTGACAATTTTGGGTTTCTACACTTAGAAATTAGCCTTCTTTCCTCCTTGTGCATATTTATTGTACAAAAATAATGGGATTCAGCTGATCGTATTCATTGATTTAGTGAGTAAAGTTACTCATTCTTGAATATGACACTCATTAAACATGAAATCCAACAAAGTTAAAATAGATTTTACTGACCACAGGTGAGATATACCCATGAGCCATATTCTTGCAAATTCTTGTTCTCCTTCTGGATTCTTTTTCAGGGATCTTGAGGCAGCTTGTGTTACCTACCATGACATGCCGTTGCTAGAATCTAAAATGAGATGAGTTAATGGCATTGCATTATCTCCTGATGACAAATCCATTAGCATATGTCACTGCTCTCACTTATAATTCAAGTCTCTGCTTGTTTGGTGCTCATTGCAAGGGAAAATCTGCGAGGTTTTATATTTCCATTTCTTTACAAATGTTTCATACAGCTTTATAAGGCTGACCAATACATTCAAATGAAGGACTAATTTGTGTGTTCTAATACCTATACATAGATTTGTCATCCTGAATTATTTAAAATCTTCTTTGCCAGCTGGAATTACCTACAGTATATAATTCATATTTATTATATTAATTACTAATTACATGGGTTTTTTTACTCTACTAAAATGAAAAACTTAGATAACCATTCTATACTTTTTTTGAATAATTTGCTTTACAGCAAGTGTATGCAGTATACAGAGGCAGGATTTCATTGTGTTTTACTCTGTGTGAAAGATACAGGATTGCAGGAAGAAGCTTTAGTGGTTCCTGGTTTTATTGACCCTCCTGGGACAGAGGGCGAGGGATGACAGCGCTGCAGAGCGTGTGAACAGCATTGCGTTCCCTAGGATGGAATGAGTTGGACTAAGCTGGCGCTTCAGGGTGGTGTCACTTACGGCAATCGCTGCTCAAACACAGGGCAGCACTGAACTGGGGAATAGTACAATGGTTGGCAGACACCTTAACCTGTATAGCTGCTGGGTTTTAATTCTGTTCTTTACCTCCTGAAGTCAATGCAATAGACATGAAAGATTTGTACTGAGAATTAGGAAGGAGAGGTTTGTCTGACTTTGGTATGGCAACGGACCAGCAGTGAGGGAGGGCAGGAAATGTGTTCAATGCACAATAGTTGGAAAAAAGCAAAGGGAAGATAAAGTGGGAGAACTGAAGACAGAAATGGATGGATAATTGTCCTGGGTGGAGGCAATAATGAAACACTGATCTTTTGAAGTGAAGATCAGGAATTTGTGAGAAGCCATAGGTGGGGAAGAAATTATTATGGTCAGAGAGTCAGTTAAAGAAGAGGACGTATCTGTAACAACTTAAGAGCAGGGTATAGTTGCTTTGTCAGAATAACAGTCAGTGAAAATAACTACATAAAACTGCACTTAATTTATAAAATAAACAAGTTGAATAGCATACTTAACAAAGAGTACCTAAAAACTGACTACACCAGTGGACAAGGGAAGGGTTACGGACTTCTGTAAGGCCTTTGTCACAGTACCCAACAATATCCTTCTCTAAATTGGAGAGAGATGGATTTGATGGGTGGACTGTTGGATGGATGAGGAACTGGTTGGATGGTGGCATCCAGAGCATAGTGGGCAACAGCTCAATGTTCAGATGGAGAACAGTGACAAGTGGTGTCCTTCAGGGGTCCATACTGGGACCAGGACTCTTTAATATCTTCATTAATGACACAGACAGTGGGATCGAGTGCATCCTCAGCAAGGTTGCAGAATACACCCAGCTGAGTGGTGTGGTTGACACGCCTGAGGAAGATAGGGTGCCATCCAGAGGGACTTGGACAAGCTCAAGGAATGGGCCCGTGTGAACCTCATGAGGTTCAACAAGGCCAAGTGCAGGGTCCTGCACTGGGGCCAGGGCAACCTTCAGTATCAGTACAGGCTGGGGGACGAAGGGATTGAGAGCAGCCCTGCCAAGAAGGACTTGGGGCTACTGGTGGATGAAAAGCTGGACAGGAGCTGGCAATGTGCACTAGCAGCCCAGAAGGCCAACCATATCCTGGGCTTCATCCAAAGCAGCGTGGCCAGCAGGTGGAGGGTGGGGGTTCTGCCCCTCTACTCCACTCTACTGAGACCCCACCTGGAGTCCTGTGTCCAGCTCTGGAGCCTTCAGCACAGGAAAGACATGGACCTGTTGGAGTGGGTCCAGAGGAGGCCACAACAATGCTCAGAGGGATGGAACACCTCTCCTATGAGGACAGGCTGAGAGAGTTGGGGTTGTTCAGCCTGGAGAAGAGAAGGCTCCGGGAAGACCTTATGGCAGCCTTCCAGTACTTAAAGGGGGCTTGTAAGAAAAGAGGGACAGACTTTTTAGCAGGGGCTGTAGCAATAGGACAAGGTGTAATGGTTTTAAACTAAAAGAGACTAAAAGAGGAGAGATTTAGACTAGATCTAAGGAAGAGATTTTTCACAGTGATGGTAGTGAAACTCTGGCCCAGGTTGCCCGGAGAGGTGTTAGATGCCCCATCCCTGGAAACATTGAAGGTCAGGTTGGACGGGACTCTGAGCAACCTGATCTAGTTGAAGAAGTCCCTGCTCATTGTGGGGGAGGTTGAAGTACATGACCTTTAAAGGTCTCTTCCAACCCAAACTATTTTGTGATTCTATGATTCTATGAAAATCAACGGTTTCTTCATAACAAGGTATTTATTTTTTAACAATGTTCTTTGGAGTCTACAAATGGAATAGGATGACCTATATTCACCCTACTTAGCTTTAAGCATTTAACTGATGCATTAAGTTAGAGCAAATACCAAAGTTCAGTAATTCATTGTTATTTAATAAAGCAGTCATCTTCCAGGAAGTACCTAAACTCCTTACAATTTTCCAGGAAATAAAATTCTTAGCGGGAAGAATTTGCACTCCTAGCATATGTGATTAATTTTTAGTGTCTTCATAGGTATGCATATTATATAAACTTTTGTTTTCATTATATGAATTCTTGCACAATGTTTCCTGTTTTATAAGATTTATTGCTAAAGTTATGGCCCCGTTTTTATTAAATACCTACCAACATAAAGATACACAGATAATTTAGCCGTCATCATCTGCCAAAGTCCAATTTACACAACCTCAAAATTTAGCACATGCAATTCAACTTTTTTCCCTGCCCAGTAAAGGCCTTCAGGCAGAGAGAATACAGCAGTGGTGACATTTCTTTCATTGTTATTCAGCTATTGTCCCTTGCGTTATTCTTTTACGCTTTTCATTTTCCCTCTAGTTCTCTTTCTCTCATTTTACAATAGGAACTGATAAGAACTCTCCATTTTAGGGAATCATGGCATAGTTTTTTCAGGGCTGACCATGCAGTCTTTAAATTAATTGGCAATAGTTAATGATCTGCTTTTTCCCAGTTGGGTTAAAGCAATCTGCACTGCTTAAGCTTATCATATAGGGCAAACACAGCATCATAATTGCAAGAGAAAATTGCAGAATGGCCTTAGACTGCAGGCACAAAGAAGGCAGCTTTCTATATCTCCATCCTGATATCTTCAAACATTTAAATAATAATTTTGACCTTTGGACCATAGGGGGTTTATTTGTTTTTTTAACTTGTTCATTGTAGATTAAGTTTTTGTTCCATTTATGACTCTGATTTTCTTCTTACAAGTTCAAGATATTAGCTGCTTAGGAAATAACTTGTTATTTAATATTCTACAGCTAGAAAATGAGTAATTAGGCTTCCCTGGAAGTACTCACAAAGGAAAAAAACCCTTACTTCCACCATTTTATGTACAGGGAGGTCAAGGCAGAAAGGTGAATGATTTCCATCATATCATGCTCCATATTTCCATGCTGTGGCCTCATACACAGGACCTAAGTAATATTTAACTGCCTTAAATTTTGAAGTTTTTCTGAAGATATCTAGTATTCATCTAATTCTGTCTAAAATGGGTTTACGTACACTCGGCCTTGCACGGTGCTGTGTAAACTCTTCACTCACTGACTTTGGTAGCTCAGCATTTATTAGATGAAATCTTTCTAATTATAAATGGGAAATGAGTCAGGCTGTTCCAGTCATGACAAATGAACCTGATTAAACATTTTGTGTCAAATATAGCACAGGGGAAAGGAAAGTTAAGAGTAAGTGGACTGAAGGGCAGCAAAATTACCAGGAACGGTGCTCGTTCACTGCAGGGAGGTAGCACTGCGCCGCAGCGCCAGCGCTGCGAGCTTAGGGGGAGAATTACGAAAATGGTACCACCTCTGCTCTCCACTGGAAATCAGCCTGGCAGCGTCTGTATTTAGCTTTCTGGCCTCCAGATATCTTCTGAGCTTTGTGTGTTTTTTCTGTACACGCCTCAAACTTTAAAGGTGAACTGAATGACTCCTGGTGACCTGCTCAGACCTCGGCTGGAAGGTTCATGAATTTTCTGCTAGAATTGCCGACGAGGTCCTCACGCAAGCTTTTGAGCAAAAGCTAGCTGTGGCGGATGAATAAAAAAGGAAAATATTAATAATGGAGAGAATTTTAATCTATGCCATATTTACACTATATTTTAATTTATTCTGAGTCTTGAATGTCTGATTTTATTACTGTGCATGGTTATTAAAGCAGGTTTTTTTAATCTGATGAATTTCTACTTACATTTCTGTCTGTGAACGTCTGTTTTAGAGTATTTCTCTTGATTAAGAAAGCCACATTGTTTGCTTTTAAGCTTTCCAGGGAGTTCTGATATATATTGGCAAATAAGGGGAAGAGAAAAAGAAAGGGCAAGTATGTTTTACTGTTTTGTAGAGATTTAACAAATAGAAGATTTTTCTGTTGCATAGATTAAAATTTATAGAGCTGTTGGAAAATGTTTGGTCCACAGGACCAGAATTTTGATTCCTTGCTGGTATTGTTTGCTGTAAGATTTTTTGCCGTAGCTACATTGCAAGTTTCAATATGCAACATATATTTAGTATGGCCACTAGGGGAAAACTGCAAAGCTGGCAATTAGCATCTCCCATGTTTCAAATGAAATATCAATAGCGCAAAAATCTGCAGTCCCACAAGGAGCCATCCATGAGCTTGACTCTGCATACACCGTTAAAGCATTGAGGCTATGCAAGGGCTGCAGAATTAAGCATTTGTGTCAGGATCAGGCATGGGAGAATGCAATGGATATGTGGGAGCCTTTGACATTTAGCCAGTCTCTAGCATTTTCTTGACCCGACCGCTTGAGAAGCCACTATAAATTGAGTTGCGTGATGAAGAAAATGCAGTTACATACTGTGCTCCATGACGCCATGCTTTTCAGCGGGGCTTGTTTTGGAGAGCAGGACATGCTGCAGGACAGCCTCCAGCCTTGCCTGCCTCCACAGCCTCACATCCCTGCACAGCTCATCAGCAGGTTGGTGGGATCTCATAACAGGAGAGGGACCATAGAGCTGCACAGAAAGCCTAGGAGATGCCAAATGATGAGATGTGTCATAAATACTTCCTGTGTTTTGACAGGGCTGGAATATGAGTACAAGAATAATGGTTTTCTTCACTGATCACATCTCCAACATGAGCTTCATGGCACATCTGAATGCGTTGAGCCGTAAATATTATCTGTGGCCATTAAAACATTCAGACTTATTTCTAAGGTAGCCACAGTGTTTGCTTCTTACCTGTCATGGTCACTCCAGGCATCAGTGGCAGACTCCTGTTCCAAAGCACAGCTGCATTTAGAAGAAATAAACACATAGAATCATAGAATGTTTTGAGTTGGAAGGGATCTTAAAGATCATATAGTTCCAAACCTCCTGCCATGGGCAGGGACACCTTCTACTAGATCAGGTTGCTCAAAGCGCCATCCAAACTAGCCTTGAACACTTTCAGTAACGGGGCATCCTCAACTTCTCTGGGCAACCTGTCCAGTGCCTCACCACCCTCATAGTGAAGAAATACAAACTTCTCGTCAAATTTTTGTAATGAAAACTAGGATATGGCAAATCTCACTCTGGTTTTCAATTTTAAAAAAGTCTTATTTTGTTGTTCTTTTATTTTGCATGTGGAGTTCTTGGGGTGTCCAGTAGAAGCATCTCTCGTAGTTTATTAAAATCTCGCAAACTCAGTAAGCTGAGAACAAATAGGACTGGAAACATCAGGCATGGTTTGTACTGCAGAACTAATTCAGTTTTAATTTTGATGGGAAGCAATGTGATACAAAGACAGAGAATTTTTGATTACTTTTTGAAATATTCAATTTTCACCTCCTGATGACATTGTAAGGACACATTTTTTAATGATGCCCATTCCACTAATCAATTTCAATGTCTTTGTGTACTCTCTAAATTTTTCATATAACATAGAAGGATATACTCTTAGAAAGATATAATAGGTACCAGACCAATTAAAGATAGTTCAGTTTACTATAGAGTACAACAACAAAAAAAAGCTTTCTTGTTTCTCCTTACAGAACAAATTCAAGGATGATGCTTTAAGAGAAATTAAATAATCCAGTTCCATATCTCTTTGGACATGCATGAATACTTTGATTTCAGAAAATATAAACAATAGATAATAAAGAAAATTTAATATTCTGCTTTATTCAGAGCTCTATGATTTTAACAGTGATCTTTTTTTAAGTTCTATTCATAAAACATCTCGGATGAGCAGAATGTCTGTGTGCTCTGATGTAGACTTTTACACAAGAGGTATTGCTATCACACCCTATTTAACTACTGAATGTTATTAGAAACTTATTATTTCTTCTTCATCATTAGTTTTTGAGGGTTTTTTAATTTGATTTAATATGGATAAACTTACCCAGAGGTTGAAAATTTAAAGATTACATTCTTTTGTAAATGTAACTCAATCAAGATCTTTTCAGTTCCCTTTCCTATCTTACTGTTTGTCTAAAACAATGAGAAAGATCTTCTATCCGTTACAGTCTACTGTAATTCCCCTTTCCCATATGTTTCTCCCATTAAAGCAGCCAGGCTATTTGGAGCTTTTATTTCCCCGCCCCTCTTCAGCTTTGTCTTAGGTTAATGTATCCCTGTATTTAGCTCCTGAATTCTCCAAAAAGTGAGAGTTTGTTAATAATAGGTGTGCAGGGCATAATCTTCAGAATTGCGTGGACCATCTTGGTAAACTACGGTGCCATCTGAAAAAAAACAACACAAAAAATACATATTGTTATTAATGTCAAGCAACTATTGTTCAAAGACAAGTCAACCTTCCAGTTTATTGGTAGGAGTATATTAATAAATCATGCTTATAAGATTAACAGGCTGCAAAGGAGAAGACTGAGTGAGTTAGGGAAGACAGATCTTATAAGTGACAGAGAATGGACCAGGGAGTTAGATGCATAGTGTAAAATATCATTCTGTAAACACCTATGGCATAGATTATCCCAAACTAATGAGTATGTCCTAAAAGCAGAAGGAATACTTCAGCTTTGCCCTCATCAAGATTTTTTTTCAGGTAATTGTGTTGGAAGGCATAATGCTCCTTGGCTTCTTGGCTCATCTAAGGACTGAGCAGTCGTTGCTGCAGACACATGAAGAATAAAACTTGGTCAGAAGTTTAGAAGGATTTTTGTAATTATTCAAAGAATGAGGATCTGAAATGAACTTCCAATGTAAGAGTCAATAACTTGCTAGCTTCCATCTGAAGGTTGATGTTCAGGGTTATTTGGCATGGTGAACTTCAGCAGAAGGCAACTGGATTTGAGGATCTAAGCAATTTCTCCTAGTCTTCTTTGTCTTCTGGTGGGAGCTGGTGTGCCTGAAGGCCCTTTTCTCTTCAACAAACTCCAGAGTCTGCATCAGGGAAGACCCAGTAAAACTGCTGTCAGGCTCCTCTTGCCTGTGGCTGCCTAAGAAAGCCTTCCTAGACCTAGTCTTACTGGCAACATAAAGCCTCAGGCTATAACCATGTTTCAGTTAAAAGATCCTGCTTCCCTCCTGGAGTTATATTTCTGTCATCAAATCAAGAAAAGGCCCCATTAATGACTGTGGTTTATCTCTCTCTTAAGCACGTACCATGGCTGGTTTTGGACACCTCAAATCTTTCCTGGTTCTTCACAATGATCCTTTGAGGTAGCAAGATTTTTGGTCTTTTACAGTGGAGGAAAGGAGGCAAAGAGATTTTTCTGCAGAATTTAATGCACTCTCTTTTGTCCTGGTAAGAAAGGATTTTGCATGGACAAATAAACTTTGTCTCCAAGAACAGCCAGACGAAGTGGCAGAGCTCTGCTCTGTGGTAGCTACTACAGTAGTAGTTTTGCAGAGCAGTGCATTTTTTCTGTGGACATACCCGGGAAGCCCACCTGACTTTCTTGCCCTCAAGAGGGAAGACAACTGACACTGGATTTTTTGAGTCCCCAAGTCACTGCCTCATTTCAAATTTGTGCCTGTGCTTTGACTACATTGAGGCCATTTTGTAAACATATCTCCTGAAAGCAGTGGAGAAACTGTCAGTAATTACATGGCTTCCTTAGTTAGTGAAAAAAAAATGGTGAAAAGTAACTGAGACTCCAATCAGCTGTGATTGTCAACACCTCCCTCAGTGTTGGCAATCTACTAGCAATGCTGAAACAGTCTATAAGCTGGCCTCGGCTCAAGAAAATATCACTCTAAACTAGTAGTCATGCCAACAGCTATCCTATTTCTAATCTTTCCTACTTAAGTAAGGTAATTACCTTACTTTTACCCCCAAAACCAGATAACTTTTTGAATATATTTTAGTTAGACTGACGCATGTTCTTGCAACAACTAAGTACAAATATATACACTGTCTATCAGCAGAATTCAGCCTAATTCATCAAGAGATGTTGTTAATATGCTTAAAGGATCTGGCAAATGAAGCTAAATTGAGATGATTCCGTTCTCTCTTCTCAGCTGGATTTTGCAAAATTTGGGATGAGTGCTTATTTTCTCTTACCAGGCATTCTCATTTCAGTATCCCTTGATTCGGTTCTGTTTGAAGTTTTCATGCTACTGTTGTAGTTGTTTTCCCCTAGAAATACAAACCCACCCATTATTACTAGAAAAAGATCTTTTTTCTTAAGCAGTGTTCACCTGAGACTTTGGAACCATGCTTGTTTCCATTTTATATATAAATATCTGCATTAACATGTGTGTGTATGTGTTCGTCTGTATTATGTGTGTGTCTGTCTGAAAAATAGGGTTTCCTTCCGTTTCTCTGTATCAGATGATGGACATAACTTTTGATTGTTTTCCTCTTTTCTCCTTAGCTGTCATCCCACTCACTTGAATCCCAATTCCTAATGAATCTTTGCTGCCTCCTAAAAACATAAAATCCAGTTCTGTCATCATAATTAAAATACCATCTCATCACTAAATACTTTGGTTTTGTCTTCATTCATTGAAATACAATTATTTCTGCCCAGTCTATTCAAAATCTGTGACTTTCCTTCCCTTCTGGAATCTCTCCATGGGAAAGCATGGGGAAGGATGGTTGCTTTACCTCTTTTTCCCCTGCCATGCACTGTCCTGCTGTTCTAATTTAAGTGTGAAGGCACCAAAAAGATCTGTAAACATTCTTGATCATAAACAATTTAACAACAATGAGATTTAAGCACATCCGAATGTGGAGAAATTTTATGGGAAATGTCAGCAAAGTCAGGAAACTTGGTATTTGCTGAAAAATGCCGAGGAAATGAAGAAACTGAGCTCTGACAGTTGTTTTTTTTTTTTAATTTAGCAGACATAATTGCTTTCTGCCCACAACTTTGTTAAAAGCTATTGTCCCAACAGCAATGGAAGAAAGAGCAATCAATATTCCTGTGCTGATTCCTCAGCCACTGCTATCCACAGTCCTATGCTTTGTCCTAAAGCACCTTAAGCAGAGGTTTATGTTAATACCACCCTGTGAATGGCAGTGCCTGAGAAACTGGTATGTGTTTTACTTCTGACATGGCTATTTTGGGACTACTAACTGCCTTGTAAACACAAAGTAGACTGCAAATATCAGTATCACCTTCACCTGTGTCTGCTGTATCCAAGACAGACTGTCAGTCTCCAAATGCACTCTTTAAAAGTGAAAAACAGGGTTAATGGGAAATCAGTAAGACACCAGTTTGGCTTGAGTATATATAACTAGTTTTATTAGTCCCAGCAGGGACTAATGTGTTGTTCCCCATAATGGGGCTTTTGGTATATGTGGCCACGCTACCGCCATATCATCAAAAAGATCACGTTCCATCTCCATGATACACAGTGTAAATGTCTCCAGGATTGTTTCTGCTGCTTATTTTATTATTATGACCACTGAGAGATTACATACATAGATTAAGTGGTTTACATGCTGGGATATTTCTTTTGATCATATTCAAATTAGACCAATTCATTTTACCAGCCTGGCGTGTCACTGGCAGTGTTCTCCTTCATTACCTTGCCTGGTGAAGTTGAATCACGTGCTGAAGGTCTGGTGCCTTATTGTTGCATATGTGTGAACAGCTTTAGATAAATACAAGTACTAAAAGATTTCACATAACTCCTGTTTCCAGAGAAACCAGTTTCCTGTTGTCTGGGCATGTTCAAAGAGGGTAGGTCAATTGTAAACCAAGCATAACCCTTGCTGTGGTTTCGCACTGAGAAAACGAACAAGAAAAAAACAAGTATTGCAGGCAGCAAACACTACACAGCCTTTCTCTCACTCTCCCCTCACCCAGATGGCTGGGGGAGATAATCAGGAAAATAAAAAGTAAAATTTATGGGTTGACATAAAGACAGTTTAATAGGACAGAAAAGGAAGGGATAATAATAATAATAATAATAATAGAACATACAAAACAAGTGATGCACAGCACAATTGCTCACCACCTGCTGACCAATGTCCAGTTAATTCCCGAGACATGACCCCTCCCCAGTCAATTCCCCCAGTTTATATACTGGGCATGACGCCATATGGTATGGAATATCCCTTTGGGCAGCCCAGGTCAGCTGTCCTGGCTGTGTCCCCTCCCAGTTCCCCGTGCACCCCCAGCCCACTCGCTGGCAGGGCATGAGAAGCTGGACTGTCCTTGACTGCTCAGCAACAACCCAAAACATCAGTGTGTTATCAGCACCATTTTCATCCCAAATCCAAAACACAGCACTACACCAGCTATCAGGAAGAAAATTAACTCTATCCCAGCTGAAACCAGGACAAGCTATGGTGGAAAAAACGATTGTGATAACAAAGTATTAAAGCAGATTCTTTTAAACTTGGATTGATGAACGGATGAGACAGTGTCTCCAAGGATAAAAGCAGAAGCTGATGGCAATGTTCGCACTTTTCTGAGTTTCTTTGATTAATTATCTCCCTTCTTTTTTTCTTCTTTTCTCCTCTATACATCTATTTGAATTGGACCAAGGGAAGTGGGGGTGGGGCAGGTTGAGATACGTCCTGGAGACTTTAATATTTAGATATTGCTCCTTTTTTCCATCCTTTCAGTATGGGACACATGACATTTTAAAAACCTTTTCTGACATGTGTCTTTTTCTCTGGGATTTGATTTATATTTATCAGCATTATCTTGCTTTATCCACCTACGAATGTACCGTAACCACCTAAAATCCTAGTGTTTATATTCCCGGTTCCTGCCTTTCTCCCCCAAAATAAACTGGACATCTCATCTTGTGTAACGATCCCATGGTACCTCATGCTAACAAAGACAACAGTGACCAAGGCCACATTTGAGTTGCACATTAAAAGAGGAGGACTGGATTTGCTCGACCAAATGTCTCAGTTCATCATCCTGCTTAAATGTACCTGAGCTGCAGCAAAGAGCTCCCGGGCTAAATGGCAGGTTGTAAGGAAGGGGAAGCAAGTGTTAAGGAAATGAATGATCTCTAGAGCCTCCCTTTTTCTTCGGTTGGTTCAATACAGCAGTCTGTACTGCAGTATTGGCTAACAGGGATTGTCATTAAGACCTATCCTTCATTTTAAGGCACAGCATTCAGAAAATATTAGCTCCTTATGGGGAATTAGCATGGATCAGTACCTATCTGTGCTGCCCAGGAGATAAGTAGTAAACAAGTTGTTCTATGGAGCAATAGAGTATAAAAAGCGATTTGCTCTGGATGTGTGTCCTGCATTCCCACTCTCTCTGCCACAGATGTAGTCACTCTTGTCCCCCTTATTCCACATTTACTCTTTCAAGGACATCAGTTCTCCCAGCCCCCTGGACGTGACTCCCAGTGTGCTCAGATCCATGGATGAGAAATGGCTGGTGCTGGGGCTGTTTGGGGGAAGCTGTGCACCCATCAGGAAATGGAGCTGATGGACCAGCAAGCAGGCCAAAGGGAATGCAACTGTTGAGCTCTCGCTTGAGCCCTACCTGCCTGGTCTGGCTGCCCAGCTGCCAGCGTTCAAACTTTATTTTTGACATCTAATTATCTCCATTTAACATTGGTAAAATTAGAAACGGCTTTAAAAGTTATTTGTTGGGTGAGGAGGGAATAGCAGGCAGATGGTACAAGCCTCATTTCCTTAGGAAACCAGGCTGAACACCTTGCATTCACAGGTGGCAGCCCCATGGCAGAAGGACACAGAAACAGAATATTTGCCTGTGGAGTTTGCTGCCTTTGGAAGTGAAAAGCATTTGTTTTGACTGGTAGGTCAACATCATCAGCTAGAATAGGGACTCAAAAAAGACTTGATGGGGATGGTAGGGGTAGAGGTCTCTTTCCTTTCACAGTGGTGGGAAACCAATATGAGGCTTTCCCTTTGTAGCATTTCCATAGTTATTTGGGGTAAGAAGTGGAATCTTTTTGGGTCGGTCTGTAATGACAGGATAACACTGACTGAGAAGAAAATCCATAACCAGTCATTACAGAATCACAGAATGGTTGAGTTTGGAAGGGACCTCTGAAGATCATCTGGTCCCCTGCTCAAGAAGGCCACCGAAGTTGCCCAGGACCATGTCCAGATGGCTTTGAACATCTCCAAGGACAGAGACTCCCCAGCTCTCTGGGCAACCTGTGCCAGCGTTCAAACATTGTCTGCATGGAGAACTGCAGCATCTGTCCAGTCATCCCAGCCCAAACCAGAAGTGGTTTAGGTCTTATTCTGATCGCAGTCAATCGTAAATCTGCTGAAGTCAAGAAAGTGACACTTCATTTATATTGGTGTTGCTAAGATCAAAATCTGCCCTGAGGTTCTTATTCTTACATAGTTGTCTTGCAGGAATTATGTTGTGTTCTTTAAGCAGCCAGAATGTTGAATTAAGGGATTTTTGTTTGGTTATGGATTGTGTGTTTTGGGTTTTGGGGGGAAAAGGGTGTGTGGGTGTGTGTAGAGGAGGTTATTACTATTTGGAATATAATATAGCAATAATGTACCTGGGGAATAATTCTCAAAAAATTTTCACAAGCTATTTGTTCTGTATCGAGCTACTTTACCAACACTAATTTGCACTTTCAAGAATCTAATTATCTTAAATAAAATACAGCGTAATGGTAGACACATGAAAGTTTATCTCACTTATACCATATTTCATACTGTACTCTGCACACGTCTGCTATCCAGTACACTCTTACTTCTGTTTCTATTTTGCATACAGTTTTCCCCTTATTTTAGCATTCAGCGCTTTACCAAGAGGATTTGCTTTTTATCAACATTCCAAACGATTGCTCCAAGAGAAGCTGTATTCAGAAGTAGGCATCTTCTGAAAAAACATTTGGACACTTCCATGTTATATATCTAGATGAAAAGAAATTTGTTTCTTATTTGTAAGGTATATTGCATGTCAATTCTTCTGTGTTTTTAATAATAGCAATATATTTTTCCAGGATATTTTAATAGATCATGCTAAGAATTTGTTATCAGCTTTGTAACACACTTAAATCAGGGATCCTAATGCAGTATGTTTGAGCTATTTTTTGATTTGTTACTTAACTGTTATCAAGTAAGGCTTTCTGAAGTCTGTTTAAAGTAGGTATTACCCCTATTTTATAAACCTGGATCCTTGCCAAGTCCGCACATTTAATCGGCACTGTGCCTGGTAACAAATAACATACTATTTGCAATTCACTTTGCAAAGTTGAATGATGTGAACCCATAGATTCATTTTTATCACCCTGCATTGGCACTGTCTGAAACAGTGCAAGGCATTAGGAATATATTTGCTGCATGACAATCCCCCAAAATAAACCTTAGCTGCCTCAAGAAATGTTCCTGAAAACCTGCCTTTGCTCAGACTTCCTTATCATCTTTAAAATTTAGATTCTGTACTTCACTTATTTAGATTAAATAATTAAACCACTGCATGGTGAGCTGGGAAACTGTGCCCGAGCCTCTCTGGAAGAGCTGAAGTACTAACTGCAGTAATAGGCACCGGTGCGGTCTGCACGGGGCCTTTTTTTGAGAATGGGAAAAACGGGAACAGGAAGCTTTGTCTCTGATGACCTTTGCAATGCGCTTGAGGATTGGAGTGAAAAGCCTGTATGGGAGTGTTACTTCTTCCTAGAAAATGTAGGAGTGATGGGCTAAACATTGTCGGGCGCATTATTTTCCAGGACCCTCCCTTGCAGGTTCCCCCTCACTTTTCTACATTGTGAATCAGTAAGGCCATAGGACTTCCAAGGGTAGGTTTTGGAACAGAGTATTCTCCACGACTCCGCTGTGGTGGGCAGGAGGACAGGTCCCTGGGACACTGGGCCCCCTGTCAGATTGCCCCAGGAGATATCCTGAAACTGAACCACTTCCAGGACGGGCTTTTGTGAAGCATTTTTCAAAAAGCCATCCTGATTCCTGGCACCAAGGTCCTGCTGCAGTTCACTACTGCCTTTCTTCAGGAAGTGCTCCTTGATCCTCCACTGGCAGAGCTGGAGGACACGGCTGGCAGCACCTTCCTTGAGCTGCTGCTTGCACTGCAGTGTAGGAGAAACATCGCACCCCAATGCCCCTATGGAAGGCCATCATCACAGGGGTAATGTTAAGGGCCTTTCAAGAGAACAGAGATGAAATACAACATTTCATGACTATTCTGGGGCAGACTAGCAGTTGCTGATAGACTATGTAAACAGCCCAGCTAGGAGGGAAGTAGAGACACCAGCACCTTTCCCTCCTCCATAAACTTCTTTTTCAGCTCATTTACATGCCACAGATTCAATATAGTTTTAAGATTCTGTAGAGTTGTAAGGTTCAGCAGCACTACAAGAACAATGTCATGTTTGTTTTTCACTATACTTGATAGTAAGTCCTATCCAATTCAGGAAAGTCTTTCTTTGCTAAGAAACAACTTCTAAAATATCTTTGAAGGACATCTGCAGAGGGTCAGGATAGCTTTTTGTTGAAACCAAGGACATCTTGGAGTCATGCTGGCTGGATGGCTCCCTTTCAGGCTGATATACTGTGGGATGCATTGTGGGTCAGTGTGACTGCTGAAAATTCAGGGCACAGGCTTTCTGAGCATAAAAAAAGCAGCTTGTTTGGAGTGACTATTTTTTCAAAAATACATTCATTGAAAGTGAAGTGGTTGAGTAAGACTATGATTCAAAACAATAATTTAGTATGCCCGGTTATAACAGTCCACATTTTAATGCATTTTGTATGAGAAGAATGTAGTAAAATGGCACTGCACTACCAATAAAAATAAGATCAAAGTTTCACATGCTTATTCCTTCAGTTGAAATGAAGTTATCAGCAAGGATAAGTTATCCTTATCAAACAGCAACCTTCACTGACTTCAACAATAGTTTAAAAAGAAATCTGTGTTTTTGAGAAAAGAAGGAAAAAAGTCAGGTTTCATGTGAAGCCCATGGTACTTTGTAGTCAAAGTCTGTACCATTAATTTCATATTTATTTCCTAACAACAATCTTTGCAAAAGACAGTTATTTCAGAAATTGTCTGTTTCCTCCTATGTCAGTATTGTTTAGAGACGCCCACGCATATCAGAATATTATCATATTAATAGTAATTGCCCTGAAGCATACATATATTTGAAGAGAAAATTCCTACTTTGTTTTAGGAGCCTAAATGAGCACAGTAAAAAATCAAGAAAAAACAAAGTTAGCTCCAGCTAACTGTAGAGGATAATAGACATAATATATGATGTAAACACACATATCGTGCCATGTATTTATCTATATTATTGATGAAAAACCTGTTGTGGACATAAGCTATAATTCCTGTTTGCTAAGATCCTTCTTTACACCTGGAGTAAGTTTTAAGTTAGACATTTTTCAGTGCCTGCTTAACCATGCCGTATGTTAAAGGACACCTCATCTGTAGTTCTGCAAGAAATGAATACTTTTGATACAAAAAGGTACAGATTGATGATAAAAACATGACTGTCACATCATAAATGGATTTGTGATTCTAACAAATATACACTTTAGTCTTACCATGCTATTTTCTTTGGTATTTCATTTACCTCTATGTAAAAGATGTAACAATGCCATTGAGCTACAAAAAAATAACACTTTGCCATGCTGGGATAAGAAAAACAGCAGTAGAAACCTCTTTTTTTTTCCAAGTCTGTTGAATCCCTCTAGTTCCTGGGGAAGAAGGTTGAAAGTATTATAAGCACATGAAAATAAACAGAGGACTTGGGATTTGTTGCTTCAAACCAGGAAATAAGTTTGAAGGAAGAATAACCATGTAGTTTTCAGGGCTGATTTTAATGTGATATATAAGAAATGGCATTAATGGATAAAGAAATAGCAGAGCATGAGGGAATGGGCATGGAAAGAAATTACTAACACTGAATGAGATCAGTAGACATAAAAGGACAAGGGTTGTGCAATAGCATGATACATTAGAGAAATTATAAAAACCAGGATAAAGAATACTGTTCTGTTCAAAACTGTTGCTGGAAGTATGATAAAAGGTCCTGTTTGGATTGTGTTATGACTATTCTGTAGGCTTTTCTGGTCAGGCTGGGACATAGAGCAGAAGCTCTGTTGTATAACAAGGGGCATGAAAACTGCCGTAAGTTTGGTGACAATGGAATATTGTAAACATGGAGCTATAGCCTGTCCCTACTAACAGCACTAAGTTCCAGTAATACTCCTTTTGTCACCAGATAGTCAATGGACCAAGAAACGGTGATTTCTTTTGAACTTATCTTCAGCAAAATATAATAGAAGTTGTTCTAGAAAACGGACTGAATGTTCATGAGTTTGTTTAGTTTAAAATAAGTGGAAGAATAAATAAAAATAGGTCTGTAGTTAAAGACTTTAATTTTGAGAAGGGAAGACTGAGAGATTAAGAAAACTAATTAGTGAAGTTACTGGAATGAAGAGCTGGAGAATTTTAATATAGACAAGACTTGGAATGTAGCAGAGCCTGACCTAGAGTGCATGCAAAATCTATGAACACATTTTGAAAGGAAGAATAATTAGGGATATAGTGGTCAAATGAGAAATGCATCATGGGTTTACTAAGGTTGATTATGCTAAGGTTGTCTCTCTCTTTATAAGATAACTGATTTTCTGCCAGAAAAACCCAAATGACTTTCTATAAACAAAGATAAATTTAATCTGTCAGGGTTTCAGAAAAACATTTAATATGGTGTTACATAGGAAATTATTAGGTAAATCTTAGAAATGAGGATTAATAAAAGACTTATGGGGTAGTGAACCATAAAGGAATCTAGCTAACAATAGCAGGCTTTCTAAAAGGGCACTATTGCTCTGAAAGGATTTTATTAATAGAACTAACAAGGATCATTATTAGGACAAATTTTATTTAACAATTTCTTTAATAGTGTTAGTGTAAAATACGGAAGATAGATGAATTTTCAGTACAAAGGATGAATGAAATATCATAAAAGAGTACAAATAAGATGAAACCTAAGATTATCAGATAAAAAAAATCACATAGCTTTGCACTAAATATTTTTTCTACAATTTGGAGACTTATCAACATGAAATGTTGACAGAGATAAAACAGCATGGACTAATTAAACTGGTGTGCTCATTTCTCAGAAATTTTATTCGCAGTGGTGGTAATGAATATTTAAGAAGACAAATTGGAATTGTGTTAGGAACAGAGAAGGATATTGTTCTACCAGTTGTGTTAAGAGACTATTTTATGACAGGAAAGAGAAAGAGCTTAATACAAAAAAAAATATGTATTGATAAATGATCACTTTGTTCCAAGGTGCAAACACAAAGGTGGTAAAAGAGATACTTTACTGAAAGAGCAATCTTGGCACAAGAGTAAATGGGAATAAATTGGCCATGAACAGATGTTGGCTGGAAATTGGAAGATGTGCCTTATTACTCAAAGGTGCCTGGCCAGTTTTTCAGAGGAAAGTGTAAGGGTAAAACTTTAGTTTCAGATGAAGCTGGTAGCCTTATGAAAGTGAAAATAGGGCCTGTCTCTGCAGGAAAAGTAAACTGGATTTGGTAACTCTTTCAGTCATCTCTCCTGTATTATATATACAACTATAAATGCAGATGGACATTGTGTGTCTTGATTGTATGCCTTGTGGGGTTTTAATCCCAAATTCCTGCGAACTTCACAAAGCAGAAGCATTAAATTATTCCTACCAATATTTATGCATAATACCTATATAATGCTTAAGTGTTCAAAGTATTCTGTTAACATATCTGACATTCTGAAATCCCTACAGGTAGGCATATATTGTTCTTAGTTTCCCAAAGAGACAAACACATTAGCTTGCTCAAGGCTATATTACAAGCTGGGGCAAAGATTAAATTGTAGGTCCATCAGACATGGATCTCAACCTTTGGTTGTAAATGCTAAACTACAGTATTTTTTTTCTGGAACAGAGCGTGAATGGTTAAGAAGGTGGTTGATATGAACTCTGTTTTCCTAATTAAGTGTTCTTCAGAATAAGATTATTTCACCTCTAGTCCTTTTGTTCTTTTGTAGCAGCGTTACCCAAGCATTGTTCATTGTTATGCTGAGAAGGTAAGACTAAAGGGTTTATGGATAGGTAAACAGGTAATGCTAATTCCAAATAGTAATAAAATTATAGGTATGTAAACCCAGGATGATTTCATTAAAGTAATAAACTCAGAAGGATATTTAAGACCAGATGGAAATCCAAATAGGAAAATCTTTAATAGGGCATAAGGATGCAAATTACCCAGAGCAGAGTTTTTCCACATTTGAATGTAGCTCCTTATGTCATAAAAAGATATATACATAAAATACAATCTGTTAAAGTATTTGTATTGAAATCAGAATTTCTAAATTGATATACTTTGGATGCTTCCACATTAATGAATATGTATGGAGTTGTTACCTTTTGTGCAAAGATTCAGTGGAAAATGTCAAACCTTGTATGACGTGTAGAATCAAAATTCCACTTTTAACATGTTTGCAGCCTTTCAGAGGCTTTGTACCTATGTAGATGTCCATGTGAAAGTATTACACTGAACAGTCCATCTATAGAATATTAAAAGAACTTATGGGTAATTACAGATCAACAGGGAACTTCTTGTTTAGTCAATATACATTATTCTCTCTCTATCAGTCTCTATTGAGCTTTGGTAGTAGGAACCATGCCAGAAGGATTTGAATTTGATCTGGGCAGAATCTGGGCAGCGAAGTGCACAAAGATCCATCATACTGGCTTTAGAGATCCATCTGTTGTCCTTATACAGATAATACTGCAGTAATAGAAAAACTGGCTACTTTGAAGATCCCTTTATCGCTGTCACAGGTCGTGCTTAATTAGTATCTTAGGATAACTATCAGAACATTTCAGTGTTGGAAAAAGTCCTGTATATCTCTCCCCAAAGACTGGTTCTGCCTTTTATGTAAAATTTCAGACTTGTGCCCTACAGCAAAGTTCACAGTGCCCACCCAACAGTCCGTTCAGGTTTGGTGGGCTTTTATTTTAGTTTTCTGTGGAAAACACGCTTGGAGTGGAAACAGTAGAGATTGATAAAGCCTCCTGGAGAACAGAATAAGTGGATTAGGTTGTCTGTTGTAGGAACAAGTATTGCCTCTGAATCAGTTTCCATCATATATAGACCATATGTAACAGTGAGGCACAATCAGGTGTTTGTTTGAAATGTATCAAAAATGTATTGTTTCTTTGTATCAAAAGAAACAATAAAAGGGTATATGCATCTCCACTCTTGAAGGCAGAGAATGAGATGAAATAAGAAATAAACACTATAAAGTGTTATTCACAGACTGGGTAGTGTGCACGGTGTCATTCTGTGTAGTGCTCCAGGGGAGAAAGCAGACATTGTTTCAGCTGTGGGTTTTTTTGCAAGAAAATATATCGACTTCTAACAGTGCAGATACAGTGTTCAGCACTAATTTTCAGTTATTAGTATTACTGAAAAATTAACCATTTAGCAATGGCTCAAGTTCTTGCAATGTGGTAATACTTGCTCTGATTTTTTTTCCTAGGCGTACTGGTTAGCCCTGGCCTGGAGATTGTCCTCAACAGCAATTTTGCAGCAAAAAAAGAATCTATCATGTAGGATAGAAATGTCAGGTGTAAATCTTTTTATGCTTCCTTCCCTTCTGCTACTTCTTTCCCTCAGTTACCAATTTTAAAGAAGGCTCCTGTGGGGTTTTGGCACAAGGCAAAATAGAGCAGCTGGCAGTCCCTAAACAGCAGAACAATCCTTGTAGTCCTTTCAAATTAATTGATCTTAAGTCATTCTTTAAACTACATTGCTTTACACTAAGGTCAGTTTGGTCTTCAGTCAGTCCGTAAATCATGAGAGCAAGTAGATGTTTTGGAACGAGCTTATTGCTTGTTCTACTAATAGGCAGGTGAAGGTGGAGAGCTGGTTCACAGTAAAAAATAATGAGACATCACATATAGGGTAAAAAAAAAAAAGTCCTAGCAACATATTTCTTAATTGTTTTGGGACTGGAAATTGCAATGGAAGTTGCAGTGTTTATTTGGGATTACTATTCTGGGTGACAAATGTTCAAAAGCACCTTTAAGCCTCGCTTCAAATTTTAAGTATGAAGTTACAAACCGCCTCCAATCACAAAGCTTACAGCAGACAGACAGTGTGTGTTTTGGACTAAACACAGCTAACCTTCTTACAGTGGGATTACTTTTAGAAAACAGCCAGCATGTGACATGGACAGCATTCAATAACAAGCTGCCAGATTCTGACCTCACTCTGGTCTCACTCCAGCAGGAGCTCCGGTGGAGTTAGCAGAAGTCAATGGGGCTACTTGAAATTTATACCAAAGTATATTAATTTGGAAGGTGGCCCATGATGGAGTAGCATCTCCTGGAGCAATGTTTCTATTCTAGCTGCTCTCTGAAGTTGGTGTTCTCCTGGTTATGGGCATTAAAGGAGTACCCTAACTTTATTTCGTCAAAAGGTTGTTATCCAATAAAAATGGAACATTAAGTAGTAATAACGGTTTGTCCATTTTTGAGTTTTGCATCCTGGATTCTTCTGTTAAGCCACAAGTGATTTTGGATCCTGTTCCAGGTTCTAAACATAGAAAAGGCCAATTTCAAAATGCGAAATGGTATACAATCAGCAGCAAAACAATTAAAAGCAATATAGAGTCTAGTTCTTCTGAAAGGATGGGCTGGACAAAACCACTAATCTATACAAGTTGTTCATTCTAAAAATGCTGCAGCATTAATTTAATGAACTGCAGTGAATAATGGATTTTAGTCTGTTATTTCACATGAAATCCATGCTCAAATATATATTCCTCCAAATTTAAAGACAAATAATATGTCAGATAACATTTATTTTCCCCAGAATCCTAGGTCCTGTGAGTTAGGGAAACATGAATGAATCCTGTTGGTCATTACTATTCATAATTATAGATTTTGAGTAAAGATTACTAATTCTCCTCACATAACAAAAAATAAAATTTTGAAATTTCAACGTTCAAAAGGCAAGTAGAAAGACTGTGGATTTATTTTTAAATCTCAATTGTGAACCCTAACTATTTTGTTATTTGGGATTGCTGGAGCCAGAGGAGAGGCAGAGTAGTGTCTTGCGGCATGAGGTCCCCAGGCAAGCAAAGTTCTTTGCTTCACTGTGCAAACACCTCACCTTACAGACTCATTTTGGTTCTCCTGGGAGAGAGGACCATGTCCGAGAGTAAGTCATGAGAGTTAGTCACTCTGTAGGACTCATAAATGCATTTTAAATGCTTATAGAGTGGGAAGATTTGCCTTTATACCTTTATGAGTCTTACAGTGTGGAATACATGGGAGTATGAATTCATATTTGACATCTTTCTTTACACACGTCCCAGCATTGTTATCTTCTCTCTTCCCTGAGAGAAGTGAACAGTAACAACATGCACAGAGCTTCCTCTGACACCTGCCAGGGCTGACATTCAAACTTAGTGCGTGACTGGATGTAGCAGAGGTTTAAGGTCCTAGTCTCCCAAAGCTTAAATGAAACAATCTTTTCTGGAAGTATATGTACACATGTTTTGGTGGGTGGGGAGGGGATTTCCTGAAGCAGTGCAGAAAAGCTATCTCTTCTTTTAATAAAACTTCTGGTATTTCTACCCTATATAAACTCTCTTTTTACTGTCTAAGTTCAGACTGAAGATGGGCATAAGAATGATGGTTCTTAGAGTGTATTCATTCAGTTTGACTTTCTTAAATGATACCACATCTGGATCAGTAATTCTGTCCCTCTCTCCCTTCCCCAAACCACAGTGAAGTCTAATAATTGTGCAGATTTACACTACTTAGAATGGTTGACCTTTAAGCATAAAATTATTCTCAGTCCTAGCTAGAGAGGAGATTGTACTTTGCTGTGATAATTAAGAGAACTGGGATATTAAAGTTAGTTTAAAGCATATTCATGGGCATGAAATGCATTAATATTAGAATTTAATCATGATGCAAGAGTATGACTGAGAATTCTAGTCTCATCTGTGAGGAAGAAATAGATGTCACTCATCAGTACCGACAACAACGATGGCTTAAGCTAGCCCATTTTCTTTGCATTGCAACAGGCAGTTTTCAGCTGAAATTCTTAAGATGAGCTAACTCAATTGCTTGAAATCATGAAAGCATAACCTGTCTGATAAATTGCACACAAGTGTATGTTTGTAACCTTGTTACTCAAGGAGAAACGATTCTGTTTTGGAAATAAGTAGCAGAAGTGAGCATGTAACATCAACTCAATTTCAAAACTAAGTAGCCCAATCACTTGTGGAAACTTGTAATGGTTCTGTCTCCTGTTTTTCCCTCAGTACGGACAGAAATAACGAAAGTACTTAACAGTGCCATGGAATAGGAAAGATAATTTGAAAGTATAGAAAAATGGTCAGAGTGTTTTTGTTTTGGTTTGGTATTTTTAATAGTCTGAAATATTTGGAATAGTTGATACTTACATTTCAGACAGGTAATGGTATGGCTTGTCATGCATAGTTGTTGGATCCTCTGTTAGATCTTTTCATGTGATCAAGTCCATTTGCTACAAATGTTCATAGAATGACCCTTCATTGATTTGCAAACTAGAAGTGGTTATTATAATAATCTGTTGTGACTCACTGTATTACACAAACCCCAGACTTTCACAAATGGTTCTTGCTTGAATCTTACAGTTTCTGTAAGTATTACACCCTACTTTCATTTTAAAGGCTTCATATGAGGGAAAACCTCCAACATAAAACTTGCTGTCTCTGCCCTGGATTCTTGACTCTTCACCCTTGAAGTACATTTAAACCCATGCTGCACATTTACTTTTTTTTGCCCATTTCAGTCATAATAAATATACTAAGCGAATTTGTCACCGAAATGCCATTAGTGAAGCAATGCTGAAGACAGTTGTTCCTTGAAGGCAAAAGTCTGTTAAGAGCCTATTGGAGAGATAGAAATTAGTTAGGTGAGGTCAACTGACTCTCTTCCTTTTCATTCAAGTGTGCTGAAATCAATGTAAAGGTGATAAAACTTTATATGAAGCTCTCAGTTATTAGTTGAAGCCCTGAAGCAAGACCTCGTATGCCTGCAGACTGTGAGGGACATGTACCGTTCTGCACAGGCTGGACTGGTCCTGCCTGGGCAGTTGCCTCTGATTAGCACTTGGTTGAGCTTTCACTATCCTACAGTAGAACTGCATCCTTGCAGGCTCGTGGTCCCCGAGGCTGCTCAGCGACCACAGAAGAGACTGCTGGAGTGACACCGATTCAGATGGCAGTAACACCCAACCACATATGAACTCAGATCTGCAGATTGAGCAAAAGATTTTCCCCAAAATTTGGCTACTTCCCTCCTTCAGCCCTGGTCGCCCCTCAACCTCATCCAGAGCAAATTAAAGAAAGAACCAACAACCCACAAAATAAAGCGAAACAAGAAACTGTAAGAAGGGCACAGGTCCAGCAGATGTTCTCCACGTCGTCTGTAATTTTCCTTTTGCAGACAGTTTCACTGTTTTCAGTCTATGATCCTTGTGGTTTTGAAGATTTTAGTCTATGATTCCTGTGTTTTTCAGCCTGGCTTATTCAGGCTAAGATAGTGCTACAGCTAAGATAGGTATCCTGGCTAAACCAATCAGTCTCAGTAATACTCGATGATAATTTATGCATTGGCTTGTTAATTATGAAATTATTCATCCCTGCAGTGCACATAGGAGATGTGTAACTTTTGATCAACTTGTATTCAAAGGTTCTTTCAAACAGGACTTTATAAAATATAAAAATGTTTTTTCAAGTAACTGGTTAGAAACAAATACAGTAAAAAAGAAAAACAACGTAAGAAAATTATATAATAAAATTATGTAACTTTAAAAGGAAGAGAATGCTGTCCTTGGAAATCCAGTTAGCACAATCGTAGAAGCATGGAAACCCACAAAATAATTGGCTTTTTTAAACCTGCAACTCTTCCCCAAATTTACTCTGATAATACTGCATATAAAACAAAATACACACATTCTTTAGTATCTCTTCTGATGCTGCCTTGGACTTTGCAGGTCTTACTTTGGCAGTTCCCACACATGCTGGCAAACACAGAGAATAAAGGTGCAGTGAAAATTGGAAAAGAGGTTGGAATGGATTTTTCTTTCTTTTTTCTCTTTTTCTCTTCTTGTCTTCCTGACTCCCTGACTTCATTTCTTTTCTCCTCTTTCTTTTTCTTTCATCCCTTCTTTTTCTTCCCTTCCCTCTTTCTCTTTCTCTTTCTCTTTCTCTTTCTCTTTCTCTTTCTCTTTCTCTTTCTCTTTCTCTTTCTCTTTCTCTCTGTTTTTTTGTTTGTGTGTTTGTTTGTTTTTAAATGTCCTGTGGCTTATTTATGGATAGAAACATTCATTTTACTTTGAAACTATAACCTTTTATGAAATCACATGGAATGCTCTTAGCTTAAAAGGAAGAAAAATTCAAAAATATTAACTGAAATATTGGAAGGATTCTATTTCAAAATTACACTTATATTTGGAAAAAAAAAAACAAAAAACAGATTTTATTCCGGGTAGGTTTTTTAAAACCTTTTATAAGCCTGGAAAGCAAAATGACATATTTCATTTTGATTAACAATATGTACTTGATCCACAATGTAAAATTGGATTTTTTACATATATTTTTCCAATTCAACCATAAAAAAGTAAATTCCTTGCACAGCTCTAATCAGAACGAAGACACTCTCTGCTTCCTTTCCTGCTTCTTTCTTTCCTGCTTCCCTTCCTTTCTTTCCTTCCTCACAGAGAAACGTGTTACAGGTTTGTTATACTCAATTTATCTTTAAACATTTCTGTTGCTGGCTCTGTGTGCTCTGTTATATTTCCAATTACCAAAAAAAAAAAAAATCCAGAATCTGAAGGTCACTAATTAGCTTATTTGTGTTCCATAACAGAAGCAACAATGTTAACTTCCATAGCACCTAAACTGAGTATAAATGCCTCATTAATCTTAGACATATCAAAGCAAGTATCTGAAGATGGATAACCATGTAGAAAAATGGAAGAAGACACAGTAAGATTGCATAGTGTTTATTATCATAAAGCAATTGTTATGTGCTCTATAGACCAAGCGATATAAGGGCGCAACGCAATGTTGTGCATGAAGAATGGTTTTGAAGAAGTAAAGAAGATGTTCTACTGAGCAAAGCGTTGAGTTTAAATAGTGAGATTTATTCCAGAAATCCTACCTAATCTATGCCAAAATTTGTACCAGAGCAATGCTCAGCACCTTATTAATTTTTAAAGAAAGAGGCAGTAGTTCAGACAACAGGAATCTTCCTTCTAGAACATGTTTTTTTGACTTTGTTGCCACATATTTTATTACTATCTTCTCAGAGGTTCTTCGATAATGCACTGAAAGTGCTTTAGGAAGCCTGAGAAGGCCTCAAAGTCCAGCTGTGCTCAAAGCAGTGGCCTGGAAGAAAATTTGCGTAAACATCAAACATACAGAAAGCAGCATCCCGCCTGGTGGCAGCAATCTGCAGGAGACTCAGTGCTCGTTTAAATGAATTAAACAAATCGATGGGTCATGGTTTTACATAATCATGTATAAGTTGGAGATGAAAACTTATTCATTAAAATTGAAAAATAGTTATTTGTTAGTGCTATATATTACAGCAAGTCACAGGACTGTTCATACGTAAACTTAAGGATTTTGATATTTTCATTCATTCCAGGTGGACTGAAAAGTCAAAGTTGATGCTTTTGTGGGTTCTATTTGGGAATATTCCAATAGTGAATAGCATTAGATACATAATATTATAATGCATAAGTCATAGTGAATAATAAGGATGAAACTGTAAAATCCTAATGCCTCATTTCCACATATTTGTTACAACTTTTTAAATTGACATGTTCTGACAAAGCACTTTGATTTTAACGAAGCTGTCGTTCCAGTTGAGGAATCTTCCACTGTAGTAATTAAGATTCTTTTAGTTTTCCAGGTAAAGTACTCTACAGAATTGTTTATTCTTTCAAAGTATTTCTTTTCAAAGAAAAAAAAAAAATTAGTTCTTTCAAAAAGGTTTGTCTCTGTTGAATTTAACTTGGGATAAGTAACTCTCTGATGAAATCAGGACCACTTCTTAATGTGTCTTAGACAAAAAAACCCACAAAACAACAAACTATTCTTACCTTATCAACACCCTTCCATAAATATTATGGGAGCATCTGAGAAAGGTGAGACTGGTGACAGTTTGTTTTGTCATTTTTTTTAAAGAAAACTTTAAACATCAGTTTAAATCCTTTTTTATACTTTATTCAATCATCTGGCTGTAAAATAAGTGTCGTTCATGTGCTGGTTGCTGTAGTTGTGAAAATTCCTGAACTGTAAAATCCTAACTTACAGTTTATCTGTGTTACTTGTCTAATAATATTTCTGTAGATAGCAGAGAAATAGGAATATTGAAAATAGATGAAACTCTGTACCACCGTTTAAACTGAAGAAACTAAATCCTGTTACTTCACTGGCTTAACTAATTTTGTACTCTTTGTTCCCTGAATGATACTTCAAGAGACAATTCTAACATTTTCTTTTCACTTTCTGGTCTTCTTGAACAAACCTCACAAAGGAGATTAAAATATTATTTTCTGCAATATTAACAGCCAGTGTTATATCCCACCCTTATCTTTGTCCTTTGTGGGAAATTTGGTGCACATAATTGGAAGTTTAATTTGAAGGACCATCGTTTGGCTTTTAAAGCAATCACATGTCTATAGGAGAGCATGCTAGAAAGATGCCTGAGCTATCTTACAAATTAAAAGTTTTTTTTCTTGTTATATTTTTGCTTCCACAAAAGAAATATACTGTGTGAGAAGACACCGCAGTGTGAAATACTCAGATTCTGTTTTATTAACAAAGCTATCAAAATGACAGTTGCCTAAGAGCAATTGAGAAAATTAAAAAAAAAAAAAAAAAAGAAAAAGAAAAAAGAGAGACTCTGGCTTCCTACAACCTTTGCCTATTACATCATCACATTGTAATTAGATTTATTGCGGCTGTGTGCTCATGGTTTGAGTAAGTGGAATATGTGATGTGATTTTAATTGGTTTTCGTGTCATGCTGAGTTCACTAATGCATTAGAGCCTGCCTTGTCCTGCTGCTGTAGGAAATGTTTCCTGTAAAAAAGTCAGCCAGTTCACAGCAATCTTTCAGAAATATTCCACTCCAACGAATAGCAACATTTCCTAAATTAGACTGGAGACTTAACCCATCAACAAAGTAACTATTACCCTCCTCATCATATCTGAGAAATCTCTGCTGAAGTTTGTCCTTCCAGGCCTGGTGCAAAATCTGCTCATCAAGAAGCACAAATTCCCTTTTATTTCTGCCACAGGCTTCAGACTATTTCTAGCTCCTCAGATAATGAATAACACTGGGCAGCTCATTTCATCTGTCTGGGTCTTTAAATAGCAGTTCTGTGAGCAGAAGGAATAATTCTTAACACATCTTGGAGATTTCTGAATGAGGGATGCAGTATGAGCATAATTTGTAATGAATGTTACGGATACTCAGAAATAATCATATTTAGCAATGCAATAATATATTTGCCCATGTGACAGGTCTTCCTGCATGTACATTACACCAAACATATCAAGGTGGATTATGGTTAGGGAATTTGAATCTACAGTTGAATGGTCTGAATTAGTTTCTCTTTTCCGTTTATTTATAAAAACAATTGTGAGGTCTATTTTAACATTACTATGAATAATGATCAAGCCTAAAGGGGATTTAATGAACAGGTAAAAACATAACATTAACAAAACGTTAACATAAACAGGTAAAAATAGAGGGAAATGTCATTAAATCTGATCTAAGAAAATGTTCATACCAAGTGCAAGATCTTATGGAGACTGAAACCATGACAGATTGTATGATTGTCTTTGAGGAATCTGCTATTATTTACAGCAGGTGCTCTTTGCATGTCTGTAAAGACTTTTTACAAATTTCTCCTATTTATGTTACATTATCTGTGCAATTTTCTCCACAAGTGGATAGTGAAGAGTAAATCATAGAAGTGCAAGTGTACACTCATATATATAATCTCTCTAAATTATTAGTGGCAAACAAGTTTTTGGCAAACACACCTTTACTCTTTGGAGGGAGAATTGATGATAATTCTCAAGTTGCAGCCTCAGTGAATACAGTATATGGATTTTATTGTCTTGTTATCTTAGGAGTGGAAGATGACCCTGTATTTCAATCATGCAACAATAATGAACAAATAAATTAATAGATAAATAAATGATTAAATAACAGTCAAATATTTGTCTGAATCTGTGAGTAATCTAGACTGAGCCATGGCCTGACATCCTGTCTGGTCAGATGAGATAATCTGAGTTGTCTTTGTGCATCCTGAGTTCAAATTTCCCTTTTGTTTGAAATCAGTAGACTTGCATGGATAGTAAAGTCCTGTCTGCTCCCTTAGGACATCCATTATGTTGCGGAATTTAAAAACCAAACAAAAGTTAAGTCTCTGGGTTTGCCAGGTTACTTTATGATTGTGCAACATATCCATGTATTTCTTCTTGCTTATTTTAGGAAGAGAGTTCAGTTTTGGTGTTGATGAGCTCTAGACATAGCTCTGGCTGTGCTGTTTGTTGCAGGATTTATAAAAATATATACATGTCTGTGGAGCAGATCTCTTTGAAAATGCTATCCTACCAAGTGATTTAAATAAGCCCCTGTAATAACATGGAGAGGTATTTATTCTATAGGCTGGATATAAAATGCCCATAAATTAAGCACTGAAATGAAATGCAATATTGGATATGACCTGTTTAAATAATATAATACTTTGTGTAGAACTGTTTTCAGTACTATTTTGTCTGACTAATAGTATTTTATTTTTCTTTTAAATATACTTAAAATAAAAGTCTTTGGTGCCTGAGGGTTTGTAATTTTCCTTTGTCGGTTTTGCGGGTGGCATAGTATGATATTGTTTGCTTCCAAAAATATAAAATTTAGTAATAGAAATGTCCTACTGTTTGCTTTAGAAAGAGACTCAGTTATGTACAAAACTTGAATTGCTGTTACATGTTTTTGGACAAAAGGTAAATTATGGCTTAAAGAGAAATGTCTGCACAAACTGTGCACATTTGTGTTGCTGAGCTCTTTGATGTCAAGAATGTGTTCGTAATTGTGTATTAAAAACAAGTTATGTATGATGCAATCAGCAATGGGAAATTTTATTTTAAATTACTCTGCTGAGTATTGGGAACCATGTCTTGATCCTGAACTGCTGAAGACACAGGAACTTTACCATTGACTCCAGTCTATATGGGATGAAGGAGAAAGCAAAAGGTGAAGTAGTAGAGAATAAATTAGAAAACAATTAGATGAAAGAAAATAAATTTGAAAAGTAGGAACTAGCAGGGATGCTTATAAATCTAACCATGTTCACTGGAGGAAAATACAGAGGAGAAGCATGAGACTTATCCACCAATGTATAAAAAAAGACCATAAAGAGAAGAGTGACCAATTATTTTTCTTAATTAATAAACACACAACTAGGAGTAATGGGCTTAGTCTTCTTTATACAAACTTAATCTTAAACAGTAGGAATAAACTTTATAGAATACAATTATACAATGAAATATTCTGCCAATAGAAATTGCCGAACTACTGGTATGGAAGCATGATATTACAATGTAATATGTATTTACATTTACAAATTACAATGTAATACCATTACAATGGTATTACAAGCTGAGACTTGTAATACATATGTAAAAGAAGCTTCATCATGACCAGATACAGCTAGCTTTGAAAACCGCACGTATAGGAACAGAAATCTGGCCGTTGGCAACAGCTGTAGAAGAGCCCCGTTGACTCTAGTAGCGGCCAGGCCAACAGTCCCAGAGCCTGGAGGCTTTGTTCACAGTGCAGTCTCACCGAGCTGCTGGGTGATCTCCTTTTGCACAAGAGGGATGATGGCATTTGCTTCCTGCCTGCATTCCAGCTGTTACACTCTAAAGGTGTCTTAAGCGTGTAGGATAAAGAGAAGAAATATAGAACAGGGAAGAAAGGTGCGTCTGTATGTGGGGTGTGTGTTTACACCTACATTACTTTCCTTAACTACTGTGGTCTTAACTTTACCTGCATGAAAGCAAACATGTAGGCAAGTCCCAGCATTTGGGGCACAACTCCATATGCTGAGGTCCAAGCGGGGCACTTGTTCAATGCTGGAAGGGAGTCCTCCTGTCCACTTTCTGTTTTGTATGCTTCTTGCTCTGCGCTTCAGCGAGCTGATCCATGGTAAGCAATACCAAAAAAACATGTCTCAAGAAGGCAGCGGAGAAGGTGAAAGTACCCAATTAAGAAAGTCACAGTGATACCAACCTTGACTGTCATCTCATAGCTCAAACTGAAGTACTTACTCTTTCAGAAACCTTTTCAAAGATAGTTTCACAAAACTACTCATCAAGAAATTGCACAGACAAGTGCTTGTGAACATTAGTTATCCAAACCTTTTGCGACCATGTAAGCACACAGTCCCGATTGGGTCACCACAGTGGCTAGGACAGGGGTTGTGCATGGGAGATTGGGGAGAAGTCAAGCCTTCCCTGGAGGCTTTCTGCCTTTCCTTAACACCCAGCTTGCACCCTGTACATGGCTGGATCTGTGGTACTGGTATCTCCCCATTCTGCAGTGGTTTATACATGATGTTTTCTGAACAGAAGAACCCTGAGCTTCCTTGAAAATAAAACCTAAAGATGCACATGCAGCTGTTTGGGAAGAAGAAGTGGTTTTGAAGGTTCTTGTCTTTTCTTCCTGTGTGGCCTATAAATGCAGTCTGTAATTAATGTAACATAATCTTGTCAGGTGTTTGCAACCGTATATTGCCATCGGTGAAAATCAGGCCTGCCCTGAATCTCAGCGAAAGGCAAATGTTTTTGAAGGCGCTGAGCCAAACCCAAGGGATGATTTGCTCCGATTTGTATTTAAGGAAAGCAAGATTCATGGACTGAATAGTTTTTGTTGTTTTGAACCCAATGGATTTACGCTAGGAGTGGATTTGGCCCTTTACACATTATTATTTAGAAGCTGTCACAGCTCTTGGATTCTTCTTACAAAGCAATAGGTTCCCATAAACCATGTCACCTCTTCCACGGCAGAGTGTGGATTTGATTTCCTGCCTCTCCAGGAAATAAAAGCCTGATGTCTGGTATATAGGGTAAGGCCAATATATGAGAGCATGAGGCAGCACTTCAGTACATCTAGAAAAATGTCTGACTGTTAGTTTCTGGTGGGGAGTGGCATTATCATTGTTTTCTTCTTTTTAGATTTAAATAGAATTGTAAATTCCTCAGAGTCAATAGTAAATAAATGGAAATAGCACCAGAAGACAGGAAAAACAGATAAACATCTGAGCTTCTACAAGTCTCTAAAATGACACTAGGACTGCCAATGTAACTGATGCTTACCAAGAAATGTGAACCAGTGTGAGCGATATTTGTACCTCTTAGAGGCTCTGTCGGGGAGAAGAGACAATGATGGAAATGATGCAGCTGAATATGTGCCTGTTCAATTAATTTTGATGTTGTAAACGTTCTAAGTTTTTCTCTTCGCAGTTTCACGCTAGCCTTTACTATGCGGTTATTCTACAGTAATCTGTAATGTTTTGTATTTGTAATTGTTCATCCCCTCAAGACTGTTTATTAAGTGTTTGTGTACTGCTAGAATTACAGAACGGGTGTTTCAAAATGAGCGTGCACTTTTTGTGACAAGAACTGCGTTCCTATAGGTGTAAAATAAAATAAAGTTGTTGATAATATTTCTTGCATGCTATTTCCCCAGATGTTTTCCATATTAAAATAATAAAGCCATAATAATTAAATGATAAAGAAGAGGGAGTAAGGGGAATTGAGAACAAATGTGGTAAGTAGTGGTGAAGAGTATTTTCAGTTGTGATTTTGAAGGAGAGAGTTGCTGAAACAGAGAGAAAACGGGTCTAATCCAGACAACATGATCTGCAGGCACTTAATTGTCCATCAGTATTTAGAGAGGAATTTTGTATTTTGCCATTTTTTTAGTGAGATTTGTATAAATACATTAGACAGGTAAAACAGATATTTAGAAACAAGGAAATTGAAATAGTCTATGGATGCCTGCAGACACCTCTCAAACTCTTAAATGTTATTTTATGCAAACAAAGAGGGTGAAAGTAATATCAGCCAGGGTTTTGCCAAAGTTGCACCTTTGGAGCAGTTTTCTAGCTAGAAGTCAGTCAATGATCTGAGTGATAATAGAAAATGAGAACCGTGTAAATACATGCAGTCACTCTTGCTGTTGTTATTTTTACTATCCCGTGCTCATCTACCGTCTGTAGCTTGAAATGTTTCTGATATTGAACTAAGCACATTATCAGCAGAGAAGAAAAAGTCAGTGTTTTACATTTCTTATTTCTAGGGGCTAGAGAACGTAGAAGCACATAGATACATGATCCCATTAGAAGAAGGGGGTCACGGACAGGGGGTGGAGTAGTGCTGCCTTAAAAATTACAGCAATGACAGTAAGATGTCTGCAGAATTGCTCTACAGTAGGGAGAACATTTTCCTCCTTACACTGTGCTCAAGACCTCCATCCTCAGAAGAGCCCGGTATTCGTGCCTATAAATTGGACCACACCAAAAGGCATATTTATAGCTCCTCTAGCTGGCCCTAGACATGGAATCTGAAATTAGTCCTCCTTCTCTTCCTGAGTAGGTGGAATTATTTTCAGAAATTATTTTCAGAGCAGTCAAAGTCTTTTAAAGTCTCAGGAGAAATATTTCTGCATGGCCAATGCAGAGTCTTTAAATGGAATTGCCTTCAGGCGGATTCACGTATGTTCCAGTGGATTCCATATTTAAAATTCAATCTGATGAAAGCAGACAATCATGTACACAGTAGAAGAAGTTCAGGGAAGGACAGCAGGATGCATTTTTTAAACTAAATCAAGAATAAGGAAAGGTTATTATGTATTACAGGCATGTTTTTATAACATACTTATTATATATCTGTGTGTGTGTACATGCGTGCATATCTATATTGCAGACAAAGCTGTCATGTAAAACTCAGCAGTAATATGTAATATGAAAAAATAGCTCTTTCACGAGACCTTGTGGTGTTCAGCCAAACGATAATGAATGAAAAAACCTGTATACATCTTTGCAAAGGGTGATAAAAGTGGCAATGTTCTTCCAGACTTCACTTTAAGCTGTTCATAATGAATTAATATTTACTGTGGAGTGAGCAGACAGTGCTGAGATATCTTGGGGATGAGATGTGTAGTTGAGTTTGTGTTGGGGTTTACTAAAAATGACCTGGAGCTTTCTTCTGGTTGTTCTGCAAAAGTCTGCCCAACAAGAATAGTCGCACCCTTTCCACCTCTTGGCACTTTAGGAAATTGTTAGCGTGTCTTGTGGACATTCAATTTGTCTTCAATATGCATCTTTTTCTCTGCTCTCAAACCTCATGGTTAACTACATTCTGAGCTCATTTTCTCTCCCAACACATATTCTTGGTGAAAATAATCTGAACAAAAGTGTGTGTGTCAGCCCCAACTTATTTGCAGAGTTAGACAGCAGGTGGTACTTGCTTGATCTGTCACATATAACATGAGCAGAGTTACTATAGGTACTTAAAAAGATGCATTTCTTAAATATTGGGTGCAGGCTGGACATCACAGTGTATGAAGAATCATATGAAAATTGCTTCTGGGGTTGAGATGGTGTTTCCAGTGATCTTCCTCATAATGAAACACCAGCTCCTGTGTATTCACTACCTCTCACACATTATTTCTCTAACACTGCAGGATAACATGAAGATTTCAAGAATGGACTGCACTATTCCATTATTAATTTCTAGCTTGAAAAATTTTCCCATCCATCCTAGTGTTTTCATTCTGTGGAAATAAGTACTGAGTTAATAATTTTGCCACTGTTACCAACACAGTATAATAACGAAAAAAACTAACATAGAACAGAACAGACTTTCAGAGGATTTTTCAGATGTGAGGGTGATTATATCCTAAAACTTAACTGAAAGTGTAACTCTGAGGTTTGTGCATTGAAAGTGTGGGGCAAGATCCCAAGAAAATTTCAAGTTTTGTTACATTTGTGCTATATTTACATATTAGGTCCCTGAATCAGTGACTGTTATGGACTAGTAGCATATAAGAATTTATTTTCAAAATCAAACTATAAAATACAAGAATCAGAATTTCTGAGAATTTTGTTTCAGGCTTTTTATCCTGTTTCTCATACACAGCTGAAATCTGCAGAGGTGGCTCTAGGTGGCACATTCTAACTGTTTTACTAATGCAAACGGCTTAAAAGGATGTCACCTACAGGTCAGCAGCTCAGGCTAATCAGTTAAAGAGACATAGGGGACATAGATTGGATATACACAGGTGAGCTCATTCCAGTATCTGTTAGATGGACACACATTTGGAGGGACAGACCAAGAAGTTAATGAGGAGAGACTGGATGCTCTTCAACATGAAGAGTTGGTCCTTTCAATAGCACATCTGAGCAGAAAGGACAAGACATTTTCATTCTGCAACCTTAGCTTTATTCTCTTACATGTAGAAGAGCAGCATTGTGTTTGAAGTTTTCAGAATAGGCTTATCTACAGGTATTAAACAAGAAGGGAGTTTTATATGAAAACAGAATGAAAATAGACAGTAATTTCATAACGGGGTGGTATATGCGTCCCTCCCTGCATTTATTTCAAATAACTAATGTCAAAATGCACTATAGGATGACTTTTTATGTACACTGTTATGAACACTTAACTGAAGAAATTTGTGCTAACCCAGTATTTTTGTAGTGTAGTAAAGTATTGTAAAAATGCTTAAAAATAAAACAATGGATAAAAGTATATGAAGTGAAATCTCAGTTTTCATTTTCCCATTAATTTTATTTAAGAAAAATAGATCAACAAGCTGGATTTCATTTTTACCTCTTTTGGTACATTGCTAACCAATCTGAAGTCTGGAACGTTCCTGATGACATGACATAAAAAAGTCTAATAGTACATTTTATTGTATGAAGGTGAAATGATTTCCCTTCATGCTGTGAGACAAATATAGAAGATCATATTGCAACTGATGTAGAAAATTTATACAATGCACGGCAGTTATGTTTCAGAAGGAATGGATGTTAGGGGAAAAAAGTACACTTGGTAGGAAAAAGCCCAGTATATAAAGGAAGAACACTGGGCAATCGGTTGTACCTCTAAACAGAGCAGAGGAAAACTTTGTACTTGAGGCATAAAGTGATGTTTTCTTGTTCACCTTTCAAGGTTAAAAAAGCTTCTTGTACTTTAACTAACTTCCTTTGAGCTCTTTAAGTGTCTTAGATAACAAATTTAAAAAAATAATTTCGTTCTTAGATTAAATACTGTGTTGCTGAGAACACGTTTACATTAGTTGCATTGTCCATATTTTACATGAAACATCATCTGCACTGGGACTTCTGTTGTCAATTTTATGTCATTTTCTGCTTTCTCTCATTTTTATAGTACGTTTTGCTTATAGTTTTATGCTGTGTACTTTACATTGATTCTTTTCTCTAAGTGTTTTTATTTAACTGCAAAATTTACAAATGAATGGCCTATATGAAATAATTAAAAATCTTAATCTAAGCTTCGGTGAAACATCAGCCTATCTTATGATTAATTACATTTTAATCCTGCTGTTTATGTTTGTGCGATGAAACAGTGTAAAGTACAATCATTCTAAAGCACCTTGGGGGATGCAGCTGAAAACTGTAGTAAGTGAAATGGAAAGAAGGCTGAAATTACAAGGAGATTCTCCTTTTCCCAAGTAGGACCTAATTTCTAAGCAGGAGAGAAATAGTACTCTTGCTAGGAGTCAATCTGTAGAAATCAGTCAATAAATAAATATGACATGATAGCAAGTTTTACAGGATCAGCTACATTATACTTATTTTACCTCAATTCAAAATGTCAGCAAAAATATTATCTCTTCCAAAAATAAAAAAGCCATGTATAAGCATTTCATAAAAAAGCAAAGTTGTGCACTTGGAAAGTACCTTTTCATAGATTGGAGATATTTTTACACCAAAACTGCTGCTTTTTAGAAATTTGTTACAACCAACATAATAATAGGTAGCTCATTCAAAACCTTTCTAAAAGAAATGTAGAATTCTCAGTAATGATCTTTCACAAACCTTCTTAAGTTCATCATCAAATATCTTGTTAAATAAGCTGCAGACACAAGAAGTCCATGGAAAATGAAAAGTTAATTTCAAACCTATTAATTAAAGAAAAGTAAAAAACTGTTGCCATTAGGAAAATGTACGTCTCCTTCACATCTGTACCATCATAGTTTTACAACATGCAGCTTAAAGAAAATGGAGAAAGTACATATCCCCCCTAGGGCCTTTTCATGTTAATGTGTTGTAGAGCCATGAGGCAAATGTGAATCTAGTCATTAGTTTTCTTTGACAGCATAAAATAATTTTATAAAAAAAAATAGTATTCCAATAAATCTGTTTATGTTAGTCCCGTATTCCCTGATCAACAAAACTGAATCATTATGTCACAGCACAAGAGAGAAGGCTTTACAGGTTGAGATCTTAAGTTCATCTGTGTCGTGTAACATGGCCCTGCCTCGTAAAATGTATAGCTAAGTATACAATTGTGTACAACCTGTTCTGGTGGTAATATCTCTTCTGATAATACCAATTAAGAAGGATGAGTTCTTGCAGGGCTCCTGTGGGGCTTTCGAAGAGTAGAGTGCTAAAGATCTTAGGTTTCCTTGTTCAATAAACATTACTATGGTTACTTTTATATAACACATTTAGCTTTTTTAGCTTTTTATTACAACACTATATCTCTCAGCAGAAAGAAAATAGACATTTCATAAAGTAGCAGATCATTCTTTAAAATAAAATAAATTTCATTTCCTCTTTCTGATTCCCAGTGATTGGCTTTCTGTAACCAAATTATAACATATTACTTGACTCCATTTTTACATCAGGTGACATTTTCTTAAATGTCTTCCTGTTTGCTAGCCAGCTGGGGACAAGAAAGCATAGATGTCAATAAGCATTCGGGATGGGCTTAAGTGCACATGGCATAGTTAGTGAAAGTCTGCTACATGTTTTGAGAGTTGTGTTAGGCACTCTGAAATATCTAAACTGGAAGGGAATAGGAATGGTCCCCCCTAAATGCAAGTTTTGATTCTAGATTCAAAAGCATAATCCAAATCACAAGCCAAGTCTGATGCTGCTGATGCATTTAAACTTCACTTGCAGAAAGGTAACACCCTCCTGGGCATTTGTAATTGATTAGCAGCAGCCACTTCTTGTACTGATAAACTTTGTTATCACAGGATCATCAAATAATTAGTCTGGAAAGGACCTCTGGAGATCATCTAGTCCAACACGCCACTCGCAGTAGGAACAACTTCAAAGTTATATCCATCTTGGATGTTAGATCATGTTGCTCAAGACTTTGTCAAGCTGATTTTAAGCATCTACAAGGATATGCAGTCTCTCTGGGCAAGCTGTTCCAGTGTTTGATTATTCCTTTTTTCCTATAACATTTTTTCTCCCTCAATATCTTGATTGATAGTGTTTGCTATTGTTTGGCATGATTAGGGGAAAGTTTAGGCTGAGGAAATTAGCTCCCCTGTCATTCTTGGACATGTCCAAAAGGACAAGGGGTAATGTTTTTAACTAAAAGAGGGCAAATTTAGACTAGCTATAAGGAAGACATTTTTTACCATGAAGGTGCTGAAACCCTGGCACAGGTTGCTCAGAGAGGTGGTAGATGCCCCATCCCTGGAAACATTCCTGGTCAAGTTGGACGGGGCTCTGAGCAACCTGATCTAGTTGAAGATGTCCCTGCTCACTGCAGGGGGGTTGGACTAGGAGACCTTTAAAGGCCCCTTCCAACACAAACTATTCTATGATTCTATGACTCAATGATTCTGTGATTCTATGATCCAGTTGCAGTTGGAAGCAATAGACATTTTTTTTAGGTGAAGAAAAAGACTGACCAGAGGGCAATAGTTAGTCTGCTTGCATAAAATCTTTGAGATTGGTCACCAATTTCTGAGCAGCACTGAGAAGGTTTTGAGTTCTGGGACTTGAAATCCCTGAACTGTAAGTTTGCAAGATAAGAGACATTCATCTTCCATAAACTGTAATTTATCCCTGGATGGATGGAGATAAGCTATACACATGATTGGAAGCTGGTGCTTCTGTGTCAGTCTCATCCATTTACCTGCCTTTGCTGAGAGACAGCTTGAGGAAGAGTAGGGGTACACTACCCAAAAATGAATGTGCTAGTACTTCTGTAGCTAAATGCATCACTATGCTGAATTCATAGAGTCAGAAGTTCTACAGCCAGAGGGGATGTTGTGGTTTAACCCCAGGCAGCAATAAAGCACCACACAGCTGCTCCCTCATCTCCTCTGTGCCAGTGGGATGGGGAAGAGAATCCAGAAAAACTCGTGGGTTCTGATAAAAACAGTTTAACAGGACAGCAAGAGAGAAGGAAACAGCAATGGTAACAATGATAATAATAATAATACCAACAAAGGAATCAACAAGTGATGCCCAATACAGCAATTGCTCACCACCCGGCGATTGATAGCCCGTCCCTGAGCAGCAATTCCTGCCCCCCGGCTAACTCCAGTTTATGTACTGGGCATGACGTCGTATGGTGGGGAATATCTCTTTGGCCAGCCTGGGTCAGCTGTCCCGGCCGTGCCCCCTCCCAGCTTCTTGTGCACCTCCTTACTGGCAGAGCATGAGACTCTGAAAAGTCCTTGGTTTAGTATAAGCACTATACTTAGCCACAACTAAAACTTCAGTGTGTTATCAACATTATTCTCACACCAACTCCAAAGCACAGCACTATACCAGCTATCGGGAAGAAAAAAAACCAACTCCATCCCAGCCAAAAACAGGACAAGGGATCATTACGTTCACCTTGTCTGACCTCCTGTGTTACATGAAGAATAGATAATTTTTAACAATTAAAACCAAGTCCTATGAAAAAAACCTTAAAGATACAGACAATCTACTACATGATAGTAATTCAAATAGTTATTTAGCCTCTATATTAAAAATGTGCACCTTTTTTTAGTCTCAGTGCATGAACGCTCAGCTTCTAGCTACTAGGTAGGTCATGGTACTAGACGTTTTATGAGGCACATAATTATTCATTAAACTAAATGTTTGCTTTAAAAATATTTTATAATGGGAGACATCAATCACTTTCCGTAATGTAAAATTTGAAATATTAATTAAATTCCTCCATTGTGAGATCCTAGAACACACATGCTCTGGACTTGCATCTGATTTCACTTATACTCATCTTTACTGTTCCGTCCCTGATCTTCCAGTTATCTATTTATATAATACTTGCAGTAGCAGAGTCAACATATTATGAGTTCATTTACTTTACATGTGTTTAAATGTGTTCCTATAATAGCACAAAATCTTTAGGGACTCTGAGAACATTTGGATAAAGAATGTGTATATGATTTGTATTTTTGCTTCTGTTTTCTGATGGCTAGTACATTTATTTCTAGTATTTAACTCCCTGCATCAGGTTTTCTTATACGTGTTGTCATTACCATTATGAAGAGAGTTAGTTAATACAAGTAAGACTGCCATATGTTTCAGCCTTTGTAAGATTTTGACTTTCAACTTTTTCAAGAAAGAGCAACAATAAGAGAACATTTATGGCACTGTTCAGATTTTCTTTGTTAGTAGGACAGTAATAATTATTATTAAAATGCCTAACATTATAAAATCAGGTGAGACTGTCTACACAGACAGCAACATCCAAGGTCAGGGAACGAAAGAATGAAGATATACCCACGTTGCTATAAAACGAGGCCTTCTAGGGTAGTGCTGCATGGCGTGATGGCAGATAATTCAATGTTGTCTTATACATTTGTTCTCTATTCCTGTTTCTTCCTACTGAGGATACTTCTGAAAGAGTTTAGGACCCATTATGTTTTACTTCAGGATATTTTCTTTTAGCTCTTTGTCTCTTGGGAGAAATGTGTTTTATTTCATTCAGCAAAATGTATTTCTTGTAGAGACGGCTACCATACAAAAACAATTCCTTTTGCAATAGTAATTGCTGTATCTTCCTAACATTTTCTCTGTGAATTCTGCTGCTTCTGCCAAATGCTTGGACTTGTCTATGTTTTAGATAGAGAGCACATTTATAGATCTTGTACTCTTCACAGATTAATAGAAAAAGACAGACAACCCCCTGCAAAAAACTCTACACAAGAATCCATGAAGGTTTAACAGGTGATATGGTGGTGTTTTGTGATATTAGTGAACTAATTCATCTGCAGTGAATTCCTTGACTTTATTGCATTATAAGATAGATAAAGTAGCAGTAAGATAGAGAGCATTATTTATTGTATAATTTTAGACTGAAATTAATATTAAAGTATGAGGAAATTGCACTGTGTGATTTATGAGCTTGATTTCAATTACTTGAAAATTTTTAAAGCCACAGGTTGACATCGTAGCTGGTATAAATCAATAAAATTGCTTTTATTTATGCTACTTGCAGAGATAATTACATATTTTTACTTTCTCCATAACTGTATTCTTTCATTCAGATGTTTCAGAAGAAAAACCCCACAGCCACACTTCAGAATGTCAGGAACAGTAGAACTGATTCCTGTGAGAGATTTGCATCAGCTGAGCCCATTTAACTTGGTTGTTTTTTACTTGTAGCTGATCAAAAATCCAACAGGTTATATTGTGCCTTTGCCTTCTTACACAGTCACAGTTTGCAACTCATTTGAAAAGATGAGATGGGTGTATAATTATGTAAAAATTTTGATAAATCACAGAAACAAAAAGTGAAAGTGATACAGAACTTAGATTGTTAATAGATCATTTGAGATAGGAATATAACATACTCCCTCTAGTGATGAACAGGTAATTTCCAAAAATCTTCATAAGATTATAAGATTACTTATTCACAATGTTGTTGACTAGTAAAACGTGGCAGCAATCTTTTACGTTCCAGTGATATGTGGTATGCAATATGCTTTACTGCATATGTATTTTGAATAATATCTCAAGAAGATGCTGAAATGTTTCATTAGATGTACTTGAATGAAAGGTTTGTGGACATATATTACCATCATTAGTTCCATTTTCTCTGAAGATTATGTGAATCACATAACATATCAGTGGTAAATTAATTTTCTCTACACAGATAAAAATAAATTCACAAAAAGAACAACTGTAAGTTAAATAATAAATAGGCCAATTTGCACTCATAATTCTTACACCCTTAAATCTTCCTAAGTTGTCATTAAAATTCAATGTTCCTTATACAGAATGATGTACAAGCAATACATATTGCAAAAATTAGATTCAATGGGTATGTAAGAGGTGGGTTTATGCAGCAATTATAGCCTTACTTAATTTATAATTATTATCTCTATTAGATGTAATTCAGACAACCAGTATAATTTAGATACACACATACATCTGCTGCTTTAATAAAAATATGCTTGCTGTCCTTGACAGCTTCATGCCTTAAGCAAACCCTAGGTATTGTAAGGTCTACTTCTCCTTCATACCTTCTTCTTGTGAAGTTCAGCAAACACAAAGCTTTGTTGTTGCTGCCATTGTTTTATTTTACTTTCAGGAAACCATTTACTATAGTTAAAACAAAAAAGACCTTGTTTCTAGTCAGTTTTCTTCCTTAAGGTCAACAGATTCAGCAACTAGTGTTCTTGACTAGGTTTGTTCTTGACTAAAGAAGTGTTATTAGATTTAATGTTTCCTTACACAGGGAGCTTTTTATACTGGAATTCAAATTAAATCATTTGAAGTACATTCTTTTAAACAAACTAACAAACAAACAAAACCAAACAAACTTCTTAAAACAAGAAACACAGTTAATAGATCAATGAAATTAGTGTTAACACTATGCAGATTAGACGTTAAAGTACCAGCTTGACGTGAGATCTAGTTATTTAGTCATTGAAGATTTGTTATTTTTGTTAAATGATTGACAAAGTTCCTCCACCAGTGGTACACCTATGTTGTCCATGGTTTGATAGTTTTGTCTAAGGATTTCTTGAGTCCCATGCCTGTCTGTGGTAAGCTAGTACTACAAAGCAGGAGTTAAAGTTGAAATTCAATCTGGTAAGAGAGGAAGTACATGATTTGAATGTCACTCCATGTGAACTGGTTCAACAGCTATATAAAAGAAGTCCTACTTTGTGGCAAACCTGAGGCTTGTTGGTAACTGGGGAGAAAAGTCACTTCCCAAGGTGTAGATGACTCCTACCTTCTGCTGAGCATGGTGGCCCAAGAGTTGATGCTTGTAAGTGTTGACGTGTTGCTGTTCCAATAAAGACTGCAACAATGCCTCGTCCTTCCAGAACTCATTGTTCTTCTCCCCTGGAGAAATAATTGTAACAGCAGTATTAGCTGGGGTTTGCCAAGTCTGCATAGAGCAGTATATCCTGACTAGTACTGAATAAGCACAGCAGTATTCGTGTTTAAACAGCTTAGTGACAAATGTCGTGTGCCACAAAAACACAAGGAAGGAGCCTGAGCCAAAATAAACTGCCTGTCTTCCTGTTCTCCATCACAACAATACCAGTGGTAGCAAGTCAACCCTGCAACGTAAATGTAGGGACACCACCTTTTCCTAGAAAGGATCATGATGCTGAAAAGGTGTCCCAAAGGAGACAACTGTCCTCTGCACATTCTTCAAGATAAAAACATTTAATTACATTTTTATTTTTTGTTCTGCTAGATTTTCATCTTTTTTTTTTTTTTTTGTGACTGCGAATGTTTCTACTACGTTCGTGCTGTATGTCCGGACATGATTAATCTTTGAGCTTAAAAGTGATCTCAGATATTTAATTTCTCCCACTTCTCTGAAGTAAGTTTTGATTTTCACTGATATTAGTAAAAATTAAACTAAAATTAAACCTTGTAAATTATTTCTAAGTAATGGGCCGGCATTGCTTGGGTTTTGATGCAGATGTATCTTTAAGGTATATTGTCTTACTTTCAATAATAACACTGAAATGAAGTTTCTGCTTCAGTTTCTCTAAAGAGAGGAAACGTTCACTTGTTATGTAAATGGCATGCACATATGTGGCATTCCTCATGACAGAGGGAGCTTGTGATTTGGTAGATATAGCACTCTGTATTGATGCTTATGATGTATTTCTCATTTATTAATGTTTGGGCCGAATCGTGCTTTCATTTCAGTGAATCGCAGTTCTGCTATTGACAACAGCAATAGAAAGGAGACACTTATTATTACGTTTGTTGACTTCAGGGAAGTAATTTCCAAATTATCAGTTATTCAGATTACAAATTGCAAAATATTGTCTCTAACACCTCCTGTGTCATCTAGAGGCAAAACCAGGTTAGTGGATAAAAATCAAGCAACAGAGGAAAGGCAGTAGGGAACAGCTTCTGAAATCACCTCTCAATTTTGTATAACCACATTTTTGGTGCGGTTAATCTGATTAATTTAGTCTTCAGAATTGGTTTAAACTGAATGGAGGTCAACTGTATGAGGTTTAATAAGGCCAAGCGCAGGGTCCTGCACTTGGGTCACAACAACCCCATGCAACGCTACAGGCTTGGGGAGGAGTGGCTGGAGAGCTGCCCAGTGGAAAGGGACCTGGGGGTGCTGGTTGGCAGCTGGCTGAACATGAGCCGGCAGTGTGCCCAGGTGGCCAAGAAGGCCAACAGCGTCCTGGCCTGTATCAGCAATAGTGCGGCCAGCAGGAGTAGGGCAGTGATCGTGCCCCTGTACTCGGCACTGGTGAGGCCGCACCTTGAATCCTGTGTTCAGTTTTGGGCCCCTCACTACAAGAAGGACATTGAGGTGCTGGAGCGTGTCCAGAGAAGGGCAAGGAAGCTGGTGAGGGGTCTGGAGCACAAGTCTTATGAGGAGTGGCTGAGGGAACTGGGGTTGTTCAGTCTGGAGAAGAGGAGGCTGAGGGGAGACCTCATCGCTCTCTACAACTACCTGAAAGGAGGTTGTGGCGAGGGGGGTGTTGGTCTCTTCTCCCAAGTAACCAGCAATAGGATGAGAGGAAATGGCCTCAAGTTGCGCCAGGGGAGGTTTAGATTGGATATTAGGAAAAATTTCTTCACTGAGAGGATGGTCAAGCATTGGAACAGGCTGCCCAGGGAGGTGGTGGAGTTACCATCACTGGAAGTGTTCAAAAAATGTGTGGATGTGGCACTTCAGGACATGGCTTAGGGGACATGGTGGTGTTGGGTTAACGGTTGGACTTGATGATCTTGAAGGTCTTTTCCATCCTTAATGATTCTGTGATTCTGTGAATTTTTATCTTTCTGTTAAAAGAGTGGGATCATTTACATGGTCAGATGCAGCTGGTGTTCTCTTGGTCTTAATACTTCTCAGATGCTTGTTGCTGATTTAGCAGCCACACCATAACATTGGCCATGTATCGAGGTAGAGATCTTGAGATAAGCAATGGGTATCACCGAGAAGAAGTGCTGTGTTCTGCTCAAGGCCAAACATGCAGTGTCCCTCCCTTCTTGTGGGAAAGCTCAGAGATGTTTGCGGAGGACTTTTTCTTTTATGATGTCATTTCTCATCCTGGTTAGAATTTACTTTCAGATTTTAGAAACTAATTTATATTCTTGTGGCTTGTTGTTGATTGTCTATCTTTATATACTTTGATTCACATTCACATTCTGCTCATAGACAAAATTTCTGGTGAGCTATTATCATTTGAGTGTATTGATAACAAGGTTTGCTCGTTGGATTGGGCACTGGCTGGAAATTTGCCAGATTTGTCAGTAGTATGGTTTTCAGACGAGAGTAAGGAGGTTTTGTAGCTCCAGAGATCATTTGAAACAATCACAATTGATTGAAGTTTTCATTCCTAAGCCAGTGGACTTGTTGCCGCAGTGATGTATTTGAATCCAACTCATTGACAGCTAAATTACTCAAAAGTACAAACTGTCCCTGCTCATAGCTGGGGCCATATTTCAGATATGTGCTTTCTAGAAAAGTGATGTTTGGATAATTTGAGAATTTTCATGTTGGGCTTATTAATTATCTGTTGGGATAAAATCCATGGACCTGAAGGGCCTTGGCTAGATTTATCTAGTGAAGGCCTCTTAGCTAGGGCCTAGTGCAAAAACACTTTAGTCTGGGTTCACCTCATCTAACTTTAAGCACCAACTAGAGGCTAATAAGCAGGAGGCCACTGGTCCTAAATGTCTTCTGAAGTCAGTGGAACTATAAGTGTCAGTCTGCCTCAAATCACCCTCTGCTGAATACTCTGGAAGCCTTGGAGGTTTGGCTGTACAGCACAGGCCTGCACTGAGTTGCATCATCATACTTGTGAAACCATCAGTGGATGTTAGCCATTCCTTTCAGGAGCTTAAAATTAGAATGGAGCGGTAGAACAGTATTGCATTAGTAAACAAAAGCACAACAAAACTGCAAAAATGGAACTTCAATTTTTTCCCTTTTTTTCTCTATTTTTTCCCCCTCTCTCCTTTTTTGTACCAAAAAAAAAAGAAAAAAGGGGGGACCTTGTCCAAGGCAGCTGGAAGAATGGCTAGAGAAACTCTAGTGTAAGTAACAAAGGAAGGTTTTCCTAATATTACAATGAGCATTTCAATTAAAGTCCACGTAATGAAATAAATAGACGAGCTTAAGTGGAAGCTATGGAATCAGTTTACAGGGATGTAGGAATAAGTACTTCTCCTAGATTCTCCTCTAGCCTCTTTGTGCTACTAAATGTGGATTTTCATTCTAATATGTGGAATCTATATGCACTTCTGAAACATTACCATTGAAAATTAAGCCAATTTTTTGCCCTAGACAATTCACGGAGGAAATTCAGGGTGTTTGGTCTAGCATCATTTGAATCAGTTGTGTAGAGCTGGGTCATACATACATAAATATGTTGATTTAACAGAGTTTTTCCCAAATCGTAGATAACAATATCCCCTGAAAGTCCATGACATTGTGTTAGACAATAACACCACAATTCCATCGTATAATCAGCATTTAAATTCTCTCGTGAGTGGGGATAAGAACGTATGATTTTGTTAGCCAAGGCGCCAAGGACTACCTTTAACAGTTGTCAGAAACTCTGTTTCACCAAGGGTGAATATAAACACCTACAACTAGTCGTTGTAACTGTTTTTCCTCTACCCTGAGAAACTCAGCAGCAGTCAACTGTCTCAAGAGATCACAACAAAAAGGGTGAGACTAAAAGGATAATATCCCCAAAACAGTGATTTAAGTCTTCTAGGGTTACTAGATATAATGGGAATAAGAACAGACAGGTTATGCTGTATTTGTTTCATGGAGATGTTTTATTATCAAGAAGAACTGTTCAATTAGAGAGATTGACCACTGCTCAAATAAGGAGAAGTCAGGCTGGAATGAAGATTTCTAGAACTGTAGTGTTTGAACATGAGCCATACTTCATGACAAACACATATTTGAGTTAACAGAATAAGCTATTTATCAGGCAATGTATGGATGTCATGTACAACACTTTCAGTAAATTGACACGTTATAAATTAATCTCCGATTTTACTGCTACTGAATGCAATGACACTTCTACACACTGGGATGAAGGTACCACTGTATTAACGGCATGTGATGCTAGAAAAAAACAACCATCACATTAGGATTTGGATCAGAGAGATAACTAGCGTGAAAAAGCAATAGCTATACTATACTTAGCTATACTGAGCTCATGAACAGAGCTTTGAAGAAGCAAAAATGCTAAGATGCTTAAAAGAAAAGAAAGGGCATAATTCTAAAAATAAGGACTATTCACATTCTCTGATAGCTGTGGAGCTAGAATCATCGACCCATCCTCTTAAGGGAATTAATTTTTCTGATACTAATTATTAGAGCTACAAATTCTTAAATAGTAATTAATAACATCTGTAAAAATAAAAGTCATATACTTAGATAAATTTCAATTTTATATAGGTACTTTTAATTTGCTCTGTTATCATCAGTAGCAACAGATGCTACTACTTGCCATCCATTTGGAGCCAAAATAAGTGGAATTGACTCATTTCTCACCAACAACTTTTCTTTCAGCACTGCTGAATACAAGAATAATATCAAGGTCACACCTGGGACTGAAATCTTTCAGGTTGTTCCAAACCCTTCTTTATTCAGACATAACCTTTCACATAACACTTATGTTCCACTGGAATAAGGAAATGGTCCCTCAGTTGGAACGTATAGTCTTCGTGAAATGACCTTCACCAGTGCTGTAGTTACACCTCAGAAATAATTCCTGTAGGAGACAAGAATAGCGGTGGGCTTTCTCTCATTCAGAATTACATGACATTTATTTCCTCACCTTCACTGTATTTGGCTCCTTTGAAGTTAAATCTAAGCTTTTTTTTTTCTACCTTCAGAAGAAGAATGAACAAGGTTTTCAAAATTTCTTTTAAAAACTTGAAGATAGTCACAGTACCTAAATCTGCAGCAGGCACTTTTAACTTTTTGAGTGTGGTATAAAATAAGGACTCCTGTATAAATAATTTATTCAACTTGTTACTGAGGAATGATTTTTTTTTTAATTAATGTGAAGTAAACTGAAAATATGTTTTTTCCCCAAAACAGATGGAAAGAGATCTGTTTCAATTTTTTTTTTTTTTATGGGGAGTCATGTTTTTAGGGAAAATAATCCAATAGAAAAATGAAGATGGTTTCAAAATGATACATTTCTTTTCTGAATAACATAGTGTAAGTGTTCCACAGCACATTCATTTATCTGAAGGAAGGAAAATACATTTTCTATCCCACTGTTTTAAACTGGACTTTTTAGAACAGAAAAATCAAACATTCTGTTAACTTGGAATTTACTGCATAAGTTTGTAATTCAATCAAAACTTTATTACCTATGAGGAACAGTGGAGGAAGAAGAGCAAAACAAAAGTTTTTACCATGGAGTCCTCATCGTTATTGTTCTGTATCCTTCTTTTGCCGTTTGTAGTGGAAAGTAAGAGGAGGGAAGAGGGAACAAGAAGCTTTCTCTTACTCTAGAAGCAGACAAGAAAACATGTGCTTGCTATGCCAATGTGCCCAAGAAGTACAGCATTCGATAGCCAGTAGCCTTCACATGAGAAACGTGCTTCCACACGGACAGAGCAGCACTGCTCTGGGAAGCAGTCCCACAGCATGACCTCTCCTCCTGCTCAAAGCCTTCCTGCAGCATGTGGTGGCATCCCACAAGAAGAAACCCTGTCTAGCGCTGATGGGATCCCGACTGAGGGAACAGCCAACAACTTCACAAATCCTTTTAAAATACATTATTAAATAGACATTATACAGGGTGGCTGTCTTCATAAGTTCGAGTAAAATATATTGAGTGAGTAAGAACATTAGTATTTTTTCAGTTTAAAAGTTATTATTGCAGGCATTGCAGAATCTTTTAAAGGTACACTACAGTCTGTGTATGATTTAAACAGGTTCTTCTGCTCTGTAGTGGCATCTACAAGCTGCCTAACAAAAGTCATCCACAACAGTTTATTCATAACATCAATGAAATCAGCTGGTATAAAAGCAGGTTCTGTTGTTGATAGCAGAAGTGTTGTGTCTTATTCTAGATGTGGGGTGCTTCCAGGATATCTGAAAATATAGTTGAATGATGTGCAGTATAAATCGATGTTTTGACATCACGGTTAAACAAACTATCCCAAATCTCACTTAATAATATTTCCATTGATGCTCCAACCTGTTGGGCCATCACTAGGAATACTAGAATTGCTAACACTGGGCAAAAATTCAGCGGTAATACCTGACTGTTTAGCAGACCTATGCATGCCAACAGGTTGCTACGCAAGTAGTTCTTTAACTACATAATCTACACTCTTTAAGAGCTGCAAAAAATCAGGCATTTCCCAGAAAAGGCTTTGTTCTTCCAAAGACCTTAAGAAACTATGTTCTAATTAAGCTTTTCGAGTAGCAGAAAGCATTTTGCATGTAACTAGGTGTACCTTTACTTTATTAGTAACATCAAAAGTGTCTGTCTAGATCTCATTAGAAGAAGACTTTTATAAATCTGAAGGAATACATGGAAACATAAATGCTCATGCATACATGATTCTCTCATCAAAATGCCCTAATCCATGTCTTGATTCTTCAGATAGTTCTCTTGTACACACACATTCACTTTTATGTAAAAAACTATTCTTTATAATTGGAACAAAGGTTCATGGGGTACAAACAGCCTTGTGCAAGGGAAAACGGTCTGAACTTCCAAAAAGGGTAAAGATTTGTCATCATGTTTCACTTTATATCTTTACCTGAGAGTGGAAATCCATGAAAGAGCAACACTGAATGTCTAAAGGATGTATAAGAAATAGTCTTGGACTTTATTAATTATTTACTAGCTCTACACGTTCCTAATTAACCTAAATAAAACCCCCAGCTTCCTACCACCACAGCCTACCTAAATGGATGCATTTACCATCAGATTTTCAAATTTCCATTCTCAAATGTTTCTTTCAGAGTGGTTCACTGCTGTGGTGGGTTGACCCTGGCTGGACACCAGGTGCCCACCAAAGCCATCCTGTCCCTGTCCTCCTCAGCTGGGCAGGGGCGAGAAAATATAACTAAAATCTTCTGGGTCGAGATAAGGACAGGGAGAGATCAGTCACCAGTTATCATCATGGGCAAAACAGACTCAACTTGAGGAAAAAAAAATTTAATTTATTACCAATCAAATCAGAGTAGGATAATGAGAAATAAAAATTCAACCTTAAAACCTTCCTTCCCCCCACCCTTCCCTTCTTCCCAGGCTCAACTTCACTCCCGATTCTCTCCCTCCTCCCCCCGAGCAGCGCAGGGGGACGGGAAATGGGGGTTGTGGTCAGTTCATCACACCTGGTCTCTGCCGCTCCTTCCTCCTCAGGGGAGGCTCCTCACACTCTGCCCTGCTCCAGCCTGGGGTCCCTCCCACGGGAGACAGTCCTCCAGGGACTTCTCCAGTGTGAGTCCTTCCCACGGGCTGCAGTTCTTCACGAGCTGCTCCAGCCTGGGTCCCCCCACGGGTGCCGTCCTTCAGGAACAGGCTGCTCCAGCCTGGGTCCCTCCCATGGGTGCCGTCCTTCAGGAACAGGCTGCTCCAGCCTGGCCCCCGCGGGGTCCCAGGTCCTGCCAGCAAACCTGCTCCAGCCGGGGCTCCTCTCTCTCCCCACGGGGCCACAGGCCCTGCCAGGAGCCAGCTCCAGTGTGGGCCTCCCACGGGGTCACGGCCTCCTTCGGGCATCCCCCTGCTCCAGCGTGGGGCCCTCCCCAGGTGCGGGTGCAGATCTGCTCCCCCGTGGAGCTCCATGGCTGCAGGGGCACAGCCGGCCTCCCCGGGGGCTTCCCCAGGGGCTGCCGGGGACCCTCTGCTCCGGCGCCTGGAGCCCTCCTGCCCCTCCTGCTCTGGGCTGGGGGCTGCAGGGCTGCTCCTCTCGCATCTTCTCACTCCTCTCTCTGGCTGCAGTTGCCCAGTACCATACACACCCTAGATCTGTTCCCCCAGAGGCGCTGTCACCGTCGCTGATGGGCTCGGCCTTGGCCAGCGGTGGGTCCATCTTGGAGCCGCTGGCACTGGCTCTGTCGGACACAGGGGAAGCTTCTGGCAGCTTCTCACAGCAGCCACCCCTGAGCCCCCCACTATCAAAATCTTGTCATGCAAACCCAATACACAGTCTTAATTTTTACTTTACTGGAAAAATCAAAATGTAAAAAACAATGTCATTAATCCCAAAGTATACTAAGAATTGTTAACAGTACAGGTCAGACTTTTTTTTTTTAAGGGTTTCCTTTGATATGACCCAAGTTCTCCACCTAATTTCAGTAGACACTTGATTAAACCATACAGCTAATCTATTTTTTCTGCTAATATCAGTGGATACTGATGATGTACAAGGATTGGAAAACTTCCTTTTAATTCACATGAACTAAACACCCGGTAATGAAACTATTGGTTCGGTGGTGAAGTATGACTAAGGGCTTTTCCCTTTCTAACAAAACTTGGTCAGAAAATCCTGGAGATAGCAAAGACACGCTGTTTCTTACAATGTCTGGTTTTTCTCTCTGTGTACAGGTAACATCGCAAGTAATGCTTGTCTCACAACTCAGCAGTTGCTAAATGCCTGGCTTTGCCTCGCTCTAGAGCATTTATCACCTTTTGCTAGCAGTGTTTGAATTGATTAACCTGGAGATCTTCATGATCATATTTGCCAACATCCTGCTTATTAATGCAGTTCGAAACTTTTACCCCTGAAAAATATTTTTCAGGAATCTAGAATGCCTTCCTTTGCTTCTGAAGTTTTATAGGGATGCATCAGAGAAATTGCTGGTATTGCACATACAGAAAGAGGAAAAAAACTTTTCTTCTTCATGACCCATGGCAAGAAGGGGCTTGTGCCATTGTATTTTATGTTGTTGTCATGAGGACTGTCGTAAACACTTGAAGTTTCCTGCTTTGTAGTACATCTAAAATCACTTTACTTGAAAATTATGTTTATTATTCTTTTCAGCTAGATCTCTTTCAGTAGATCAAGACGAATGTGGTGTTCCTCTGCTTAACGCAGTTAGTAATTTAACAAGATAGGTGTAATTTCCCATACATTTCTGTTCCTCACAGTAACAGTGTTCCAGACTAATTTCGCAAAAAAATTAAAAGAGCTAATTAAACATTGTTGAAATTTTCTAAGGCAAAGTGCATATAAGGTCATACTAAGGGCTCAGCTCAAGTTTATTAAAGCTTAGCAGTCTGTTTCTGCAGGAGGGATCCCTCCAGCCACTGTAGTTTATGACAGCTTGGCGTACCGCTTTCCACAACAAGCTGTTGTACAGTGCAGAATTATAGATTTTCAGTAGAGTGTCTAATAAAAGGGCTTTATAGATTAAAGATTTTTTTTCTTTATGCTTTGTTATATTTGGAACATCTAAGCACAAAAAGGTCCTATTCGTTTCCATACATTTGGAAAATTTGGAAAATTAATCTAGGAGTAGTCCATTATGCAAAAAGGGCTAGGTTATTACTGTGCCTTTCATGTACACTGTAAGTCCTTGTGGCAAAGACAGACCTTTGCTTTTCTATTTGCCTCATGCAATAGGAACGAATCTGTGAATCTAAATGCAAATCAGCTAAATAACAGGGAAAGGGTTTGGGTAGCAGAGGTGTGCTCTGTTTGCCCTTAACCTCCAATTAAAAAATGTAATAATATAAATATTTATAATATAAGCTAGGAACATTGAACCTGTGCACAAAGTCTGTGAGCGGGTATTGGACCATGCAGGGACTAAGGCCTTTACTTCTATTCTCCTGACCATCATATAGAGCGTACAGGAACACTACGCATGATATTATCCTTGTAATGCTGACAAAGACTGTAAAATACAGATTATTTGCTGTGCAAGGATGAAATGTTCTTGAAAATATGTCTGTGGTACTGAGCACAGAACACTTTTCTGAGTGTTTCCTGTCATAATTCTGGGATTTTTAACTAACATTCGTATTCTTATGCTGACACATAAAAAAAAGCCTCTTTTCTTATCATGCTTAACTACATGGAGTTAGCAATAAAAGAAATATTGAGAGCACCTTTCCTGCTTTTGAAAGTAACAGAGAAGGACAGAGACTGTGAAAAATCAGTACTTCTAAGAAGTAGAAATATTTTCAAAGTCAAACTGAGTACCTTGTTCCCAAATAAGCATTAGTATGTTATAATTATGTACTTGGAGGCTGAGATTAAAAAAAGAGACGTATAAATTCCTGGCTGTTCTCCCACTTATACAAACTGGTGTGGAGCTTTTCAACCCTGGAGTTCTTGCAGGGTTAATAATTCTATAGTTTTCTACTAATAATGGGAATCTGGACTGAACACTACATGAACTGAGCATTTTTCCAATCTGCACTAGCAGTCAACATAAAACTTCCACGTTAAAAGTTATTTATTGTTCCCCAAGCTCAGATAAGAAGTATTTAAAAAATAGTTTATTGCTGTTAAATTAACACGCTCCTTTTCATTCTCACTGTAAAGATTTCTTAGGTGTCTAAATTTATACCCTCAGGTGTTTTATACTCAGTTAAAAGAAAAATGCTCTTTCAAAGGTTATTTATGCAAACAGCACCTAATTCCTCTCCAGAAACATAGCATCACCATATAACATAACATTGAGCATGGAAAGTCTGCACTGAAGTATGGTGAATCACCATGTTTCCCCTGTAGAATAGAAGAAGAAAAAAGCTGCAAAAGCAAAAGGTCTTTTTTTTGGAAAAAAAAAAAATTCTGCCACATAGCTTAAGTATCTCTAAACTGTACCAACTACCCATGTTGAAGCTATAAATCCAGATAAAGTAGTTGCTCAGTGAATGACCCTAATACTGTTTTTGAGAGCAAATTGATGAACGATACAAGCAGTACTCATGAAATCAAAGAAAGTAGCACTACAGATTTTGTAGATCAAGCTCCTGTAGTTTCTAAGGTACCTACACATTGTGTGACAGCACTCACTTGTATGGACTGGCTGTGGTTACTTGAAAGTTACTCCTTGTGTGTCTCTTCAAAAACAACAATAGATTGCATTTGTCATAAATATGCATGGTGCAAATATCTTTTGCTGGTTTTAATCCTGCAAGATCTAAAAGTATCATGTTCTTTCATTATTGAATTCAAAGATTATTTTTTCATACGTTACCAAGGTAACAAAACGGTAACTGCATTCCTATTTTCATTTTACATTAATAAAAGGCTAAATATAAGCAGTAACAAGTGTGTCCTGTAAGCCTTGATGCTGTGTAACATGAGGTGATGTGTTTCTGCAAAAATATGAGCCTTGGAATTAATCCTTTGTTTTAAGTCTTGAATCACTATAGCTTTTAGGGCTGCTTATATGTCTATATGAATGTAGTTAAAATCAAAATCTATTAAGAATAGTAAGTCTACATTAGTTAAAAAGTAAGGAAAAAGAAAAGTTGCCTATGGTCTATAAGATTCTTATATTTAGACCTCCATGTTCTGATCTTGATGGGCGTTTAAGATTCTCCAGTAACTGTGTCCAAGTCTGTCAACCCGCACATTGCAGACCCTATGGTGTTTACAGAAAGGTGTAAAGGATGGCAGAAGTATTAATAGCAACAACTCCGTTCCTTCAGGGTGAAGGAATAAAAAAGGCAGTAACTATTGATTATCCCATTAGCCAGGGAATTGCTTTAACTGTTTTCAAGATCTCGGGTCCTCCGGGCTGAGGGAATGAGAACAGATGCAGGAGGGAAATGGGACTCAGTAAGATTTTATCAAGGGCAATAAAGTGCTGGTGGGGATGGCAACTGCTGTACCTGGGGTAAGAGTCACCCTGAACACGTGCAACCAGTGATCATGGTTTGCTCTTTTCTTCATTTTTTGAGGGAAGTGACTAGTTGATATCTTAAAGTAGTACAAGCCTCAGTATACAATACAATGCAGAGCTCTTGGAGCAGACTCCCTAAGGACTATAAGAAAAGAGACCGGAACCTTCCATGTTACCATCTGAGTGACAGTATTATCATTATCTCCTGGCATTTTAGGACAGGCCTAGCAGGTAGAACTGGCAAGAAATTTTCTAGAGAATCTGCTTTTCCCTAAAAATGTTAATTTGTGTAATTTACCCATTTCAGTTCAACTTTCATGAGAAAGGATTCCTAATCTCCATGCTGGGATATCTAGTGAAACCATGGGGGGCAACAAAAATGGAGAAAGGAAAACATACTGTAGAATTACGAGTAGCCATTTAGTCACCTAGGAAAATCAGTGGGAAACTGAGATTCAGGGAGACTAAATTAAGAGACTGCTGTGTACAGTAGCACCCTGGCGATTCTAAAGTGGAATTCTATGTCTTTTGGTTTTGCCAGAAAAATCAAATAGTTTCATCTTGAAGCAAAATAGGAACTATTTGAAATCTTGGAGTGTTATAGTACAAGATAATGATTACATCTGCAGCTCTAAATACAGGGCATCTCATTACTACCTTACACATGGGGATAGATGATGAGTAATTCAACTGGAGGACAGGCCAGAGTTAGGCTGTGTGTTAAGTATACAGAATCAGTCTATAATTGGACCATGCCTTTCATTTGAAATAGAGGAAGCAGATTAGACAGAATATTCAATTCATAGTGCAGGGCATATGCAAACATTCTCATGTATGTACGCTATCCAAAAAAACATGACGAAGTCACATAAGGGCAGAAAGGTCTAGTCATTAGGTCCCAGTTTAAAAGAGGGATTCAGAATCTGAAATTTAGTCCATTACATTTTTCTGGGCAAGTTGACCAAAGAGTGACCAAAGTAGAGAAACACAGGGATAACTGAGTCTGTTGCTGGACCTCCTGTGAGACTTTGCAGTTATCCCTGCTCAATATGACTGTTGAATATCTATTTGTTTAAAGCAAGCTGCAGTCTGTTAACACTCCATATCACAGAGTCATTGAAAATTTAGGTTGAGAGGGAGCTCAGTAGGTCACCTGGTCCAACCTTCTACTCAAAGCAGTGCTTACCTCCACAGTTCATGTAACTTGTATTTTTGTCTGATTGATAAACTTCTGGTAATCCTAATTTGGTTACATAAAGAATTATTGAAGAAAAAGTAAGTTAGAGGCACTCATCTAATGTGCCAGCTTCTTCCTCATGCCACATCTAGGAACAACATAGCCTTGATTTGCCAAAACTTGCTTATCTCTTGTGTTTTATGAGGAAGATACAGTTCCTGTCAATATATTTTTGGAGTGAAAAATTCCTCAGGAGAGATCACGCAGATCAAACATCTGATGTCTGTGTTGTTAGCAGAGCTCCCTGGAGCTTGGGGGCTTGCCAGAATCCCAGTGCTTCTGTACAGTTCTCTCAAATGGCTGGAGATCTTTAAGGATGCTGCTGCATCCCTAAGGGTCAGATATTCTATGGGGAGTAAATTCAACATATTTGTGGACACTCCAAGGGTCCGAGTGCTTTAAACATAGCATTCATGAAACACAATAGTAATAAACCTAATGAACCCACTTCAGCAAATATGAAATTTACAGAAATACACAGACAAATAAGATGAATGTGAGTTTTAAATGTTGAGATGAAAAACAAATTGAATTCAGGCAAATCAGGGAAAGTGTCTTATAGATCTATCAAAATATATTCCTGATGTTAGCTGTAGAAATATTAGCTTCTCAGGCTCATTCAGTCTTTGCCTAGACATTCAGGCTGCCTGTGAGGAGATAAGGGTGTCTATGACAAGCAGTCCTGATAACCTAAAGCACCATTGTGCCCCTGTGCCTCCACTGACAGCAAGGAGTTTGGACTACTCTGAAGGCCAACCAGTGCTTTGGCAAAGCTGAGTAACCAGCCAGTAGGAATCCGAGAGCACGAGACTCCCATCATTGTCACTGACAGAAACTGGCACTTCTAATGTGCTGCTCATTGCACAGAAGACTGCATTAGATCTGGCTGTAGGGTTGGATTAAGTATGAGATTAAGACACCTGCATTTTGGGGCTTAATTCAGTTGCTTAAACACAGGAACATGGCAGTAAGTGAAGTGCCCTAGGATATCCTCCCTGGCTCACACCTGCAGTTCGAGAAGGGTGCAGGTTTCCCATGTGTCCCTTGCATATCTGCTAGCTTCATGTTGGCCATCAGAGGTATCCCACAGACATTTATGTATGGCCAACTGAATTGAGCTCCTAGCAGGTAGACAGCTGAACAGGTCTCTTGCTTCCACCATTCACGAGATCTCTGCTGACTGTAATAATTCATATACATGGCAGAAATGGAGAAAACTACACTTAGTTTTCTTAATCCTATAATGAATCTCAGACAAAATCATTCAAGAGGTTTAAATGCAGATGTCTGAATAATAGACATCAAAAAGTAGACAAAAGAGATTTTATGTTAGCTGACCTGAAGAGATGCCTGAATCACTACCTCATAATATGAGAGTCATGATACCAGTGTTTAAGGTGGTGGATTTGTAACTGAGGAAGAGAGAGTGTCTTTTGCTGTAACGTTGAACTTTTGTCCAGGAAATGGAAGACCTGGTTTCTATCCACTTTCCAGCATCAACAGCCTTGAAACCAAACCCTAGGACTGCAATGTAATCACTACAGTATTGATAAAGAATTTATTGATTAAGATGTTTCAAACACTCTGAGACTGAGGAGGACCTAAAGGTCTCCCATTTCCAAGTGGAATTTTGAGATTTATTTAGTGGTTTCAGTCAAAATAGAGATAGCCTGACCACAGTAAACTGGACCATTAGGAAATTAGGTAAAATTCAGATGCTTCCCTGCTAACTTCTCAACTTCTGCTAGGTAAGCCAAGTCACTTCTCGGCATATATGAAATACTGTCTGTCAGCATTTATGGATTTCTGTCATCCAGAAATTACAATAGAGGCAATAACTAAACGTAAGCACCTTTGCACTTTCACAGCATGGCTAGCAGATTATCTGAATCACTCAGTTCCTTAAGCCTAATCATTTATCAAGTCCACCTAAGGCACTGAATGAGCACTGTGAATATAACCCTTACAGATTTACTTACGGATTTGTTATTTTGTACACCAAATAAATGTTTACAAGAACATGGAGCAGATTATTTGTAGACAAGCCTTTGTTTGAAGCCATAGAAAACACACATCAGAGATTCGTGTTATCTTTGAATGCCTGGTGTCACTGAGGGTCTTTCTAATAATGTAAAAAGAATAGCAGTAAGATGCATTTTCATTAGTGAGCATAAATAATATGGATCCAAAGAATGTCTGGCATGTTCTTAAACATGTATCTCATGTACCTCTGTCAGCTAAACAACAAATGTAGCTATATGCTTTTGAAAGACATCCTCACAAGGAGGATGTGCTATATAATGTGTTGTAAAAATGGCTTACTTCATGAATTTTCCAAAACTTTCAAAAAGATTATTTTACATTTAGGTCATGTGCTTGACAGTGTCTTTCATCTTATTAATAGGCACCACAAGGCCACATAAGGAGGGGGAAGTCCCTGGCGTGGACTATATTTTCATCACTGTTGAAGATTTTATGGAATTGGAGAAAAGTGGTGCTCTCTTAGAAAGTGGAACATATGAAGGTAAGTACACTTTTACTGCTAAATCTGTCTCAAGTTGCCATTATGTTTTTTTTCTAATTTGATGGCATTGCACTGGGACATCCCATTACAAACATGTCATTGTTACTCTTATCAGAAATTTGTGAAAAGCCATATGGCAATTATGAAAATATTTTCATAAGTAAAAGCTAAATACAGATGGATTCATTGTAATTTTAGTATATTATACTGGTTAAGAGAAATAGGATAATACATTGCACTTATAGGAAAGAAACGCTAGTTCTTTATGCCAAATACTTGAGGAGATTTCCACAAAATTTCATCAAGCTGCTTTTCTAACATAGGACAAACAAACTCTGCAACAGAAATTAGTTGTAAGACTGACACTTTTCCTTTACATGTGTGATCCTGCAAATACCAATCTATACCAGAGGTTGAAACCTCACTATTTAAGTAAAACAGGAAGGATTTGCAATGTCATGACTTACGGGCTTTGCAAAGTTATTGAAAAGAACTCATTAATTTTGTAATATAACAGAGTGACAGGAACTGTCCTAATGACTGTATTAAAAAATGTCTGTATATGGGGCAAAGAGCCAACATCTTATTGCAGAAACAGTGCTTCCCAGGAGAACTGATGATTCATCTTATTTTAAACCTTTTCCAAAACACAGCTATCCTGAAAGTGAAACTACTATAAATGGAAGGACAGTTACATAGCAGGGCATTTTAATAAAACCAGAATAATGCTATACTGTTTCAAATCAGATTCTTCTTAGAAATACACTATTTAAGATAACTGAGTACTAGCTAGGTCCTTTTACTGTAATTTCAAAATTACAGGGAATGCCCTTTATATGAAAAAAACGACCCATACATATGAGAATACCTGAGTAAGAAGAACCATTTACAGGAAGCAGCCCTATATTTTTACCTTATCGCAAAAGAAGCAATGAAGACCTTTTTGTCCTGACTGTCCCTGTCAAGGAAAGCATCTGAAGATAAATAAGAAGCTATTCAACCTAAAGGAAATCATTAGCTGTGTTATAAATAGCAGGAAAGAAGGTAATCCTTTCTCACCTAATCAGCACAAAGTACCCATTGGAAAGTAAATAAATTTTCATAAAGAATTATATCAATGCAGAAATTGTAACAAAGATTTCCATTAAAGAAGGTCAAATAAAGGAAAATATATTTTCTTTTGCTTTCCGGCTTTTTCCCTACTGTCTGACACCTAATGGTAGAAGTTACAGAAACATTAATACAATACCACAATTTTACGTTTAGCAGACATTCATTAAATAACAAGCCTTTCTTGAAGTATCTTTCTGTCACCCTAGGTGTTTGAAACTAACATTAAAAGAGTTAAAGTGTAGCACAAGTCTGTCATTGCTTGACCATGTAATTTCATTAGTTTGTAGCAAGTTTGTAGAGATTGAACTGCTAGGTTAAATTAATTCACAGTGCTCTTCTGTCCCTCGAGGGATACTGAGAAGTGTCTTTTAATACCAGCTACCAGAGCTGAGTGAACAGCAAGGTGACATATTGGTTGGGGAAGTCTGCATAACTCCTTCAATCAGCTGAGGACCTAGCTGAAGAGAGGTCTAAAGTCGTGACCGTGCAATGCCTGTCACATCATTTGCTGATCGCAGATGACAAGTTCACTGAAGCCAAGAAGTCAGAAACTAAAAGCAAAACAAAATAAATTCAACAGACCAATTTCTGCATAAATCCTGTCTTTGATTCCCAGGTTTCCCAATCACCAGATGTGCATTCTAACAAATAAGAGCTAATATATTATCTCTCTATGTGTTATGGCAAATAATAGGTAACACATAAGAAAGTATACCTAGTTTATAGATGCTGTTTCTCCTGTTCCCAAAGGAACAAAGACCTTCGGACAAGACTTTACAAAGTTACACTCCCTGTTTCCTGATTAATTCCTCACGACTGTAGTACCTTCCTCGGGGAAGGATTTTGCTAATCATTCTGCCACAAGTTTTCCTGAGCACATTAAGTCTGCAGTGATTAAGTTTACTGGTTTATGCCAATCAGAGCAAAGAAATTTTTAATTCCCCCCCCAAGAGAAGATGATTTTTGAGTCCTTCCATAGATCAAGCAACTTATGTGAGCATACATGTTCTGTGAGATGAATTTTCTCTCTTTATCAACACTGGTTATCAGGTCTTTGAAACAAATCATCCCTCTTTGTAATGATTCTCAATGTTAATAGATTGGCTTGCAGATGTCTTTATTATTTCTTTTTTTGGCTTGAAAAAATCATTCTGTATTTATTAAGTTTCTATAGTTTAGCTGAGTCAGTCTATACTGATTGTCTAACAACAGCCACTATGCAACAGTTTGTCTCTACCAGAGAAATGTTTTAAAGGAAGGTATTTCTCATTTACTTGAGATTAAGGGACAGACTCTGTGTATGTGTGTTGTTTTTCACTACTTCTTGACTAGAAGGGTTGATTCAGTCAATTTAGCTTCTACTCTATGAATTCTGAAGAGAATCAGAAGCATCCAGGTAAACTAGAGGAGAAGGAAGCCAAGTGGAGACTTACCTGACACTGAGTCTTTGTATTGGCCATTATAGCACGCAGCATTGTTGAGAGGGGGAATATTTTCTCATAGTAGTTGAGAAAACCAGTGATAAGAATCAGAAACTTTTTGTTCTGGTGCAAGCAAAAAATAGTTGTGATGCCAACTATTATATATCATATATCATATAGTATATAGTATATTATATAAAGCTATTATATAAATATATATTATATAATATTACATAATATATAATCTAAAAGTGAAACCAGTATATGTTCTTAGAAAACTATAGTTCTATAATTCCTTTTTTTTTGAAGCACACATTATTTTTTGAGTTTTAAAATAGATTTTAAAGTTATAAAATCTTCACAACTAAAGATAGGATGCTCTTTGACCTCTTTACTACTTAGACTTTGAATACACCTTTCTTTGTCTACCACTTTTGTGACAACTGTGAATGGCTGTAGTATTCCACAGTGCTATAGAAAAATAGCAGTATGTTCATGATAAAAACTCTACAAATATCTTTTTTACCAGTTTTGCAAATATGAAAATATCTAGTTTCAGTAGGACCAAATCCATTACTATTTTGACCTTTTCTATTTATGGCTTTTTGAGAAACTGCTGGAAAGACCAAGCCATTTTATATATATGAATTACTTTAAACATACATAATGGTACATAAACGGTTGCTGCATGGTTTTGCAGCTTGCCTGTGGTAATCTTCCATGGCAATCTAGGTGACATTATTCAATGCAGAATAAGAGAAAGAAGAATACAAGGCTCACTTCCACTCTCACTCAAATTATGAGTCCAAGTCATATTAAATTCAGTGAGATTATCATTGAGTTCTGAATCTGTAATAAAATTTCAGTGTCTTCCACCAATTCATTACTGTTTGGGGCAAACAGTGTTTGCCTGAAGCACATCAACCTCATTTATTTGGAGGTCTTTGTATAATAGCACAGCCAAATCCTAAAGGTTTCACATTGTTTCTTTTTAGCAGAATTCCAATTTACTGTAGTGATTAAAAGAAGTCTGATTTGGCCCAGAATGATAACTCCATTGGAGATAAAATTTGTTTCCAACACAGATATTGGGGTAAAGTAAAATAAACATATTTCTGTACCAGAGGAGAAAGTGTTCCTGTGCAGAGTGAAAGCCACCTGTTTCTGTTATGCAGACTCATGCAGCACAGGAGGATGTGCCCCAGCAAAACCATCCACATTCCTTTTCCAGTTTCTGGAATGAAGCTCATATATGGTCTTTGAATTGGCACAATATGTGTAAACCATAAAATGCAGAATAACAAAGCTGTGATGAACAGACGAACTGTGTGTATATGTGTGTGCTGTCTTTTACGACTTCTCCAATAGCAGGGTTGGCTCAGTGTACTGTCATCTCTCTGATATGTCAAAACTTGTATGGAGACTTCATGGATCACTGACTTCAAAGGCTGTTCCCACCTCTTTATTAGATCAGCAAAATTTCTTAGAAAGTGCAGCGTATCAGTAGACTGAAAATGTACTTGAACTGTATATTTGTTAAGAATGCCAATGGTCATAAATAGAAATGTAACAGCTTCAATATTATTTCCAAAACCCATATATGTTAAGGCACATTATTGAAGGTTATGATATCATTACAAAGTATTAATAATGTAAGAGTGTAAGAGTAATGTGTGCTATGGGTAGAATTACCTTTTAAAAGTAATATATGCAGTAGCAGTACCAGATATAAGAATTTTTCAGTGTATAAATACTGTAAGAAAAAGAAATGTGTTTGTTGATAATCCATAAGGACATAAATGCATTTCAAATAAGCAAAAGCAAGAAGGATTTTAACAGTGTGTAACTCTACAAGAATGCAGACATAGAACAGGTTTTTCATAATTGTTAATGATGTGGCAAAATTATAAAAATATGGGAATTCAACCAGTACCCCTATGAATAATGTACTAAGTAGAACTCCATTTTATTCTACCAAATTTTTGTCTCAGAAGAGCTCCATAACATTTTTTTTTATAAAAGATATCTTATTTACTATTAATGTAAGAATAGTCCTTAATTTTGTCCAATGAAAAGCAATCATTTTAGTTACTGTGCCATTAGTTTTGTCAAAAGTCCACTTTTTATCATTTGTTTGATTGTTTGGAATTATCTCAAATTCATTCACTGTTTAAAATTCAAAGCTTGCTGAAGCTATTTAATGACTTGCATGATCATGGACTTCCCTTGGCCCCACTGAAGTCCGTAGTAAAATTCCAGCTGGCTTAAATGGAGACAAAATTTCATTCATACTTTTTTTTTTACTGATGGAGTATTACTTGCCAGAAGGAATGGAAGTTAGCTGGAATTTCCTTATTATTCCAGAACTCTGCAATTACTAAGTCTTTTAAAAAAAGGTTGACTACGCTCCATTGGTAAAGCCTTAGTGTTCTGTGTTACTTGGAAGACAAAAAAACTTACAGTTATTTTAGGAACAGTTTTAACAGGTCAGCTTACATGTTTTCAGTTGTGTCACCATTATGATGAGCTCCCATGAGAAAGTGAATATGGGTTGAAGCTGAGGTCTTGCTGGTGACTCTCCCCACACACCGGCATATAAGCAGCACTGGGAGGTGCTCTGATTCTATTCACCTGCAGAGGATCCTCATACCTAAGAATACATTGTTTTGCATAGGCTTTCATTCCATCTCTCAAACCAAATTTAGCCTAAAACCTTCTAAATGATCTAAACCCTTCTGTTCAGCTAATGCATTTTCAATTAACATTTCATTTTACTATCTGGAAATTTAAACTATGAGTTAAGGACTGTGCCACTTAGGCAATGGAGTTTTTAATTGCTACATTGTGGTAACAATGGTTTTATAAAGAGGTAGTGTTTGATTCCAGTAGTTTTTATTCCATTCTTCCATGTAAAAAATTGCAGGGAATTCAAAATTCTCCCCACTTACTGTATGCAGCGTTCCCTTATGAGCAGGATATCCAGAGCACTCTACAGCAGAGGAATACAAAGGAAATAAACCAAAATAAAGACAATAAAATACTATACTACCCTCTTAAGACCTACACACAGTAGTTAATGAAATATTATGATTTAAAATGGAAAACAAAGGGATCATGAGGGTAGATGTATATAGATAAAAATCGAAGTAGTCTTTCAAAAGCCATGTCTTTTAACAGCAGAAAGTGGTTTCAAGGGCACAGACAAATTAAATGAGATACTTTATAGTAAAGATCACATTCCAGTAGAAAGTGCCTCTTGAAGTGGTAGATCACATATCAGTATGATGTCCATTTCTCACCACTGTATTCAGAGAACATGTAAATGTGGATTTATTAACATTTAGGTCAAAAAAAGGGAGAAGAAATCTTAAATACAATCAGTGACTTCATGACCTGATTGAGTTTTTGTACCTGTTCTATATTAGTAAGATGTTATGGGCTTTGCTATATTTCCCCCATAACTTTGAGGCAGACAAGGGAGTTTAATCTCATCATTAAATATGGAATGCAAAAAACTAATGATTTTTTTTCTTAAAAAATAAAGTGGGAAGCATATCCCTGAAAAACGTAAATGCTCAGAAACTCAAAAATGTAATGCCATTGGATAGATATATAAACATGTATAAGGAACCCTGTCGACATTTGTTAATGCATTTTAAGGCATAAAAAAGTCACATTTACTTCTTTTTTTAAATTTATTTAAGTATGTTGTCACTTTCTCAGGGAAGTGATAAGGAAGGAATCAAAACTGAATAAATATTATTTCCTTTTTGTATAAAAAACAGCTACTTTTAAAAATTATACTATTACAATACAAAGGGTGACTTTCATAACTTCTGCAGTGCCTTTTTAAACTTTGTGAGATGTAGGATTAGTGCAACAGAGTCTTTCCTCTCTATTCTGAATTGGAGGCTGAATAAATGCTCATTATTTTCATAATTGGTATTCCTGGTGTGTGCTTGTTTCTATCTTAGGAAATCAGGCCTCTGTCTTGGCATCCAGACAGGAACACTCATGACATCAAAACACTAACTGTTTTGGGAGTGATGCTGCTTGCCTCCTCCTGCCAGGGCTGTCAGGTGAAGGCAGTAGTCCATAGTCCTGCTGTGATCCTCTCACTCCAGCCACTTGGGCTCTTCTCCCTTTTCTGCAGCAAGATGTATGGTTAGAGGGTTCCCTCACCCATGTGGGTCTTGCAGCAGGTCACCATCCTTCATAGCAGACTGGTGACACTTCAGCCAAGCTGCTGGCTGGGGAAAGCTTACAGATACCAGAGGCTGCCTATATCAATAGGCAAATATTATCCTTTCAGAAATAATGAAGATATGGTCAGTTTTGGTCTATTTCAAGGAGCAAACAATAAGAAAAGATGAAATCCAGACATTCGTCATAACGTAGCATGAAAAAGTGGCACCTAGGCCACCTGTGTCAGTATGGGTCAAACCCACTCCCACAGGCATCCAGGAAATAGAAGCGTATGTGACTATATTTTCATGTGTGAAATTAGAAGAGTGGGACCGTTCTGCCTTTAAACAGACAGCATCCTGATGCAAAGATGTGATGGCTCCTTCATCCTGTGCACTTCCAGAGAAATCAGATCACAGACTTCCCCATGGTTTTTAACAGGGTTCAGCTTAAAGAAAACCAACAGCCATTGTAAGTGCTTCTGTCTCCAGGAGCATCTTCCTGCTCATATCCCCTGGCCAGCAGATGGTTTTACCAAGGATGGTTTTGGATAGACTTGATCTGTGCGTGGGTTGAGTAGACTTTGATTGGGATGCACTTGAGTGAGCTGTGGTGCAGTCAACTGCTAAACTGAACTCCCTGCCTGGCCTGTCAGACAGCTCTGCTGCCTAACTAGAGGGTGCTGGGTGGCCAGAGTAGTGTTTCTGACCATGCCAGGGTGTTGGCTAGTGCTCTCCCTGAGTCAATGTGCAGTGCTTCTCGCAACCAGTCACGTCAGGCACAAGGTCAGAGACTAGCCATGCTCACACATGGCTTGGTAAAACCTGTAATTCTGCTGGCTAGTGCTGTGTAGCTCAGCAGAAGTGTGCATGGACATTCAGTTAATCTAATTTATATTCTGTTGAGATTCTGTGGTTACCACAAGCAGCAACTTATTATCAGCTCAGGGTTGCTTTAAATTACATCAGCTCATAATTTTCCTAAGGAAATTTTTTTTTAAAAAAAACCCCACTTTTCTTTGCTCATCTGTGTTTCCAGGATGCAGAGCAGGAGCAGGTGCCACAAAGCCCATATTTTATGGGTCTATGCACTCCAGAAACCCTTTCTGCGCAAACAGGCTCACTGGAACAACTGTCAGTGTACTTTATTTTGTATCAAAACTAGATCAGCACCAAGAGGATCTTAGCTGCAGAGAAATCAAGAAATTACTTTTGTCTTCATGCTTTTTTCTGCGATGGGTTGACCATGTGTGAGCTCATCCCAAGACCTGCCCTATTCTTTACAATTCTGTGCAGTCACTACCAGAAAAGTATTAACAAACTAAAGTGTCCAGACAAAAGTAATGCAAATTAACAGGAGAGCTGTAGGGAATAAATTCAGAGAACTCATCAGATAGAGCTTTGTTGACTAGTGATTGAGAAGCTCAGAGAATTTAAAAAGTGTGAACCCAATGGATGAATAAAGATAATTCAAAGTTGGACAAATAAGTAACCAGGGCTAATGTGATAAATCTGGAAAAAATGAACATTTGGATTTAATACTGGGAATAAATTTTCTCATACTGATGTGATTTAAATCTCCACATCTCCAGAGGTGGAGATCCAAGTTTCCTCTCTTAGGAAGTTTAAAAGTAGTTATTAGTAGAAATAATCCTGCACTAGCAGAGGGATTAATTGAAGGCTGTAGTATAATATTGTGTACTTCAGTATAGTATTTATTTATGCTATGTGACACATTAGGTTTTGACTGTGGGTTTTTTTATAAAACAGATCACAACCAGTTAATGTGCGCATTTCAGATATGTTTCTAACTGAACTTTGACTACAGTATGCACTGTGCTGCTTTAGTTTAAATGCAGACTGTATTAGAAAAAACACTGTCAAAGTCTGTACAACCTGAGCTATCAGGTTATACATGGATAAGGCACATTTATCTGTACTTATTACAAGAAATGTTAAAGAATTTAACATCTCAAATTACAAATCATAATGATGTGTCATTGCTCTGGAGAAATGTTTAGCTACATTGCTCTGTTATATAGATCTCCATTTTTTAATACATTACTGGAAAGACAATGTTTGTTATATCATATCCAGTTTACATGCAATTATCATGTTATTATGGGTCTTTGAAGTTCCTCTGGATTTTATATCCTCTTGGATACTACACATGCATATTTGTGTAGTATTATTCAGTGTCATGTGAGAAACCATCACCTTCTTGTAGCAAACAGTACTCTGCTAAATACCATACACTGCAGTCCAAAAAGTGTTTGGGAAGTTCTTCCTAAAACACATGAAGAAAATCCCCATTGCTACAAGCCTTTACATGTTGTCAACCTCAGAATTTTCCAAAAATATTGAAGCAGTTTTATTTTCTAAAGACAAGGTATACTGTACACTGAAGCTTCCATAATACCTTCCTATTAACATCTTCCTATGAATCAAATTATTATTTGTGCTGAGTATGTTTCCTAATTCCTTCTTGCCTTATTTGAAGATACTTTTAACAACTGCCTTCTTTAGCCTTTGCTCCCTTAATCACCACAGCTTTTCAAACATGATAGACAATGGTCCCAAAATAACATCAAGCCAGCTTCCCAGCACCTTCAGATCCATCCTATCCAGTCCTATGGACTTGCATATGTCCAGCTGACCTAACCAGTACCTAATTTGATCCTTCTGTACCATGGATAGTACCTATCTCTGCCAGTTTTTGCTACTAAGCAAAGACCCAAAGGGCCTGGGAGTGAGCAGCAGACTTAGCCAGTAACGGCTGAGGGAGTGAAGACATTGAGTCCTTCACCGAGTTATCCTTTTCCATGTTCTCCATCACTTGGTCACCTACTACACTGGACAGCAGGCCCACATTCTCCCTGGTCTTCCTTTTGTTGCTGTTGTCACTATAGAAACCTTTCCTGTTGCCCTTGATGTCCTTCAGCAATTTCAACTCTAGTTGATCTTTGGCCTTCCTAATTCTGAGTATCCAGGAAACATTTCTCTATTTCTCCTTGGTTGCCCGTCTATTCTTCTGCCTTCCTGACACACCTATAGTGAGAAGTTTGCTCCCTGGGAGCAAAACTGACCCTTAATCTTCACTTGTTTGCACAATGTTCCATAAAACCAGGGTAAGACTTCTCTATACTAGCCAGGACTGCATTGTAGTTTCTGTATTCTTATTCGTTCAGCAAAAAATGCTTTGCAGCAAGAAGTTTTATGGCCTTGAGAGGAGTTATGTTTCTTTGAAATCTCACTTGGATTACTCTGTTTCACTAGCAAGGTATTCTAGGACTTCGTAGTACTGCCTGCAGCCCTGGTCCTGGCTGCTGTGATGGATTCCAGACAGGTGAACAGAAGTGTGCATCTTGCTGCCTGCTGGCACAAAACAGGGGAATGGGCTGCTTCCTCTCAAGATGACCTTAAAATGATGAAGGACATGGAGAGAGGCAGTTTGTGCCAAGTGTGGAGTAATGCAGTATAAATGTGGAAAGATGGCCTGGATTTGTATGGTTAATTGAAAAGGAGGATTCAGCTACTGATACTGCTTTTTCTGCAATAGAGTTACATTACTTCCCAAGTGAGCTAATTAAAACAAGATAAAAGACCAACAAAACCCAAGCACTAAAAGAAGTGTTTGTCTTTCAAAGCAAGGCATTTTCTGATCAAAACCAAACCAAAACAAAACAAAAAACCCTACAGATATTAAAAACAAATAAACAAAACTTTTCAAGTGTAGGGAAATCCACGTATTTGGTTTACACTATTTTCAGAAATAATTATTTTGTATTTTACCTTGTGTGAATTAAAGAATAAATAGATCTACAGGGGTTTTTGACCAATGGAAGGCTCCCCTTGTATTTCCAGTAAAAGTAATGGAGATACAGAATCAGAAATCAAGGTCAAATATGCTGGTAGAGAATGAAATATAATAGTCCGGTTGATGACCTACATCTACAGTTATTTTATGTCCTGCATACAGAAAGAAATAGCCAAGAATATAGAATAAGCATTAAAAGATCTTACTGATGTAGAAGAAACCTACGCCAGCAGAAGGAAAACACAATATATTCAGTGCAATAGCACTGAAAGTGGTGCAGCAGAGGTGCCACAGCATCTGCAAACAGAGTGGCTTTTCAGGATTTAGATTGCTCTTTCCAGACTCATTTAAGTGTATGTCCTAGCTCCCTCAGTCATCACCAGGAAGAGATAGGATGAGATTTAGCCATGACCACAGCATGTTGATATCTACCTAGTTTAGAGCATCCTCAAGGATGCTGCAGATCAGAGGAATGCAAAGACAAAAATCTTGCTTTGATCTTAGTTCACCCACAAATTCTGTTACATACTCTATTACTGAATTCAGGACTCCAGGAGAAAAATCTACAATGAAAAATAAAATAAAAAAAAATAGAATAAATTCTTTAAGTCCTTCTGAGTTCCATAGTGATGTGCGTGATAAGAATAATGGACTTTCAAATTAGTGATAGTGGATGAAATGCCATTTCTATCCATGGATAGACACATTTGCAGGGTCTTCCACAGACATTTAGGTTGTTTGTAGGGGAATGTTACAATTCTTCCTTTGTGTTCTGTGCATATGAAACCTATCTGCTAAAAAGCAAATATATATCCCCTAATAAGGTTATAGGAGCTTTAAATGAAAGAACAATATTGACAGTATTTCTTGTTGGTCTTTGTATTTACATGTGTCAGAGAGCCTCAGGCATAGACCAAGATCCTTTGGTTAGGTGCTGAAGAAGCAGACAAAAAAAAAAAAAAAAAAAAGAATCCTTTCCCTTGGGAATTCACAATTGCAGCACGAGATGAAGGACAAAAAATGAAAGCAATCAGTAGTGAAAGCAGCTGAATGACAAGCAGTGGGTCTCCGTGGACCAGAGATTTCATTGCTGTTACTACTATACATAGGAACACTTAGAGAGAGATATGAAAGACGTGTGAAAGAAGTGAAGAGAGGTATTGAAGAGACAATGGACACAAACAGAAACACAGATTCTGAATATCAGAAAACACTTTTTTACTGTGAGAGTGACCAAGCACTGGCACAGGTTGCCCCAAGAAGTTGTGAAGTCTCCATCTCTGCAGATATTCAAAAGCCATCTGGTCATGGTCCTGGGCAACCTGCTCCAGGTGACCCTCCTTGAGCAAGGATGTTGGATGAGATGACCTCTGGCGGTCCCTTCCAACTTCAGCTGTTCTGTGATTCTGTGAAATAAAGTTGGTGGCATCATAGTGTGGTTATAAATAGTTCTTCCTGAGGGCATGTCAGGAGCAACAGGGAGATACAAAGAGATTTTGTAAGAGCTGGTGCTAGCAAGAACAAGAAAGGTGAAAGCAAATGCTGAGTTGAGTGAGGAGCCAGTATAGAAAATAAGTGAGGAAGGGAGAAGGGATGGGTGCTATGACGAATAAAAGGATGATGGTAAATTAGCCAAAAGCATCAGAATGGATGTTTAAAAGGTAGGCAAAGACAGTGATGACTGAATGGCTCTTACGACTGGGAGTGCAGTGTCCTCTCACTCTAAGGAGGTGGAAGGCCCCATCACTGGGAAGATCTGGGAATGGTGTAGCTCACAGGTGCCTTCTTGCCCAGAAATATGTTGTAACAGTTTAACCACATACAAATGGAGAAGATGAATGATTTCACAGCCTAAAGATTCACTAGGAGAGTTAATTCCCACCCAAAAAACTTTAAAGCATGGTTTCTAGTATGGAAAAATATTATTGTCAGCATTTTTAACACATTCTGTTAAGGAGAATTCTATTCAGCCTGGTTCATAATAAACTAAAAAGAATTATTCTAAAGCAAGCTAGTTTACCTTTTTTATGTTACAGTAAGTTGCACAGGTTGCTTACTATCACAAAATATCCCATTAACAGTTTTCAATGGTAAGATTTTGAAATACTTTTATACAGAGGCAATGGGGAAGGTGCAAGTATTTCCTCTTCCCTTGTTCAGTATGTGCAAGGTCTGTTAGAGACCCCATGGCAGAGGGTACAGGCTGTGGAGCAGATCCTGCACCACCACTGTTTTAAGGAGCTCTTCACTTGCTATAGGTGGACAAAGTGTACCAAGGGAAGCAGTATCCTCCTCACCAAGGTGACACTTGGGATATGTCAGACAGAAGTTTGGTTTATGAGTTAGTTTAACCAGGACAATTAGACCTAACTGAAAGCCACTGGCTGTTGTAACTTCATAATTGAGAGTCCTTTGAGAAAAATTCCATCTAACCTCTCTGTGGAGAATTTGGTTGCAAGTAGTTGTGTTGGTAATCCCTAGCACACACTTCATTGTCATATTTTCCCAGCTATATTTGGATACTAGTCTGCTGAGCATAAAAACTCTACAGCTAAAAGAAATAGAAATAAAATCTCCTGTAGGCTAATGAAATTGTTATTATCTTTGGAAAACCTCTGCTTCTCTGTCTGAGACAGGATAAAAAGCTCTTGATTTTTGAAAATTCAGATTAAAACTCTGACTGATTCAGCTATAAAAAGCATGAAAGGAGACAGATGGTATGAAGATGTGCCTGATTATATGCTCAGTGGTGAAATTTGACTGGAAAGAGAAAGGAAGCAAATCAAAGTGATGGAAATGAAGGAATTTCCCCCGTAACACTATTTAACAAATTCCTGCATAACCTTACCTGGCAGTGCCTTTGCAGTATCAGTCCCCAGCCTTTGCTACCTCATTGTAACCCCCATGGTGAGGAGTTGCGGGCAGTGTCAGGGTGGGTTCTTCTAGTTAACGGAAGAACCTAGGGATGAAGAGAGCACACTTGGTTGATTAGGGTAAAGCAAAGATATTATTTATCATCCATAGGAGGGATGGGGCTGTTGCCTTTTGCTTAATGGGATTATACTTAAGGGTATGGTAGAAACCTCTAACAGGAACACAGTCAGCAGGAGTCACAACGAGGCTAACTTTAGTAACCCTTTTGCCTCACTCTTTAGTGCAAGCTTAGACAAGCAAGAAGAAAGGGGTTTTTTTAGAGGCTGCGAGGTAAAAAGTTGGTGTTATCTTCTACGTTGAGGCTTAGGTTGAATCAGCTGGAGCAGAGCCAGCTTTACACAGTCTCTACCTAAATTCTGTGTGCTTTTTTGTTTTATCAGTTACAAGTAATTTACTGCATCCTAAACTGTTTTTGACTCTTGGTACTAGTGATTTTGTCAGTGAAAGTCACACAGGACAAAAAAGAAAGTCACTCCAGGCATAAGATTAAAGGATGATGTCTTAGGAAAATCATTCTGGTTTTTTAACGTTTCATCAGCTCCTCATCTTATGTATATAGAGCATGTGTGTGGAGTGTTTACCTTAATGGCACGTGGCTTATACAGAGCCTAATTTTTATGTAGTGTCTTCTGGTGGTGACAGCTAGTATGAACTCAAGAGAGAGTTCCTTTTATTGAAGTGTGACAACCTGATTACATAAAGGAGATTCAGAAAAAAATCTACATTAGATAGACAGTAAATTTTTTGAGACAGGTTTTTCCACTTAGAAATGCATTGTTCTTACAGAACGTTATCAATGTATATAAAAATGGAGGGAGGGGGTGTTTTGTTGCTTTAATTACAGGTTGCAGTTTCCACTGTTGTCATGACTGCCATAACTTTTCAACTTGTCAGCAAAATCTTTATTTGTAAAAAAGCGTTGAGCAAAGTGTAGTGATATATTTTTATAGTGGTTTTCATGCAGCTGAACTGCAATTTACAGAATAATTAATTTCCTTTGCTGCTTTATCTCATTCTTTCCACTCCTCATTCTGAGGGTGCTCAGTAATACATTGATTTATGAGATAGCATTTACTTTCAGAAGTCCCATTCCACAGAAGTCATCAAGGCAAAAGAAGGTAAAACAAACCAGCTACTTTCAATGCTTTGTGTTTTTTGATTAGTGAATAACAAAATTCTCCACAGCTCCTCTACTTCATCAACTGCAAAAGTTTACATGATGTGTTAAGAAGACACACAGCATTCAGATAAAAATAAATATTGAATATCCATCTGTCTCACTGAACTTTTTCATTCCGTACATTTTCATTTTGTGAGTGAGTCAGCAATTCACCAGGAAAAACAGCATGTGATTGAGAGGTTATTCACACTATTTAACATTAAGTATTTAACAATGCTCTTAATCACCCCCTAGAGGCATTCAGTTCTCTCTATTCTCTATATTGAGAATTTAAGTTATTAACTTTGGGTGCACTAAATTACAGGGCACATGCTGAAGGAGTTAAGTAGACAAGGTGAACACTTTTATACAGCTAAAGACCTGTTTAAGATCCCAGAAGAGGTCCTTAGCAGAACAGGGGCTGTACTCCAGGGCTGATGCCTCTTCAAAAGAGGACAGTGAAATGCATCAACATTTTAGTCTACTAGGCACAGATACAGACACAAGCTAACATTTTCATTGGTTGCTCTGATAAGCATAAATTTAGAGTAGAAGTCAGATCTAAAATTCTCAAGGATTTCAAAAGAAGTCTTACAAGTAGGGGTCAGGCTCCAGGTTTACTCATTAGTAAACCTGATATTACTCAGTGCCAATCACTTTGACATTACAGTGACTATCTGTTATCTGACAGACAGATTGCCACAGCCTGTCTACTCTTCTTGTCTGGCACGGACTAGGAAACAGTCATCCTCTAAATCACAGACTCGCAGAATCACTTAGGTTGGAAGGGGCCTCTTCAGATCACCTAGTGACTAGCTTTGTGAATGAGGAGAGATGTTTTCTACCTGGGCTTTACTAAGACTTTTGACACTGTTTCTGATAACACCCCCATAGACAAACTATCTAATATAGACAAGCTAATCCAAAATATGGATTAGGTAAATGAACAGTAAAGTGGATTGAAAACCGACTTAACATCCAGGTCTGGAAGATTGTGATCAGTGGTACAGACTTGAGTGGGAGGTGAGCCACTAGTGGTGTATCCCAGGGATTGATACTGGGACCAATATTGTTCAACATCTTCATTAATGACCTAGACAATAAGAAGGTGCATGCTTAGCAAGTTCACAGATGATACAAAACTGGGAGGAGTGGCTGATACACTAGATGGTTGTGGTGCCATTCAGGTGGACCTGGACAGGCTGGAGAATTAAGCTGAGAGGAAACTCATGAAGCTCAGCAAAAAGAAATGCAAAGTCTTGCACCTGGGGAAGAACAACCCAATGCACCAGCACATTGTCCCCAGGCAGAGCTCCAGGCATTCCAGCTGCAGTCTCACAAAAAGGTCAACATGCTCTCCTCACCTTCCCACACTGTCTTTCCAAAAGAGCCTGTATCCAACCATTGCAGTACTCGAGTTGTGTGATTTATCCCATCATGTCTCCATTAGCTCAATGACTGTAACTGCACATAGACTTCTAATTCCTCTTGTTGGTTCCCCATGCTGCATCCATCAGCGTCAAAGTATTTCAGAGAAACACCCAGGCATGCTCATACATCAGAACAGTCTCAGGAGCTTTTCCCACAAGACTAGTCCACAGCCACTTCCTTCTTTATACACCTATGCTTAAAGTGATTCCACTTCAGCATTGTTTTGTTGATTCTGTTCCCATCTCCCCTGGCTCTTAGCTTGCCTGTCCCATCCACAACTTGCTCATCTGCTTGTTGAGGATTCTCTACCTCTCTTGTAATTCCTAGTTTAAAGGTCTCCATTTGGCTATCCTGTTGGCACACATTGTATGCTGCTGGTTACATGCTTCGGCCACAACAGTCTCCTCCCTCATTCTGCATCATTAGGTTCTTACTAAGAAACAAATTCCAGCCTCCTGTTGTTATAAACTTATCAAGATCTATCTCACAATCATAGAATATCTTGCCTTTATTTCATATGGAAATACTGCTCTAGAACATCAGTCTACTTCTACAGAGAAAATGTTCTTTAATTTCTGGCCACTGTTCCTTACAATCCCAAGCCAATACTTCAGTACTGGGTTTCCTTTACATGACTCTTTGCTTTGGTAGCAAATGAGGGACTGAACTTGTTTGTGCTTTGCATTTTTGAGATACCCTGGGGTATGAATGATATCCAACATAGTTCCCATTTTCATTTTTATGGGAACAGTTCTTGTGGGACTGGAAGATATTGCACATGGCCAGTAAGATTTGCACTTTTCTGGAACAGTTTCTAGAGATTACACAGGATAGACTACAATGTCTGAAATGGCACTAAAAATTATGTTTAAGTACCAATTCATTTTTCAGTTCACTCTTATATCACCCATTACAAATGTAGCATCTTTGTCTTGTGCCTCGTTCTTGATCTGCTAAGCTGAACGAACCATGTTATTTTAGTCTCTTCCTATATAGGGGTCCAAGCAAAACTCTCAAGCTGAAGAGAGATCAGGTTACCGTGTCTTTTCTTCCAAGTGTATTTAAAGCCCTGCATAGTTTTGAGGTCAGAATAATGGGCCAGTGTGTTCTTGGATATTTTTCCCTCTTTCCTAAATATTTATATTTTATTTGCTATTCTTCAAACATATGAATTGATAGATGCATTAAATATCCTTAGTACTAGTCCAAGAGGTCATATACAGGTTTTCTGCAATGGACCTTACCTGTTATCCCTGTTTTGAGAACACTGAACTCTTCTTTACCATTCTACTTTTTTTGCCCCCATGTTCTGCAGCATATAATTGCAGATATGTTAATTCCTTTTCAATCACGGAAAATAATTGTAAACAATAATAAAGGGGAGAGTTTCAATAACAGAAGTGGATTAAGAATCAATTATCAACTTGCTCCCTGTGCTCTTTTCCTGTAAACTCCCACAAAACTTCATGCTAAATCTTCTCCTTTCTCTGTTGAGCCCATGATGGCTGGAATTGAAGGAAAAGCAAATAAGATATTCAGTCCTCTGAAATATATGCTGAAAAACTCAGGGGAGCAAATTTAGGATGTCTTGCTGCGCAGGGATGAATGGTTTCTACAAGCACTACCTTCCTTTCTGCTGCTACCATTTTTGCTTTGGCATTGCTCAAGAAGTGTCTGCAAAGTAGATATTTCATGCAGTAGGAGTCCAAAAATAAATGCTCTAACCATAATCATTCCAGGTATAACTAAATCTTGTTTATGTATTTGATTACCCCTGGCTGGCTCACCTTCTGGAAAGGTAAATTAATCGTTTCAGTAGGGGGGGGGAGGGAGAATGCTTTAAAACAACTTCCTAAATAATAACACAAACCAGCGAATAGTTCAGTTAATCATTAGTTTTACCTATCAGATGTCTGAATTTTTTTTTATATGTTAAATTTACGTATTTTTCATTTGTAATCAGTCACTTGAGGAAATGAATACATGAGTGCTTCACAGAATGCTCTTTTTTCTCATTTTGCTTAATATGAGCAGACTAAAATTAAATGGAATGATAGAAAGGAGAGCTGGTTAAGACTTGTCAGGTCATTGAGGTTGTCTGCCTGCCAAGGAAGCTATGTTGCCTGCGGTATATGCAGGTGCTTTGTTTCAGTCTAATTTTAAACAACTCATACAGTGAAGCTCCTTGCACCACCTCCCTTGGGAGGCAGCTCTTGTAATCTAAAATCCTAATGGTGAGAAAATGCTTCCTAATACTTGGCTGGAGATTTCCTTTTGTTCAGTGTCCTATTTGTATCCACTGCAGCCATCCTAAATAATTTTTCTTCTTAATCTGGGATTAACCCTCCTAAAAGAGGTAATGATCATATTCCTCCCTGATTTCTCCCACCCTGCATTCTTGACTTGTAATATGTTCAGTCAAACTATTACTAAACTATTCCTAAATACTTTCTAACTGTTCCTAGAATCAGTGCATATATTCTGATGTTATTCTTTCCTCATATGCTTTTTTTTTTTAACTTGTTTTTGGCACTTTTGGATCCAAGGTGTAAATTATCAACATGTCACTTCACTGCAGATCTTCCAGTCAGTGCTCACTGTCTTTTATCTACCAGCATCACTGCTTTAACACTTTCCTCACTAGCATGTGGATGGATTTGCCGTAGGTAACCTGGGACCTCACCACAAAGCATCACAGGAAGGGAGAAGAGGAACCAAGCTGAAAAAGTAAATGGAAGGACTGAAAAAAAATAGTGTTTGCGGGTTAAATTAGAGAGAGTAAGGTGGTGTTAAAAGTAAATATCCTTTGGGAGTGACGGGAAATTGCAGGATGTTTAGTGTGGAAGAAACCAAAACTTTGCGGTACCTCAAATCTGTGTAGGATGACTGGAAAACAAGAAGATAATATAAGGTGGAAAAAAGTTAATCTGATCTATTCTTATTACAGCAGCAAGTAATGTTTTATTTTTTTTTCTCAGGAAACAAATGCACAGAAAGTTCTCTCATCTGTGATTTATTTCACGTTAGAATGATTTAGAAAAGCCTCATGTTCTGTGGCACAGAGGAAGATGAAGTTAATGGTGCCCGGCTCCCCCCAGCCTCTTCACCCAGGCCTGCCGCTGGCAGGAACGGGGTCTTGCCGCGGAGCGGCTGTCTCCCCCTCCAGGAAGGCTGGAGAAGGGGCTCCCTGCCCACAGGGGCAGTGGGAGCTTCACGCTCCGCACTGGGCCCTCCTTGTACCTCCAGCGGAGCTTGGGTACCAGCTATCATTACTTATTAATTACGCTGCTTAACGCCAGCGTTTTTACCCTGATTTATTGTATTTGCAAGACAAATCAAGTACAGCATATGTCCTTTCTCTCTCTTGGCTAGAATTGCTTCATTTTGTCCTTTGCTGACTCTGTATTTTTCCGGCACACTTTCACTCACTTGTGGCTACTCCTTTGACACGTTCCTATTCTTGTTTTCGTTGCAGCAAATGCAAGTTATTCATGGAGGAACTTTCTTACCCGTTTATTTCATTAGCTCCTCAGGGCTGATGCTTGTTGGCACAAAGTATCCCTTTCTGACTTTTAAACTTCCTCACCCTTCTTCCGGCTAAAGAGTTTCAACGGTGCTTTATGAAGAACCATAAGAACTAAATATCTTAAGTCCCCAAAGAACTTATTTCTCAAAAGTTAATGTTTTTGCTTTCATGGAAAACATGTCTTAATAAATGCAATCAATAACTTGTCATCATCTTCACCAAATACCCCAGTTTTCACCAGTTCATTGATTAATTCATACTTTTTAGTAAGACATACATATATACTCTCTTGTTTTTGTTATTATTTCTACTTTCTAGACTGCAGTTTTCTATCTGTTCTGGTACTTGTGTGGTATACTTTGCAATGATATCTTTTCCTCTAGGAAGGAACTTATGAGCTTTTTTGAAGATCTGTGTTTAAGATATATTTTTGCACAACAGATACATTCCTGAACAGTCCCACATGAACCATGAGTAACTGAAAATTAGTATCTTTCACCTATAATTGAAGAGCAAGGATTGCAATTGCAATAAAATTAGATAGCAATAAGTTCAGTAAAATGGATATCAATGAGGCTGAGATAATATTGCTTCTGAAGCACAGCAATAAAATGAGATTTCAAACATATGTGTGAAAAGGGAACTATATCTGAGCACTTTGTTTCCTCCAATCCAAGGCAATTCATTTAAGTTCCAGGCCCTAGTAGGAAAACATGCTTCTTTTTTTCCCCCCAAACAGCATAATTTTTTAAATAGCTAAAATGACAACAGCAGAATGAAAGACAAATGAGTAAGGAAAGGAAAGATACAGAATGGAGGATGTATAGACATAATCTGGAAGTTTCTAAAAAACATCAAGAGGACTTTCAATATTAGAAAAGCTTTCTTATAAAAGAGAAAAGATTAAAAATAGCATATCAGAATGAACATTGAATCCTGAGATACATACAATAGTTTTGAAAATCACAGAATCACAGAATCATAGAATCATTAAGGTTGGAAAAAACCTTTAGGATCATCAAGTCCAACTGTCAACCCAACACCACCATGCCCACTAAACCATGTCCTGAAGTGCCACATCCACACGTTTTTTGAACACTTCCAGAGATGGTGACTCCACCACCTCCCTGGGCAGCCTGTTCCAATGCCTGACCACTCTCTCAGTAAAGAAACTTTTCCTGGTATCCAATCTAAACCTCCCCTGGCGCAACTTGAGGAGATTTCCTCTTATCCTATCGCTAGTTACTTGGGAGAAGAGAGCAACACCCACCTCACTACAACCCCCCTTCAGGTAGTTGTAGAGAGCGATGAGGTCTCCCCTCAGCCTCCTCTTCTCCAGACTGAACAACCCCAGTTCCCTCAGCCGCTCCTCATAAGACTTGTGCTCCAGACCCCTCACCAGCTTCCTTGCCCTTCTCTGGACACGCTCCAGCACCTCAACATCCTTCTTGTAGTGAGGGGCCCAACACTGAACACAGGATTCAAGGTGCGGCCTCACCAGTGCCGAGTACAGGGGCACGATCACTTCCCTACTCCTGCTGGCCACACCATTTCTGATACAGGCCAGGATGCTGTTGGCCTTCTTGGCCACCTGGGCACACTGCTGGCTCATGTTCAGCCGGCTGTCAACCAGCACCCCCAGGTCCTTTTCCACCAGCCAGCTCTCCAACCACTCTTCAATGTCAGGAGTTTGATTAAAACTTTGGTTTGATATGAGGTAATATTTTGCTGTCATTAATCATAATTATTATATTCGTTAATTTTAATTAATTTATACAGTAAAAGCATTAAGGTTTGAATTGTATTAATTGTTTATTGAATTAAAGACTTCTTACACTAAAACATATTTGCTGATGTATTCAAATCAGCACAACATTCTTGAGAAGATGTAGCTTATATTAACAAGAGAGATTTTATAAGGACAGAACTCCCACTGGTTTCTTGAAGAAGATAAACTATCCCAACAAAAGGCATTCTCTGCCAATATAAATATGTCCAGTCCGGGGTGTTGCTCATGCAGTCTTGTTAATTGAGGGGGCTGAGGGATATTTTTTACACTCCCGATCAAGTTACTGTGGCAAAAATCCTGATTAGTCCTCAGTCATTTCATAGTTAAGTAAAAAACTGAGAAATCTAGATGATGTTCCTCTGCATTTTCTGAGGAGGGTATAGGAGCATGTGCTGTGTTTTGGATAGTTAAGAAGAATAGTTCTTGTATATTTTATCATCTACAGTACATCATCTAAAATTAGAAAAAATTGTATATTGTCTTTCATAATTTCATAGTCACTATTTCTTAATCCAATAAACTGGTTCAAATTCTGGCTAATTAAGGAATTCTATATACCATAGTTAAAGAACCAAGGCCTATTTTTAAAACAGTATGTTTTATACATCTGCAAAGAAAATTAATTTGTGTTAGTGAACACAACTGGACAACTGAGTGGGCAACTGGGATTTGGTTCTCAGGAGATTCACAGGAGTCTCGTTCATATCCGTAGTTTAACGTTTGAGCCATAAGATGCAATTGCATCGCAAGTATAATAAGGTTTCCCAAGTGTGTCTCATACTGGAGCAGCTACAGTCATTAATGGAAAGTGTCTTTCTCTAGTCATCTTATTACTGGGGCAAAGTTGTCACACATCATTTATCCAATACTTTCTATAAAAAACATTAAAAGAATCACGAGATATTTCAAATTTATTCTATATGTGTTTAAAATATTAATTCCGAAATGAATACTTACATTTTCACAGTGCCCTACACTTAAGATGCACATTCCAGCAAGGACTGGATTGTGTGTTTAGAAATCGGATCATGGAGTATATATTTGGTGAACATATAATGTCACTATAAATGTAAAATTTGTAGTATATAAGATAACTTATAGTTTTGAGAAATAAACCTGAATGCATGAAACTTGCATGAAATAATGGGAAAAATATATGACTAGAAGCATCTTATTGCCAGTAGGAAATGGCTATCACAAGACTAAGAAAGTAGTTAAATGTGAAAACCACTGACAAGATGGATTTAGATGTTTGCGGTTTGGATATTATAGCTTTTATTTTCCTATCTTAAAGTCACTTACAAAATAACCATGCTATCCAAATGTAAAGTTATGATGTACTCATCCAGGTCAGTTAATGAATCTGGAAAAGCCTAAATCAGAAGATGCTGATTTGTGTTCCATTATCAGTTAAAATTATATTTTTTCTGATAGTTATAAATAATTATCTTAATGCATGATATTTAGTCTGTGGATTTGAAATAAATGATGTTAAGAAATAAAAATACAGGAAATAATATGACATCTATTTCAGTGGTTATTACTTTTGGAATTGAAATATCCCTACTCTAGTATACTACTTGTTTGGACTCTCACTTGACTGATTTTCTTATGGTTTATTCTGTGTTTGGGGTATTTGGATCTCAGCAGATACATCAACAATCAATGTGAGTATTTGTTGCAGTATTTCTGTAAACATGCTGTTTCACGATTGTCCTCCATTTAGGATTTTGCATATTATTATTCCTGTTATAACCCAGAACACATGACACCTCTGTTCAAATCAAATCGCTAATCATAGCTCAGAATTTTAATAATCTTTGAAATTAACTCATCCACAAACTAGTTACCCACACAAAGTGCTCAAGTGGTAAGAATGAGTAAATTTGAGAAAGTGTAAAATGAAAAGAAAGACACATCTTTATAATCATATTGTTGTTTGTGGGTTTTTTTACTTCACATGAGTACAGACTATTAGTATAGCAGGGAAAAAAACCTTTCCACAAGTGCTTAGGGAAATTCTGTACTGTCTACAGCAAAATCTTAATGGGGCTCATAAAATCCAGTGGAAATTTTCACACATACTTTCACGTCCTCAGAGTTTTTTATTATTACAGAAGCTTGTCAAAACTCAGGATCCTGTATTGAGAGTCACGTCTCCGGTGTTAAGCAGTTTTGTTCTCAATTATCTCAGCATTAACTAAAGTAATGATATAATTTCTGAAGATTTATCCTAACTTTTGAATCCAGTTACTTTAGGTTAAAAATGACCAGCACTTAAGATGATTGGAAACACTTGTGGCAAAAGTCTTAGACGTGCCAAGGTGAGTTAGAAGATTTTCTATTGAATGCTATTTAAAGTTTGCATTCAAGTTAAGGTTTACAATATTATTTGGGAAAAAAATCCAGAGAAAGGAGTAAGCTGTAAGCAATGTGAATAAAGTAGATTGGGAATTTTACCTGATTAGTCAGAGTATTTATGTATTTATTCAATTTAATTTTTAATCGAGTCCGGAGACACCAGCATAATGAAAGGATTAAATGATCTATATACCTACGATGAAAAAGTGATTGCAAAACACACTCTCAAATATTTGAAATGTGTAAATGTCAGCAAGGAAGAGAGGTTATTTAGGATGTTGTGAGCAATATTAGTAGAATAGCCAGATTAAATTTAAAAAGGAAATATTTCAGCTAGCTCTCAGGGTTAATTTGTGGCAGCAAAACCCTTTGGCATATAGAATGTATTTGAAAAGAAGCAGCAGAAAATTTCTCATTTAGGAAATCAAAAGTAAACTAAAGCACAGACTGAGAAAATGATTTGGGGGAATTATTATTCTAAGTGTCTCTGGAGCCCAACTTTAAGAACTAAACAAATCTTTTCCATCTGTAATTTTGATCAAAAATGTTAATTTTTACTTGTTTATTTTACAAGACTCATCGTAGTGTCACATGGTATAAGTGTTGTTTATTTACATTTTATACAAGATTTGAGCAGCTTTTGATTAGTGTTATGAATTAAAATTCTTATTTTAAGCAAAAATGAAAAATCACAGCAGAAAATAGCATCTGGCTACAAATAACCGAAATTTGGTTTTCATGGGCACAAACTTGCCCCTGCATCTCTTGTTCATATGTTAGCTCTATTTGTTCTCTTTAATTAAACATTTCAGTAGTACTTTATGTTTTGTTCAGGTTTTCTTTCGATATTTAGTGTAGAGCTTTTGAACATGACCATGCTTACCTACCAGATATCCAAGATGACCCACATCATTTCAACCATTGCCAGCAAAGCATGTGTCTAGAAAGACTATAGTTTCTAGTTATCTTTGCTGGGGGTGGTAACAAAACTATTGTCCCTAAAAGATTTTGTGGTGCTGACACAAAGGGTGGGAGTCAGGTCAGTGCTAAGACACTTGTGTCTAGGGGTCCGATGTCGCACTGCTGTCAGTTAATGAGATCCAGTTAATTAGCCAAGGGGAGCCTGGAGAGGGGTTCAGCTGATCAGCCACTAGATGTCAACTGCAGGCTGAACTGGATCATTCCCTCATCTCTTCAGACAGTGTCAGGCCAGGGAATTTCACTTGCTTAAACAAAGGTGTTTAGTACCATTTGGAAAAACGTAGACTGTCTTTGCACTAGCAGGTAGTATGATAAAATAGGAGCAGATCTGTAAAGACAAACATACACGTGCTGTGGTCCCAGTGCCTGCACTGTGTACATCTTGCAGGTTATACTCCATTCTAGTCCTGCAGATTGAATGCACTTTGGTGGCCAAAGGACATCTGCTGTGTTAGTTTCATCAGAAAGGAGTACGGTTTGTGTGCTCTGAGGTGGCTTCACATGCACAACGATGCATGGTAAATAGGAGCAATGGGGCATTGCATCAAATGCGCACTGCTAAGCCAAACTCAAACGCTAATGTACATGCAGAACTTTTGTACCTCACTGAACTTTCAGCTGCTGTCCCAAGAGGGCACATGTGAATGTCCAAGGTATCTTACTGAGTCCAAAGCTGCAGAGGGCACTTGCACTTGGTCATCTGGATGGTAATCTCAATCTCCACTGTATATCAGGGAGTTTATACATTAAAGGTAGACACCTAAGTTCAAATGTTGTTATCTATTGTCCAATACCACCACACAAAATGGATTGAAGTTAAAAAATTCAGTGTCAGCCTCTGCTGTTGTTAGCAATGAACTTGCTATTACAGAAACAGAATCTTTTTTTTCTCCCCATTTCTGACATTGCCTATTGTTTCTAGGTTCACTTTGTGCTCTAGTTTCACTTACTTCGTTTTTCATTTATATTCATGTTTGAGTAATGTAATATTAATACATTTGGTCTTGGCATCCAGTGAATGCTAATGATAGTTAGATGTTCTCTCAGTCCCAGAAGAACCAGCAAAGACTTTTGTTAGTTACACATTGCTTATCACATAAAATCTCAGACAAGTATTTGGCTGTGTGTCAAATGCCTCTAGCTTGCAACTGTAGAATTAAACTATGGAAGATTTGGGTGTGCTCTGTTTTCTGCTTTATTGTAGACCAATGTTTCCAGTTTCTATAGTTGGTAACCTTGTAGTATTTTTTTTATCCAGCATCTAGTAGCCAGGATCTGGAGTGAACTTTGGTAGTTAGTCATGCTGGAGTTTGAAAGGGTTTCCTTTACACAAATTATAGTATTATTTTGTTCGTTAGATAGATGTTCTTGGAAACAATGATGAAAAACAGGTAGGTATAAAAGTAGCTGTGAAGACCACATCCACCATTAGCATCCCCAGTATGGTACGTGTTCCCACAGTAATGTGAGGAAGAAACAGTCCTCATGACCTGTACTTATATCAAAGATGCATATAGCTGTACCATGGTTCTCTTAATCTCCTATATATGTATAGTTATCAGTTCAAACTGCTGGTAAAAATGAAGTATAAAAGTATTTTGCACACAGCCTAACACAATCAAGTATCTCCTTAAATGACTCACTGAAAATAATATGCATAATTCCAAGTGCTGGTGAATCTGAGTCATCTGATCTGCTAGTTTATAAATAGCAGATACCTTTGCTTGCTTTCATGCTGTCTCTAGCCATTACAGTTCATTAAGATCAGATGCATGTTGCTTTTCTCTGCTATTTGGATTATTCAAACCATTAAGAAGACACAGGAGTGAGAGAGAAAATCATGAGAGCTTTTGTGTCGATATTGTTGCTAGGGAAACCACTGTCTTTTTATTTCAATGCATGGGACACTGGTGTCACTTTGAGTCTGATTTGCAGAAAGACAACTTCACAGGAAGGTATCAGGGATGAAAAAACAGAATTAATGAAATCTTAAACTTCCACTGTAAATAGAAAAAGAGTTATACAAGATGTTTCAAAAGCATCCTGAATGACCCATGAGTTTAGTTTTTTTTAAAAAACTGACTAGAATTGGAAGGGAATGTTAAAGACAACAGATGAGTGACTTGTAGGTCTCTCCTGACATTTCTTAGATAACCTCTCATGCTTTTTTCTGTACATGCATTATTGTGGTGCATCACTGTTTAAGCAGAATGGAGAATGGCTGGCTGGAATGACAAAAAATATTTCACTATCTCCAGAACTGTCCTCTAGGGTCCTCCTCTGCTCACAGCTACCTGTACAACCTTACTTGTACCCTTGCATCTCTAAAAGGGTTTCCTGACTTAATCTAATCAGTCATCAACCATTCTGTCTTTTAAAGCCCTTTATAAATTACATGTCTTTTAAGAAAACCTTTATATGTTTTTTTGTGAAGAGCAATAATAGTGAATTTAGAAATGAAAACCAGAACAAATGCAAATCCAGTCTAAAGCTATGAAGTCATATAACACATGAGAGATTTCACCACTGGATTGCCTTATGTCATTTAAAGCTCATTTGCCATTCTCATTTTGATCAGATCTTCTTGAGAATTAAACTGTATGTAAAAAGAAGATGAAGCGACATCAGCAAAATAAGTCTAAAAGTAGTATTTTTTCTTCACTCTTTAAGGAGAGGAAACATTGACAACAAAGAACCACTGCAACAAAGCAGCCTGAATGGTTTTATCACTTTCAGTGCAATACTTCCAGGTTGCAACATCCCCCTACCTCTCACCATGAGGAATTGGATTATTCAGCCACTGACTGGGAAAATAAGGTGTAAAGTACTCTTTTCAAATTACTATATTTGTTAGATTCTCATTTCTTCTTTCTCAACAGAATTTATATTAACTATATACTTTTCTTTCTTTTGTGGAAATTGGATACAAAAAGGATGAATTAAGATTGATTTTATATTTTAATTATATTTAAAATAGACTCAGAAAAGCACTGTAACTGCAGTGCAAGAAAAAAACTCTGTACTGGTAGGAGATGAATCAGATAATGTTTTTTTTCTGTCTCTCATTTGTGATGTTCTAGTCATTAAAGCACCTGGAAGATGAATGGTACTAAATAAATAATAGGTTTTGAGCAATCCTGTGGAACACTAGAAAGCATAAAACTTTTTAGAGTGGGGATTGCAATTATTCCTAAATAAAACCAAATAGGTTCCTAACATCAAAGCTTGCTGTCTTCACATTGGTTTTATCTCCTTCTTAGATTTCTTTTTTCTGTTGCCCACTCAAAATAAGCATGAGAAGTGGAAGAAAATTTTTCATGAACAAGTATCAGAATCAGGTTACAGTCTGAAACAAATTTACATGCTAAGCCTTTTTCAGTCATTTTGTGAAAACTGTAGTGTTTCAGCTACATTTATTAATGTGTTATTGACCAGTGTGTACTCAGCACAATCTATGAAGGTGTCTTCATTAAAAAGTCACATGAAACAGGTAGAAACTGGATATCAGCATAGCTTACAGTAGGTCAAGAGGATTAAATGTCTGATTTCAATCTTTCTTCCGCTACAGCATATACTATAGCTATAACCAAATCTCCAAGTACATTATGGCCTGGTTGGGTGTAAAACTAGATGAGTGAAAACTGTTTGGACATAATTTATTATGTAATTTATATGTATATTATATATAAATATTAATACAAATAGTTTAATATATTAATAAAATATTTATTTCAATAAATCATATATTATAATCAGCTAATTATTTTGGTAACCTAACTAGGAGCCAAAATATCTAGGGAGTTTCTGTAATGTGGAATGTTGATAAAAGCCTTGCTAAGAATACATCTTTTGCTTGAGCACTTGAAAAGAGATTATTAAAGTAAGTGTAAAGAATTGTATTTACATCAGTTAAAAGATTAGTTGAAAAAAAGTTGAAATTAGTTGTCAGGTTTCAGTGTTTCAGTGGTCTGTGATACATTCAATGTATTGTACATCATTTATTCTTCAGTTACAAAACTGTAGAGGTAGCTAATATAATCTCATGTATCATTTTTGCTCCAGTAGTTTGTCATGCAGTTGCTGTCAATAACAGGATGGAATCCATGCTTTTATATATATATATCACAGAATCACACAGAACTGCAGAATCGTTAAGGTTGGAAAAGACCTTCAAGATCATCAAGTCCAACCATTAACCCAACGCCACCATGTCCCCTAAACTATGTCCCAAAGTGCCACATCTACATGTTTTTTGAACATTTCCAGTGATGGTGACTCTGCCACCTCCCTGGGCAGCCTGTTCCAATGCTTGACCATCCTCTCTGTGAAGAAATTTTTCCTAATATCCAATCTAAACCTCCCCTAGCACAACTTGAGGCCATTTCCTCTTGTCCTATCAACATTCCTCTCGCCCCTATATACGTTTCATTGTTTTCTAAGGTTTTGAAATAGGTCTTCCTGTTACTTAAACTTTTGTACATCCAACCCTCTGGAGGTTTCTCAGTGGTAAAGACTTATTGGGTTGCAAAATACTTGAAAAAAGTATTTGTCTGTGTTAACTTGTCACAGTTAAGCTTAATTAATTTTATTCTCACAGCTCCTTCTGTGCAACACACCCAGTATTTATATCAGTAGATATAAAATATATATAATTTTTTTTTATGTTCTGTAGAAGCTGATAGGCAAAGGCCATTACTTTCAGTGTGATTTTAACATGTGTTTAACAGAGTCATATGCTACACAGTCTTAGAAACCAAATTTCACACATCTGTAAACAGATGTTTTATTGAGCGGAGGGGTGGGTGTTAAATAACAGATGACTGATTCAGAAACACCTGCATTAGATGATCTAAGTAAATGATAATAGGTTGTAAACATAAAGCTTTTTATGAAGAAACAATAAGTCTGGGGCACATTTTTATGGGTGATATTTTTTTTTCTCATAATCAGTGGCAGTTAAAAGGTATGAGCATAACAAACCACATTAACTGCCGTTAGGGAAAAGAGATAACATGATTTGAGAGCAGAGGATTAGGTCAGTAGGACCTGGGAGGTTACATCACCTTTGTGTATGAAGCTACTTGAATCTCTCCTGGCTGTCTCTGTCCAGTTGTGGTGCAGTTCAAGCAGGAAGGCGACAAGTTGCAGAAGAGTTCATGAGAAATATTAAAGGACTGAAAACATGATTTTTGTGGGATACTCAAACCTGAATCTATCTGACTTTGCAAAATAAAGCTGAAGGGGTGACTTTGTCACACTTTGCAAGTACTTCTGCAGTGTTTGTAGAAACAGATATCAGGTAATTGATAGCTCTTCAGTCTCGCAGCCAAAGTATAACACGATCCCCTGGCTGTAACTTGAACCTGTTCAAATTAGACATAAAGCACATGTTTTTAGCAATGGAAGCAATTAATGAGATACCCAGGGTTACCGTGTATTAAATTTTTAAGACTAAGATTGGATTTTTTTCCTAAAAGGCAGGCAACAATTCAAATGGCAATTAATTCAGGGAAGTTCACAGTAGGATGTGTCCACAAAGGTACCATGCTATTTTATGGTCTGAGAACCTGGATATGATCCCCTCTTACCAATTAATAAGATTCCTATAGGGGGAAGAAGAGTGGCAGCTTTTTTCTGGTTGTGTAGCTGTCGTGAATGAATAATTTAGGACACTTAAAGAATCACCACCAAAGATATCAGAAAACGAATTATTTTAATATAAATTTGTAAAAAGCGTGACTTAACAGAATTCAGTGACAAGGTCCACTCTGTTACTTATTCAACATTGAAAAGGTATACAGAGAGAAACCAAATTACAATTAAATTGAAATGATTTACTTGTGTATTGAATTGAGTTAATGTGTATATTGAGGAGAGAAAGTAGGGGAGACCCTCCTGTTGACTTGATCAACAGTTTATGTCTAACGACTGGGAAAAGGGAAAGAAAATGAGGGAAACCCTTCCCTTGAGTCATGACATTCAAAGTGAACTAAAATCCACCCTTAGTCCCAGACTTGGTCAATGGTTTATGACTAAAGTTAGGGAAGGAAAGTAAAGGAATGCTGTCCTGTTGAGTCACAGGTTCAGAGTAGGCCCTCTTGCTTTCTAAACTCCTTCTCAGAGAGGAGCCCAGGTGTGGCTGAATCTGCTCCTAGTCCTAGACTTGGTCAATGATTGATGACTAAAGGGATAAGGTGGGTTTCAGGGATTCTTATGTGGTGATATATTTTGTGCTTGGTGTAACTTTAGGACAGCAACAATCTAATACAAAATAACAGCGATCAAATTCATGAACAATATTGAGATAAATCACAGTACCAAATCATATAAAACTTAGCAGCATAATCAACCTAAACTTACTAAGATTCCTTAATCACGCACACACATAGGTGAAGAGATAGAGACACACGAAGAGATGTAGACAAAAGAGATAAATATGTACAAAGGTACTTATTCAATATCCCCCTCGAATTCGGTCAAATACTGACATCAAATGCTTTGCATTGCTCAACAGGTGCACAGTTGAGCTTGAGTTGATCACGAACTTGAGGGTTCATGGACGCTGAGAGGTGTCCCACTCAGAGGGAGGTGCTGGTCACAGCCTGCTGCGGTTCAGGACAGCTCAAAGGGTCTCACTTGGGACCACTATTTATAGGACTGGGAGATGATTGACTTTAGGCATCAGTGAGTTTCCCACAATCCAGGCAGGTGATTTCTCAGTTTATAACAGTATCGCTGCCAGGATTGTCAGGAGATAATTGATTAGTACTGTTCTAGCAAACTTTGCTTAGGCAATCGTGTTCCTCATATGCTCAGTGCCATTCTTCTCCTTGGCTACACAAGAGTGCTTGGTATGGTTGAGGGGCTCTCAGCCACCAAATGCTTTGTTTGGAGGCCAAAGCTTGTCAGGCAACTTAGAGCAGCCCAGGTACAAGGCAAAGTGGGGCGGGATGCACCACCACAATCCACCCTGTGACTAAAGTCAATCCATCTCTTTTTCACAGAGTGGCAGTGTGGTCATCTCTTACCTCTGTGGTTATAAATAGAGTAATATTATATTCCAATTGTAATTGGGGGGTGGGGGGAAATTTATGTAAGGTGAACCTTTGTAGCCAGTGAAGATTTCATTAGATGAGATAAAATAGGCTTGCCAATGTGACGCCCATCTACAAGAAAGGCAGGAAGGAGGATCCTGGGAACTACAGGCCTGTCAGCCTGACCTCTGTACCGGGGAAGATTATGGAGCGGTTGGTCTTGAGAGTGCTCACAGGGCACCTGCAGGACAACCAAGGGATCAGGCCCAGCCAGCATGGGTTCATGAAAGGCAGGTCCTGCTTGACCAACCTGATCTCCTTCTATGACCAGGTGACCCACCTAGTGGATGAGGGAAAGACTGTGGACGTTGTCTACCTGGACTTTAGTAAAGCCTTTGACAGCGTCTCCCACAGCATTCTCCTGGAGAAACTGGCGGCTCATGGCTTAGACAGGTTTACTCTTCGCTGGATGAGGAACTGGCTGGATGGCCGAGTCCAGAGAGTTGTGGTGAACGGCGTTAAATCCGGCTGGTGGCTGGTCACAAGCAGTGTTCCCCAGGGCTCGGTTCTGGGGCCGGTCTTGTTCAATATCTTTACTGATGATCTGGATGAGGGAATCGAGTGCTCCCTCAGTAAGTTTGCAGATGACACCAAGTTGGGTGGGAGTGTTGATCTGCTGGAGGGTAGGAGGGCTCTGCAGAGGGATCTGGACAGGCTGGATTGATGGGCCAAGGCCAACTGTATGAGGTTTAATAAGGCCAAGTGCAGGGTCCTGCACTTTGGCCACAACAACCCCATGCAACGCTACAGGCTTGGGGAGGAGTGGCTAGAGAGCAGCCCGGCGGAAAGGGACCTGGGGGTGCTGGTTGACAGCTGGCTGAACATGAGCCGCCAGTGTGCCCAGGTGGCCAAGAAGGCCAACAGCATCCTGGCCTGTATCAGCAATAGTGTGGCCAGCAGGAGTAGGGAAGTGATTGTGCCCCTGTACTTGGCACTGGTGAGGCCACACCTCGAATCCTGTGTTCAGTTTTGGGCCCCTCACTACAAGAAGGACATTGAGGTGCTGGAGCGTGTCCAGAGAAGGGCAAGGAAGCTGGTGAGGGGTCTGGAGCACAAGTCGTATGAGGAGCGGCTGAGGGAACTGGGGTTGTTCAGTCTGGAGAAGAGGAGGCTGAGGGGAGACCTTATCGCTCTCTACAACTACCTGAAAGGGGGTTGTGGCGAGGTGGGTGTTGCTCTCTTCTCCCAAGTAACTAGTGATAGGACAAAAGGAAATGGCCTCAAGTTGCACCAGGGGAGGTTTAGATTGGATATTAGGAAAAATTTCTTCACTGAGAGAGTGGTCAGGCATTGGAACAGGCTGCCCAGGGAGGTGGTGGAGTCACCATCTCTGGAAGTGTTCAAAAAACGTGTGGATGTGGCGCTTCAGGACATGGTTTAGGGGACATGGTGGCGCTGGATTAATGGTTGGACTTGATGATCTTGAAGGTCCTTTCCAACCTAGTGATTCTGTGATCTGTGATCTGTGAATAACATTATACATGCAAGGAGGTTTTTGCACTGACATAATTTGGTGTGCCATTCACCAAGTTTTGATGTATAGAACAGTTTTTGACAATAAACATTGTATAACAAGAGTCAATAGAATTACAATGGGATGTAGCATTTAGTTCAGAATTCCCACTGCTGTTGGAGACCATCCAAATAGAGTGCCCCACCAGTGATGTTCCCCTTCTTTCTTCACTCTTTCCAAGAGACGGTATATTTCTGCTGCATCATGGTGAACAGTGATCAGAGTGTTGTGTCCCTTGCTCTGGATGCGTTCTAGTACTTGACTCAGGTCATCATGTTGTAACAGTTTTCCCACCAATGTGAGATTCATCCCAATAGGGGTAGGCAATAAATCTTGATATGATATATAATTAGATTGTAGCAATTGATAAGATGTGACAGGAGCTGAATAATTACAGTCACATCCCATAATTTTGGTAAAGTTACAAACACAAATATTTGAGTAGTTGCTTGTCTCCACAGTCCTGTCATCTGCAAATACAAAAGCACAAAGCATCCTTGTACAAACACACCCATTTCCAATGTACACCAGCACAGTTTCAGTGGCTTCATTGGGGTATACTTCAAAATGACAAACATTTTGCTCCGTATTGAGACACATGTCTTGAGCCTTGATGGTATTACTTTCACAGATAAATCCCTGTTGTTCCCATACCACATATGCGTCAACATCGACAGTTTGCCATTTGTTTCCGTTTTGTTGGGCCCATATTCTATGTCCTAATGGATAGAGTACAGTTCCCTGGTGATCTAAACACAGCGCAATGATTGGGTATATGGTGTATACCAAAGTATTGCATATTGTCAAAAAAAAAGCTGTGGCTTTACTGTCTGTGGAGTCATAAGTGAAATTAATTAGATGCCACCAAGATTGGAATTCCTTTTCAAATTTGGTTGCATTATTCCAGACTATCTTTCAGTCAGATTTTGGCACTTCCAGTATAATTTAGTAATGCATTGTCCCAAAGATTTTGTACCTAAATTGGAGGGATCATACTTATTCTGCATAAGAGGGAAGACAAGACGTGCTACGAGGAATACTCCATTGTGTTGGTACATCCTCAACAGTGACATATGCCAACAGCCTGGACTAGGTCAGAGCTGGAGTCATCCCATGGCAGGAGTCCTTTTTCTTTCCGAGCACAGATCAGGAGTCGTGACTTTCCTGGTGCAGTGCTGTTGCATAACATCATGAGTGAATCTATTTCTGGCATCTTCCACATTCACAGCAGATGGAACCATCTAATAGTTTTGGCATTCCCAGTACGCTGCCGCCAGTGTGACACTGTGGGGCAGGCAGTTTTGCACTTGAAGAGCTACCCTGAGTGTGGTCAGGGGCTAGAATGACTAATGGGCATTGCCAGAAGGCAGTGTGAGGTGCAGGCATGCCCCATGGCACTGCAGCCAGCTTTTGGGGGCACTGTGGTGTGCCAGGCGCCTGCACAGGTGTGTTTACACCCCGATCTGATGCAGGTGCTCTGCTTGGGTATCGCACGGCACATGGACCATGTGCATGTGAGATTTTGGCTGCTTAGCAACTGCATAATAGGGCTGTCCCAGAAGGACACGCCGTCTGTTTAGTCTATAAATGTAAAGTGTCCATTTGAAATCTGCCTAGTGCATCCCAAAGAACACTGGAGCACTCTCGGCTTTTATGATGCCAGAGGTATTTGGCATCGTCAGTGCAGTACCTTCCCAGCACAGCAGCAGTGCCGGAGGTTTCTCATAGACCGTAGCTGTGCAATGCATTGACCTCTTCATCCAATGAAAAGCTCCCTCTGGTTTTCCTCCTGTCCCTCCTGTCCTGTTCCACTCCGTAGACAGTATCACTGGCCAGGAAATTGCTCCATTTTTAGGCAGCTTAAATAAGTATCAGTGTTTTTAAAAACAAAGATTCACAGTGTGTATAGGAAACAACTGTAAGTTGCACAGCATGCGTGGGCAAAACAGTTTTTTAAAAATGTGATTCTTAATCTCAAATGTCTTCTTTTATAATATCTTTGCTAAGAAGCTGTGATCCAAATTAGAAGGACAAAATATCAGGATGCAAGTATGTGGAATCTTAGGGATAGATTTGCTAAAAACAATTCTCATCTGACTATTTTTCTATTCTTTCAAAGAATGTTCTTGATTCAAAAATTTCTATTTAAATTAAAATGTAATCACACAATTAGCAAATACCTTCTTGCTCTCCTCATAGAAAATAGTTCGGCATGTTATCTTTTCAGTTTCATCTAATGATGTGTTATGTGTGGAGAGGTAAGAAAAAGGAAAAAAAATGTGGTTATTAGTGTGCTTAGACTGATATTCAGTTGGTGACTGACATCTACATTGCAAGTAGATAAGTTCAATTTAGCTCAAAAGCTTCCATGAAGAAAGATCTTATGCAAAAATGTAAATTCAAGGAAAAATATTTTTAAAGGAATTAGATATCTTAATTCTTCCTAAAAAATATAGTCAAGTGATTAATCAGCATGGAAATTTATAAAACATGTCACTTGGGTGAGAAAAACACCCATATTCATGACAATCCGTACTTCACTTTCTTCAAATAAAATCTCTGAATGGATTTTGTCCAAGAGTCTCCAATCACTGCTTAAATAGTTAATTCTGTTTTAAAGCTTTCTCTCCCATAAATAATCTTGCTGTTTAGTGAACAAACTGACGTATGAGTGGTCAAGTTACCTGTCCCAAACCTCATTCCAAGTTACAAGAGGTACTCGCAGAATCAAGTAGTCCTGATTTTTTGCTTTCCCAGCAACTCAATACAACTTTTACATCCACTTAATACCATTCAGGTTTCTGGATTTCCAGTTACTCATTTCTGCAATGCAACCAGTACATAACGTTCTTTGCTTTACAGTCATCTGAAGGACATTTAGTTCTGCATTTAGAAAACTTTTTTGACTGCTAACCTGAAATGTCTGGTTTTAAGCCACGCTTGCAAGAAACTAAAAGGTTTAGAGATAGAGTACAAACAAGTCAGATGTTAAGGTAATACTAGAGCCAAAGAAAGACCTGATGGGTTAAAAGACACTTGCATCCTTTATTTTGCAGTGTTTGAGTTGAATTAGTTACGTCAGTATGACAGCTGGATTTCACTCCTTTGTTGGGGCATTGGCAGACTTCCCCCCAGCACCAGCTACACGGGTGGACATCCAGCCACCTTGGCTGCTCACTGTCACTTTCTCCCCCCCTCTTTCCCGTAGTTCCCATTTATCTGCCAGCAGAGCAATTTGTACTTGACAGCCCTCTGGTCTGCTTCAGACAAAATCGGCTAGGAGCACTCGTGTGAACCGTCAGTAAGGATGATAGTCCAGTAACAGGGTGACAATGAGCCATGGGGTCAGGTACAACTTCCACTAGCCTTGGATTTTGTTCCAAACTTGTAACGCTGCTGCAGTCCAAAAGCTATTTTGGGAACTTTACACAGAAATAGGTCCTGCCTAGCAAGGCTAGTGAATATAGTAACAATGACATCTGTAAAAGCAGTAAATTTAGTTCTTCTGGGCAGAAAATGTGCATAGAAATTCAGCATTTCCAAAGAAAACACAAAAACTTTGTAGCAGGCAGGCACTTGACGAAGTATAAGCTAACACAGCACTTTTACCAAATGGCACACATCAGCAACTTTTAGGATCATTCTGAATGACACTTTTAATGTGGGACATTCAGCTTAAAAATCAGAACTGACAGTAGCTCTGTTCCTTGCAGCCTGCTCAGCAATCATCTCATCTTGCCTTCTGTCCGAGGATCTCATTCTTGTGCATTCTCCATGGCCATGTCACCTTTGATCTTCTGACACTGTGAACCATTAATAACAGGGTTTACACCATTATTACTTTATAGTAGTAACTACATATTCCTTTGATTTACTATGAATTTTGGTGAGAATATATGTAGTGCCTTAGCAGGGCAATGTCTGCATCACCTTGTCATTACACTGATGCTTGTAGCAGCTTCAACCTGGCAAATCTGTAATTCTGTAAATCTTGTTCTTTAGATATACTGGTTCAAGTTCAGCTGCCACAACTGGCCACAATAGCATCAAAGCTCTTTAGAGCTGAGCAGAATTTGGCAAACTTTATAATAAATGATGAGTTTTGCAATTTTGACCTGCCATAATTGTATTTAGTACAAAGAAGTTGGACCGAGTGTCAGCTGGCCATAAGTACTAACAAGGAATATACTGTTTTAAGAAATAAGGAACTCATCTTTGTTGTCATTTATGGGATTAAAGACATTAATTTCAGCAATGCTGTTCTGGGTCTATGTCAGAGTGAGTGCGTTCCTAGCTGTGTTTCATCTTAGGAAGAGATTGTTGTTTCATCTTAGGAAGAGATTGTTGGTATTGCCCAAATAAATTGTTCTTCAAGGGCCTCTGCATATTCCCACCGGCAGCTCATGGTGACCAAGTTAGGGACAAGCTAAGAAGTGCTTTCAAATCTCTCTCTCATGTTGGTGCATAAGAAATCTTGCCTGAGCATGACATTCCTACCCTATGTATGTGTGTTTTGTATGTGTATATATATACATATGCACACATCTGGCTGCATGAGTTACCATTATTTCTGATTCTAAGAGGAGATATAGGTTGCTCCATAGAGTATTCTTATCTTGTCTGCAAGTTAATGCTTTCTATGGAGGACTATACATCACGCTTTTGCACACGTAAGTTGCCCACAAGCTCACAGACCAGCATTAAGAGTCCAGAAGGAATTTGTACCTATAAGCCAGCTGAAGACTGACTCCCATGTCTAGTCTCAGTCATGTCTAGTCCTTCTTATCCTTCACTCTTTCAGGGACAGGAGTGTGACATGTGGATCGCAGAATCTGCAGCAACATGGTACTTCAGAGCCTCTGAGAGTATCAAGGTACTCTCAGATACAAGAAGTAGCTGTGTAACTGCAGCCTCATCACTGTCCTCTGACATGAAATGTAGGCTCTTCTTTACCTTTACCCCATAATTACGGGTACAGATTAAAAGTAACTTCATAGGCAAATCCTGTTATGCCTTGGGTGGGTATATCATTTCTTGTCCCATTGCTGCTTGTTTGACACCTTTATCTTAGTGATGATTCCAGACCATCCTCTGACACTAATAGCTGTAACTGTCCATGCCCCAGCAGTTAAAAGCAGAGAGTTAAGAAATATTGCTAGGAACTGAATTGGCAAGAATCCAACCTCCTCTTTAATAATGCATCCCATCTTTTAAGAGGGGAAAGTGGCAGTGGCCTTTTGAAAGTTCATGGGGATTTTCCAGTCTAGGCAAGAAAGCTGAGGGAAAAGGTTTCCTGCCTTTCCGATGCAGTGGTGTGTTCCTTGCTGCTTTTCCCCACCCCACACGTTTTTTGTGACTTCTGTCTGTTCCTGTTCTGATTTCTCCATGTTCAAATCAGAACCCCCTTGCTTTGAAGCTCAGGTCAGCCCTAGGCAAAGCATTGGACGTTACCGTTGCTAAGAGCAGCCTGTCCTCTCCCAGTTGCACGCTTGTGCGTTGACAGGGTCAGAGCATGATTGAAGGGTGAGAGATGCACAAAAGCAGAGAAGGCTTGAAATTAAATAGTCTTTGAAGCTTTTTCTTAACTAGTCTCACTCTGGCACAGACCCCTGCCTTAGGGGTATAATCCAGTGGAATAGCAATGACCTAAAGCTACTGCTCTGCCCACTCAAGCATGCAAGGAGGAGGATTTCTCTCAAAAATGACCATATGAGAATATCTGGGCTGCAAATAAATGTTTAGAAAAGAGGTACATAAACATTAAAAGAATGATGACTTCTTTTCTTTTTTTTTCCTGAATAAAACTGTTTTTTTTCTGAAATACTGACTGCTACATAGAAACAAAAAATGGAAAAATCCTGGTGGGTGAGACCTTTATCTCTTTTCTCATTTATTACTAGTGCCAATGGAGTAGCTGTCCTAATTAAAAAGAACTTGCCCTTTCAAATACAGGAGCTGGATTCTGATCCAAATGGCCTTGAAGAAAAGAAATTGCTGAATGAAGTCATTACTCTAATTAACATTTATGCTCCTAATGTTAACAACGTACTTCTAAAAGGAACCAGTAGCATAGATATTCCTCCTTAAATCATCTAATGGTTTGGTATGAGTACTGATTTTAATTGCCCTTTGGTTATCAATTTAGACAGATCTACTCGGGGTGATTGCATTATAGGTCAGATATCTCAAGAAAGTCATTAATGAGCTAATGAATGATAGATATTTGCAGTGATGAATGGCACAGCTGATAATGCTTATTTAGCCAAGTACAGTACTTAAGTGTTCTGTATTGCATATAGAAAAAAGCGACCATTCACCAGTAACTAGGTAATTATGTATTAGCTATTACTCAGTCTTCTCCATGGTTTTGTCTTCCAGTTCCCAGGATTAGCGCAGTCCCATGTGCTCTAAGTCCCTAAGCTGTTTCAGTGATTTGTAATTTACCGAACTGTAGTTTGGAGCCCTGCATCACTGTTTGACTTTGTTTATATATTTCTTGTCTCCCTTAGCATAAATCATAACGACAGCTTAATTGGTTTATATTTCTGAAACAGTTTGAAATGTGAAGTGTTGCATAAATGTTCAAGGTTGTTATTACTTTGTGACTTTTCCCAACCATTTTCTTTCCAGAATGAAAATTAAAGAGAAATTATTTGCCATTTACAAGAGTAAATATGGTGAATCCTGTCATAAATAATCGCTCAAGGATCACCAAAAAAACCCTTTGTTTGATTGAATGGCACTTTTTAAATCTTGAACTTTGCATCGTCTTCATAATACAGTAAATCCATTAACTTCACTGGAAGCATTTGATTTATGCTCATGAGAATGGAGAAGTACATCTTTGGTATCTGTGGCTCTGAGAGGGTAGTTTCGGGATGCAATAAAGGTTCTGGAAAATACAGGTCTTCTATAAAGCTTTTACTATAATTAAAACATTGGGCCATTTGATACACTTAGAATTATGACTTCTTTATTTCACAGGAGGAACGTGTATAATTTTACCAGTCTTTAAAGCACAGTATTATCACAGATTGGAACATTCCTTCGTTCACAGGTGTTTATTTTACCTAAAGAATTTACATATACCAAATTAGGGTTTGGGGGGCTTCTTTTGTAGAGCAGTGTAGACTGGAGACAAACCCTCTAACTTTTCTTTAGGACCTGGCCAGGGCTTAGCATTACTAGAGAATTTTTATCAGGTGCAGTGTTCAAAAAACAAAGTCCTACAGAGACAGATGTTTGTGCACTTAATTCCCTTTGTTGCTTCCACCCACAGAGTCAAGAGGTATCTGTGACAAAGCAGAAAAGTCCTTTATCCCAAAACAGGATTTTAGGATCAGAAATGAAACAGGCAGGCAAAACAAGGACAGCCAACAAAAAGTAGCCTGGGGCAACACAGCATGTCAATGAGAAAGAGAGAGATAAGAAACACTTGGACAGTTGTGCATGTTGGCTTCAATCTGTAATGACTGTGCAGACCACACATAAAAAACATTTGGCTGTCCTTGACAAAGAACAAAAAAAGCCCAGATTTTTCAGCTACTGCTTTTTTTTTTTTAGTTGAAATTATTTAAACAGTCAACATGGTGAATAACAATTAATTTACTCTTGCTCCATTTTTAATTATTTAACCGCCTTCAGGCAATTATTAGATGTTATCTTAGAGAGACAAACTGAAAACTCTCGTCTTTTACCAACCACTCTTTCTGCTGTTGATCAGCTGGATCTACAGCTCTCACCAATGTAAATTCCTTTTGTGTTGTACCTTTCTAGCCTAAATTAAGGGCAAAATTTGGACCATTGGCTCAAATAACACTTAATTCAGTCAGCACTGTCAGCTGCTGCATTTTTCCAGTTCCATGTATGCAGACCTCCATGGCCTTAGGACCAAAGTGTCTAAATTCTGTCACAGTCGAGAAATGAGTGAGAAGCACCTATATCCCACACACTTCCACACCAGTTCTATCCATGCCCAGAGAACATGTAATATGAGTTGAACATGTCGCAAAATGTCCAAGCTCTCATGGTCATGATGACACTTTCTTGGTAGCCTCATGGCTGAAGCAAAGAGGCAGTGGAAGTTCAGGTTTTATTTTTTATGTAACATCTCAACTTGCACACCCAGGGAGTACCCTAGCTACCAGATGAAGGTGACCATCCATTCCTTCTTTTGGAAGAATGACACTGTGAAGCTTATAATTTGTGGTGTCTGAAGAAGAGCAAACCAGAAGTGGCCTGTTTATGTAGTTTAGGAGTGAGAAAACATCAAGTGTGGCCAAGTTCATTTGGTAGAGACTCCAGGACTATCTCTTTCCCTACTCTGTTATTCTATTAACATGTGATAAACTCACCACAGGAAATATCAATTACATCATTCCCCAATATCTATTAGTTTTTTTCAATTCTGAATTTTTCTGAATGACTTAAAAATAATTACTTTTTAAATCTTTTTCCTCCTGGCTGAAAGTTACAACCCGAGTAGGTTGTGGTTTATTAGGACAGGTATTTAGAGCTGCACATTGCCTCATCATGCAACTTTATGTAGTAACTGAGCGTTGGAGGAGCTAAAATTCTTAGTTATAGCACAAGAACTCATTGGTAGTAAAGTTATGGACTAAAACTCCCATGAGAAAATTAAACCTCTATATCCCTGTCATATCAGGACCAAGGTGGTAGACAGTAAATTGAGTAAAAAAATACTACATTAGAAGGAGATATCATACTGACTTTAAGGTAAAAGGGGAACACAGAGTCTCCATTAAATGTTTAATTATTTCTTAGTATTTATGATTCATAATACAAAATTACCTTAAAAAAACTCTGATGACCTACATTAATGTGCCAAAACAATAATCTTCTGTTGATGAAAACAGATTTTATACATTTTTTTCTCCTTTTTTTTAAAAAGTTTAATTATTTGTTTTCTTTACCGGGAATCACTGTGGGTCTCTGAGAAGTATTTTTATTTATTTTGACAACTCCTTAAGGGAAGAACCAATAAGGAACATCTGATTTATTCATGTTGTGCAAGATGACTATCCAGGACAACCTGCAGATGCCTCTTTAGGCACATGGAATTATAGAATCATTAAGGTTGGAAAGGACCTCTAAGATCAGCAAGTCCAACCGTCAACCCAACACCACCATGCTCACTAAACCATTTCCCAGAGTGCCACATCTACAAGTTTTTTGAACACCTCCAGAGATGGTGACTCCACCACCTCCCTGGGCAGCCTGTTCCAATGCCTGACCACTCTCTCGGTGAAGAAATTTTTTCTAATATCCAATCTAAACCTCCCCTGGTGCAACTTGAGGCCATTTCCTCTCATTCTATTGCTAGTTACTTGGGAGAATAGACCAACACACACCTTGCCACAGACCCCTTTCAGGTAGTTGTAGAGACCGATAAGGTCTCCCGTCAGCCTCCTCCAGACTAAACAACCTCAATTCCCTCAGCCCAACATAAAGCAAGGATTCCCTACGTACCTCTCCAACTGGCGAGATAACTTTCTCTGGTAGCAGCTTGAATAAATGTATACAAAAACGGGTTGACTACAGGGATCTCTTTTTTTTCTCAAAAAACAAGTTTGAAGGAAATGTCAGCTGAAATTAACAGTCTACAGTGCCTTGTTGAGGTTGTCAAGTAAGTTGGAGATGCATTTCCAACTATAACCCAGAGAAAATGCCACTGTGAAATTGTATAAGGTATCTATAAATGCAGCTTTTAAAATAAGCCTAGATTCCTGTGAAAAAATAATTGTCAAGTACTAGTCAAACATGGGGTGAGGATATTAATCCAGAATCTTGTCTCAGGCAAAAGACAGATCAGGCAATTCTCTGGTCTATAAGACCTTTACAATACACATTTTTGAGTCAACTTTAACTGGTCAATGTTCCCCTACACATAGCATTTTCAGATAGATCTGAGGCAACTATGGATTGAGTTAACATGCAGGTAATGTCTCAAAAATTTCTGGTATGTTCTGAACTGTATGTTCTTGAAACTCATTCCCATTTTTTACTCAAAAGTCAATCTGAAAAACTTCAGATGTTCTGCAGTTTAATTAATCTTGCGTGCAGGTGTTCCCTCTCACTGACCTTCAATTTCTCATCTTTAATTTTGTGTAAATTTTGTGTTTATTTACTTTTATCATATCCCTTCCTTTTTATCACCTTATTACAAAATACGTTTTACTTGTACAACTGAAATTAATTTGAGTTTTATTATAGGAAGTTTATAATTTTCTTTGCTTTTCTCAGAACATCTTTTATTTCTGTAATTTTTTGCCTTAAAGAAGTCTGGGCCAACACTGTATGCAATAAAGTTCTTACACACAAATGTTCTTATTGAACATCTCTGTTACATATCATTCTATTCCTTCCATAAGCTGCATTCTAGTGTCCAGATCTAGCTTTGCTTATTATTTAGCAGAAAGAAGCTGCTACTGTACAATTAGCTGTCTGCAGTAACGCCAATATCTCTCTGGAAAGAATAGTCATTTTAGAGTCCGATGGTTCCCTGATTTGCATTTATTAATAATAAATTGCCACTAACACGATGCCTTCCCATACACTTACATTTTTTCTTTTTTTTAGTTCATCTGGACCTTCAGAAATATCCACTTCTGTGTCTCAGACTAAACTAGATAGAATTTTGCCTAGAAATGCTCCTAGTCTTTTCTCGTGTTTCCTTTCCAGATCATTTGTAAGGGTATCAAGCCATGTAGGCATTACTGTCAAAAGTGAAGGAATCTGTTGCAAGCTGTTCTCTAATAGGGCAAAGGGCTTTTACTTCTACAAGAACCTTAGCAATAACTTATGAGCTATACAGAATCAGAGTTCAAGGGAAGTAGGCAATCTCATAGTTTTTTAAGCCTAATTCTTTAAATGATGGCAGAAAGCAATATAATGATTCAGTGTGTTGGGACCTTGGTTATTAAAGGTCTGAATCATGTCATCTATCATTAGCCGTCTAAAAGGTGTCTGGACCTTCTTGTAAAGGCCAGCAGCCAAAACCATGTACACTTCTAGAGGTCAATTCATGCCACCTAAGAACACTGTCTAGGGCAGGTGGGTAGAGACAGCAGGTTACTTGAAACTAGTCACCTAACTTTTAAGCAACAGAAGTGAAATGAGTTAAAAACCTACCCCCTTATCATTTAGGGATCAGTGACAAGTGACTAGTCAAGGGCTGAATCCAGACAACAACAGACAAAAAATATGTATGTGGTGTAAGAAGAAGTATTTCTGCATCTCTGCTGAACTGCAGCAAAGAGTACACTGTTTATGAATTGAACCATGTCTCTTTTATGGGAAAGTAGAGGTTTCAGATAAACAGTACCATTGTTCTTTAGAAGATGAGGTCAGATGACAGAATTGCCTTAAAATGTGCAAAATACTATAAAATAGTTACTAATGTATTTATCATGATGTATTGTTGCACAGTCTTCTTCCAGTATTCTGCATTCATATCCCTATGGTTCTTGCTTGTGAATTCCAAGTGCCCCTTTGTATTAATTATTAATTCTTGTCCCTTTGTCCACACCTTTCCTCGAATAAGTGAGTAGCCTTTTAAAGACCTTCATCTAGATTTTTCACTTCTGGTATGCTATGCTCAATATAATACCAAAACATGCAAGTTAAAGGTCACTTCATATTTGTTGGTGGTTGGGAGATCTGTGATGATGTGCAGCGCATGCAGCACACTGCTGCATCTGATAAGCAATCATCTCTATTCTAAGCCATGATCTAAAATTGATTTGTTCTGCTTCTCAGAGGGAAATACAAACTTGAATAATATTTGGGAGAAATAAGGTCAGGACCTTAATCTTTGAGGAATCTTAAAGTAAGCCTGTTCCCTCTCCATGGCCACCTCCACCTCGACTTAACGCAGGATGGTTTATAGTTACTTTGTCTGAAATGTATTTACACCTTCAACCCATGGGATTCCCAGGTCTGACAGGAGAACTGTTATTTCCCAACTGTGAGAGATTTAGTGCTCAAGAGGGTTGTATCTGTTCACATGGATTCATGCTGGTAGGAATTACAGTAATAATGAAAACAGTTCAGGTAGTATCTGCTCCTGTAAAGGTGAAATTCTTCTTTCTACTTGCTTCTTGTACTCTTACACAGGATTTTTATGGGATAGTCTCACATGTATGCCTAAATTTGTAGATGGGCTACTGCAAATAACTAGAAGATTAATTAACCAAATCTAAGGAATGCAGAATATTTATAGGCTAAAACCACACTAGTACTTAAAAAAAAAAAAAAGATAAGAAAAAGCAGCTATGTAAACTGGAACTATGGAAACAGAGGTGAAGAAAACTTAGGAATCTGAACTCTCTGAAACACACTAAAGCAGAAAGTGACATCTCCAAGGAATTTTTTTTTTTAACTGAGAATTAACTTTGTATGCCCTAAATTTTGGGGTCTTCAAAATTTCTGAAAGTCATAATTTTTTTAGGTCATACCCTATGCAGATCTGATATACTCTATCAGCAGCTTAAGGTTACAAAAACTGATTTGTTACTGATATTTATTTTTAAAAATATGAATTAAGAAATCAAAACAAACTCATATATCCTTACTTTTACGGTCTTACCCAGTCTGTCTGGAAAAGGGAGATTCTTGTGGGTGCAGTTGGGGTTTAATACTAAGAGAAGAACAGATCTGTTATGGTAGAATTTTTGATAGCACGTCTGTCTCCATTCCTGTATTTGTGAATTTGGAAACTTCCTCTGCTATTGCATTCATTGGGGGCCAGAACACTCTTGGGCAAAAATCCACAGCTATAATTAGCGATTTAATTTTAATGTAGATGAATAGACAATCCTGAAGCCAGTTATTAAAACGTCATTAGCTGACACAGAAGTTAGTATATCTGCCTAATGTCTGTTAGCAGAAGCTGCAGAGACCAACCCAAATGAGAATTCTGCCTGAAGAAGAGTCACGGCAACACAAGGCATCAAAAATCCTCCTGCCTCTGGGAAACAGCTGGACAGCCCCTGCCAGAAAATGAGCAAGTGTTTGCTAGGAATGCAAAGGCAATAACTCTGGCCTCTCTGTTCTAGCAGAATCCTGAGATCTACAGAAAATATTCCTTTTGAGTAGCTTTAGCCATAGCTAAAGCCCAATACAGTTAGAAAAATAGCAAGGGTGAAAAACAGACTTTATAACAAATAGCCCTGGGGATCTCTATATCCAACAAGTATGGAATTAGTTCTGTATATCATGTGTAACTCATTCTGACAGCACTCCCAAAGTAAATAAATTTATTTTAAATAATTTTAATTTGTATTTTTAATTCAGACGTTAATGCAACAGCGAGGTTTAGAGAACTAAACAATTTGGATTCAAAGGCTTAGTTAGAAAAAGAAGGGCAAAGACTTCTCTGGGATCTTCAGTCTCTGGCTGAAAGTAGATAAACTAAAAGTAGCAGCAAAGATCTTAGTAAAAGTGTAACTTTGCTTGTAAATATTTCAGAGAACACAATAGAAGTTAAGAGCTGTTGATGAAAAACATAAATACAAACCTATATTTAACAACTTTTTTTCCCTAAATCCTGAGAGATCTGAACTATGACCCTTCATGTCTTCTTTGCCATCTTAATGACACAAGATCAAGAGGAAAAATAATATCAATGTAAACCTAAAATCTAGAGGCTTTAGAAGGTTTCATTTTTTAATTCCACTTATTTTAGTACCACACTAAGAGTTCTGAAACTTTGATCCATCAAGCAGAATTGCAAAACCATCATGAAAATGTATGAACCCCAGAACAAAATCGACTCACCCAACCTTACAGCAATGATTTAAAAAGCCATAATTATGGTATAGTCACCCGTCAAAATATATTACTCACTCCAAGTGAGTGGGTGAAAAGAAGTCTGTAAGGCTTCCTTAAAGAGGTGGTAATTGTCTTGAATTTTCTGAAAATACATCATTAATTGTATTTTAACAACATCTATGTATTGTTTTCCTCTCTGGGAATTTTATAAGGTGGTTGTAAGAATTTTGAGAGGGCTTTTTCAGTTTTAAAATAACCTATACATGTGTATTTGTACTGCAGAACATAGAATCACACAGAATCACAGAATCACTAAGGTTGGAAAGGACCTTCAAGATCATCAAGTCCAACCATTAATCCAGCACCACCATGTCCCCTAAACCATGTCCTGAAGTGCCACATCCACACGTTTTTTGAACACTTCCAGAGATGGTGACTCCACCACCTCCCTGGGCAGCCTGTTCCAATGCTTGACCACCCTCTCCACAAAAGAAATTTTGCCTAATATCCAATCTAAACCTCCCCTGGTGCAACTTGAGGCCATTTCCTCTCATCCTATCACTGGTTACTTGGGAGAAGAGACCAACACCCACCTCACCACAACCCCCTTTGAGGTAGTTGTAGAGAGCGATAAGGTCTCCCCTCAGCCTTCTCTTCTCCAGACTGAACAACCCCAGTTCCCTCAGCCGCTCCTCATACGACTTGTGCTCCAGACCCCTCACCAGCTTCGTTGCCCTTCTCTGGACACGCTCCAGCACCTCAATGTCCTTCTTGTAGTGAGGGGCCCAAAACTGAACACAGGATTCGAGGTGCGGCCTCACCAGTGCCAAGCACAGGGGCACGATCACTGCCCTACTCCTGCTGGCCACACTATTGCTGATACAGGCCAGGATGCTGTTGGCCTTCTTGGCCACCTGGGCACACTGCTGGCTCATGTTCAGCTGGCTGTCAACCAGCACCCCCAGGTCCCTTTCCGCCGGGCAGCTCTCCAGCCACTCCTCCCCAAGCCTGGAGCGTTGCATGGGGTTGTTGTGACCGAAGTACAGGATCCAGCACTTTGGCCTTACTAAACCTCATACAGTTGACCTCTGCCCATCGATCCAGCCTGTCTAGATCCCTCTGCAGAGCCCTCCTACCCTCCAGCAGATCAGCACTCCCACCCAACTTGGTGTCATCTGCAAACTTACTGAGGGAGCACTCAATCCCCTCATCCAGATCATCTATAAAGATATTGAACAATTGAATAATGAACATCTTTCATGACATACGGAAGAGTGCTTTAAACGACATGTACAGGTGACCAGAAATGTTTGAATATGTTTCTAAGAAGATGCCAATTTATTGGATGTACTTCCAAGGTGAAATAATGTGTGGATCTGAAAGCACAGTGAAGTGAGAGCATGGTGGTGCCACATAATTGGCTCCTGGAGGTCTACACAAAGTTTAGGAGGCCCATGGAGCCCGCATTTAGGAATCCTTCCTGTCTTCAACATCCATTGCATACAATATCAAAGCCTTCAAACAAGGTGTCTGTGACGCATTCAACTGGGCTATGTTGGCCATGAAAATTTAATGCAAAGTTTGAGAGACTACCAACCATGTATAAACTTACCCTACTGGTTATCCTGCCAGTGTGTTGGGCCTTCCCTAAGCAATACCAAAAATACATGCTTTCTTTCCTGCCGTCTTCAGAAAGTTGCCAGAAACCTACACTTAAATTTGCATCCAAAGAATGCTCAATGCATGGACTCCAGATTGCAGCAGACTTGAGCCTGACATCCAGGGCTTGCAGGCTGTGGGCCCCTACAGATGGAGATACTGTTTTTAGATCATTGTAAACATTGCACTTTTTAGTTGCTTCCAAAATTTGGTTTTTTGTTAGTTTTTTATTATCATTTAAATGATGTTCAGACACCTCCATTGTAGATTATAAACAGATGCTTTCTGATATATGCAATAGGCCTCTAGTCATAAACAAATGCAGCTATCATCTTTGAATCAAATAATAAAAAAATCACATTTATTATTTTAATTAAAAATTAAGCTAATTTCTGTTGACCTAAAACTCTGTAAACCATTGCAATCTGTTATTTTGCCATATGTATTTGTTTGTGAGCTGGTAAAATATCAAATGTAGCTCTTATATCCAGATAATAATTAGACTGAAGAGTACCTTCCCCTTAATTTATTATAACTAGTGAGTGGTCACACAAGCAATATGTAGTGATTTAACATTCATCATAACTTTTGCAGTTATTGTTCTAATAACTGAAAAACAAGGTTTGTCTTTCATTTCCTGGAGTTGTGGCTGACTCACACAATTTTGACTGATACTTCAGCAATTCAAAGTTGTATAAACAGTACAGACAGATCAATCTAAATGAGGGTGCTGAATAAGCAGAAGTAGGGGTGTATTTGTAGCCGTGTATTGTTTCATCCCACTCTAAAAATAAGCGTGAAAAGGAATGTGTATCTCATTCTGGGCTCAGAATCTGAGTCACACCATAGTTGGAAATATTCATATTGAAAGCCTTTGGCTCTGGCACACCTCTCGTTTTCTGTCTGGTTGTTCATTCTTGCTATCATTTCCTAATTCCTCAGCACCACTTTTAACCTTTCATAATAGTTACATTTTTAAAGTAGACTTTTTAATTCCTCAGATGAAACCAATGGAGTTTCAGGAGCCAAGGACTCTCCCAGCAACAACCTCCTTCCTCCACAACCTGATGCTTCAGGCTGTCTGGTGCCGGGAGCTGAGGCAGTACGTCCTCCACAGCCAGGGGTGCAGACCTGGCAAAAAGCCCTTCCTCTCCCTTCCCTGTGCGGAAAGACGGAAAGCGGAGATGTCTGCTCTGTGCTGCCTTTTGGGCTCTTTCCTCGCAGAAGGGGAGAGGATCTGGGGGGGCTGGTGGTGAAGGAGCTCGGCAAGGCCAGGCAGAGGAAAGTGCATGTAGGTCAGTCCCTGCAATGTAGTGCAAAACGGACACATCATGGGAGACATTTATAACTGCGTCCAGTAATTGGGATCACTGGGTGTCGAGCACGTCAGTATAGTGACCATCAGTACATGTGAGTCTTGTTATCATTTCAGCGTGATGATTCCTCTGCTTCTTCACTACCACCCAAATGCTTTGTCTTTTTTTTTTTTCCATAAGGGCTTACCTTTTCTCAGGAAGCAAGTCAGGATCTATTGCTTCCTCATCAAACACTTCATCGATAAAGTAGAAGTCTTACTAATTCCTGACATAGGTGAGCTCAGATTAAGAAAAAAAAAAAACCTGCTTTGTCCTCCTCATTTTCTCCTTTCTGTGCTTCTTCTGACCTTCTGACTTCCTGATCCGGTCTCTATCATCAGGGCTAACCTCCCCAGTAATTTTACCTGCCTCCCTCTTTGCAGAATCAGGTAGACCTTTTCATACAGCTTAGGGGTGGCAAGGAACACTTGGCAGTGGTAACTGCGCTATGGCGGCAAAGCCATTTTGGTAGCAGAGTTAACCAGGTTGGGTTAGACCATCTTCAGTGTTCAGCTGCACTGGGAAACAGGCTGGGAGCACTGAGACAGTCAGGCACAGCAGCAAGATGGATTAAGCAGTGGTAGTTTTTCCACAATTAAATACATGTTCTGCACTGACTGCGTGAAGGCTTTTGGTCCGGTCCAGTGCAAAGAGCTTAGCTTAGCTCTGCTGACTTAAACTGACCTCATGACTTTGCTCTGGGGTGGCAGAGGAGTATGGACGCATTTTTTAAGTACAACAAGGAGGCACCTGACCAAGAGAGTGGCTGCACTGAGTCAAACCAAGGGAAACTAGCCCCATACTCTGCCTCTACTACTGCCCCTTGGTAGGTGTTAAGGCAAAAGACATGAGAGCAGGGAAGGCATGCAGAGATACGTTCTGCCCTCCACCAGTCTGCGCTGTATGTAACTCTTGATTCAGAATTTGTACCTTTACATTTAATAGGTTTTCATGTTTTCTTTCTTCTATGACGTTGTACAATTGCTTTTTGACTATGTTTATTATACTGGCAGCATTTGACAGTGAATGTCGCTTTATGCTGTGTGAAAAAAAAACCCCACTTCTGCTTGTTTTAAACCTGCTAATTTCATTGGGCATCCTCTTGTTCTCATGCAGCGAGAAGCCAAGCATCCATTCATTTATTTTCTAGGCACTTTCCCAGGGTTCTCCTGATTTCATACATATCTGCCATATCCCCCTTCAGTTGTCCCCTTTCCAAGCTGAAAACTCCAAATCAATTTAAGCAGTTCCAAGCTTTAATTGCCCTTCTTTAGATCCCCCATGTAATTTTTGAGAGGCAAGTACCAGAACAGCAGGCAGTATACAAAAGTATACAAAAGGCAAGGTACTATGTGGTTTTGTATAGTGCTATAAAGGTGTTTTCTGTTTTGTGCTCCATTCCTTTTTTTAAAGCTCCTAACTGCTGGTTTTTTTGACTGCCAATGAGCATGGGATTTATGTTTTCTTTTAGTGAGCTTTCTTTTTTTATTAATTCCTTTTTTAAAATTAAACACGACTGAAATTATTTATTTGGTGTGCTTTTTGTACTTACTGAAGCTGAACTTCAGTGCCTTATGATTAGTCTTTCACCAGTAACATCTTGAACCAGCTCGTCCTTTGCTCAGGGAAGATGAAAAAGAGCTGTTTTTAGCAGAGATTTTCCAAACATCATGCCACAAAAGTCATGTTGCTTAAATATTTAGTCTCTGCATTATGCCTAGATATGACAATTGCTGAGGCTTTATCCAAGTCTCCCATTAACTCTAATGAAATTTTCTAAGACTGAGGCAAGAAATTTCAAGACACTGAGAAACTCGTTTTGATAGAAGATACAGTTTACATTGATTCTAATTTTTCTTTCATGGACCATTGCTCTTTGGCTGGATCTCTCATGCTATATATTTTTTCCTTTTGAACTGTATGCATTCTTTTCATCATTTTTATGATGCACTGATTATGTCAATAGCTGTAGAGATGTTTCTTATTTTTATTTCCACTGCTTATGCATATATTTGAATTAAGGATGGATAGATAGATAGCTAGGTAGGTAGGTAGCAACTGATAAAGCAAAACTCACCTTTAAATCAATACTTACTGGATTATAAAGCATATAACAAGTTATGTCAGAGGACAGAAGTTGGAAATTACACTGCATTTTCAGTTTGAAACTGGAAGAGTGAAATCCTCTTTGGCTCCTAATCTTACATGTGCATCTTTTGTTATTATATTTTATATATATGTCATATTCATAGAATTTTTGTTATTAATTTTGTCTCTGTGTCCCACTAATGCATACATTCAGTCAAAGTGAAAAAGTGTTTAATATCCAAAAATAGAATGAGCATGTCCTTCATTTAAAACATGTTTTCTTCTATTCAGGATATTAGCATTACTGCTAATTACTGCTGCACTTAATTTTGTATAACAATGGCAAAAAATAAGAAAAAAGGAAAAAAAGCCAAGGTATTGCACTTTTAGTTTCACACTGGTCCCATAACCCTGGGATTTGTGTGCTGACATTTATGAAATCAGTGGAAATCAGTGCATACTTCACAACTTCTGTGAAACTTATGGCATCTGTGGCACAGATTATCTTTCAGACTGGTAAAATAGCTTAGGTCAGGCAGGAATTTTTTTAACTGAGGAATTCTTTTTTCCAAATATGTGCTATTTCAGACATGCAATCTCACAAAAAAAAGATAACATTCTCTTAAGGAAATATAAAAGTAGACTTCCAACTGAGCACCGCCTTCAAGTCTTGGTTTTCAGAGGGTTTTTTTTTCTTGGTATTCTCAAAACACCCTGTACTGTCAGAGCTTAGAAGTTTGACTATGACCGGATCTGATTTGGCATATTTTGGAGGTACAGTTTTGTGAGTGGATCAAGGTAGATTTCCCTTCCTCCCTTAGACTCCAAATCCTGCTCCCCTGCTTTAACCCTGGGAGTCGGAGATACCTCCTGCAGACTGTTGGAGGGCAGGTCACAGACAGCCATCCAAAGGCACAACTCCTTGCCCGGCTGGCATCGGGACTCTGTGTTAAACCTGCTGCCATCTCATAAAATCGAAAGAAAATCTTCACTGAGTCAGTTTCTCATTGTGCCCCTAAGCCCAGAGTGAGTACAAGGGCCATTTAACACAGCAAATTTTTCTAGTGTATTGCAATTACAGAAACATGCAATGAATATCATTTTGCTAAACCACTGCAAAAAATTGATTGATAGAGTATTCGGTAGTTGCAAGACTGCTCACTTACTTACCTGTATTGAGCTGGTTGTGTGGCTGAATATTGTAATTCATTGGAAACACACAGGAATATTAGTACCAGAAATGATGGTTTACTGTGTAGATATAACATATTTCTTTATCTATGTCACACTCATACGTGGTTAAAATAATTTTTTGCCAGTTGCTAGTATTATTTGATCACACAGATGCCCTGAATTGTGGTATAAGATTTAAAAATGGTCATACCGTCTACAAATATCTTCAGCAACTGAATGCCCTTTCATCAGTGCTTTTTTCTTTGGAAAAGTTTCTCAGAGCTGGACAGTATCTTTAGTTTCCCATACTAACTGCTGAAAGTCTACTTGTAAGGCATTGTGTTCATTGCCCTTCAATGAAACTTGCAGATGAAAAAAAGATAACTGCATAAATAGCATGTTTTTATCTTTATGTCTTCTCTTACTCTTTATGTTTGCTTCTAGAGAGGACTTGCTAATTGTTTTTATATTCTTTTATTTATTATTTTAATATTTTATTTTTAGCCACATTTTTGAAGACAAATTTGAGATATCAGTAAGAAACCAGTTTTGAGATTGGATGTGCTAGAAATGCAAACATACAGATATTGATAGATAAGATCAGACCATGGTCCATTTAATCTAATAATCCTTCTGACAGAAAGCAGATGATTCAGAGGAAGTTGCCAGAAATTTCATGATACAAGGTAATCTGTCAGCCACCTTAAGTCTTCTCAGAATTTCTTAGTACTCTGAGATAATTTTAAGCCCTAAAGCATAAGGTTTCAACTTTCTTTGAAAATATATTAGCATTAACTATTACAAATCTGGAGCTCATGAATAGCAAAACTATGACAAATATGAAAAATGAGGTAGTGCAAGCATTTTTATTCAGAGAATAAGAATTGAACATTTATTTACTTTCTAAGAGGATGAGAGAATTTGTGGGAGTGAAAATCACATAACATAATGAATAGCAAGTACTTTTATGGTTCTTTTGATCCTTTAGAAACTCTTGTATTGTGGCATAAGTGTTACAAAACTAATTTCTTAGTTCCTAACTAACATTTGAAATGAGAAAACAGCTCTGGTATGTTGCCTATTTGTCAGGTATTTGGATGAGAGGAATGTTAAGTTACCCTGTTAAAGCTTCAGGAAGTGTTAATATGGTATATACTTGTGAGGATGATTTGATCACTGGTGCTACCACCAAGCAAATTAATTACCATTTCATGAAAGGTGAATATTTAACTTCACAGAAAACATTTTGAACTAATCTTTCTATTAGCTGATGAACCAGATCCTACCTTACATAATCCTATTAATCTATGACAAAAGAAGAAGCAGCAGTGTATGTATTTCTGCAAATTTATGTGTTACTCCTTTTCTTTCCAGACAACTATTACGGCACTCCGAAGCCCCCAGCAGAACCAGCTCCATTGCTGTTAAATGTGACAGATCAGATCCTCCCAGGTGCCACTCCCGGGGCTGAAGGCAAACGTAAAAGGAATAAGTCTGTGAGCAATATGGAGAAGACAGGTATTGAACCACCGGAGGAAGAAGAGGAAGAAAGACCTGTGGTCAATGGAAATGACGTGACAGTAACACCAGGTCTGTTCTTCCTTCTTACTTTGCAATGCGTTTCTGTTATTCACAGAGTCCTCAGTTACCTCCTTCTGCGGTGAGAATATGCACGTTCAGGTAAGGATGTGCTTGCAAGACTGAAAGCTAAGAATCCTGAATAACAGGATTTCTCTGAAGCCTAAAACAAATTACTTAACCTCCATTTTGGGGAGTCATCTCACTTACCTCAGCTACCTTAAAGATATGTCGCTGAATTAGTCCCTTTGAACCCTCCTTATACACCAAAGAGAAAAATACCTACTTTCTGAATACAGTTCATGTGACCTGTTTTAGATTTCTAGGTTAGGGAATCAATCGCAAGTGCCTATTTCTCTCCGTTGACTATAGAGGGAATCTAGAGAACTGTAATTTGGTCAAATGAATCTAGTCTCTGTGTTTCAGGTCTCCTTGTTCTCAAATGGTGATACTCACAGGAAAGTGAGTATGTTATAAAGTTGTAAAGTGAACTATGCTATAAAGTGAACTTTTGTAAATTGTTATGAAATCTTAACAATATTGTGGAATAGTAAAGCTGTCATCATATTAACAAATACGTGGCAGTGCCGATGAAACAGCTGGCCATACTGTCAGGAAGGACCCTTTTCAGTAATGTTCCAGAGCTTGCATAAAGCTGATAAAGGTTTCAGATGTCTAGTCCTAAAAGGGAGCTGTTGTTTTCTCCCTTGGATCATAGTTCTTTATCAAAAAAGGGACTCAAGATATTGATTGGTATCCTGAGTAAGAGCACTCCAGCCTTTTCTCAAAAAGGTAATCAGCTTTCCCTTCAATGTTTCAGCAAGCCATCATTTTACAGTACTTGTAAAAAATGTAAAAACTAGTAAAAATAATTTTTATTCTGAAATACCATTTCAGAAATGATTTTTTGTTGTTGTTCGACTAGGAAATTAAAGGATTCAGACTTTTATATCTCTCTGAGAAATAACCCTGTGAATCCTCTTTGGTGAACTTAGAAATTCAGAAGTAAATTCTTGAAGTAGAAGTCTGCAGTGACAATCATACGGGTGAGAAAATAAAATGGAATATTGAAAGTTCTCTAAAGGTATATGTTAATGTGAAACAAAAAATCCATTACCTAATTTTCTAAGCACTGTGAAAAGGATTTTTATATGGCAGACTCTATATATACTTTTTTCTCTTCTGCTGTATTAAAAAGTATATCAAATTGAGTATAGAATCATAGAATCTTTGCGTTGAAAGGGATCGTTTGAGGTCTTCTAGTCCAATCTCCCCCACAATGAGCAGGGACATCTTCGACTAGATCAGGTTGCTCAGAGTCCCATCCAACCTGACCTTGAATGTTGCCAGGGATGGGGCATCTACCACCTCTCTGGGCAACCTGTGCCAGTGTTTCACCACCTTCATTGTGAAAATTTCTTCCTTAGATCTAGTCTAGATCTGCCCTCTTTTAGTTTAAAACCATTACCCTTTGTTCTGCCACAACAGGCCCAGCTAAAAAAATCTGTCCCCATCTTTCTTACAAGCCCCTTTAAGGACTAGAAGGCTGCAGTAGGGTCTCCCTGGAGCCTTCTCTTCTGCAGGCTGAACAACCCCAACTCTCTCAGTCTTTCTTCATAGGAGAGGTGTTCCATCCCCCTGAGCATTTTGGTGTCCTCCTCTGGATCCTCTCCAACAGGTCCATGTCTTTCCTCTGCTGAGGATGGACACAGGACTACATGTGGGGTCTCAGTAGAGCAGAGTAGAGGGGCAGAATCCCCTCCCTCGACCTGCTGGCCACGCTGCTTTGGGTGCAGCCCAGGAGATGGTTGGCCTTCTGGGCTGCGAGTGCACATTGCCAGCTCCTATCTAGCTTTTCATCCACCAGTACCCCCAAGTCCTTCTCAGCAGGGCTGCTCTCAACCCCTTCATTCCCTGGCCTGTGTTGATACTGGGGGTTGCCCCAACCCAGGTGCAGGACCCTGCACTTGGCCTTGTTGAACCTCATGAGGTTCACATGGGCCCATTCCTCAACCTTGTCCAGATCCCTCTGGATGGCATCCCATCTTCCTCAGGCGTGTCAGCTGCACCACTCAGCTGGGTGTCGTCTGCAACCTTGCTGAGGGTGCACTCGATCCCCCACTGTCTGTGTCATTGATGAAGATATTAAAGAGTCCTGGTCCCAATATGGATCCCTGAGGGACTCGACTCATCACCGATCTCCATCTGGACATTGAGCTGTTGACCGCTACCCTCTGGACGCCACCATCCAACCAATTCCTCATGCACCCAACAGTCCACCCATCAAATCCATCTCTCTCCAATTTAGAGAGAAGGATGTTGTGGTGGACCATGTCAAAGGCCTTACAGAAATCCAGACAGACGACATCGGTAGCTCTTCCCTTGTCTACTGATGTGGCCAGTCCATCATAGAAGGCTGACCGCTAGGTTGGTCAGGCAGGACTTGCCCTTGGTGAAGCTATGCCGACTGTCTCAAATCATCTCCCTGTCCTCCATGTGCCTTAGCATAGCTTCTAGGAAGATCTGCTCCATGATCCTCCCATCAAGGATGTATTAGCCATATGCTTTTCTGTAGTTGTTACCCAACATTCCATGTAATGACAAATCCCTGTGCAGAATCCATCCGCACGTACAAGGCGGGGTGGCAGGGAGTGGTGGGGTGACAGTGGATCTTGTTCTCCCCTCTTGGCTCGATTGTCTGCAGTATTACTCCCTGGCTGTTGCCACTACATGCTGTACGATAGTTGCTCATCGCTTCCACACAACATTGCATCTCCCAGCAATGCTCTGATTCTTAGTGCCTTTCCTACACAGCTAAGCAGAAAAGGACGAAGCCCAGAAATCCTTACATAAAACATCATCACGGGCTCTGTTGCCAGGATACTTCCACAGCAAAAGAGGCAAAGGCAGAATGTGGTCTCTGATGTGTACTGTAGAAATCATCAGAAAGATCATTCTTTGCACTTATTTGAAATGTGCCACATAACGAACCATTGCTGAGGAGCAATTTCCAGGTCAATATGTTTCAGCTCAAACTGGATCAAGAGGCAATGTTTACCAGCGTTTCTCCTTGCATTGTACACCTAGAATTTGCTTCTCCCGGGCAAACTCTTTGCGAATGATGACTAGGCAGCACCCAAGGAACAGGCACTGCCACGTGCTGTGTTACAAAATAAAATACATGAGCATCGGTGTAAGACAGGCCCTCCCTCTCCCCCCAAAGTAATTCCTGTAGGTGTGGCCAGCAGAACAAGCGGTGCCTGTGTTGGCTCTCACGGTTTCATCAGCAGGGTTTTGTCGTTCAGCTACACCGACTGAGGAGTTTGGGGGCTGTAGCAAAGCAGCTCTGTACATACATGCTGTGTTGCCTTGCTGGGCGGTGTAGCTCCCACGGACCTTGTTACTGCAGTCATTTTCTCTGTCAGCTGAGAGTCTTAGCCACCTCTGAAATGCGTGTGCATTTGTAGTTTGTGTCTTTGAACCATCAGGAAAACAGAATATCTTAATTTTTTTGTTGTTTTTAAACTCTTGGTGAAGGGAACAATCTAGTTTTTATAAAGAAGCAACGAAGGTAGGATATTTGTTATTTCCAGTTCTTTTAGAAAGTGTGTTCTATTTTAAATGCTTCACTTCTAACAGGAGTCTTTTATTAAATATAGGACTCTTGGGACATCCGAAGAATTGATACGTTTTTTACAGGTGCTTAGCAAGTTAATGGCTTATTAAATGCCAAACATATCAGAGTCTGGCAACTGAAAGGACTGTTGTAACGCCTAGGACTGCTAGGTTAAAATAATAACAGAACTAAGATGAATCTGAAGAAAATAAACCCATCTTTATCAGACCAATAAGTGACATTTGCAGTTGCAGAGATCTTTGTGCTATTGGTCTGATTTTCCACACCATTTTTCAGTGTCTGTTGAGATAATCTGTGCATTTTGATTTCTATTAGTAGGAATCAATTTTTCATTAATTTCTTCCACATACCTTGCTTCATAGGCCATCAGATTTCCCCCAGACAGTTGTATATAGACAGACTAGAGATCTTCAGCCATGATCCATAATTGTCTTCTTGTTAATTTGTGCTGCCCAATGTGTTTATTCTTTCTGATTTTTGTCACCTGTCTTCAGCCCAGAACCCAATAGAAATCCTTCTCAATTCTTCAGGATGGAGCTTTTGGCTATTTTTAGAATGGAGCACTCTCAGTTCTTCATCCTGGATCAAATTCTCTCAGGACAAAAGAGTATTAATTGGGAGATGGGATTTATCTCATCCAACGTTAGTAAATTATATGCCTAAATGCCTTACTTTTTGTTTGAGCTCTCTGCTCTCTTTGTATAAAGTAAGGAGAAAGCGGCAATTCCAAAGAGTATCTCCTAGAATAGCTATTTTAGATATCCATTTTAGGGAATCACCTCTACAGTCTAGAACACTTAATTCAGCCTACAGATACACAGGTGCTTAGATGGTTAAATTTAAATGAAGAATCCTACTCTTTCCCAAGCAACACGAGAGATGCAATCTATAGATCAGCTGTCAATATGGCTAAGCCTAGAGTTAGCATTGGGTTTCTCACACCTGATGCAATTGCCCACGTTAATGGGCTTCTGGCTGCTCTGGGTTGGGTATCTGCCATTCACTGCTTTGGGTGAGACATCTTACACCTGAGAAGCCTGTCCTGATGGACACTGCATTGAAGTGAATGATTTCTGCAAAACTGATGCTTTGACAAACGAGGTAAACAGATTCTTGGTCAAATTGTAACCCTCTTGTTAGACATTCAGTTTTCACTGCTGTTGCTGTTTGTGTCTGCAGAGAATTAGTCACTCTCCTTCACAACCAGCATCATGATTTGACACTGTGTTGGTCATGTCACATGCGCTCCACACTTCTGACCGATAAGTGTTTATCATCCAAACTCCAGTAGAACCACTCTAACACTGAAAGAATGCTTACATATGTGCATTATTCAGGTATTACTTGAGCAATGATAAATTGCACTCAGAGAATGAAAGTTCTGGCAGGCTCAAATTAATCGAGGAATAAGATACAACATAAAGTTTCAGAATTATCATTCCATGCCTTAGGTTGATAATGAAGAAAAAGACCAGAGTCCCAATGCAGTCAATCACCACGCAAGATGCAGTAGTGCCAAGCAACAAGTTGAACTTATTCTTTTATTATTACACAGGAAAGACAGCCAGAGACATGAAAATAACACACACGGCATCCAAGAGCCACGAGATTTTAAAAAATACAAAAGTTGGTATCCATTGATATTTCTGTCATGCTTGTGTTCTCTAAACTCAATTTATCACAGCTGGGTCACAACCTATGACTTACAGAATACCCTGTGTGTTCACCCAGTCTCCATGTCTCCTGTTTTCCTTCCTCCTCATCAGCTCCTAGTTCTTATTGTGTTAGTAGTCACTGGGAACAGTACCTCCATGCAAAGCACCAAAACCCAAATATGGCTAGAGCTCTGTGGGAAAGGGAGCAGCTCCAAGGATGCAGAGTGATAGTTTCACAACAAAATAGATTCACATAGCTCAGCAAACATGAGTTAAACTACTCTGGTATCCAATAGTTGTTTAAAACGGATGGACTGTTTCCTGTGCAGAATTTAACAAATTAGTCATTTAGATACAATAAGGATATAAACAGCTGCAATATTTTCTTTAAGAGCCATAAATTACTATTTAATAATGTTTCTTTTAATTCATTCTCTACTGATATTGCTTAGGTCATCTAAGTTGGTTCTTTTGGAAGAAAGTAATACATTTTTAAACTTTACTGCATGAATAATCTGCAGCATTAAAAAAAAGGAATAAAGTGACAAGATCCTCTTGCATGTTTAGATGGCAAATTTCAAGAGTTAAACTGTAAATAATAGAAAAAATTTAAAGTGCAAACAGCAACATTGATGAAGGCTCAAATTCTGAGACCCTCACAAAATAATTACCAATTATTTTTTAAAAAAAGGTCACCATATTGTCCAAGAGTTGTACAGAGAATATGTCATATAAACCAGTAATATTTTAACTGCTGGTATTTAGAGTTGGAGTACTACAGAGATAGACTTACAGTATTTAATGATAAGTAGGTATTTTTAACGTTAAACGTTACCTTGTTCTCAAAGTTCTTTCTATTCCACATACGCAATAACTTGCTGGTGCTTTACTGGTGCCTATTCTGGCACATCCTGGGACACTCACTCTTGAGATACTGTGCTAAACTGTTTTTGAAAACTGGACCATGTAATCTATTTTTTCACGAGACAGCAAGTGGGCTATTTCACTTGACATAAAGTCAATTGATTGTTTTTTTAGTGACAAAAATAATTCTGCCCTCATACCATGGTACAATTTTAGGATTTTTTTTAATAACATATATTGTCTGAAGAGAAATATTTGTGCTCACAGTGTGTTACTGTAGTATTTCAAACTTTATTTGTACATTTAAGACACTGCTAATTTTTAACTAGAACTCCTGTTTTTATCAAATCAAATATGAATATATATTAGCAGAAAGAAAATCAGTAAGGTGAATATCTATCTTACCTGGAGTATGTGAATGATAGATACATAGAACAAAATATAAGGTGACACTATAGGGCTGTGTAAGTCTGACTAGGATGTCCATTGTGTAAAACTTAATGTCATTAAATAGCACTAGGCAATTCTACCTTAAATTGTTTGGGTTTTAATCATCATGATGTCTTCTGCATTATCAAAGTAAACTATTAAAAGGTAATGATCCAGTAATTAATAATTAAGGAGATCGGCTTTAAAGCAATTATACTTTGAAGTTGTTAAATAAGCATCAGGTTCCATTTTTCCCCACTATATTTTTGTAGCAATCTCTGTTTTAGACAAGCTCAGAATACGTATTCTAATTCTCAAGCTTTAATTTTCACATTTTTTTCTGCCATCATGATGGCTGGGATTTGTTAATATATAGTTACTGAAAGTCAAGAATCTGATCTCTTCAGATCTGTTGAAAATAAGATCTTGAGGAAGAATACGTGTTAGAGATATCGTGGTAAAATCCCAAGACACAGCAATGTCACCACATCTGTGCTGTATCAGACCCATTGGCTGATCATTAGCCATTGTGTGTGATGCACCTGTGCTCCAAATTTATTTGTTCTACTGCAGTCATATGTATCGTGTGGCCCTATGTCTTGTCTTCAGCTTAATCTGTACAGCATCCTTCTTGTAGTAGAAATGTGGTCAAGACTGCAGGTAGCCTCAGGAATACAACTCACAGATCTGTCGGTGCTTGAGACAGATGAGAACTTACTTTTGCTTTACTCAAAGAATTTATCAGCAATGGCATTGTCCTGTTCTCAGAGGAAGCGAAGACCTTATATCCTCTGTGCTTTGCAGGAAACTTGCATATTTGAAAATGTTTCCCTTATCCATCAATCTTTTCTCCTCAAGAATAATAACACCTGTTTTTCATTCTTTCCATAATTTCTGTTGTTCTCTTTTCTTTTCTTTTTTTTTTTCTGTCCTCTGGATGGTTTCCCGTCTTCCTTGACATGAAATTCTTGAAACTGGGCACATTACTCCTGGTTAAACCTTACTGTAGCTGAAGGTGGAAGGAGCTGTATCACATATGCTTACTCTTCCTGCCTAATATGATGCTTGTTTTTCTTTTGCAATAGTATCATTTGACTGAAGGTAACGATTAGACATCCCTCACACATCCCCATACCTCCACTGTATTTTCACTAGCAATTCTGCCTAGACATTTGCTCCCCATCTGTATTTTTGGAGCTGATTGTGGCATTTTGCACCAGACAGATGCCACATATTTTGGAAAGCTAAGACAAGGCAGGGGTGGGGGGAATTTGGGAGTGGTAGATAAGGAGGAGAGGACTTCAGCTCCGCTGGGATCCTACTGCTCTGCTGTGGGATGCAACTAAATAAAACTTGTGTTTGTGTCTCTTGCTAATTCATTTCTTCCGATGGACAGATTCACGTTTCCAAACAGCACAGAATGATTGTAATACCATGTAGTTCAAGTCTGAGTTAAGATTTAGCAGCATGAGATGCATATGGTTCTAGAGCTATAGTCCATCACCCTGTTCAAGATTGGATCTATTTTTTTTTTTTCACACTGTTCCAAAAGGCTGTATATGTCAGTGTCAAAAGTCTTTTTTTAAGATCACAAAAGCTATATCTACCTTTTCTCCCCATGGAGAAGCACCTGTTACTCTGTCATGAAAAGAAATAAGATTAGTTTGACACAATTTCTTCCTGAAAAAAAATTGACATTTATTTATCACCTTTGAAGAGCTTACATGTCGGTGGTTTGATTGCTGGTCCCAACATCCTTCTAGAAATTAAAAAAAAAAGATGTGAAGTTAGTTTTGTGAGTCTTCCTCCTCCTTTTTTACAAAAAGCCTTAATGGCCTAATTGAGCAAATTATTTCAAAGGGAATTTACGTGCTCAGAAATTAAGAATATAAAACTATCTAAAAACCTAAGTCATAGATAGATACTTTGCTGAAACCAGGACTGTGACTGTCCTTTCTAAGCTTCTTTTCTCCATGAATTCTCAAAGGTGTAGCCATTACTAGCCACGAGTCTGCTTCATTGGTTCCCTCAGTAACCTCGGATTCATTTCATCAGGCTCTGCCAGTTGAGAATGGCTGCTTCATCTAAGCTTTACTTGATCTGTTCTCTGCCCATTCTACTCTGCTTTCTGCCCACTCTAGTCCTATTGCTGATGTTAATTATGTTAGTAATTTAATCACAGGTAATATTTTTGCAGTAGTAACTGAGGCAAAAACAGCGCTAACTGCATTGGGTTTTTTATGCATCATATACTATTAGCTTTCCTTCCTTCCCACATAATGGAATGAGGCTGCTTTTGGTCTTCTTCTTATTAACACACTTACAGAAGATTTTCTTGTCACCTCTAATTTCCCTGACTGTATGCCATTTTCTGGACTGACTGTTCTGCTTTGCTGTTAGATGCCCATGTTGTTTTTCTGTGTTCATCTTTAACAATTTAATCTAGTTTTCACTAGACTGTACGATCCTATCTCAGGTGGCAGACCACTGAAAAATCTGATCAAAGTTATCTCTGACTATACTTACTATTTTTTTTCATTAAAACAATTTGTGCTTGCAGTCTTAGTATTATTTATTTAATCTTTACCAGTTCTCCTGAACTCCTTTTCCCTTACCATTGCTTGCCATAACATCAAATTTATTAATTCTGTGAGTTTATTCATAGCTGTGTTTTTGAAGACCATTGTTGTTAATTTTTATTGCTCTTCTTTCTTGCTGTCCTAAGTATCAGAAATTAGATTATTTCACCCAAGTTGTCTTCCACCTCCTACATGTTTCACACAAGTATCTGCATAGTTCTGTGCTCTGGATGCACTGTTTGTTCATTTAAGAAATTGTCATCATCTTGAAGTTTATTATAGACTACAGTTGACTTATTTTAAATTTTATTCTTTTCTATTCTATGATTCTATGATTTTAAGAACATATTTTCTCCTTTTTTATATAATTATCCACAGACTTCAATATAGTCCATATGTATTATTCAGAGAAAGTGTATATACGTTTTTGATGATACAAAACCATACATACTTGCTTCATTCCTTATGTATCTTTATGAATAAGCTATAGTAGTCTCAATCTAGTCTCTATTACACCAAATACGTATCATTTTGATTAAATACTGGTGTACAAGTTCACAGTTTGTTCTCAGTTCTTCTCAGATTCATCGTCTGTGTCCCTATGATTTATCTCTCTTGGTGAGCTCATGTCATTAACCTTAACATAACCTAATGTAGAGCCATACTCACTAGGTCTCCCATTTTAACTATCTCCCCTCATTTTAACTAACTTAACTAACTCATAGAAACTGAGAAACTAGGCTAAGTAGAACTGAATTTGTTTTACCTAACATGTAGTGTCATTTCAGCCATCTGACTAGGATCCCATCAGTAGAGATTCAGTCAATACATTAAAATATTAATTTTATTTTAGTTGCACTTCATTTGTCCAAAAGTAGGGATCTGACTATTTTTTCAATGAGATCAGGCTTCATTTAAGTGCAACAGAAAAAAGGATCCAAGGATCCTTCTTGGATCTTCTGTTGTCCACTGAAGAAACAAGTTCCTGCCGCATTTTTTCAAGAAATAGTTCCTAGATAGACTATATGATAAAACACAGCTTACAAGGACATACCTAGTAGACCAGTCAACCAAACTTATTCACCTCCAAGGATGAAGGAATCTCTTTTTCTAGTAGGACAAGTTCTCTCAAACATCCTCTGTTTGAGCTAGTAGTCAAGAAAATATTGTGTTTTCTCCACTGTCATTAATAATCATGTTAATGGAAACCCTGATATATGATACCCATGCATGCAGATGAACATGTAGACTCTTCAATATAAGTGTTCAATAATGTGGATAAGGCACACTTAGACTCCTAATATTGCACACTTGGTCCCCATTTTGCTGATTTTTTTTTTTTATATCTTTGTGGTTTTGTCATATTTGTGTTCAGTGGATGTTTTAACAAGTCCTACTGCACTTGCTTAGCTAAAAGTATGTGGACTGGACTGTGGGAACTGATAGTGGTAGTGATATATTTTTTAATTTCTGACATTATGGAAGGTAAAATCAATAAAAAATGAAAGATCAAGTACTGAAAAAGACATAGGAAAGGAAGACTCCTTCCTGAACATGTTCTTGGTCACAGTGAGACACAACCACATTGGGTATATGCAGCATTTGGCATTGGCTGTGGGAAACCAAGCCTCCCACAGTTTATATCGGTAATGAAATCACCACCACTTTCTATATGGTTAATATATTGCCATGAGTTGGTGGATGTCATATTGATTTCTTTGATGTATGGATATAGGTAACGCAATTAGTGTATTTACTTTTTTAGTTGGAAAGGTTCTGTTGCCTGTAGTAAAACAGCAGGGGAGTTGCTTTATGCATGTATAGTTTGAAAAGTTAAGACACAAGACAGTAGCACCGCTGGATATGAAGCTGTCTTCTGCTCGGTGCTAACTGCTGGTCTGGAAGGACTCTTGGGACAGAATGAGCCAGAGCTCTTTGGCTTGTTTCTTAGGTCCTTCTTAGTTTCTTGTTTCAGTTTGGTTTTATTGCTTTATTTTCTTTTATTGTGTTCCAGATAAAATGCATCATCAGAGGGACCCTTGTGTAAACCCAACAGAATTTTTCTCTTTATTTCAAGATTTGCTGTTCATACAGTACTCCTTGGAGACTTGGACCCAGTAAATTCTCCACCATTAACTTGGATATCCAAAACCTGTAATTCTTCTTCTCTTGTAGAATCAAGTGAACATGAAGAGAAAAGTACAGGTGTCTCAGGTGACGTATCTTCTACCCAACCTTGCCCTGCACCAGGATATACTCAGCCTGAAGAAGCAAAGGAAGATATGGATGTAACAAAGCAGACTAAACCTGAAGAGAATGACGACTTGGGCCCACTACCTGATAACTGGGAAATGGCTTATACAGAAAAGGGGGAAGTCTACTTTATTGAGTGAGTCTTATTTCTTCTGTTTCTAATAGCTGTATCGTATTTAAGTGGGTGGGAAAATTGTTTGTATGGTGGAGTGAAGCATTGCACTCCGTCTCAATAAAGTAACAGGAATGATCTGGCTGTCAAGGCTCCTGAGAGCTGGTGGCAATATTTACATTACTGATTTACATTGAAGCATGCTGCTTTTTAAGATACTTAACTGGACTGCTTAGCACTTCGATGGCAGCAATTAAAGTTGTTGTTTCTTCTGTTGAAAGCAAGGCTTTTCTGCTGTTCTGGTGCTTATGGGAAAGTATCACAATCGCTGGGTTCTTTCTTCCTTGTGTGGACAGAGGTGGAGAGGGTTGAGCTTTTCGCCAATTTAAGGAAAGAAAGATAAGCAGGCTAAAAACTAACTAGTGAACAGTAGAGGGAAGCCATGTTGCATTTAGAAATAGTACAATAAATGAGTGGACAATAACGAGAATTAATTATGTGTAGAAACCTTTTCCTGTTTTTCGTCTATACCTGTTGCTAATATTGCTAATTAGCCAACTCATTGAACAAACGGATATGAAAGTCCTTTTTTCTCTAAATGCTGTCATTAATACACGTTACAAGAACAAGAACACAGCAAATGAGTGAGTTCATATCACATCATGTTCCACAAAAAAAAAAGGAAGCAAAAACCAACATCTTCATCAGCAGAACACTGCTACAATTGTAGCAGTAGCATTTCTCTTTGCTTTAAGGAACTGCCTCAAACAATTTTAAGTCTTAGCTATTATTCTGATTATTACTAAGTAAAAATAACATTTGGTGGTGTCACTTCTGCTTTAAGTCCCTTATTTCATGTAAAATTTTATGACTATCAATTACATGAAGTGTAAACAAATAATAAGAATGAAGTTTGTGCACATGATTTTTCATGAACACTGGCGTGACCAACTACAGCTTCTGGCATATACAAGGGTGAAAAGAGCAGTACCTATTAAAACATAATTGTCTTTGCTGAAAAGGGCAAAAATGTGCTTATTCTAGAGAAGGACTAATTATAGTAACTTTGCCCAAGCAAGCAAAGAAGAACTAGGATGACCTAGGATGACAGGGTTAGCTCAAGCCCTTGTTTCCTTCTTACCTCACTCCCAAATTGAATTTTTCTACATATATTGAATACTCTGACATAGAGCGGAGTGAATTATGTAGCACTTTTATTTTACTTGTTCTACAAATCCTGTGATACATTTTGGGGGTGGGGGACAGCATGATGGATAGGTCATTAGCACACTAAACTGCAACAGTGGTAAATACAGCAGCAGGCAATTTAATAGAAAATAAATGTATATTTTTTAACAAATACAGAGAATGCAAACAGCCCTGCCCTCTACAGAGCAGCTATTCCACTCCACAAATTCCTTTGATGTTACAGCTTGCTTCCCTTCCTGGAAATGCTCTGGTTTACATTGCAGTTCTGACAATGCTCATCATTCACTTCCACTAAATGAACGTTATGTAAAGCAGAGAAATCAATCAGAGGTACAGACTGGATAGAAAGACTGTTGTAAGGGCTCCTTGCCTTTGGGATTATATTCCTGAATAACGTAATTACAAAAAAAAGTGCAATTATACATGTGTAAAAATACCAGATTATTTACTAGAATCCTAGCAAAGAAGTCTTTGATCATTTGAGCTTTCACATTGCACAGTCTTCACAGGGTTAAGTAGGAATGTAATGCTGTGGGGATGCTGTTAAATTGCCTCTTTGTTTACAAGTCACTTTGGTTAATGGCATGAAGAGACTCCATTTGCTTTCACAAAAAACGGAAAGATAAAAAGACAACAAAAACCTATTTGTCTAACAACATGTCCCCGAACAGTAGTAAAGATTGTACTAGATTATTAAATAATAGATGAAAACCAAACATTTTTAAAGTGTACATCACAATGGGTGGAAAAAAAGTCACACTAGGCAGTATCTTTTATTGCTTTATTTGAGGCTCGTGTGAATTGTGCCTTTAAACCCTAAGGATTTCAAGCTGTAAGCGATCTCAAGTTCCAGGTTGTCAGAGGTATATCCACAGGTCTTGGATTTCATGACAGCATTTTCATTCATTCACCTCAAACTGACTCCTAAAATTTGTATGTGAGCTCATTTATCAAAACTGCCATCAGAAGTAACATGGCAGATTTACAGTGAGAGAGGGAGTGACTTCATAAGAAGAAAGGTAACTGTCTGTAGACAGTATTATTTATCTGTTAATCATTTTGTAAAGCTAGCATTTTGTAAAGCACACTGGCAGGATTTTCCTCTGCCTCAAGGACTAAAAAGACAAAAAAAATAAGATCATATACTAGATTCACTGGATGATTCAGAGGATAGTTGTATTTTAGAGCATGGCTTGGTCTGTTTCTTCCTTTCTTTCCCTTTTTTGACATAGGTGCATGACCTTATGTTTACCTATATTAACATTCACAGAGAGAACAGGAAGAACATCCCTTCTTGCTGCATAATACTTACCACTGTTTTTCAGGAAGAGCTACTTAAGTACATTTCTTGGGCTGTTTCCAGCCTCCCTTACATATGAATCCAAATTTTCAAATACAGGCACACACCACACAAATAGGAGTCCATCTCCTACATTAGCTTTCTTTGAGACCATATGCTAATGAGAACATGCAATAATTAAAACACTGTATATAAATTGGAATACCACCAAAAAACCCTCCAGTTCTGCTCCTTCTTTCCTACTTTAAATACCGCTGATGAGTGTGACCTATTTCAGCTTGCTTAAATAAATTGTAGCCATCACTGATTTTTAGGTTTTCCGTCTCCCAGGGCCAAAGAAAGGCTGCAATTCCCCATAGCCTTCAGACCTCACCTTGCCAGCTACTCTCAAACCACATACTAGAGACACGAGCGTCATGTTGCCGTCACAAAGTCAGCAGATGTTGGCTGTGTTGGATCCCAGGCAGTCGACGTTTGTCGTGTCGGTCCAGTGCAGTGTTGAAGGGAATACAAAAGGAACAAAATTCTCAGTGCATCTGCTATCATGTGTAGTCAGCCGTAAACATGGCCCTTACGCAACTAACCATCTCATACACCATTACATTAGAGACTATCCTGTAGAGGTGGTTACACATTATGATACTTATTTATAAAAGGCAGAATTGATTTTGCCTCTCTCTCCAACCCTTTATCCACCTATAGGCACCAGAGGTCTCTGGAAGGGGTGTGGGGAGAGTAAGACATTAAACCAGGAAGAGCTGTGGTTTGTTAAGCTGAGCTACAACTAAGCCTTGATGAATAGTCTCAAGGATATTTCACAGCCCATAAAAAAAGCTATTTAAGTCTATAGCGTTCAAAAGCACATATGGTTTCCTTGGCTTATACTGTGTTGTGTAATTGTTCTGTTAGTGGAGAAAAGTCTAGAATAAACTCAAACCTCTGTAATACGTCTTTAAATGATCATCATCTTTGACTTGTGGCGATAATTTTTAAGAGAATTTGGCCTCATGAGATTTAAGAAACCACTTTCCAGTACATCTCACACACATTCAGTTCTTCCTACTTCAACACCTACTTCTCTGAGCAGCACAGTCAGCATTGCTTTTTGGACCTGTTGCAATATCCTTTCTAGTTGTTAAAGCTGCTTTTTTTATGAGCGTGCCATAAAAGACTACAAAACAGCTATAAAATAGGCCTCTACCAAGGAGACTCTTCTTCACAGTGAAAAACAGCCATTAAGTTTTTGAACACAGCTGGTGCTATTTCAGGTGTTACCTGAAAAGAAGTACAGCTACAAATTGGAAAAGTAAAATCCTGACCTAGTTTGTTTCTAAGAATATTGCTACTGACTTCAATGAGATCAGTGTTTCTTCTTAGTAGTTTTTAAGGTAGGAAAGTCTTTTGATTGCAGGAACAACATGTTTATCCTAACATCTTGCTTACCTGAAGAATCTTGATATATTTAGCTGTTCCTGGTTGCTCCATCAGTTCACCATCAAAAAGCAGGATATATTACTTAAACGTGGCTACACCATTACATTTTATAACTTTATCTTTTGTACTAGAAGATGCTAAAAGTACTGAGGTGGAAGTACACCCTTCTACCTGCTCAAGATTATTTCCATATCCTGCAGTAATTGCCCGATCTCTTATAAGCTAGCTTGGCACTTTTGCAAGTATGTTACATCATCAATGTATCAGTGCATAATATTGAAATTTGCCATGTTTTAGTTGTATGGTTATTTCTGCTACTTTAATTAAGTAACAATTAAGATGAAGGATTTTTTTTCACATGCTGTTTTAACATTCACTTCTGATGGGATTCTTCTTTTTTGGGAAACAAGCTATCTTGTACCAGTGAACTTTATTGCATGGGCAATTCTGAATCATCAGGGCTCTTTTGAATATGATCCTAGACATCTGTACTTCTTTTTCCTTGTTTATACGTTGTATTGAATTCTTCAGTTTTGGTCAGCATAACAATGATCAGATCTCTAACAGTCTTTGGACTTCAACATGACATACAGTGGGAAAGGCAACAGAAAATATCTCTCTTGGTTTCTTTTTCCTGAGATCACTTCCTTGCCTACTGACAAATTAATTAAGAATGGGGAGATGGTCGAACTGGGAAGAATTTGGGGAATGCTGAATTTTTTCTTCTCATGTCTTGTGATGTTATAAAGACATTCTCAGTCTGTACTAGTAGTGTATTGTCCCTTGCTCTCGCTCTTTTTATCTATGATGACATCCAGGTCAAACTGACAGCTCAAATCCTGTTGTCTTTCTTCACTTTCTTATTTCTTGTCTTTCTCCCAAAGGTATCTGTTGCTCTGCTCTGCAGAATTCCTCTTCCAACACCTTTCCTCTGATGTTTGTAGTAGTATTATAATTTTTCTCCCTTGTACTTATTGAACTAGAGGATTCAGTTCACCTGGCTTGCCAATAGCACTAGATATCTGGTATAAACCAGTTTCCAAGACTTGTTCTCTGGTCAATGGAGAGAGAGAATTACCTCCAGAGACTGATTCATCCTTCCAAAGATAAGGGCAGAATTAATTTGCCTAAATGTAGGTGCTTCTACCAGTAAAGATGCCCTCAGATATGCAAGGGTATGTCTGCAGCAGTATGTAACTTATGTCAGGAGTACACTTTTGAAGCAAATCTTCTGGTTTTCTCCAAGCACTGTGATTTGGTTCATGTTTCAGAGGACATGAACTGGATTCCTTTCAGACAAAACTAAAGAGAAAATTAATCTGTAGGAGTGCACTTAATTGCCTCTACCCTCTGAACCCCTGAAGTCTGTCCATGAGATCAGATTTGAGTTAAGCCCAGTCTGAACTCCTTCTGATCTAAACCATGTCCATACCTAAATTAGCAATATCACTAGACTGCAGAGTGAAACACTTGGTGCTGATGACCCAGCATCAACAGCTACTAGGTCGTTTCAGGTGCCATGCGCTGTGAATGCCTTGTAGTGCATTAGGTAAGCTCCTGCTGTGTATCATCTGGTTTAAATTCAAGTGAAAGAAGCTTACAAGCTGGGAGAACGCTCAGTGTGTAAATGAAGATAACTGAGAGATTCACTTGAAAAGGGACCTCCTGATCTGAGCCAAAGCACTACTGTAGGGGCATACTAATATCCCAACACATCTCCATGAACGTGGCAGATATGACACAGAATCTGTCAAAACCAGTGCCCTACTGGAGTGGCAGCTGGAGGCCATTTGGGAGATGCCATAGCACCTAGTATGTCACGAAGAGCATATGGTTAGGTCCCCAGTCCCACTGGAAGATAGGTAAGATAAATTATTCTGTATAGGTCCCTCTCTCTTGAATAAAAAGGAATCCTATACAATTAGCTCTGTAATTTCTAGATGGCTGAAGTCACATGAGATGAACGAAGCCCATCCTTTGTCAAAAATTAACTGCCTGAGTTGAAGAGTGACTTTAACAGCAGAAATTACTGTAGGAGACTTTAGGCATTTATACATTCCCCAAAAAATCTTACATAAACATCTTCTGCTCCTGCAAATCCCTAGAGGCACCACCTCTGGGCTGAGTACGTAAGTGCTTATCTACTGCCCAGGACCGTCAGGGGTTCACAGGATAAGCACCCCCAAACCTCTGTCTCTTAAGGACAACATACTCCGAGCACATCTAATACACTGACAGCATGAAATGCAACAGAAACTAGCAGGCATAGCTGCTGCCTTTCAAACCATAGCCAGAGGAAGACTCCTTTTTGTATCTGTCCCTACAGGCATGCAAGAAGTTTGGGTAGTGCCCTACAAAGGATGAATTGCAAAATTGCCATTTTAATGCTCTTTTTTCCTGTCACTGTGCCCCTACACACAAATTACTTGAAAATCATTATTGTGCTATCTGAAAACCTCTGCAGATCTACAGATCTCAGGCGTACAAAAAGGAGGGAGGAGTAAGCATTTTAGAAGTCAGGTGGCCTACAGTGCACTTTGTTTTTCTGTCTCATATACTTCCCTTTGTTCAAGCTGTTATATGGAGGACCATCTTGAATGTAATGTATTCACAATAAAAACCCAAACAAACCCATATGTGCTGTCCCCAAATATATTGAAGCAGCACATTGGTAAATACCCATTTTGAAATGCCTTTCATAATAACGTGCAAATTACATACCTTGCAAGAGTCACAATTCAGAATAGGTTTGCAGTGTTTTCGAAAGACATTAAGGCTATTACTGTCAGTAACTACTTTCTATATTCCCTTCAAAAATGTTTCAAGAGATTGTCTGAGGGCTTTGTTAGTACAAGAAACTTTAACTGTCAAAGTGTTCTAAACTGACAGATTACTAACACAAAGCCATTATATTCAAATCTTAAGTAAAATAATATCCTGTCTAACAAATAATTATAATAAGAAGATAATACATTGTTAAATAAGAAAAGCCACACTACTAATGTTTTTTACTTCCTAAAGGTATGGAGGAATATCCAGTGAGATTCCCGGAGAGGGTCAGATCCTGGTATCTAGCTCCAGTGGTGCTAAAGGGGAACTGGGGCATAAACAGTCTCTGCAAAGACTTAAAAGAAAAGCTACAAAGAAAACTGCAGAAGAACAGGCGGTTGAGTCAGGGTTTCTGGGAAGTATTCTGAGCTTTCTTTCACTCAGTTTAAACCAACTGAAGAATATTTTTTCCACATATGTTTAAAATTATCTGTAACTGACACTGGATAAAATACATCTGCTAGGTGGAAATACTTGGCAAAGAGGGGGGATTTAAGTTAGCTCAGCAATAATTATTTTATTGAGTTTTGGCTACAATATTAAGCTCCACTGCTTTACTGAGTGACTTTTTTTTAAATTATTTTTCAAAAATACACTTCTGGCCTATAAGTGGTTTCTATTTTGTATAGCAGATAACAAATTAACATGCACCCCAGAGACCTGAGGAAATTGGCTGCCATAGTTGCCAAACCTCTCTCCATGATATTTGAAAAGTCCTGGCAGTCAGGTGAAGTCCCTGGACGCTAGAAAAAGAGAACATTGCACCCACTTTTAAAAAGGGTAGCAAGGAGAACCCTGGGAACTACTGACCCGTCAACCTCACCTCTGTGCCTGGGAAGATCATGGAATAGTCCTCCTAGAAGCTATTCTAAGGCACATGGAGGACAGGGAGGTGATTTGATACAGCCATCATAGCTTCACCAAGGGCAAGTCCTGCCTGACAACCTAGTGACCTTCTATGATGGAGTGACCACATCAGGGGACAGGGGAAGAGCTACTGATGTCATCTATCTGGATTTCTGTAAGGCCTTTGACATGGTCCACCACAACATCCTTCTCTCTAAATTGGAGAGAGATGGATTTGATGGGTGGACTGTTGGGTGCATGAGGAATTGGTTGGATGGTGGCATCCAGAGGGTAGTGGTCAACAGCTCAATGTCCAGATGGAGATTGGTGACGAGCGGTGTCCCTCAGGGATCCATATTGGGACCAGGACTCTTTAATACCTTCATCAATGACACAGACAGTGGGGGATCGAGTGCACCCTCAGCAAGGTTGCAGACGACACCCAGCTGAGTGGTGCAGCTGACACACCTGAGGAAGATGGGATGCCATCCAGAGGGACCTGGACAAGGTTGAGGAATGGGCCCATGTGAACCTCATGAGGTTCAACAAGGCCAAGTGCAGGGTCCTGCACCTGGGTTGGGGCAACCCCCAGTATCAGTACAGGCCAGGGAATGAAGGGGTTGAGAACAGCCCTGCCGAGAAGGACTTGGGGGTACTGGTGGATGAAAAGCTGGACAGGAGCCAGCAATGTGTGCTCACAGCCCAGAAGGCCAACTATCTCCTAGGCTGCACCCAAAGCAGCATGGCCAGCAGGTCAAGGGAGGGGATTCTGCCCCTCTGCTCTGCTGAGACCCCACCTGGAGTCCTGCGTCCATCTCTGGAGCCCTCAACACAGGAAAGACGTAGGCCTGTTGGAGAGGGTCCAGAGGAGGGCCACAGAAATAATCCAAGGGATGGAACACCTCTCCTATGAGGACAGGCTGAGAGAGTTGGGGTTGTTCAGCTTGGAGAAGAGAAGGCTCCAGGGAGACCTTATGGCAGCCTTCCAGTACTTAAAGGGGCTTGTAAGAAAGATGGGGACAGATTTTTTTAGCTGGGCCTGTTGTGGCAGAACAAAGGGTAATGGTTTTAAAGTAAAAGGGAGTAGATATAGACTAGATCTAAGGAAAAAATTTTCCACAGTGGGGGTGGTGAAACCCTGGCACAGGTTGCCCAGGGAGGTGGTAGATGTCCCATCCCTGGAAACATTCCAGGTCAGGTTGGACGGGACTCTGAGCAACCTGATCTAGTCGAAGATGTCCCTGCTCATTGTGGGGGAGGTTGGACTAGATGACCTTTAAAGGTCCCTTCTAACACAAACTATTCTATGGTTCTATGAAATTAGGATGAATTTAAAATTATTATTCTTTTCCCATGCTCCCCCTGATTGATGCAAAACCAAAAGGATCCTTCATTGACTGCTTCCAAAGTTCCCCAAATTAGGAATTTGCTCTTGATTTTAAGACACATTCTAATAGTTGATTTGCCAGCACTTATCTCTTAGTCCGTTCATCCTAGCTAGCACTCAAGATCATTGAAATTGTGTAAGGATGGACTTTCTAAACCTGCCATTTAATTATGAGCTATGGTTATTGCTGAGTAATGAAACAGTGGCCAGTGGAAAATGCTGGTGGAGCCACAGCTGTATTTCTTACAGGACGCTTTTGTTGCATCACTTCACTCTCATTCAGTCAGTGACAACAGCTCCAATCAGCTGTTTGTGCATTTATTCCACAACTGCCGCTGCTATTCATCTGCAATTCATTCATAACTAATCTGTAAATCCCCAGCTCCTTTTCCTTCTTGTCTGTCTATAAGACTTCCCAAATGGACACACATGATTAAACCTAGTGGTAAGGGGGGCAGGTTATACACTGTACATTTTACAAGTTTTCTAGTGCTTAAAAACCATTAATGTGCACAGCTCATGCAGCAGATATGTGTTAATGTTACTTTTGCCAATGGTCTAAATTTAGCCATTTTACTGTTCCTTCTGTCTCCTTTCCCTTGATTAAAGCTTTCCTATCAAGGCTTCTTTTAAATTATATCAAAAAATTGTTTTAGAGATAAATATATCTTCCCTTTGGCTTTTACAGATTCTAGTCCATTGCAGAGCCGAAGAGGGAATAGGTAGAGCCTTGTGACACAGGGGAGGTGGTGCCTTCCTGAGATGTCCCTGGGACTTTCACCATGCTTTTGTCCTTCCTCTCATTCCTAACGTGTCTTAGCTGTGTGAGGAAGAAGCCACCTCTCTTTTATTTATATGGTTGGCTAACCGCAGTTCTAGTCCTTGCTGGAAGACAGGTAACAGGAGGTTACTCTGAACAGCACTGCGCAGTGCTAGCCCAGCACCTGCTATGGCAAGAGCAGCATCACTCCAAAACCCACAGCTTGAAAGCTGACACAAGGGAGGCTGGAGAAGTACCCTGTAAAATAAACCTCCTGTGTAGGACAGAAGTAGACGTATAAGAAAACCACTATGCTGTAAATCCAGAGCTACTTATTTCCCTCTTTTACGGAGAGCAGCACAACAGTAGTCATGCTTGTCCTCCTTGAGGGAGTGTTTGTGTCTTGTGTACCTGGTTGTGAAGATGATCCAAACAATCAGCACTATGTAGCATTAGAGCACATTGATGGTACTGTAGAGGTGTTAGAAGACAGGTGGGGTTGATTCTGCCTTCTTTCAAGTAGGGTCTGTCTTTGGAGCAGGAAAAATTTTTTTACCCGCTGGAGCACCTGTCTGGAAGCATTTGAAGTCCCACCGCAAGAGGTAGCATGTGTGTTTAATATCGATGACAAAGTAGACAGGCAGGGCACGAGAGCAGGTATGGAGATGGGTAAGGAGGAGAGGGATGATTTTCAAAAGGTACTTTGCTGCTTCAGTTATTTGTTATAGGTAAAAGTTCTTGCACATGAGTTTTGCTTTTACCAAGTAGCTGAATGGGTTTGAGAGACAGTAACTAGAAGAGGAGATTGAGTGTTGTAAGAGCTGATCTAGATGAGCTCATCTACATTCTCTGAAGTTTCACTGCAGACCGAAGAATCACTCCTCTGTTGGAAAAGGTGTTGATTTTTTAATTTGTCTAAGCTTTTGTTTAGAATGGCCACAGTGCACAAAACTCGTAGACATCAGTCCTTCTGGGTTTACGGAAGCCACATTTATGCTGAAGGGAAGCGTAATTGTTTGCCCGTTGTTGTTCTAGGATTCAACAAAAGCTTTGGAGGGTGTAATTAAACTAATTCACATTTATAAACATTAGTACTGAATTGGGCTTATTTGCAGCTTGGCACCTGTCTTTACAGATGCCTGAAAACTCATTTCTCAGGTCTGTTCTAGAAATGTCACAGGGGTGTTTTCAGGGCTGGTGAACTGGTCTGTTCTCATGTGTGAACTTGTGAGGAAAACACCGGGCAGCTGACTTACAACGGAGTTGGCTTCTAGTATTGACTCTGCCACTGGCTTCTTTGGTGGCTGTGGACTGTCACTTGATGACTCTATGACTCCGTTGTCCCACTTTTAAAACAGGGGTGATGATTTTTATTTCCTTTGTAAGACGCCTTGAGATCCACTTTATACCACAGCAAACATTACTAATAGTTGTCATATATATGACTCTTTTAAAGCCATAGGAAACTATCTGTGAATCGTGCTTAGGCCCTGCAACCAGTGGGGGTCCCTAAAATCATTCAGAATTAGTAGCTGGGAGAGAGTGGCTGCTGTACAGCCGTGCCCACACTCTAGATATGTGACTGCAGCTTCCACGGGTACGTCCAAGCTCGCTCTGAGCTCTGGCACTGCTAAGAGGGTGCCCACGGCAGTGTGGAGCTCAGCGTGGGCTGCTGCCTGCACCCGAGCAGCTCAGTGGGTGCTGGGGTGATGAGCCCACGCTGGGCTCCGTCCTGCTGCAGTGGCATCCCTGCATCCTGCATCCCCTAGTTAATGTAAAGCTGGCTCAGGTACGTCTGCACAAGCTGCAGTTGGGCTGTGACTGCGGTATAAAAATATACCCTACAGGAGACCACAGGCAGCCGGAGCTTCAGAGAATGCGTCTTAGTTACATTTGCAATCAAGCACAGGCTGCTGGCATCGTTTCAGATTTACCTTACCTTTGGCTTATCGTTCTTCTTGCTCTGCAGACAGAGCTCTGCTCTCAAAGTGAGGGAAGGCTTTGTTTACCCTCTTCACCTGTCGTGAATGGTGTTCTAGAATACGGCATGCTTAAAATAGGGATTTAAATGCCTCAATTTTCATTTTAGTTGCCACTTTATCCATACTTAACTCTCACCTACCTTTTTTCCCATCCAAAATGTGGAGGAAGCTTTAACGTGGTGACAATAATGTTGAGAAGCAGGTAGCATCACTCTGTCTTGAGAGAGAGAGAGAAATTGAGGCAGGAGGAAACTTATCTGCCATGGACTAAACAGGGAGTCAAGGTGGGAGAAGGAACTGGCTCCGTGCACTTATTTTTCCCTAGCGGAACCATGGTGTTTGGACCACAGGGACTATATCAATTAATCAGTAACTCACTAACTGCCAGTTGCATCCTAATCCATTTTTTGCCAGGTCCCCTGTTTTTGTACATCTTATACTAATGTTTATAAAAGAAGTCTTAAGTACACTTTAAAATGACACAGCAAATTAATAATAAGCTAAATAATTCAGTACTGTATGGAGCAAGCATCCTCGTAGGATGTATCAGATAAATAAAACATGGGTTAGAAGTGTCTCTGAATGATGGTATTGTAGGAAAGGCATCTCAAAAAATAAAGGAGTAACGACCACATCCTTTTCTGTTTTATAGTCTTCCTTTCTTAACATATTTTAAATATTTGGCCCCAAATTCAAATGCTTATGAGAAAGGAATACATTGAAAAGACCTGGTTTTAAGTCTCATTAGCTGTGCTAAGTATCAATTCATTTGGTAAAATATTCTCCCAGAAAACAGTTTGTGCCAGTTCAACGCTATTTGATGGCTGATTCCTCAAAGATCTATTCTGAGTGCAGAAAGGAGCCACATGATTCATTCAGCTTGTGCATATCTGTTTTATCTCGATAGAAGGATTATATATGGAGAGATAAAGGTTTGTTAAACAAAGTATCATTAATCACTCTGTCCAGAAATGTAGACTTTGCAGGAGCGTGCTGTAATTTGCATCACTTTTGCTGTGCCTTGCCAGTGCTGCTGGTGAGAAATAACAAACCTGTATTTATGAAAAGGACAGGTTTAAGATGAGAATAATTCTATCTGAAAACTGTGAGAATGGTACAGAATCCTGTCGCCTGCACTCGTTCAACGGGAGAACACTGTATTTGTAATAAATTCCTTTTGCTCTGGATGAGTTCTGCATTTTCAATGAGGTTAACTTGGCAACATTCTAGTTGATTTTAATAAAAATAGCTGCTTTGAGGACAGGGAGCTGAGGTTGCCAAATTTACAGCTGCCTTGCACAATTACTCTTACACCTCCTTCAGGGCTACTTAGAACCAGTAAGCAAATTAAGTGTATCGATTGCAATTTTGTTGGACTAACCCTTTTTTCTTAAGGAATAAACTTGATCCCTTTCAGTATGTGTCTGCTCAGAGTGATCTCTTTTCTTTTCAGCCATAACACAAAGACAACATCATGGCTGGATCCACGACTTGCGAAAAAGGCTAAACCTCCAGAAGAGTGCAAAGAAAATGGTAGGTTATTAAGTTTTCGTTGCTGCTCAGAGGGGATTTGCCTTTGTGTGTGTGTCTCTCTCGGTTCTTACAAAAATCAGGCATTTGGGGGAACGATGAAAGGTGTTTAATTGCTGCTTTGGTTAGAAGCCATAAGTGATACCAGTTCTCAGCCTGCCATGTGTTTCTGCTTTTTATTCGCCTTTCTGATGCTATCCAAAGCTGAGGATCACAAGTGTGTTTTCTGCCTGTTGTGTGTGTGACTCCGGGACTGACCCTCTCCCTCATCTCCTACAGAGAACTTTGGTCTGCAGAACAGAATCCCTTTTCAGATTCTGAGCTTTTAATCTACAGGCGATTCAATGCATAAGGGAAACTAGCAGCACCGTGGGAATATGAATATTGTTTGATTTGTATTTAAAGGTACAGTGCTCTGCTATTTAGTAGCCAATTTAAACAAAATAGTGTCTGATAAAACAGGGTGTGGGAGGGAGAAAAGAGATCAGTGTCTGTCAGAGTTCAAGACTGGATTTGGGGGGTACTGCATTGTTAATGGTTTAAAATTTAAAAGCGTAAATACTGTTGAGGATGCTTAAAGGGGCTGTAGCTGTTGTGCAGGAGAGATGACTATATTGACAGATTCAGAGGTATGAAATAATACAGATCTTATCAAGCTACCTTATATACATGCAGTGTAATTTCTATTTTTTCCTTGGTGTGGTTTCAGTAATCAAAATCATTTAATAAAGCCAAAGTAAAAATGTATTGTAGCAGATCTTTTCCTGTGGAGGGTTTTTTTCATTGTTTTATAGTTCAGTGTCAGTTCAATTATCCAGTTAAGAAGTAAAGATTTCTAAAGACTGCTACTTATTTTATTATTGTGGGATACAGAGGATTAAATGCATGCATGCTATGTGCATAAAGTCAAAGCATTTGAAAATAATTTAAATGTATTAATAGGCTTTCATGTAGTGCAAGTGATTTATTTTAGATTTTCCAAAATACATTAATTTGGTTAATGTAAATACTATTAACAGAAAGAAAACTCAGTGCCGTTTGGGGCTGATAAAGAGGTCACTGAGGAGTTGCTGGCTGTATGAAATGCAGGGTCAGTGGTTTGGTAAAGACTGCTCCTGTTTTTTTTGTAAATGGCTTCATTTTAAAAGATTGCTATATTCCAAAAACCTTTCCCTATTTCAGCAGTAATTCTGACGTTCTCTTCTGACATCAGAAATTACATGTCTGAATGATTTTGTGATGGTTATTCTAGCACTGACAACACCAGCTCCCGGAGTTAAATTCTACAGTGAACACAACTGAAGTGTTACTGAAACAAAACAAGGGCACAGGAGTTTTGCATTATGAATCTCTCACATTACTTATAGGAAGCTATATCTTTGCCTGCTCCTTAAGGAATACTAGTGGAAAAAGCAGAAGAAAAATCCACCAATATCTATGGAGTAACATATCACAGACTTATTTGGAGTAAATATGTGTTGCGGTTTTTTTCTTTTTTTTTTTTCTGTTAACTGTTGTATACCAAGATCACAACAAACACTGAAATATTTTTTAAAATGCCAAAGTGTCTGAAACAATTTGAAATGAACATCAATGCAATAAAGAAACAGAATTATTTTGTAGTTATTTGACTACTGGATTATTGCATTACTATGGTATGCTGGGTCATGTTGTTCTTTTAAGAGTTGCTCAGCTCATTAATGCAAAGTACTTGAAGTGAAGCACAAAAGACTTTAGGGAGAGATGTTCTGTTCTTACAGAGATTGTTCTTGCAACATCCTCTCTTTTCCTAAGTTTCTTCAGTTGTTCAAAAATGTGGTTTTGTTTTTTTTAATCCAATACCTGCGGAAGAAAAGGTTCTTAAAAATCACTAATATGCCTTAAAATGGCTGTGCCTTGCCATTGAGGTCCAACACCAGGGACTTTGGATGGGGATTGGGAATTTTTGTTTAGATTTAATGTCAGATCAAGGATTAATTTCACACACATTTCAGCTATGGCTTGGTAGATGTTTTTTATACCAAACAACTTTTCTGTTACACTTTATGTACACTCTGGCACATTTTACTCAGAGATACAAAATTTTAGAAAGACATCAATGTTTAGATAGGAAATGATACTTACCTTGCTTCTTTATTGCTATCTGCATAACTTGTGTTTTTCATTGACATTCATTTTGTCACATCTGAAACTTGTATTGATTCTCTGAGATACATTATGATGTCCTTATCACCTATCGTATTCTGCTATCAGGTTTTCATTCTGAACAACCCAACTTTTGTGTTCTCCTTTCAGTGCAAATCCTGCCAAATCCTCCTTCTTCATTCTGCCACCAGCACGCAGTTTCCACACCAGACAACATCCAAGCAGCATACAGTATTTGAGTCCTGATGTTCTGGGCTAGCGATATTGAGGGCCCCCTCTGCTCCAGGCATTTCCTCTCTTCCACTTTCAGCTCTTCAGTACTCCTTTGCAAAATAGGATTTCTTCATTTTCTCTGGCTTCTATATCTGCAAATCCCAGTGCGTGCTCATTTCTCTTTGCAAAATCTGAACCAACCTTCCAGCACATCCCTCCTCTTGGAAAAATTTTCACATGCCTTTGCCAGGAGATTGACAAGTTCTACCAAGTCAAGCTTTCTTTGCCTCCGTGCTGTGGACTCTTTCTGTTTTCTCTTAATGACACCCACTGCTCTAAACCCCTTTGTAGGTCAGGAGGTTTCAAGGGCTGATCTTTATTTCTGTCTCTGTCACGGAACTTCTATGTGAGTTTCAGCAAATTGCTTCAACTTTTGCTCTGTCAGATCTACTTAGATGGTAGGTCTTTGAAGCAAGAATTGCCTCTGACTGTCTGTTTATATGGTGCCTATCTGAGTTTCATAATAGCAGTAAGCAGAAATAGCTGTCAATTCTTCAGTAAGAACTAGAATTTTTTACGCATTTCTGATATCCTCCAGAAAATCTTGATTTCATTAAAAATAATTGTGTTTTCTCTCTTGAAAATATGAATTAAACATCTGGGTTTTCTGAATTAGAATACTTCTTTCAAATTACTACTTCCCCCCCATCAAAATTGGTTAACCCATTTTTATCTGTAGAGTACCACACAAGTTATAGTTCTGCCCCCTTTATTTCTGTGAGCTAGATTCCCTGGTTGCTACATTTTCTGTAAAGTCACATAGCAGACTCACAGAATTTGCATGATTAGAGGTATATTATGTGAGCAGTCTACCCACTAACAGAGTCCGTTCTTTGGGAGAGAATATGGAAAAGAATGACAAGTCCCATAAGGCAGGAAAAAAATTATTTTAATATTGAAAGGCAGTTCAGCCTTAATGACATGAAATATCTCAGGTTTTAGAAAGTTCATTTGTGGTTAAGAAATGTAGTAATTAAATTTTTCAAATTCTATAATTCATTATAGGAAATTTTCCATTCTGGAGAAAAGTGAACATTTACTTCTTCATGCAATTTGGAGATTAAACTATTAAACAACTGTTGAAATTTCCTGGGATCAGATATGTCAAATTTCACTTACTTCATTACTAATCCATCCCAATCGGCAGTCCCCATCACTCTTAACCCTCCCTTTCTTTCTGTGTCAACCTCCTTTCTTCTGTCTCTTAGTTTTCAAATACAAGTAAGCTTAGGAATATAAATAAAGCTTTGACTTCACCTAGCATTCATCTGTCATCTGTCTTTCCATCTCCTCTACACCCACCAACTTGACTGCAAAATATAGATGTTTATTTAGGGTGAGCCCTGTTGTCTTTAAACTTCATTGACTGTGAATATCAGATCTATTTTGACAACAGAGGGCACAGATACCTGGTTCACATGTAAACACCTCTACATAGACAGACTACTACGTTTACGTGGCTTCATCTTGACCTGAACCCCACCCTCCCATCACGTTTTGTCATGTTATCCTTTTCACCATTCCAGTAGCCACAGATGACACTTTGTGGTGAGCTTACTGCCACACACAGCTTCAGTGCTCTTCTTCATGCCAACAACACACACCTCTACCCTTGTCCTCTTCATCTTTCTCTCCTAGTTGAGCCCCTTGTTTCATGCTACCTATGATGTCTCCCATTGGAGAGTCCTATGTCCATCTTGAGTCCTCCAAGCAAATTCCCTTTTGTTAATAGCAGTACTTTTCACCTCAATATATCCTTGCTCTGCCACTGCACAGCATGTAGGACTTCTCCCTTTTCCTTGTTACCCAGGCAGTAGGAGTTCATTCTCAGTGTTTTGCGTGGCACATACAGTCACAAATTCAGGAATTTAGCTCCCTTTCCTTGAGAACACTGTCATCATCTCGAGCAATCATTTCTAAACATTCCAGAATTTCTCAAAAAAAAAAAAGCTTATTTATTGTTATAACTTAGGTTTTAAACATATATATTTATATATTTAATATGATTCTTGCCAGGAAAAAAAAAAAAAAAAACCCACAAAACAGGAGACAAATGTAAAATTCAGAATCATGAGGGTGATCTCCGATTAGGCTATCTGTAATCTCAAAGGTATAACTATCACAGGAAATCAATAATCTTTCACATCAACAAATAATCCCACTTTTCCTGACTTCTTTCTGAAACTTTATGTAGTGCATTTTTAGCTGGACACATCTCTTGCGAGGCACAGGCACAGCTTTGTTCACTGCATGTTCAGTTTGGAAACCTCTTTACATGGTACTGAGATTTAAGAAAAAATGTTTTCAAACCATTGTGCATTACATTTTATGAGTGCCTTAATGCTGAAAAATGCTTCTTTCTCAAAACTTCATCATTTAACATACAGTCCTTCTTCATGTTCCTGCTCTAAGCCACTGCCTCGCCATTTTTACACGCCCTATACTAATCCTAAAAATGACTGAAGCCCAGCAATTAGTCTGTGGTCTTGACTATTTTGCTTGTTTCCAGCAGGTGTTCCTCCTCCCTAACTCTGGTAGAAATTAAACTCAGATTTCCAGTGGCAGAGGAAAGTTTATATGAGCACCTCTGTTGCTGTATTTCCACAAATGTAAACAGGAATCTAAACCAAACATTTTCTGAAATTTCACCAGGTTTTGTTAAAATAAATGACTTTTCATAATATCATTAGTTTGTTTGACTGTTGGCATGAAAGAAATAAAATCTAGGACTGCCTTTGTCATCTTTCTTACATATATTTTAAATTTCTTGTTAAGAGTTCAAACCACGTAATGAACCATTGCATATATACATTTTAACTTCAGATGCCAGCAAATAAATCCTATACAAAGACATCCTGCAGATTTATGAGGTGGTATTATTATTATTATTATTATTATTATTATTATTATTCATAAAATCCACCTATTCTACTGCTTTAAAAAAGATTTAAAATTCATTGCTCTTTTTTGTGTTTGCTGATACTTTTCTTCTTCCTTTGAGAAGATTACTTATATGGAATACAAATAAATAATGAAAAGAAAGAATAAAAAATTGGCATTATCATTAATCTCCATAATTCCTGTTTCATCATGAGCATCTTAAAAATCTGTTTGTGTTTGAAACTGTTATGTTGTATTTATAAATAATTTTTATTTTCACTTGTAAAGATTTTGCAACTGAACATATAAAATGAGTAAGAAATGATATCACAAATGGAACAGTTTTTTTCCTGTTTTAATTCATACTGAATAGCTATCAACTTCTTTTTCATCAGAAAAAATAGATATGACTCAGACTGCTTTATGACACAAGCAGCGTTTTCAGTACCCTTAGCTACAATTTTTTTTTAATTTACACGGAAATTTGGAGCATTTCGGTGACTATCAAACTGTAGAATATCTGTATACATTTCCTTCCTTTTAGTAAGTGTAAGCTGCTCTATAGTTAAGCGTATGCGTTACTCTATCCAACATTGCAACTTAAAGTAGATCACAAAATAAATAATTTGTCATTGTTTACCTGATTCTTCGTTATGCTGTAGTAAGACATATCAACCCTTCATATTTTTGTTTCGTCAGTGCATTTGGGCATAGACATGCTGGTTTTATGGGTAAAGCATTGCTTCCTGATTCCCTTATACATATTTCCACTGGAAACCGAGTACTGAACTTTTATCTTATATGGATACCATTTATGTGTGGCAATGCCCACTAGTGGCAACATGTAGCAGACAAATACTTCTCTACAAATAAGTTTTCATTTGATTGAAGTAGTAGTAGTAGTAGTAGAGTAGTAGAGTTTGAAACCCAGTCTAGGGTGCAAAGGGGTGTGGGAGTTTTTTGGCTGATTGCAATGAATCCCGTATCAGAGATTTACATGTGAAGTTTGCACGGAGCAGTGCTGTACATGGGTAGAGGAGGATGTGGAGTGAGGAGGAAGTGCTCTACACTGTTGAGTGGACAAAGCATTAGCAGGACATCTTGCAACTCCAGATCAAGCCCCTGTTTCTGCCAAATGAATGGATCCCAGTATCTCTGGGAGAGAAGGTGAGCTAAGGGTTTTGTCTAGTGCTGCGTGACCCTGAGCACCGTGTCTCTCAACATGGTATTCTGCTCATTGCCTCCTACAAACTTTTCTCTTGATGGCTTGTAACAGGTGTTTGGGGTTTTTTTCCCCTTTAAGTTGTCTCGGTAAAGCAGATCGGCTTGTGCAGGTCAGACAAGTACCTGCTGAGCTCAGGGTATAAGACTAGCTGATACAGGGGCAATGTATTTATCTTTGAGGTATCTGTGGCTCAGCTAAATTTAGTTGAAAACTAACAATAGATTCAGATTTCAACAGAGGGAAATGGTGAACAGACAGAAAGTATGATGAACGCATAAAGTTCATTCTCCCAGGAAGCCAAAGTAGAAAGAGATACCATCTTCAGAAAAGTAGGTTTTTGCTTGATCAAAACAAGAACTCATAAGTTGTACAAGTCGTGATTGATATCTAATGCTAAGTGCTAGTTACTTTACATATTAAATGGTAGCATTTGTTCCACTATAGTCAAGGGTCTACCAGCATTACTAGTTTAAACCTTGTTGCCGGGGAATGATATTTGCTGTTAGAAATATGTTGAGAAGAGTCTCTGTTTTAGACTTTATACCAGCATAGCTTAATTTTTTTCTTCAAATGCTGGAATGTTCTTGGTTATTAAATACGTCACCGTATAAAATAATGTTTTTATGTAGAATGAGACATAACTATATATAAAGAGACCTTTGCTTATTTTATTAACAATTCTCATATGCATTTTTTCAGGAAAGATGTCTTGGAGAATTTTAGTTTAATGTTAATTTATAACATATGACTAAGCCACAGATAAATAAAGGCCACAGAAGTGTCTGTCTCTAATTCAGTTTTCAGTCCATGGTCCATGACAGCCACACAATTCATAAAAATTTTGATAGTCTATGCTATCTTTTATTGTTCCTGTTGGCTTCAGTTAATAAAAAACAGGTGCCAACCATACTGAAAAAACTTCCTGTCTATCTCACATGAAATTTCAGAAATAATTAAAGTAGGTTTAGCTCTTCTTCGCTGACGACATTTGGAGGCTGGAGTTTAAATGCTAGTTAATATTTGAAAAATGAAAAATACAGAACCGTTATGTCTCAATATGGAATATTAAGTGATTTCAAATGGGAGAGGAAGCATAGTGCACAATCATGATGGATAGGATATGGCCAAGGACATGGTCTCCCTGTGAAGGTAAAAGCAAAGAATATCCCATCGTAGCTGATGTGGGCACCTACCAGGTACTTGCTGCAAATCTGATATGCGGTGACCCGGTGCCTGAAAGTGAATCCAGATCCCCACATTGGGAATTTATTTGTGGGTAATTGAGGACAGAACGACAAGCCAGAAATGCTGCGTGGTGAAGAGGGAGATAGCTGAAGAAAGAGAAGAGGAAGGGTTAATCACAGGCTTGCATCTTGAATCTTGATCCTCTCCCGAGCTTAGCAAAATATTCAAGGCTCTGAAGTATCACAGCCATCTAAGAGCCACGGTCTGGCCTCCCCTGCACCCTCTCTTGAGGATGGGGCTTATACATGTTTCTCAAAAAAATGTGTGGGGACCTATTTCTTTTATTTTAAAACACACCAACTTTCTCTATTACAGCCTGGAAAAGATGCTATCCTGCAAGTGAGAAAATCATGTTGAGTAAGATCCTCTCCCAGGTGCGGTGCAGAATATAATGTCAGATTAATCAATCCAGAGAGAAAATATGAGAGCAATGTGGAGCTGGACATTGTCCCTAGACATTTTAAACCATCTCCTCTGGGACGATTTGAGTTGCTGTGCCAAGGACTGTTGTGTTTTTTTCCCAAGGGCAAGTAAGCAATGCTTACAGAGTTCAGCTGAGAGTGGCAGGCACACATGAGTAATTCTGCTGAAACTTTTGATACTGCTCTACAAACGCTTTTCGGTTCAGACATCAAAACCGTTCCTGTTCCAGGCCTGAGTCACTTTTGAGTAGGGACTGCCCATCATGCACTCCCGCCTGGTGGCTTTGTGATATGAACAAATGACTAGGAATTAGGAAATGGATTGACAGAATACCAAATTCATTTCCAGTTTTGACTTAAATCCAGGTGTTTCCAGATGATAAGAATACTGCACCTTTAAACCACAGAGTTTTTACCTAGAACTCTCTTTTGCAGATTATTAACCCCATTTTTAAGTAGCATTTAATGCCATCAGTTTTGTAATGGAGCTGGTGGTACTTGTAATAACATTGATCACAATTAATTTTTTCTGTCATTTAAGTACATATTGAACATCCTTTTTTGAACTTGCATTTTCAATTTAGGGTTAATTAAACAATAACAAAATCTCTTGAACTGTCATGACCTTTGGAAGGGCATTTTGTGCTGGCAACACCAGCTGGGCATTAATCAACAAAAAAACCCTTCAATGCCAAAGTCTTAATGATAATAAAAATAAGAAAGGGAGCACCTCATTAGCGTTTCTCCCTGGGGCTTCAGAAGTCACTTCTCTGGACAACCTGGTTGCGGTGACACAGCTTATAGCAGTAATTCTTCTTCATTCCTGGATAAGATTGAGGACAAAATAGCTGTCCGCATGTACACACCTTGGCTGTCTATGCCTTGGGGCCAGCCCCAGGCAACCTGCTGGTATCTCTCCGAGGCAGTTCTGGGGCGCAGGGAGCACCTCTCTGGAGCACACTTAGGGTGACAGGTGAATCCATTAAGCTGTAACGGTCCGTTAAGTATTACTTTGCATTCAGAACCATTACAGTTTCTCACAGTCTCAAACATACAAATCCTGGCAGGTACTAACCTTAATCTTAAATAGAGCTGGTAACTGCCAGGACAAGAATGAATAAAAATATAGAAAAAATGTCTGTTTTCCTCGATTGTTCTGCTAGCACTTGGCTGCCTTGCACTGACTGCTCTCCCTGCCCACCCAGACTGTGTGTGTCCATGGGGAGATGCTCGGGTCCCGGAGGCGCCCCGTGGCTGCCCGTACGGCTGGTGTCAGCCCGACAGTAGCTCTTCCAGCGACACAGGGATTTTAAAGGTTGCTAAACGCAGGCTGGGGAAGCTACTAACGTGTCCCGTGGTCCTTGATGAGGAAAATCGCAGGCTTTCAATCTAACTAGTTCATGATGTTATGAAAACAAATCATTTCAAGTTTCAGTGTTTTATGAAAGGGGGTCATGTAAACACACCTTTCATGTGGCCGTGAAACTTATTTGCTTGTAAAATGTTCTGAGATTCTCAGCTGAAAAAGTTCCTAGAGATATGAAGTATTTTTATATATGGCCCTTTAAGTCTTAATTATAACATGTATAATAAATGCCCACTGTAAGGCATGCAGCATGTTCGTCAATGATATAAGATAAGATATAATGAATAATACGTTTTAAAATGTATTATTTTGTAACACTTTGTCAAATAACAATTTCATTTCAGAATAAAATAAACAGTCACCCCAAAACAGAGCCAGCAAACTGGAGCTAACATGATAGTACAGTTTAAACTCTACTGCAACTGAAAGATGGTCCAAAGCTACCTGACCACCACAAAATGGCTATGGTAGCGTGAGATTCTGCTGGTGCTGCTGGAGCTCCTCACGTCCAGTTTCTGATAGCATCCCTTTTTCATTTTGCTGCCAAGTTCACTGGCTAGGTTTAAGTAGTTTTCAGCTGGAATGCATAATGAAATTTAGGAAGGGAAGGAGAGAGATTTTTTAAACTCATCGGGAGAAACGGGGCCAGAGTTTTAACAATTCATATCTTTAATGAGCTATAAATTGGATTCCACTCGCCACTGAAGCGAGTAGCAAAATTCGCACTGACTGCACAAGGTTGATTTTTGCCACTAAAATGCAAATATTATGTAGTATGAGAATAGAGGTGGCCTGAAACATTCCTAAAAGGACCATTGAAAGGAGTGATCCAATGTGGGAAATTCTGAAAGAAGATCTTTTCACATGGAAAAGAATTCTCAATGCCATATTTAGCAAAGATCGTACTCAAGGCCTTGAGGCCAATAAAGAAGAAAATATTGAAATTCTTTCTGAAATATTACTTAGTCATAAATAGAAATCAGAGTACACGATTTTTAATCCTATTGTCTCTATAGCCTTAATCCTTCAATCCTTGACTTCTAAATGTCAATGAAGCGTGATAGATTTAACAAAGAGGGGCTTGTGGGATTATATTCATTACAATATGTCCAGCTACCTTCATTTTTTTTATTTCTCCTCTCTCTGGCTTTTTTATGAAAGCTTTTGTTTTTAACAGAGATCATTAATGAAAAAGGAATGGCAATCTTCTTCTTTTGAAAAATTAATCTTCATAATCACCTCATTTTAAGTTTCATCCAGAAGGTCAGCAATTTCATTGAATTTAGAAGTTAAAAACAATTTTGTGTTCTTTGATGGAAAGTTTGCCTTGTTGTGCAGACCCGGTGGGTATCTCCTGGCAATCATTCCAAAGCACATTGCTACCAGATAAGAAACATAATGACTTGATAAAATCTCTAGAAAGACTCATTATTTTTCATATACTTTTAAAGGCAGATTACTTGTCCTTTTTTTCAACATTCTTTGATTCTTCTTTGTTTATAATGCAACACGTTTACAGACAAGTGAAAATAAATCCAAACTTTTCTGTACCTTTAGCAGTTGAGTGTCACAAATACAGTTACCTCAGGGTTTCTTCTTAGTATTAACTTAATTCCTTATACTTATGGCTTCCTGGCTTCCATTTTCTTTTTATTTTTGTAATATGCTTTAAAAAAGGTCTCAGTAATTTTCCTTTTGTGAGACCTGGGCTTTGATCCTAGCCTAAACTCCTCAGACTGTTGGAATCCCTGTTAAACAGAGCTGAAAAATCCTGTCTGAGGATAGATGTCCTGTATTTAAGATTTGACAGATAACACAGCATTTCTTTAAAGAGCCATTGTCTTTCATGAGTAACACCCTTGTGGGCTCAGTGGCAGAAAAGCACTGTTCGTGGGAGAGAAAAAATTTTTTGTGGTAATGTTTCAAGCTTTTTGAGAAATGTATCTGCCCAAGTGGGAGGAACACATAGGCATTTAGTATGTGGATGGTGGCTATCAGAACGTTTGGGAAGGGAAAAGCTGCATTTTCAGAATTCATAGTAGAAGGCTTTGGAAGAGAATAAGTAACTATAAAAGGTGGAAAGTGTAAAAAGCGGAGATGTGGAGAATGTGTTGCAGGCTATAAAAACAGATTTGGATTTGTGATGCCTTAAAACAGTAGAGTTATTTCAGCAGAGAAAGACAAAGAGGTAAAAATCTCTATGGATGAGAGAAAAGCCTATGCTTAGTAAAGATAGGAACAAAGGACTGGTGAGGCAAATGGGCAGAATTTTGAAATCCAGATGGGTAATGTTAGAATTTGTTTCTTTTAAACATCAAATCTTTATATGTAATTAAATTCTACTGAATATAGTCCAATATTTCATAAAAATAATAATTTCTGATTACATATTCTGGTGAAGTGTTGGATCTTTGTTGTCTGTGCAATTGTAGAAATGAAAAGGCCATAAAAATGCAGAGTGATTCCAGCTAAATGTAGTCATTTGCTTTAAACAAACAAAAACGAGCCTTACCTATATATGTACATATGTGCAGGCCAGATTCTGGTAACTCCTGAGGCTGGGAGGCTGCCCTGGGAGCTTCCCGGTACAGAGGAGTAACACCCGGTTCTTCCATTGGATCCTCTTCCTTCCGGCGCATGGAGGAGGGGAAAAAGTCATATCTCACTGTCAAAACTATTACCAGTAGTGCAAACTAGCAATTTTGTCTGAGAAATTATTTAGTCCAGATAACACCTCACTGTTGATAATCTACACCTTTCCTGTACTGGCACGGCAGTGATAACATTGTTTGCTCTGCTTGACAATGGAGATAACTCAGAAGCTACAGCTTCTTTTGTTTGCGTAGTTAAATGTACTGGACATTGGACTTTGTTTCAGCATAATTTTGCTCAAATGGACTTTGAAAAATGTGAGAATTTATTTAGTTTTAGAAATTTTGATTTCATCTTTCGGTTCTGACACTACCATGAAATATGTGAGTTGTTCTGTTCAATGTTTTGTTATTTTGGGGGGAGGAAGCAAAGGGGTGAGGCAGGGTTGGACTTTTTTTAAACTAGCAGACACCTTTTTTGTCTTTCAGTCCCAGTGGGATTTGTCTTATCTATTTTCTCTTAAGTACTCTGAGATTCTCCTTTTTTACAAGAAAAAACTTTGCTTATAGGGTTTATAAATCATAGTCTACCTTCTCTATAGTAGAACACTTACTTGTGGGAGTGAGGTTTTCCCTTACAGCAGAACACTCCTTTAAGGAAATTTCAGTGATCCCAGTTTTCCTATTACAGAAATAGAAGCATTCTATCCATCTCTGAGAATCCTATTCCTTCTGTCCAAAAAGCACTTTCTAATTAAACACTTTTAGAGCTACTACAGCGACCCCTGATAGATCCATCATGGTCAAGCTACTGAATCTGCAAGTGTCTCCACTGCTCTCACAAGATGGACCTCATTCTTTTCATACTATGCCTGTTGCTTGACCACCAACTTATCTTCAACTTGTGTCACTTTTTTAGAAATTTTCACCTTTACAAACATGGTGAACGAAGTCAGCTTTAGCTGTTTTGGGACTGATGTATTTTCTATACTCAGACTTTCATCTTTTAAGGGTTTCTGTTTGGAGTTGGTCCCCTGATTTTCTCCATTGGACTAGAAGGATCATTTAATTTCTTTCTGGTTCAGCTGTGGAAGTTGAAGAGTGCTGCCATCATTGATGGTTTGGAGGCAGGCGAGTTTGTAGACTTTTCAGTCTCTTTTTTTTTTTTTTCCCTGTAGGTTTAATGGGGGTCGTTAGGCTATTGCAGATTGTAGCCTGCATTAATATTCATTAAAACTGCCTTTTTTTTCTGGTGGTCCACTTTGTTCAGAGAGACAGATGTTTCCATGTAATCTTCTACCCCTCAGTTCTCTTTCTGTGCCATGATATTTCTGCTTGGGCATTCTATACCCATCACTATTTGACTTACCTTGGCTCTTCACAACTCAAAGAATATGTCTATATTTGCAAGCTGTACATTAATATGCAAGATCATACACTGTTGCTCTGAGGAGTACTAAAAAAAGGTGTGGAAAGACCTTAAATTGTATGGCTTCTCAACTATTAAAAGGCACAATATCTAATACCTGTTCATTACACAGGGGACTTTCAAAATTGTTTGAACTTTCTGTGCTTTATTGCTTCCATGTCTTTTTTTTTCCAACTCTTTTAAGGATTTTATCACCTTTAGTTTCTTCTCTCCATCCTTCTGTTCTCGTGCTTCCTTATGACATCTTGTCTCATAGTGCCATATTTAGCTTCTACTGCATAGTTTTATTCATTAAATGTGGTTGTTAATTTTTGTGAAGTTAAATTGTGGATTTAGACTTTTGTTGGCCTAGTGAAATGATCACGGTAAGTAGAACAGTATTGCCTACTTGCTGCTTGCTACACTGCTTGCTAGAATTTGCACATCACTTTTTTGTTTAAAAAAATCTTGATTGTAGCTAGACTACATCTATTAACATGTAAATTCCTATAAATAAACGAAACAGGTAATGCTGGGTAGAAAACTATAGTCCTAGTTATCTGTTTCAGTAAATGGTATTGCATTAAAATTTCGTTACGCCCAGCTTGAATTCTCTCTTGTTTTGCTGACTGAAATGGAATCTAATACGTGGTTAAAAAGAGTGGAAATTGGTCTATCAGAGAGTAAAAGCAAACAATCTTTTCCCCTTAATCTTAATCCTGCAATAAATACAGTTGTTAGTTTAAAGAACATTTCCTTTAGTAAAAAAACGAAGTATTTATTCTACCCGCACTATCACTAGGTAGGCAAAAGGAAAATTAGAATTAATTGTTAAGGACAAAGGAAGGTAATAAACATGCTTTCATCTCTTACTTAAGCATCAGTAAGATTATGAGTGACACTAGTACAAAAGAAGCAGCAAGCTGGCAAATCCTGTTGTTGCTAGGTTTTTTTACGTTAATGTTGAAAGAACCCTACAGATTTACTATTTTTTTAAAGAAGCCCAAATAAACTCTCAATTAGTGACAGATGACAGGGGACTTCTTCAAAACCCACTGAATGGCTTCTGTTGAAATCCACTGAAGAGCACTGGATTAGGTGGAAAAGTATGTCATCATTAGGAGGAGCTTTTGCCTTTTTCTCAGTCCAGGCTCCCATTATTGATTGACCTGAAGGGTTCCCTGTCCAGATGAGGAGTGTGCTTTTTGAGATTTTGTTTATGCAACATCAAATATTGCAGTTAGTCCTCATGACTATTCTTTCCAGAAAGAACAATGTGTATTCTGATGGCAGTGCAGTCCACATCTAAAATTTGTGTGCAGTGTTTATTCTGGATTGTGTACGCTTTTGGGATAAGTTTTCCTTCTCTCACTTCTAACGGCTTTTGAATGACTGTGGCAGTGGTCACTGAGAATTCATGGCTGATGGGCAAATTGCCTGTGTGCTGGCTTTCTTCCTGTGATTACTGGGACACAAAAAAACCCAAAATCATTCCCCCCTCATATCTCTGCCAGCCACCACCTCTGAGTTACTGTTCTGCTCGTTTCCTTCATTTGTTCTTGAGATTCACAAAAATTTAATAACTTTTTCTCCCCTTGGAATACTTTTAAGTAATGACCAGATCGGTAGAAAGTCCAGCTAGAATATTTAGTGTGTTCAGGATGGGTTTTTTTGCTTAGCTTTTAGTCTGAGAAAGAGATATAATGGCAGATTCTTATTCCTTTCCTGGGATAGCAAATGTGCCCTGTTATTGCCATAGTAATTAAGTTAGGCACTGTTATTACAAATACAGTAAGCTTTGAAAAAATCAATAAGAAAACTTTTTAAATGTTCACCTGGGGGACAGGTGGAGCTGATACTTATATAATGTCCTGCTTTGCAAAACAAATACCTGCGTTCCCAAAACAAAGACTTGCATTAAAAAGTTAATTGTGCTTGATGTTCCTGTTGCATGTGCAATGTTATACAGAGATAACGAATTTGCACATATTTCAGAGTGCATTCACAGTTATTAGCGTGGTCAGTTTAATGCTTATACTTTGGGCAATAGTGAGGGCATGCTCATCTCATGTCCTATTGACCTAGTCGAGTCGTTTCTACCATTCTAATCACCATAACTTCTGAGCCGCTGGTTCTCTGTTTTGCTATTCTGCTCTCCTTACGTATGCAGATCTCCCACTGATGTTGCTGTGGGGACCTATCTAAGGAAAGTAGAATATTGAAACTCATTACTATCATGTGCAGCTGAGAGGAGATGTTTGAACTGGGAATATTGCTCTTCAGCTTTTGCTGTTGTACATTGCCTTTCGTATGACTCGGCGCCCATCAGCTGACATTTTGTACAGACTTGTGCTGAATTTGAGGTTGAAATAGTGCCACCATGGATTTGATCCTTCTGAGAACTGAGTCCCAGCTCTTATTTTTTAAACATTATCCGTGGCCAAATGCTAGTTCAGCTTTGCATATATTCATGCACACAGAATTTTGCAACACGAAGCAAAGCGAGATAAGCTCTAAACTGGTTGAAAGAACTGTGGATTTCTTCTGTGGAGTTTCTCCTTCTATATAATGTATTCCCATCACTGTAAATCTTTGAATTTAATGCCAGAGACATATTTTCGCCACCAACTTAAAACATTGCTTTTGGGAATTGCTCATCAAAGAAGTTGAACTAAAAGGATAACTGTGATCAGGTGTTCCTAGGCTGCATAGCTCATACAACGTGGATTTTTGTCATGCTATGATGAGAGTCCCTGACGAGAGATGAGAAATTCCTTGCTACTGTTAAAATTAAAATAATGTATGACTAACACTCAATTGAAATTAATATGGAATGCCTACCTCAGATTGGATTTTACAGAATGTTGCTTGTGTGATAGCCTTTATCATAGTTTTAAGTTGTATTTTTCTTTGTAAACTGCTTTGGCATAAATAATTTTTTTTTGGAAGATAAGGAAAGACAAACTGCTCGAACCTGCAACACCAGAATATTGCATGAAGGTTGTATGAAAGCAAGTCTATACATTGCAGTTCTTTCAGGCATATTCAGTGTTGGTAGTTTTCATGGACTTCAGTCAGAACTGGGAAAGTATAGTCCTACAAATGTTTTACTACGTATCTGTATGATGAGCTGTAGAAGTCTTTTTGGTCTAAACTTATGTGTGATATTGACAAAAAAAACCTAGAGACCATCCATAGTTTGAAAGCTGCTTTTATTCCTGGATAAATGAAAAATGTTTTTCTTTCTATATTAACAACTATACAAGTTGTTTCAAAAAATGATATATTATTCAGTGAATTAGAGTTGTTTATATTAGAATTTAGAATTAGAATTAGAATTAGAATTCTGGAATTCGCTATTGTGATTCCATAGCTGAAAGAAAGTTGGATCTTGTGCTGAATAAAGATAAATTCCTACTTTACACATAGTGAGGAAAACATAGTAAGAACATAAGGTCTGCTTTACTGGCTCAGAATAGCTCTCTGCCTAACCTGTATCCTGTCTCTAAGTACCGCTCGGAGCAGATGGTTGTGAAAAGACTACAAGAAACAAAGCAGACATCATCTTCTCCCTCTCACACCTTCCTACTTCCTATCTCTCAGTATCTTAAAGAATCTCTGAGCTGGAGGCTGCCTCAGGATCATTGTGCTTAACTGTCCTTTATAAATGCATCTAATTCCTTTTTAGGGCCATTTAAACTTTCCTTTTTCTCAGCCTCCTGGGGCAACGAGATCCACAGTTCAGTTATGTGGTTATGTGTTCTCGGGGCGGGGACACACACACAAAACCAAATAAGCTTTTCTTTGTTGGGTATCTGTTTGTTGATATTTTCACTAGGTAATCATAGAACCATGGAATAATAGAATCTTTGGGTTGGAAGGGGCCTTTTAAGGTCATCTAGTAGTTATGTGAGGTTTTTTATTATGAAAAGTGCTAAATAATAATTCTCTTTTCACTTTATCCATATCATTCTTAATTTCATGTACCATTATTGTATCCCTTTATGTGATATCTCAGCAGGAGAATCCTGGTCCACTAAATCTTCCATTTGCAAACGAGCTCTTCCAAGCCTCTAATGATAGTGGCTGTCCCCCTCTGCACATCTGCCAGTTCTATGTGCTTTTTGGGTTGAATGACCAGAACTACATGCAACACTTGGGATGTGATTGCACTATTTATGGCATAATGGAGTTTTCTGTTTTAGCCTCAATTCCTTTCCTGAGATTGCCAACATTCTGTTTGCTTTTTGAATACCTCTGGGCTTAAGCTGGTGTCTTGAAGAGCTTTTCCCTGAGTGGTAATAACTACTTTAAAGCACATCATTACGTATGTATGTGTATGCACAGTTAGGGTTATTTTTCCCTTTGTGCATTTCTTTGCATTTATGGAGATTAAAATTCATCTGCCATTTTATCACTCAGTATTATGAGATTGTTCTTCAGGTTCTCACAGGCAGCTTGAATTTGATTATCCAAAATAAGCTTTCAGAGCCTTTAATCAATATCTCAGCATTGGGAAGGTGACTTCAGAATCACAAGATGGTGAGAAGGAATGTGTGACAGTTCTTATTTATCTTTCATTTGCTTGATCCTCTAAGATGACTATTTGCATACTTTTATCCACCAGTGAAATGGACTAAAACCATGCTAAAAAGACCAGAAAGAGAGTTAATACAGCGATTTTGTTTCTGAAACAGAGGCTTTAGGAATGCATGGTAACAGCAGCTCAGTTTAATTACCTGAATTTTATTACTCCACAGAAACGAAACCAGCTGGCCCAACTTAGCAATGGAAAAATGGGATGTTGAAATCCAGAGCTGGACACCATGGGCTCTTTGTAGCTGTAGGCACCTCCAAGGGCTGTTTCATCTCACCCTTAGCTTTTATGCTAAATCAGATAGATTTTCCTTCCAACACCTCCCTCCTCCCAGGCAGCTGTAAAGGGAGTCGGTGGGGATTGACCCTGCGTGAGAATGACACAGGGGTCTTTGAAGCAGGTGAGAAGCAAGCTCCAGGGAAAGCCTTCCCGTTTATCGGTCCTGAGGCATCTAACCAGGGGAGCGGGTTCACCAGAGACGTTGGTTTAGTGTGGGGGCTCCCGCAAAATTGGCCTGACGTAGCAGCAACAGCAGCCACTACCTTCCTTTTCTTTCACAGGACACAAGAAGCCTTTTACACTTGTCCTTTAGCTCCACTCCCCCGCAACCCCCCGTTGATGCTGTGCTACTGAAGAGCTCTGCAGCAGTTGGACAACAGGACAATTTGTGAGGGAATAGGCTGCTGGCTTTGCTTCATTGCTTTGAGAATATTTTCCAGACTCTATTGGCTGTTTTGTTCCTACAGGCGATACAGTTATGCTGGGGTAGAGCTCTGGATTCAGTACTGTGTATGATGGTTTTAAGCACTGCAGGTAAAGGGGAAATTTTGTAATATATATATAATTTTTAATTTTTAAAATATTTTTTTCAGATATTATCTATTAATCCAAGATCTTTGAAGAACTGTTAATGAAAAGATAAATATTCAGGGCTAAACAAGCCAACTTCATCCTCTGATAGGTTTTGGAAAGTGAAGCATGAATAATGTAGTAATATTGAAAATTGTTCTTCAAGTTTAAAATTTTTAAGAATTTCAGGAAATAAAACTTGTAGCTCTAGGAATTTTTGCTACGGTGTTGTATCTCTAGAGTAAACTTAGCATTGAGAAAAGGAAGTAAAGAAAACTTCGTATTAAAAGAACTTTTCAAGAAATTATGCTCACGTTTAATTGCAGCTTGGTGACTCAGTACATGGCTTCTTTAGCTTATTAGGGGTGTATAATAGTCACAAATTCAGATTTGTGATATAAAAGCACCACACTTTAGTAAAACTCTCCTATAGCTTAGTAAACTGCAGGACACTGCATCTGGGAGTTTCTGAATAATTTATCTGAAGTAATGAGTATCATCATGTGATGCTGTATCAAAGCAACTCCTCAAATGAAAGCCAGCTGGGTACAGCCGTTGTATATCAAATGGTTGCTTGAGTTGTCTCTCTGGAAAAATTAGAGAACATAATGAGCAAAATTAGCAAACCTGGGGAGCAGCCTCCATGGATACCTATTAGCAAGAAGTAATTTGATTAGTGTGAAATCTGTGGAAGTTCATTATTTACAAATTTTGCCAGCGTTATGAGAGAAATGCATGTCTACATACACACATCTATTTATACAACACGGACATAGAAATATAAAAAGTATAAGATGAGTACAAGGCGTACTTATTTTTCTGTATCAGCTTTATGAATTACTAATAGAGTATTTATTTCCCCATAATGCAAAAGGAATTCGTTTAATGCCCAACAGAAGCTTTTGGTTTGACTTTCCCAAAAGGCATTATATAGTCTCAATAAAAGTAGGTGCTTCAAAACCAGGATCATGGAGAGACAGCCAAAACACATTTGCTGAGGGAAAATGCACAGCTCTGTTAAGTATTAGGTTGATGTTTTTATGAGACATGTATATTTAAAGCGCCATTTGTGCCCGCTCTGCACGATGCTGACTAGGAATACAGCACCGTGACTTGCAGAACTGAGGGAGGACAGACCTGCAGAATTTTCAGTGGAGTCAATGGATGCCGCAGCTAGCCTGCACCTCTCAAGATCAAGTCCTGCTCAAGTCATTATAAATGCTTTTACTAGCCTGCCCTGGTAAACCTAATATCTAAATGGTTTAACAATGAAGTCATTTACGACACCTTTTGGATCCACCATTTAAGACCACAAAACCAATTTGATGATATAGTTGCGTCAATGGCTTTTGTAGCTGTGGCTAATTGATTTTTTCTTATAGACAAGATAGAAATGCTGCTTCATAAGGTTGGCATTAGCCTGGGGAAAAAGAGCCCATTGATTAGAGGTATGAATAGAATGGCTTGTAAACTAAATTACCAATTGGGGATTCCCAAATGGCCAAGGACACAGCCAGATCTTAGCAAAACTCTGAATTGCAGTGGGGAACTCCCCAAAGGATGCATTATCTTGTGATGTGACCTTAAATCAAGACTTGTTGTTTGAAGGAAATTAAACAGAAGGCTTTTATTTTCAATAACAGATTTGAAGTGTGCTTATTCGAATACGATCCAAAACCAAAAAAGTCTATAACAGTTTAAAGTGTCAGACATATTTCTTTGACATATTTGGGTACATTTCTGTAGTGTTTGAAAGCAAGAAACGTGTTCTACTATAGCACATGAAATGTGACTATCGCTGCATTATTCTATTACATGGGAATTTGAAAGTGGAGGACTGCATAACGTTTCTCTAATATTACATACTAATATAAAGCAATGACATTCTTAAACTTTAAAAATAACCAGAAAAGTATGATGTATATCCAGTCAATGTTTTTTTTTTATTTTCATGCAAAGATATTTTATAGAAGTATCCTTTTCAAACTGATAGTGCCCTTTGATAGACATTAGGAATGACAAAGAGGAATCTTTAGTTATCCAAATTCAAAGACCTACTGTTACCCTATTTAAATACACTCTGTTAAGAATGTAATATAAACATGAAATGTATATTGGAATGTTCTTATCATCTACTGAATTTAGCTAGGTAATGTCTTTCTGTAAATTCCCTCCCCTTATATGTGAAACAGTACCTTGCACATGTATGTACTCTGTATATACATACATCATCAGTATGTCAGCTTGTTTACAAGTTAATGCAGAAAGGTAAAATAAAAAACTTCAATTCATAAAAGCAATTTACAATATTTACAGGCTGAATGAAGCATCTAATTCTTTTCTGTCTTTTTACTTTGTATGTCATGAAGGTTAACTGAGGCAAAATGAAAAGGACAAAACCAATCCCTTACAAAATTTAATCTGACCTACAAATTTTTGACCGTTACAGGAACACAGATATTTGTAGCGAGGCCCACAGCATTGTGATTTCATAGAAACTCAGATTTTTAATTATTATAGTTAAATTGCTAAATCTATGATGAGAAAACAGAGCCTTCATTTCGTATTGTGAATCTCATCCATTTAACCCTTTAAGAGAGCTAACGTCTGCTAGCCTTGAGTAGCACATTCTGGTACAAAAACCTTCCGTGAAATCCTCAAGTTCATTTCTCAAGTTACTGTCAGTATAGATGGATAAGACTCAATAAAGCCTTCTGAGAAAATACTTTAACAGGACCTTCAAATACATTGTCTTGAGAAATACAATGCACTCTTCTAACTTCCCTTTTGCAGAAGATGAGATTGGTAAATCGTTCTGTAACACCTCTGTTAGGCAAATGCTATTTATTCTACAGAGAACTGCTGCAGTGGTTGCTGTTTAAGGAGCCTTTACCTGTTTTGTTTTCCTCCTGGATCTCACAAGTATTGTCTGGTACCACCACTTTTGCCCTTAAACTGGATTCTGAGGGTGAGAAGTACTCTCTGATTTCCACTCCCTCATCTGGCAAGGCAAGGCAAAGCAAAGATAGGATTTGGTCTCTGCTGAGTACTGAAATTATTAGTGTTAAATACTTTATCACCACTAGGCTGAAAACTGAGTTATTTATGATCAGTCGGAATGCCATTCTGGAGTTCCACTACAGTTAGCACTGCGCTACTTTCATTTTAAAATCAATTTCCTGGAGATGCCTATCTCCATTGGTTTAATATATACCAGATTGAAAGCTGGCATAGAGTTGTTGGTGCTCTTCCAAGGTAGAAGTACTGACTGCTGAAGAGGAGGTGTAGTTAAAATAGGAAACAGCAATAGATTTTCCATGTTTCAGAGTGGCTGATGTTCTCCAAGCCTAAAGGACACAGCTCAGCTATTTTTGTACACAATCCCACTCCCACTTTAGCTGTATGGGGGAGAGCTTCCATTCCACCCCGACTGTCTTTCGAGAAGTAGCTTGAATCTCAGCCATCCTTTTTCTCTCAGCTCTCAATTGTCCTTCAATGGGTCTTTTCACAAAGATCTACTCTAGACTCCAGCTTCAGTAACCTTCACTACACCAGCACTGAGATGGAGGAGCAGAGCTCCTGCTGGGATCATAAATGTGGGCTGCCCGGCTCCAGAAAGACCCATGTTTCCCTGGGGTGACCCATCATTTTAGGCACTCACTGCGGTGCAGAAGAGCGATGCTGTGCCCAGCTCTAAGCAGCCGGGTTTGCGTGCTGCCAGCACAGCCGTGCAGAGCTCGGCAGGCTCAGACGCCCCGCGGTAAAAACAGGATCACCTGTATCCTTCAGGTTTCAGACCAGGAAATCCCCATAGTAACTGAGAACATAAAACTTACTCAACATGGAGAAGTCTACGGCTGCCCTTGCTTATGCTCTGGCAATGTCACTGCAATCATAAGGTTACAGGAACAATGAGGGCACTACATCATGCTATTAATATGTCTGGGTTTGGGCTGTTCTAAGAGGATTTTGCAGCTTTAACAGTTTTATGTGCCTACAGATACTCTTAGTCATGGATTTATTAGGATATTTTTTCTCTTTAAGTCTTATTAGATATATCTTCAGAAATGGGGTTTAAACCTGTCTTTTTTGAGGTAATTTAGCATGTATTAGAAGCCCAACTCTCCTTCCTCTTGACTAGAGGACTACTTCAAAAGTTGTTAAACTGTTTATCAGCCTCATAACCATCCTTTATCTCATTTCTATTCATCCTATTTTCTTTTCCATCTCTCTCCCTCTCCCTACCCTTTAAGTGATCTTAGCACATACTAAAGACATCAGACTGATAGCTCTGCAGATGCAGGCTTGCTCTTTATCAGACTTTAAAGACATTGTTAATTCAGGAGTAGGCAATGTCAGTCCTTGTTCACAGATTATCTGTCATGGACTTTACCCAGGCCCCTATTTAGAGAAGGAAAATCTATACAACATGTTCTTTATCTTCCTCAGTGGTGGCTGCTGAAATATTTGCAGATCGACCATTGATGATGAATTAGTAGGGAAGAAGTATATGTTAATCTGTATAATGCCACTGTGTCAGAGGCTCCACGTTTGCTGACATTTGGGCTATTAGCCATTTACAATCATGCTTATCTTAGTATTTTTCCATATAATACCCCAAATAAACCCACTATAAATGCATCACTACAAATGCAAAACTGAAGGCCTCAAATGCTGAGCTAATTAGAAAAATCCTAGACAGAATGAGAAAGAAATGAAACAGTGCATTTTTTTTTCATAATGTATTAAATTCTGCCCTAAATCCCTCTTTTTATAGCAGTTTAACCTTTACATATTTTTCTTTCATTGTGTATTGTAAACACTGCCTATTTTCTCCTGCATTATTCCTTTTTAATAACTACTGCCTATTTGCTTTCATGATTTTTCTTTTATTTATTAAACTCCCCCTTTCTGCCCGTATGTCTTTTAGTTAGGCGTTTGCCCATCGTCACTCTTTCTTTGGAATTTATCCCCAATCCTGTAGCCTGCCCTTGGGTCTCTGCAGGCAGATGCCTGTGACCAGGCACAGACCCAGTGAAGTACAAGGTCACTGGGGATGTCATTACTATGCCTTTTGTACTCTTGTCTGTATGTAAATTGTTCTGTTCTCACAGAGGTTACTTTTTTCCCTAGACCCTGTGGGTTTTTTGTCAAGTTCCTCAGACACAGGATGTCTCCACCAGGCAGACAGCTATAAAGCCTTTCTGTAGGGGAGGAGGCTGCATGCTCATGGTGTCGAGCATATAGAGCTGGCTTCCACTCCATGGACTGAAGAAAAACCTGAAGGATGCTCTTAGCTCTGCTGGCTCCCAATTCCATCATTTGGGTTTAGGTTGTCTAAAACTAACAAAAACATTACCATTGTTTGTCGGGCTAACTGCTCTAACTGCAGTACTATCATCCTCCAAGAAAAGAAAACCTACAGTCTATTTTTGCTCTTGTTCTATCAAGAGATATATTAATACACTGGCACATGAAGATAATCCTTGACAGCTCCTTTTATTTGTTTAAAATGCCTATTTAAAATCATCACTATAAAAAAGGCACATATCAGTTTAAAAGTTTTAAATATCAGTTCAGAAATCCACCATCATTTCAGAATCTACTGTTCAAGCACTGAAGGCCAAAATAAAAACTATCATCAGCTGCAGAGCAGGCATTATTATATAAAAATAATAATAAATTAGATCTTGGCAATTAATATAACTTTAATTTTAGAGCTTGGCAACTGGCAAAAGTGAGTCACTTGTTTGGTTGTTATGTAATGATATGTCCAAAACTATTAAGATGTTAATTTAAACTTTTTCTGTTGCGGTGTTGATAATGAATACAGCAATATTCGTGAAAGTTTGCTGTGTGATCTAAGGAGGAAAAAAGTTACGCCTGTATTATCTTTTTGTTTTTAAATCCACATTTTTACATCAGTTTAATTCTGCTAGCACTATCATTTTTTACTGGGCATATTTATTTTGCTGCCAATTCCTAATCTCTAGCTAGTCCTAACCGTCTAGTCCTACATCGAGCTCATCAGCAGTTTAAAGTCTCTTACATGAACATTCTTGCAGGTGAAGGAACAGCCTGAGCCTGCACATTCTTCTGTGGTTGCAATTGCCAAATACATCTTGTGGTTATTGTCAGACATAGGCTATTCATACTGGTATTCAGCAACTTCAATTTTGTAATTGTCACTTAGGCTTGGGTTACTCACTAAATTATCAGCTTTTAGTAACCTTCTCTCAGCTGAGACAACAACACTAACTGCAAATTTAGTTGAAGATAAAAACAGGTTAGTTTTATATTTTGGCATTGAAATTTGACTCTAAGCTACTTGCACAACCATTTTGCATGTTTCTACCACATTATTTTACTTAAGTGGATGAAAGGTAGAGATAAGCAGCTAAGTTATTAATATCACCTATTCCTGATGGTGCAGTCCTGTTCCCTGCTAAAGATGACGGTAATTTGGTAAACTTTCCACCTATATGAATGAAACTATCACCCAGAAGAATCATGTCTGAAGCTGGTGCACAAGCAAATATCTTGACCGCAGCTTGAGTTTCTGCTTAGCTCACCAAGAATGCCCAGTGCTTTATTCTCTACAGAGTATCCAAAGATACAGCTCAGACTCTCTCTAAGTTGGACAGGGTTTCACCTTCCTGAGACAAAGGACTTATCAGAAAAAGGCATCCTGGTATAAGCGAGGAATTTTATTAAATGGGCAGACAGTGGATGTTTTTTTCTGTTCTGACCTAGACTTGAACTATAGACCTGTCCTTAAAACTTGTGACAGGGAAGTACGGAGAGTTTTGAAGACCAGGTCTTTTGTAGCAGTTTCTTCTTTATCATAATGAACGCTAATTCAGTAACTTAGTGTTCATCTGTGAAGTGAATAGTGAATTAGTGATTTCAATAGTGAATGTCGATTACAATGCATAGTCAATCATTTTTCATTTAATAATTTAACATGCCATTTTTCCAGTTTGCCACTTGCAGCTGGAACTTTTGCAATACATTTTATTTTTCAGACATCTTTTAGCGAATCACCACATATAGCAGCTGTGACAGCTATCCATTAATTATATCTCTGTATTAAAGTCTAATGAAAATACGACTTCCAAGGGAAAGTCTCCAATAGTGCCTAAGTAGTGGTAGTTAAACTACCACTATCTGGTAGTTGAATTGTCAGCTGATTAAATATTTGTATGGATATTCACATTGTTATATTAACCTCAAATATTATTTGTGAACAATTTGCCTTTAGGATTAGAATGAAAAAAAACAATAGAGTCTTTATGCCTCAATATTAATTAGTATCACCTTGATGCACATTTACACTGCACCAATCACAGGCAATCCAAAATCACCAATGTGTGCCATGGCCTTTCACTTGATTTAGTCTAAGCCAGGCAGGACTACTGCATTTCAAATATAGGAAAGTAGAACCTGTGCTGCCTTATTCTATCTACAGCAATTTATAAAAACTGAAATGAAAATAAGAAATGAGAGCCTAGAGGTCTTTCAAGATAGTAAAAAGTGAGCGAAATGCAAGATGAACAATATTGTTCAATATCTTTATTGATGATCTGGATGAGGGAATCGAGTGTTCCCTCAGTAAGTTTGCAGATGACACCAAGTTGGACGGGAGTGTTGATCTGCTGGAGGGCAGGAGGGCTCTGCAGAGGGATCTGGACAGGCTGGATCGATGGGCAGAGGTCAACTGTATGAGGTTTAATAAGGCCAAGTGCCGGGTCCTGCACTTTGGCCACAACAACCCCATGCAACGCTACAGGCTTGGGGAGGAGTGGCTGGAGAGCAGCCCGGCGGAAAGGGACCTGGGGGTGCTGGTTGGCAGCCGGCTGAACATGAGCCGGCAGTGTGCCCAGGTGGCCAAGAAGGCCAACAGCGTCCTGGCCTGTATCAGCAATAGTGTGGCCAGCAGGAGTAGGGAAGTGATTGTGCCCCTGTACTCGGCACTGGTGAGGCCGCACCTTGAATACTGTGTTCAGGTTTGGGCCCCTCACTACAAGAAGGATGCTGAGGTGCTGGAGCGTGTCCAGAGAAGGGCAAGGAAGCTGGTGAGGGGTCTGGAGCACAAGTCTTATGAGGAGCAGCTGAGGGAACTGGGGTTGTTCAGTCTGGAGAAGAGGAGGCTGAGAGGAGACCTTATCGCTCGGTACAACTACCTGAAAGGGGGTTGTGGCGAGGTGGGTGTTGGTCTCTTCTCCCAAGTGACTAGTGATAGGACGAGAGGAAATGGCCTCAAGTTGCGCCAGGGGAGGTTTAGATTGGATATTAGGAAAAATTTCTTCACTGAGAGAGTGGTCAGGCATTGGAACAGGCTGCCCAGGGAGGTGGTAGAGTTGCCATCTCTGGAAGTGTTCAAAAAACGTGTGGATGTGGCGCTTCAGGACATGGTTTAGGGGACATGGTGGCGCTGGATTAATGGTTGGACTTGATGATTTTGAAGGTCCTTTCCAACCTAGTGATTCTGTGATTCTATGAAACCAGCTATTTCACTTAATCTAGAACCAGGTGTTGAAGTCAGAATGCAATACATAAATGCATTCACAATTTTGTATCACAACTCTCCGTAGTCTTGCGACTCTCCTTTCCCAGATCCCGGATAAAAGCAGACATGTGTAAAGGTCAGATATGAGCAATCTGAGACACGTTATTAACCTGAAGGCCAAACTCTCCCTGTCAGCTGAGGCTGGAGGGACCCCGCAAGGTGCAGCCGCTAGAGGGGGGCATAAATTAAAGAAGTTTAATTAGGCTGACACCTACACAAGAGATGGCTGGGTTTCGGGGGGAATTCCCAGGAAGATACGTAAAAGCCCAATTCAGTAGGTTTCTATTAAAAGCTCATTCAAGAGTAGATAGAATGAAGCTTATGCTGGGGAGGAAGACCTGTTTCATTGATTATCAGAACTTTCTCATCATCAGTTTATATGATTTTGACCTTTTTTTTTTAAATGAAATGGAAACTTTTCCATTTTCTCATTGAAAATAGAGGCAAGTGCTGTCTGCAGGAACCACAGACATACCATTTCTGTCAGCTTTGTGATTTTTCTGTCAGTTTTTTCTTTTTGTTACCAGTATGCCATAATGCTGACAGCTTCTATTCTTTGAACAAAGCCTAGCAAGGAAGTTTCTGTTGAAATGTGGTTATTCCTCTCACTGACACAGATCAGGACTCTTCCCACTTACTTCTGATTCTGTAAGTGTTCTCCTGAAACTGTCGCCCTTCACCTTGTTGGGTTTTTTCAAACACCAACTATTTTCTAGGGCCTGGCAGCATTCCAGAAGAAGAGCTGCTCTGCTCCTGCTAAATTCATCAGCAGAAGTCCTCTGTAATTCAGCTGCAGTGCATTCAGGCGTAGATTTTTGCTTACCACAAACAGTGAATATTCCTTTACTTTGTATCCTTTTTTTCCCAATGAGCTTCACTACGGTTACATTTAGAACCCATTTCTCCTTAAATGCTATCTTTTCTTAGTGCTCAAAAATCCACATCTATGCATTTCCTAGACTTTTGTTATTCCTACTGCAGGGAAAAGGTGGAATTAGTATTGCAGATTTATTGCCATCAAATTTAATACTTCCCAAGAAATAATATTTCTACTAGTTGTGTTATTGGAAACATAGATGTTCAGTGATGGTTTGCAGTATGCCTCAAATGGTCTAAAACACTCAACATTCACCTCACCCATTATATAGCACCCACAGCATCTCTGGTAAAGCAATTTTAACTCAATAGAGAGAGTAGCTATGAACCTCACTCTTCACCCTCTCCCAACTGGATGTGCATGAGCCCATCTCTCTGCTCTGTTTTGTGAATTTGAATTTTTTACGGACTGACATGTTGCTTTTTCATGGGAAATAGCATCCATAAAGTTTTTGGCAATCTAAATGGATCCTACCTGCTTCCTATAGGTGGACTGAAAAGAAAGTCCTACGACCAAAAATATAGTGGGCTTCTCTCCTTCTCCCTTATCTCAGTAAAGATCAAGGAATCCTGACAGCAATACAGTTGATAGTTGATAATGAATAAATCTAAATTAAGGCCTAGTTCCTCATACAGGACACACAATATCAACCCACTGTTAAGGAAAATGGGATGGAGTAAAATGGGATGGAGGGATAGATAAACAAAGATAGAAGGGCATGTCCAAAAGAAGGAAGGAAATCCAGATAAGCAGAGCACAACAGTGGGAGTTGAGGCCTTGGTTTGGGAAATAGCCACATCTATAGACAAGGAGTCATGAAACTTTCCTATAAAGAGCTGATTGCAGGGAACTTTTTGTTGCTGTTGTTATGATGACTTCTAAAATGCTGGATGTTTAGTGGCAAATGAATACTAGGAAATTCAATGACAAAAAATAAGCTTATAACTCACTTGAAGTACCTCTCACCCCAAATTTCCAAACACATGGGAAAAGGAATCATGGCCATATATTTTAACTCCCTCCCCTTTAAGCAATACCCCAATGCACCCAAATGCTCACTTTGTGTATGGAATATGTCATGAAGCTGTCTGATATGCATATGCACTCTACTCCACAAAAAATCATAATTGTAAAATTTACTACACCTATTTGCCCCTAACCCTACTGCTAACACCTCACAGGGAGTTAACCTCCATCTGCTACCGAACAGTATGAACAATTCAAAGTTGACTTATCAAGGGAAATGTGTGCATTTTTCCTCTGAGCCTTGAGAGTTAATCAAAGACATTTGATCCAGCAAGATCATGTCAATATATGCCAACTTGTTCTAAAGGACCTCTTGACCAGTTAAGATTTTATACTGCATAGTCACCCAACACACAGAATGGTTCTAAGTTGTGTCCATTAACTTTTGCCACTGTATGAAACAAAAACTTCATTGAAACAATCTCCTTTCAGTTAGGAACATGGGCATTAGAAGAATATGATTTGTGTCTCATTCATCCCTAATATATAGACACTAATTCATACCAATTATAACCAATAATGATTAAGACAATCACCATAATGATTACATGTGGTAAATACAGTTTCTTGCTACTAGATTTAGGACAAAATTATACTCATGTATAATGTATTTGTATTCCTTCCAGTTGATTTCCTAGAACTTTTAAGTAATCCCAAGACTTCGTTGAAGATTTCTAATATTTAGAATCATAACTTCTTATATTCCCCCTTTAGATTTCATCTTCATCAAGGAAGCCTTCATAGTATAAGGTACCCCTTCATAGTTTCCTCTATATTCTCTCACTTAGGTGAAACAAAATGCAGTCCTTAATAAAAGACAATAGTGAAGAATGACAAAAAGTGTTTCTAAATGCTAGTACTGTCAATGCTTTTAAAATAAGGAAAGTAGAATTATTCTTAAAATTAGTATTCTCTGGTTTACCGCTCGTACTGTTTCTTCAATCTGAAGTACTAATCCACTCCTCTGTGTAGCTGCTGTTAAACATAAACTATGGATAGCATTTCCACATTAGCTTTGTTAACATTAGAATACATTACATCATAGGCTGTCTGGAGGTGATATATGTCCTTCTCCTCTGCAGTCTCAGAACCCCAAATCTAATCAAGTTGCTAGAGTCCTAAGGGAAAGACCAGGATCCAGTATTGCTAAGGAAGATGATGGACAGAAATTGTATAAAGGACAGCTTATTAGTTTAAAAGCCCTCTTGTCTTCTTTGTATTAAATGTTAATACTTTCTAAAAGAAAATTTAGAGCAAAAACATTGAATGCCTTACTCCAGTTCAAAAAAATTCAAGTAGACCTTCCGCTATGATTTCTCTAGTGCTCATTTTAGATTTTGAAATTTGAAATCCGCACAGAGGCTGCAAAGTAAAAGAAATTTTATATACCTTTATAGCTTTTCTGTAGATCGGTTCAAGAAAGTAGTGATTGGGACTATTAAAGGACTATGAGCATTGATATCTGAACAATGAATGCTGAGGATTTTTTAGCAGCTTGACATATCCATCTTAACTTTTCTTCTGCAGAACTGACTTGATGTAGAAGAAAAAAAGGTATCTATCTAATGACACGAAACTACTAATAATTCAACAACTAATTCAATAATTGGGGTTTCAACTATTGCGTTTTTTGTTGTTTTGTTTAAAATTCAGCAATACAAAGCAGTTTAACACAATAAAAGGAAAAACATACTCAAAATTTATGCGGAAACAGATACAGAACATTGATCAGCTTAATTTTTGTTCCTAATTTTATCATTAAAAATGCTAACTTTATTCAAATTATATTATCATTTACCTTTTGCTGGGGGACTGAAAAGTAGTGGTTCTAACATTTTTATGTTTAATTGGAAGTGGAATAATATTTTTTTTTTTTTCATGAGCTGATTTAATTCTACATGGAAATTCGGTTTGTCAGATACTGTTATAGCTCTACTGTTCTGAGCCATAGAGAGAAAGCAGAGAGCCTGTAGTTCTTGCTGTTTGGATTTTCTCTCTGGAGCAGAGCACCTTGGAAATTTCAGTGAACACTAAGGAGATATTGATAATGCCAGGTGTTTAAATCACATTGTGCATTCTGCTCTAAGCACTGTACACACAATATTAGATACTGCAGCCCTGAGCTACATGTTTTCTTAAATTCTGCTTTGTGGACCTAGCTCTCCGTGCCTAGACGGGACATTTAATAACCAGTGTTTCTAGGTTAGTTACCCATCACCACAAAACAGAATTCATTTTGCATTTCTGTCCAGCATTAATCACAGCTCTGTTGTATGCAGACATCACAACTAGAAAGATTTTCACCTGAACTTTTTCTTTGAATAGGCCTGAATTAATAGATTTTAATGCACACACAGGGGACTTCTTAGAGAAGAATTCAATGTATTTAAGAAAACTCTCTTAAAAACACTGGAAGTATAATCTTCCTTGAGAAATAAATAACTGGAAATGGGAAACAAATCTCACCTAGCTCTTCACTGTGATTGTTAATGATAGGTCGTATGCCATACTGTTAATAATAGAGGGAAAAAAACCATAAAAGTGCATTACAAGCAACTTGCTTTCCTGATTTGGTGAACTTGCTGTATTGTGTCCTGCGGTCTTCATTAATACACTCCACAAAAGATAACGGTAATGTGTTTTCTGAAGTTGTCATTTAGGTGACTAAAACCACAGATAAGAGAACAAATAAAAATTACAATTTACACTGAGTCATATATGCCAAAGTTTCTGTATTATTAGTTAAGGCAGTGACTAAATACAGCAATAGAAACCATTTTTTCTCAGAAAAATCTTAAGTCTAGGTGGACATCTATGCCCATAGAAACATCAGCTACCTCTCACCTTTGAGGAAATACTACTGATTTACTCTTCCAAATAGTGAAAATTAAACCAAGGAAAATGCTCGGTGGAATTTTTGGTTAAATTTGCGTTAAAAATGGAGCAAAGAAAAATAAGTATATTATGAAATAGAAGCACCTTGAATCAAGGTGGTGTAAAGCTGTTTGGCTATGCAACCTTAGGAATCTGTAACATGCCAGACTGGGGTTTCCACTCTTGCTGTATAAATTAGTGGTCCTGGTGATTTGGTCAAGGGCACATGTTTTTCAGGCACTCCTGACCCAACTGCCCAGCTTAATAATAGGGATATTTTCTGCTGACATTGTCAGAGGGACATGAGACTGACCTTTAAGAGTCCCATAGCATTTGTAGCAAGGATGAAGTATACTCAAATCCCACCCATTCCAGCATACAGGCTGAAGTGGTGAGCATCAAAGAGCTCCATCCCTTATAACATCTTCAGTACTCCAGTTCCTCACGGAAAATCAGGATGTCTTCAGGACTGGCTGTGAAGAGAGTGGGATAACTGACCGCTAGGAATGTCACTAGCTCCTCCTCTGTATTTGGTCCTCATTCCTCCAGGGGTGAATTTGAAGCACCTGAGGAAAGCAGTGCTGTGCCCTAAGGATCCACATTTGCCTTTCTGGACATCTTCTCATCCTCTCCTGTACGCCTTTCTCACCCCAGACTGAAATATTCTTGGCTCAGCTATATGCCAATGAGAAAGCTACTTGTGTGTCAGGGGACAACTGAATTCACTCAGCCGACTAGATAAGGCTTTTGGTAATGTTTTTTAGTGTTTTAACAGTCTCTGCAACTTAGCCACAGCAGGAGACCCTGTCAATGTGCAGTAAACAAGAGCTGATTGATTTTGTAATCCCGTGAGGGAGGCCTGCCTTCACATTTGACTAAAGCTCTCATTTCTTTTGCTCTAGTAAATCTACAAGCTATAGAACAACACTCTAGTACTTCATACATTTAAAAAAAGAAAATCCATTTCCATCTTCCGAAAGACAGAATCGCGGTTGCAGAAGGTCAGCACAAGTTCCCAGGCACTCTGCAGCACTGTGCTCCTGAAAAAATTGGTTTGGGGGTTTTTTTGGAAACAGCTGAGACAATTTTAGCATCAGCTCACCTGTGGTATGAACTGCATCTTCCTCAATGCATGAACTTGCCATTTATACAGATGTATTTCTATGAACAGCAATAAATATTTTTTGTAAAACTGAAAAACAAGAGGAAAACAGTCTATAGGTGTTAGAGGATAATGCAAAATTTGTGCTTTTAACAATGAAGCCAAGATTTCCGTAAATTTTTCTTAGTGTGTTTAGAGCTTTCTCATACAGACCTTGAGGCCAGTAAAACTGTCTCCAGTGGCATGTGCTGAGGGTTTAGAAGGGGAGATCAGTAAAAGGCTGAGGCTTTTGGACATTCAGTATTTTACCTTTCACTCTTGTTTCAGTACTGTGCACCTTTTTAACACCTTGTAGTTATTGGGGCTTTTAGCAATGTTATATTTTCCTATAACCTACAAATGTGTAGTTTCCTTTATTTATGGTGAGTTTAAAGAAAACTAAAGGTCTTCAAAAAACCTACAAAGAATAACTTTTCAAAAATTGTGATTCTAGAAGATCTATTCAGTTTTGTTTTCACATTGAGGAAGCACCTAAGGAGCAGAGGGTGGTCCCAGGAGTCACAGCACCGGAGCTGAGGAGCCAGGAGCTCCCAGCCAGGTCCTGGCTCCACAGGCACCCAGGCATGCTGGGCAGCCGGGTGCATGCTGCGAGCATGCACACTCCTTGGGAAGCTCTTTTCTGGCAGGAAGACAGTTTTCGTAAGCCAGTTTTCTTTAAATTCAATGGACTCTACCACTTGGCAAAATACAAAAATGGCCCTAAGCCTCGTTTTGTTCTCCAGGCTGCGCCCTGGGCCCCACGTTGTCTTTTTGCAGTGAAGTTCCAGTGTGGGTTCTGCACACCACCAATCCCAAGATTAGTTTAAGTTCCTTATAGAATTCAGGCAGAAGATGTGTCTCTGAAAGCTCATACTAAATTTATACAGCTCTTAAATTTACAATTGTGTCCAAGATATAAATACATTAAAATAATAAAGGTTTTTTTCCAACATTAAACTCCCAAGATAAAGAAACACCAAAACTTAAGCTGCATTGGACTAGAGTCCAATCCTTTTTGTATGTACTAAGATATATGTTAATGCCATGTTTTTATTAAAAAGAATTCACAGTCTCATTTAATATAGCAGACACCCAGAATATAAAATTTTAGGTTAAACAGTTTAAGAGTTACAAAATCATTAAGTAATTAAAGATGATTTTAAAATGAGATGTATTAGCTATCTTAAGCCATCAATAGGTATGCTTTTCTTTGTGATAGCATCTACTCACCCCACTTTTTTACCCTTTGAAGGTCTTCCTTCAAAATCAAGTCCTGCTAGTTTAAACTGGTCACTGAAGTTAAGTTTTACATTGTTAAATGACACTAAAATACAAAGATTATTTTATACCCCTATATATGTATTTTAAGTCATCCAAGTTCTTTGATAGAAAATCAAGTTTCTAACAGTTTTGTCATTTTCTCTTAAGTGCTAGCAAGTTTCACCCATTTTACTGACAAGGAAAAATGCTCATCTTGAAGAGCAGCAGCTAAATATTGCAAGGTATTTTGAAAAGAAGATCATAAACTTTCAGTTAATTGACAGTTAATCTATGGTCAAAGGAAAGTATTTTTTCTTAAGCATTTAACAAAACTTTCAGAGTTGCACTTGTGTGAAAAATAATATTAAATTCTTTAAACTTCTAATCAGCCTGTCAGAGATTCAAAGCACTGACTAAAATGGTGTTCTAGCAACTGAGGTGCTGTTTCTCGGGTACTGTGTGTCCCAACTCTTCCTGATGCCATTGGGAGGCATGATATTTTTCAAAACGCTCTATTGTGGTTTGTCATAGAAATACCTAGATTAGTATTTTCTCTTCATATGACAATTGCTTCCATTTTCAGTATTGCATAGGAAGAAACAGTAATATAAGGAAGAAAACGAAATATCCTAGGTGAGAAAGTATTCTGCAAGTGAGTAAAATAAAACTTTAACATGTAAATACTTAATTACAATTTTTTTTTTCTTTTGGAGTCAATGTCAGTTTCAAAACTGTAAGAGAAATAAAAATAAAAAAATCATCAGGCAGTATTAGAATCAGAGAATCACAGCATCTGTGGGTTGGAAGGCACCTTCAAAGGTCATCTAGTTCAACCCCCCTGCAATGAGCAGGGACATCTTCAACTAGATCAGGTTGCTCAGAGCCCCGTCCAGCGTGACCTGGAATGTTGCCAGGGATGGGGCATCTATCACCTCTCTGGGCAACCTGGGCCAGGGTTTCACCACCCTCGTTGTGAAAAATTCCTTCCTTAGATCTAGTCTGAATCTGCCCTCTTTTAGTTTAAAACCATTACCCCTTGTTCTGTCACAACAGGCCCTGCTAAAAAGTTTGTCCCCATCGTTCTTACAAGCCCCCTTTAAGTACTGGAAGGCTGCCATAAGGTCTCCCCAGAGCCTTCTCTTCTCCAAGCTGGACAACCCCAAGTCTTTCAGCCTGTCCTCACAGGAGAGGTGTTCCATCCCTCTGAGTATTTTTGTGGCCTCCTCTGGACCCACTCCAACAGGTCCATGTCTTTCCTGTGCTGAGGGCTCCAGAGCTGGACGCAGGACTCCAGGTGGGGTCTCAGCAGAGTAGAGTAGAGGGGCAGAATCACCTGCCTCGACCTGCTGGCCACGCTGCTTTGGGTGCAGCCCAGGATATGGTTGGCCTTTTCTGGTCTGCAAGCGCACATTGCCGACTCCTGTCCAGCTTTTCATCCACCAGTACCCCCAAGTCCTTCTCGGCAGGGCTGCTCTCGATCCCTTCATCCCCCAGCCTGTATTGATAGCTGGGGTTGCCCCAGCCCAGGTGCATGATCCTGCACTTGGCCTTGTTGAACCTCATGAGGTTCACATGGGCCCATTCCTCAACCTTGTCCCGGTCCCTCTGGATGGCATCCTGTCCCTCAGGCGTGTCAACTGCAGCACTCATCTTGGTGTCACCTGCAACCTTGCTGAGGGTGCACTCGATCCCACTGTCTGTGTCACCGATTAAGATATTAAAGAGTTCTGGTCCCAATATGGATCCCTGAGGGACACGGCTCACCACCTATCTCCATCTGGACATTGAGCTGTTGACTACTATGCTCTGGATGCCACCACCCAACCAATTCCTCATGCACCCAACAGTCCACCCATCAAATCCATCTCTCTCCAATTTAGAGAGAAGGATGTTGTTGGGAACTGTGTCCAAGGCCTTACAGAAGTCCAGATAGATGACATCAGTAGCTCTTCCTCAGACTTGTTAAGTCCTTCATCTTCAGGTTTTACTCCTCCAGGCTGTCATTACTCATTGATAGTCTGACTGATGTGAGCTGGAAAACTTGCATGATATTCTGAAGAACTGGTTTTGATAAGGCAAAATTAGTTAACATTTGCAAAATGTTTAGCAAATCTCTGGTATATTGGAAGGGCAACATTTATTTCTTCAGAATTATTTTTCTGAGCCCTAGAATTGAGGATGCAGGATCCCAAGAGAGGATAATTCTCTGCAGAGAGAAGTTCATGTCAGCTCTCCCTTCAGAGAGGTGGGTGAATTTTAATTGGGTGCACCTGGGACTTCCCCAACACCCTGGCGAGTCTCTCTGCTGACTTCCAACTCTGTCAGGGTCGAGTCTCCACAGCTGTAGAGTTGCATTTGATCCTTTGAGAAATCATCAGTTGAGATTTCATAAATATAGCTTGAGAAAGCATGCCTCCATCTCTGTATTTACAGCTTTAACAAAGCCACATCAGAAGCACTAATGAAATGGAGAAAGGGAGCAAGTTATGCAACCCTTTATCTACTGAGATTAAGTAGCCTAAAAATTTATGCAACTTCCAAAATGACAGAGAAACTTACTTAATCCTTCTTTTTTTTTGGTTCTATGCATATCCAGAAAGAGTTAAAAAAGACTTATGAGCATCAGATTCCCATAGGCATCCCTATCCTGCACTATCCCACTATCCCAATCCCCTGGGTAACTTCTATCCCACGTTTTCCAGGCTCATAATTCATATTCTTCCTGGTTAGAGATTTGCACCCATGTCAGTGAATCCAACATAACCAGAAGCTGTTTCTCTATCACATATTTTGTGATATGATATGATATGATATGATACGATTCCAGATTTGCAAACATGTTGATTAACTGTGGTCCCTAGTCCTTCTCATGGAACTGTTAGATTGTAAGGGAAAGTTACATTATTGCTCTAAAAATTGTAGATTTGCCTTAGTTTATAACAAAAACAAGGGACTGGTTTTCTTTGAATGTAATGCTAGTGAATGTATGGTTCTGGTTACCCCTGAAAACGAACAATTCTTCTGCAATCTGTGATCCTTTATAGCAAAAAAATTTGATCTCATCTCTTTGTCCTTCAGACAGCCTCACATCAATCCTCTAATACATTAGTAACCTTCCCCACCCAGATCTCACTGAAACATCGATAATTATCTGCCATCTAGAAACTCACTACCCTGCAGGAGGCTCGTGTCACTTCTGAGAGCATGTCTGAGTGAGGAAGGAAGAATCACATCTGACTCTTTGCCAGGAACATGGAGGAACACAGTATTGCCAGTGAGATCAGGGCACTTGGTGGAGTAAGGCTGGAGAACGTTGGGTACCTTGCCCTGAACCCAAGGTCAAGCTGAAGGCAAGATCACAATTAGTTCTTTTGCAATGTTTTTTTTATTCTTTCTGTTTGTAATAATTTTTAAGGGAAAGATATCAGCAGATGGGAAACGCTGAGCCACAGAACAATGTCAGCTGCTACTTTAAAATATATTGCCCAAATTTTCTGTCTCGGGTCTGATGTCTTCTTCACTGACTAGCTGGAAACAGGCGGCATTTCGGAAAAATCACCATGCTTGAAATTTAGGGATGTCATCAAAAGAGTACAAATGAAAAAGAAGATGATGCAATAAATGCAATTTGACATGTACAGTATTGAAGTTCAACCTATAAAAGGCTGCAGAAATGTTGAAACTTCGTTATGGATGTCTAATTAATATTTGTTGTTCTTGATGTTAATAATATCTATCTTGGCACTGGATGCTCATGATATCTCCCTGTCTAGCTTCATCAGATCTGTCTCTCATCAGATGTCTATTGAGACAGCCTTTGATAGAAACCCACTAAAGTTACTCCATAACATGAAAGTCTGTGTCTTAGTGATAAACATTTTTAATTGGTCAGAGCTGTTGTTTATGAAGTACCAGACAGTTCCTTTACAATCTTCTGTTTATCATTTAATAGTCTGTCAGGAAGTTAATTATTATTTTTGTTTCATTTTTGTCAGATTGGGTCCAATATACTTTCATTAAGCATTCAAATAAATTTTAAGTGTTGAATTGTGTATACTGTCCAGTTTTCAACTGGTAAAAGTACATAATAATATACCATCCAGAAGAGGAGTATCTGTTTGCTAAGGGTACCAAGTAGGTTCATTCTTAGGTGATAACTTTTTTTTTCTCTCTTTATAAATAAATGTAAAAAACCTCATATACTTAAGCATTGTGGTATGTCATTAATTCTATGTAGAGGCTGTAAGTGATGTTCTATTGAAAACTATAATTTAAGTGAGGTTTTGCACTTGGTCTATATGAACACAAGAGACAGATGCCATAATAGCTTGTAATAATTGACCTGGTGGAGCATTTTGGAGTCATTTGAGAGTAATATACTTGATCCTGCAACCTCTCCTCCCACAGGCAGTCTGATTTCAATCTTACAATTGCAAGAGAGGCTATTAGCATGGCATCATCTCTGATTTGTAGGGATACGAAGAATGAAAGCATTATATATGGAAAGTAATATTTTGATCTCCAGCCACAGTAAAATGTTGGAATGGAGAGGGATCAAAACACATTGTCTGAATCTTGTAACTGAGATGATGAGGAGCGATCAACACGGGCTCATGGGAGGATGGATGCCAACACGTTTCCCTGTTTTAAGCTGAGAAATATAAATGTCTTGCCATTGAGTTGGGCTGTCTGAACAGGAACATTTTTGGGAAGGGGAAAATTCCTCAGTGACTGATGAATATAGTCCTTTCCTCTCCTTTTCTCACTTGGGAATCCCAGTTTAAAGTAAGGCCCCTGTTCTCAGAGGAAGCCAGGATGGTGACCTTGTTGCACTTTCTGTCATCTTCAACAAGAATTTTAGGAGTAGCGGGAGAAGCAAAGCTGGGGTCAGAGGTGGGAACAACCATGGGATGGATTTGGTGGGGCACACAAAGAATACAGTGTATTTGGTTACAGAATAAAATGCTCAGGCAGGAAAAAGGGAAGATGTCAAGTAATGATTTGTCACACCACTACCACCCTGGTCAGAGCAAGGCTCTCCTGACTCCTCCCACAGTTCTCAGCTGTGAGGAAGGGAAACCGAGTGTTTGCGTTTGTCACAAAGGAAGAAGTCACTCGGGGTAGACCACCCTCTCCCCTGAGGATTCCTCACACCGAGGACTAAGTGAATTGGAAGGGCATAGCAATACCCCCCAATAATTGCTTGGGCACTTTCTCATCAGGGCCACCGACAGTTCCCAGGAAGGGCAATAGTCAGGTGAAGGCTGGAGACTGTATGGAACTCAAAATATATAGACTGAGAATTACTGAGGTAGCCCATAAGTCAGGATCAATGATAAATCAAGCTGAGCATGAGGAGTGACATTGACATTGAAGTTCCAGAAACTAGGGGTTGTCGACAGCAGTGTCATGCCAGCCCCTCTGCAGACCCCACACCCGGATGGCTGCTGACGCTTTTCTGAGGTGGCTGGGTGAAACAGAGCTCACTCCCTTTGCATGCCAAAGGCTGTCTTGGGCTGGACTTGGCGACATCATGATTCTGCTCTTTGTCAACAAAAAAACTGAAACTGGTTCCAGAAAAGTAACTGGAAAAGTGGGGGGAGCGAGTACAGATGCTTTAGATCTCTCAAACTTTGATTAAACAATGTTTCCTTAACAACATCGGGGGGGGAGGGAGAAATTAATCCCCTCAGGTAATATCTGAAGCTTCAAATTTTCTTCTTTTTTCTTGTTGGAGAAAAAAAATAAATCCCTGCTCCTGCAGAAAAGATATTAGTGTCTTAGGCCTGTGGGGGCACAGCAGAGCAGGTACTTCTGTAAGGACTCTTGTGCTTTTAAGTGCCTTCGATTATTTTTGAATGACTAAGTAGAGTGCTCATTAAGCATTTCCCTTAAATGAAGATGATGACCTACAAGGTCATGTTAATTAATAAGCACAGTAAGTCAGTGTGAAGATGTTCTGTTAGCCCAAGCAGTGGGCCCAATCCTGCATAACACTGCGCTCACAATTAGTTCGGGTTTGTGTTCATCCTTGTAATATTAAGAATATGTAGGGCAGGATCACTGCACAAATAAAAAATCACTGCAGGTGAGTTCAATCCGACAGCAGCCACAGGCTCATTATGTGATCATGAGCTGTACCTGCTTTTAGATAATACTGACCAGAGCGCTCTGGCTTGCTGTGATCAGGAGCAGTGCCAATTCACCCTGTTGAGAAGAAAAGTTGACATATTCCAAGACTTTTCCTCACTTTCCAGAGTTTGTCATTTGGACCGGTATGGTGCAAGATCATACACAGTGACGAAATTTTACAGTTGAATCACATTTCAGCCACAAGCCCCATTAGCTGCAGGAGGCTCTAGCTGTCAGACACCCTCCGACTCCAATTAGCACAGCACAGCCCAGGCTGGGGCGTGAATTTCTCCTCCGTGAACCAGTTTAGACGTGCTGAGTCTCACACGTTCTCGCAATACGCTTACTAGCTCTCGCCTCCCATTACCCCACAGCTTCTCCCTCAGACTTTTTTGGCACAGCCCCACCACGTCCACGTGGGAGACCCATCCGGCTGCTGGACCTGAGATGCACAAAATGCCAGCGCAGGGACAGGCCGAGGAGATGCGCTGCAGCCAGAAGTTCATAGTCACACCCGGCCCCGTGCTGCCCTGAGTCCTCCTGGGCAACGTCTCCTTGGTCAGCTACGGTTGCATCCTGCTCCCTTAACAGGACATACCTCCTGTATGACCAACGCTTGTGGGCTCGTACGCCCCGTTATCTAACGCAAAGTCACAGGAGCCTAGGCAATTCACAGGATTTGCCACTTGGCATCCCAAACGTTTGAACTTTGGGAAGATGGAGCATGCATGCTGTTACCAGGATGACAAAAGCTTAAAATCAATAAGGGTATATAAGAGGTTATACCTCAGAGGATATATAAGGTGGTTATAGCTGCCAGACCTCTATGAAAATGGAGGAAAACCCTCTGAAATAAGGGTTTGTCCCTAAAGCTGCACAAAATAAGCTTTTGAATTTGGGTCTCTAATTTTTAAATGGGTTAAAAGGCTCATTTTGTAAACGCCTGTACACAAGCGTACAACCCACTGAAAAATACCAGAGCTTGGAGCATTCTTGCTCATCCTTGTTTAGAAAAGAGTTTTCTTCTTATTGTTAATAAAATTTTGTTAATAGTGGAGAAGCTATACTGTTTTTAACAAGTTTATATCCTAAAGTCCTTACTTTTTCTATTCAAATAAGAAGAGCACGCTATTAATTAAAATCTACACATCAAAAATTAAAAATGCAGAAATTAAAAAGAATTCTGGAATTTGAGTTAGCAGTTTTCCTCATGAAATGTTAAGATTTTAAGGTGAAAATTTGTGCCTCATGTTACAGTATTGTACCTTTTACCGTTGCTTCTAAGTCACATAGCTGCTTTTTTGTACTCAGTATTCAAGGGCATATCTCTGCTGATGTAAACTGCGACAGCTCTGTTGAAGCCAGCAGAGCTCGGACAATATATGCCAACTAAGATCTGCCCCTTAGTATTCACCCCCATCTGCTGTGTGACTCGGTCATACTAAAACGGCCGAGCACCTGCTTGCCTGATGTTTTTTTAATGAGTTGAACTCTTCGTGTTGGGTTTGTGTCTGCCAGGTTCCAGTTTAATCACGTAAAATTTTTAGTGTGAAGTTTCACCTTGGGCTTTGAACTTGTAGACACAGAACAGAAAGTCCTGTTTCTAGAGAAACTTGCATAGTAATAATAATAATAGCTAGAATACAAGGCAAGTATTTTAATTCATAAGTTATGACATTCAGCTTTTATGAAGAGGAAGGAGGAATTATCCTCGGCAGACAGGAAATAATGAGGTTGACCCATATTCCATAATAGTGTATGAAAATTAACTAAAGATTTGTGTAGCTCAGCTAATGAGCACTTATATTTAAATTTATAGCTTGGCCTAATTATGTAAAAGTTTGTGGGAGAAGATGTGTGTGTACGCTAATAGATTAGTGACTGTCTCTGGAGTTTCCAGTTGAAACCTATAAAGACGTTTGGTATGTAATAATTCAAATTCAGAGGGCTTGCTTGTAAAATGATTCGCTAAAAGTGTCCTAAGATGCATAAGACCTGCTTTCCCAAGAATCTGATGTTCCTTTTTAACTTTCAAATTAGAATCAATATGTGATACGTGTTTTACAGTAGACTGAAATAGGCTTATTTAAGTAATAAAATTTATGTATTGATCAGTAAGTAAAACGGTCAGTAAGAAAAAAAAATATATGGTGACATCATGAAGCCACTAATGTAAGCTTCTGGTGAGCTCTTTCAAAAATATGACTACTCACTTACTTACTCACTTCTTAAATTCTTAGTTTGTCCTTAGGAGAAATGATTTTAATCTTTAAATTTCTGGTTTTGGAAAAGCATTGTGAAGGATAAAGTCAATGGACACCCACCAACTTGTTTTCTTGATGTAAACGGTTTGTGAATTTGTTACCTAAAAAATTTAAAAAATAAAAATTTAACTACAAAGTGGATTTGGAAGTATTTGATTCGTACTAGTAATATTATTTCTGTAGTTTTGTTCTACCATTTGTCTAGGAATCTGAGTCTTTTGTGTATTCTCTCAGTGATTAACAAAATAGAATACGTTTTCAGTATGGGATAATATTGAAAGGGATAGTTCCCCCAGCGGTACGTTAGAACATTGTAGAGAAATATGTTAATAAAGAAACATTTTAGAACAGGAAGTGAAAAGAATATTTCTGATCTACTGAAATGACAGGAATAATTTGGGATGACAGTTCGTTGTCTCTTTACCAGGGTAGGAATTTCACTGAACAACCCACATTCACATTGTCAGAAGAATACAAGTAGCCAAGATCCACTGGCTGAAATATTACTTATAATGTGTTTTTTTTTAAGAAAAAGATTCTGGCATATTGTTTCTGTAACTCACAAAGGACAGACATCAGGGAGCAGCTTCAACATGATTATTTAAAAATTGAATATGCAAAAAATATTCAGATATAGAACCCTTTAAACTGCATGTCCTGGTTTGTATGTAATTTATTCTAAAAATGAAAGGATGTTTTTCCATTGCCCTGTTGCTGTTAAAGACAATCATTTGGGACAGCTTGACAAAAGCATATCAAAGAAACTCAGGCTCACAGTTCTGTCTTTCTGTTTTTTTCCCTCTGCATCCTCCATCTCTGCACGCTGCCTTTTCCGTGTTTCACATTTTGCTGTGACTGGTAGAGTGTTACTGGTGAATATTCTTTTTGCAGCCTGGGGAAGGGAGAGTGCGTCAGCGAAAGACTGACATAGACAATCCACAACATGCTGCCGGATCACAGAGTCAGCAAACACAAAAGCAGAGAATTTCTTAGTAGCTATTTCTCACAATAGAAATTACAACATTTTCATAGAAATTTAGGGGTTTTTTTAAGTTAATGGTTTTGCTTTGCAGAATGTTATGCTGTGAGCGTAGGCCCTCCAGTTGCTGATCAACACTAGCAATGTCAGATGCTTCAGAGAAAAGCACAGGAAACCCAGGAGTGGCAATTAAAGATTAATTTGAATTACAGGAAGTTTCCTCTTAACCTTCATTAGCTTGTGATATGACCTCAATCTGAAGGACGTATTTCCTTCACTTATTATCAAAAATATTCATTATACTTATAAATTGCTAAACCTGTTTTAAACCCTGTTAAGTCTCAGTGATGCTCTGTGGTGGTGAGTTCCCCAGGTCTTATAAAAAGAATTTATTCCTGTCACTTTTGAATTTGCTTTAAAATTTTAAATTTCCTATTTAAGTGGGCAGAAGGAAGATAACTATGTTCAATTTTTTTCTGTATATCCATTTTTAAAAGAACCCCCATTTAAAACGATTCCAATCTTTTCAACCTCCCTTCGTATAGAATTAATTTGCCTCTACCTTTTTATTTAATACTAATTAAATTCCCCAGTGTGATGCTGAGGATCGACGGCCTTGTCTACATCTGGCCTGCATTACAGATAGCCCTGGACCACAGGCAGTCTTCCAAGCTATTTCTATACCCATTGCATTGTGTAGGCAGAAGTATTTGCCCATTTAATCTCCTTCAGCACATAGAAGTTGGAAGAGACATCTATGAAAGCTCCTTCTCTCCTCTACCCGCCAGCTGGGTTTTGCGGTGCATCTAGCCCTCGTTGATGGGCTTGGGTGTTTCAGGGGCAGGAGTCCAAGAGTGACTCTCGTTCCAACTTCTCAGGATATTTCTAGAAAACTTTCCAAAATTCATAGGAGGAAGCAATGGTGCCGATGGGAGAAAGGTTGGAAGCAGGCATCTGTAGCAGTGACAACTCCAGGGCAACAGCAGCTCTGACGGCTGATGAGCAGTAGCTTGATGTGCCGCACAGCAGCCGACTGGCAGAGAGTGGTTCCCAGGAGAGCTTATTCCCAGATGAAATGTGATAGCAGATGACATGGTGCTGGGCTCCCAGTCTCACATATGTGCAGAAGAAAGGCAAGAGTAATGGAATGAAAGGAGAAAGATGTTAATGCATGCATCCCTGTGACAGGTGATACCAGGGTCTTCCTAGGGTAGGTGGTATGCAGTCTAGCCTACCTAAATTGTCAAATATCTCTTCACAGGCCAATGGCTTGGTTGGAGGCTGCTGAAACTGCTGCAGTCCTCCTGGACCTGTCCTTAAGTCTTGTTCGTAAGTGTGACAACATCGACTATATGCAAAAGCACAAGATGCATCCAAAGTTCCCACTTAGAGCAGTAACGCCTGAGCTGCCTCAGAGCAGTCATTTAGAGCATTTCTGAAGGCAGAGATGGGTGGCTGGTGAATTTGATCTCAAACCTTGCCTCACGCGTGCTCATACACTGCATTGTTAAGTACAGCTGGTGTGGGTTTGGGAATATTATATTTTGCATAAGACAGAGATCCTAGTAATTTTTGCTGCAGAAAAATCCTATGATGCTTTCACTGAAATTCTGACCAACTTCCAAACCAAGTAAATATGCCAATGACCACAAGTTCTGTTGCACTAGGGGGTAACTCATTTCCATGTGCCCAGATAAGATGGCAGGAAAAAGCATTTTGTTGTCCAAAGCATGTGGTATAGGATTTTCTTTGTAGTGATTTTTCCCAAACTTTATGAAGACATAAACTAAAACTATTGCTATAAAGTTCTAAAACCAAATTAACCACTAATATTATTGCAGCAGCTCAAGGGAAACTGTCTCATTAGCGCTAGTGAAACTGCTGCAACAACTGTGTACCTTTACATTTATTCAGCTGAGAAGTATATATCCATTATCAAGAAGACAATTATATTAGCTAACTGTACTGTGAAATCACCATTTCAGGCTATACATATTTCTTCAGTACAGAAAAGAAGCTGGAACAGTACTAAGCATTAAAATAATTAATGCCTGGGGCTACTTAGATAATAAATGTGATAACTATATTTATATTGTTGGTTGCTTGGTGCTACTTACCTGCTAACTTGCTTTAATTGAATGTAGCTCTGACAACCTGAATTCTTATGCCGCAGTTTGGTGGTGTTCATTGTTTGCGTGGTGACTTCAAGGCTCTGGAACCCATCTTAAATTTTCAGTTTTAATACTAAAACTTTAATATAAATTTCTGTATGTTTTATTGAAAACTAAAAAAAACCCAACCCTGAAATATTTCTATCCACAAGGTTCATCTGTAGCTTTGCAAAGAGTAGCTTCACTAACAGACTTTTTTCATGCGAGCACATAGCACAACGGATCGGTTGTGGCTGTAGCCTGTAGGCTACTCTACAGGGTCTTCTGTTAGTAGAGGGCTGGATAGTCTACAGTGCACATGGGCTCGCAGCAGCCAAGGTATGGTGAAATTCAAGTATCTTGGATTCTGTTATCTTGGAAAGAACAAGTACTCACCAAGTCTGATTTTGTCACTTGCCCCTCTGTTCTCCCATGCCCAAGGGACAGTGTGTGTGCAGTGCGGTTATGCTATGTTGTGATAAGACACGCTCATTGCTGTCTCATCAGATGTCAGGTTTGTGAATGCTCAGCAAGGACAGAATCTGCAGGAATTTTACCTGGCCAGGACAACGGCCATGTGCAAAGTGCAGGTTTTGAAAAGTTTAGTGATTTTTTTGAGGCTACAAAAGGCCCTACTCGACATAAAGACATTCTCTTTGCAAGTTTAAGTTCTGTTCCTCAGCAGGTTTTTTCTTAGAGCATTTCAAAGTTAAGATATATTGATTTTCTTATCACTGTCCCAAATATTTTTATCTGACCTTATTCTAGGAAATAGCTGGACCGTTTTGACTTCAATTTTTTATCAGAAATTCCAAGCAAATAGAAGGAAGGTTATTACACGAGTTTTCTGGCAGCCTGGTGACAGGGAGTAATGATGACCAGTGCTGCCTATGATATAAGGGTACTGTCCCCAAACTACTACAAAACAGCTCCATGGACAACTTGTCTTCCAGGCTGATGTCCAACCCAGGAATGTTCTGCTTGCCTGCAACAGTGCCATGAGAGCCATCTAGGTTTGGGCCCATATTTTAATCATCACAATTGCCACAGAATCGTGGGATAATTGCTTTAAAATATAGTTGCCACCCGTTTGAGAGTGAATATGATCCTAGTAGGAGGGACATACCTGTTTGTACAGCAGAGTTCCTCTTTTCCATTGCCTGATCAAAGAGTGGTGCCACCAGAATTAGTTAGATCTGTTCAGAGCTACCTGACCCGGCTGTAAGCAGGAGAAACAATTCCTGCTTTCATTCATGTAAATATTTATCCTACCTCCGCTCCAGAATATCGGTGTCTGAAACTCCCATTTTATTATTGATTATTTTCTGCATTGCAGTTTCTTTTTCCTATGCTGAACTTTTTTTTTTTTGCAAGACCAATTACTTTTTCTTTCTCTCTAGATCCTAAATTAAAGTGAGTCACACTTCAGGCCTTAAGCATATTTGAGGAAATCCTTCTGAATTTAGTTTAGAGAGACAAACCAGGTAGATTACTGTCTTCTAAGAATTGTTTTATGGAGATGCTTACATCAGATACCATAGCAGGACTTTATTTCTTTTGTGGGCTTATTCTATGTTCTTTTATCAAAGAAACTTAAAACTATTAAGTTAAAACTCTTTAAATAAGGTTGTTTCCCAGCACGGCACTGCATAAAAAAATGACTGCAAATACTGAAGTGCTATTTCTAGCCGAGGTTATTTAAGATTTTAAAGATGGTAAAACTATGTTGTAACTTTAAATTTAATATATTTTACAATAAGATAGTACAGACTCAGTCAGTGCCTTTTCATTTGGGTTTGGTTTTCCATTTGTTTTAGAGCCGCTCTCTGCTAGCTTGCTGCTTCTGCAAGGAACAGGAAAATATGGTGTCAGTGTTAAAAAGCTAATAACTGTGAAAAGATCCATTGAATTACAAAATCAGGCCTCATACGTCTAAAGGTTCAAGAGTGAGACCTGCAAAGCATCACATGCCTTTAGATCCACAAAATCAGATACATACGTACTGGGTGCCTGCTCCATTCGGACTCCAGTCTGGTCGCTCCTCAGGAGGCTCTGCTCCTGGAGCTGTGCAGCTGCCTCACCGGGGCACCGAGCCCAGCTTAGCTTGGGCTTCAATGTACTCATCACTTTCTCCATATTTTACATGCTCCACTAACAACTCAAGCGCTTGTACAGTTTCAGAAGCCCTTCAAGAGATGAGTTTATTATAATGCTGTTGTCATGGTTTCATTGGTCACCTGCAATTCTCCAAAATTTCCGCTGTCTTTTGACTGTTGCTTCATTATGCCAGTCTGATACAGAAAAGAAGTGAAATAACATATTTATACTATCAAAGCATCCACCAGAGACTGCTATTTTTAAGCATTCTGTGACACAGACAAAAGGACTAAAAAATTTGCCACAAAGGCATTGCTGTCTGTTGCATCATTCAGTGTTTTCAGATATTGATGTGCAAGAGTTTATTAAACATGCTGGATACCCTTGTTCAAATTCACAGGTTTTATATTCAACACACATGCAATGTTTTCTATTTCCACCAAACATTCTAGTATAGCTGCAGTAAATATGTAATAGCGTCGATAAAGTATTTATATGCAAGTCAGTATTTCACTATAAATGATAAAAAGTTAGTCATATTATATTTTACAGGGATTTTAGAATGTAACATAATTGCCATAATAGGCTGGGGAAAAGATGAAGAGAGAAAGTCAAAGAAATATGAACAAGTGTAATGCTTAGTTGAAACATGTCTGCAGTAGTGATTTTATCTATCATTTTCTGCGTCAAATTAGGAGAATTAAAAATACAGATCAGAATCCGTCTTTTTGAAGCATCTGTTCATAAACGTTGAAAGTTTTCAGCTATTTTGATGACAGAATCAGCACAACATATGTCTTGCTCTTTGGAAGGTCTGTGTTGTGGTTTAACCCAGCAGGTAGCCAAAAAACCGACACAGCTGCTCACTCACCCTCCTTGCCCCTGCAGCAGGATGGGGGAGAGAATTGGAAAAGAAAAAGGGTAAAACTTGTGGGTTGAGATAAAGACAGTTTAATAGGACAGGGGAAAAAGAAAAGAATACTAATAATGATAATAGTAATGATAAAATAATATACCAAACAAGTGACGCACAGCACAATTGCTCACCACCCACTGACCGATGCCCAGTTAGTTCCCGAGCCGCGGCCCCTCCCCAGCCAACTCCCCCAGTTTATATACTGGGCATGACGTCGTATGGTATGGAATATCCCTTTGGCAGCCGGGGTCAGCTGTCCCGGCTGTGTCCCCTCCCAGCTCCCCGTGTACCCCCAGCCCACTCGCTGGCAGGGCATGAGAAGCTGGACTGTCCTTGACTGCTCAGCAACAACCCCAAACATCAGTGTGTTATCAACATTATTTTCAACCCCAATCCAAAACACAGCACTACACCAGCTATCAGGAAGAAAATTAACTCTATCCCAGCTGAAACCGGGACAGTCTGTTATAAAGAATATCAGTGTGGTCACTTCTGGTTTCATCATTTGCTTTTAATTTTCATTTGGACAAACAGATTCTAGTGTAATAATTTTAAACAATATACAGTAACTAGGGCTGACAAAATATCACCATGTAGTCAGCAGATTTCTAATGATACTAGAGAAAATAATTGAACACTTAATTTAGAAGTTACATTGTGCTGCTTGCACAACAGCTATATGCAGTTTACAATTTTTCATGAAATTAAATATGAAAAAAAACTTTTTAAAATATTGTGGTTCAGCACTTAGAAACTCACACCTTCTGTGAGAATGTTTGTTTCCAATATTGTATTTCAGAGGTCAATTTTGAATTTTGACATAGCATAAGAATATAAGGATTTACCCATTTTCCAAAATTTTACAAATAAAATTTCCACTCTGTGTTTGGAAAGAATAGCTTTGAGGAACAGTGCAACAAATCACTGACTTGTCATAATTACCTTTCTCCATATATTTTAACTCAACCTTATCATTCATATAGATGTTCCTGATGTGTACATAGAAATGACATATATTCATGTATCCACCTGGTCCAATAAATCCTGAATGTTGTATTGTAAGACACTAAACATAAAACAGACATTTTGTTAATCACGTCAATCATAATCATCAAAGTCTTGGTGTGGGCAGAGGTTACCCAGTTACAGATTTAAACACCAGGCCCTTGTACATCTTTGCTTTCTTAATGCCTCCTGCACTTAATCCCTGCCATTTTGTACACAGTCAACTAGTAAAAATACACAGTATGTGTGATTTTTTAGCTTAGTGAGAAGGATGTTCCCTTCGTAGGAAAATCTGTAAACTCCAGGTTCTACCCTGCTAAATAAATATTCACAAGAAGTAAAAAAGCAAAAACAAATGAAAATCTCTGCTTTTTGACTGAGCACCCTGGTAAAGCTATACTTCTGGAAAGTGGGAAATTTGCTTCAAATCTCCTCTGAACATGAAGGCCATATCTTGATGGGGAGTACTTACACTCTACATTTAATTTAAACTATTATCCCCTATGAATCTCATCCAGAAAAAATATCAGCATCCAAATCTATCCCAAAATCATTCTCAATTTCTGAATAGTTATGGAGTGACAGATTTATGATCTTTAAGCAAATTTACTTTTATCCAGCTCCATTCAGAAGAAATATTGTCAAGCTTAAATCCCGCCTTTTTCATATCTTTGTCCCTGGTTATGGATTTTGTGTTCTTATAACATCATTCCAACTTCCAGTGATAAAATTAATTCCCTGGTAAATTCTCAAGTTAAGATACTATTATTAGTACTATTACATTATTACATCAATTTTATTTAATAATTTATAATATTTATTATTACATTGCATTAATATTATTACATTATTAATTGTAGTTAGCATTATCATCTGATCCATGATCCATGTTTGGCTGAAACTCAAGGTTCTCAAGAGCTAAGCCCATGGCATATTGCTCAGTCAAAAATCTGGGAAATAGGATGAATGTAAGAAATTGGAATTACAACTACTGCATCTAAAATCCTGCTGAAAATCTTTCGCAAAATTATATTTTATAAAACTATTTTCTGAGATTGAGGGTGACTCTTTTAATGATGCTGAGAGATAGTGTATTCTAGTGGTTCGCAGAGAGTCAGGAGTCTCGGACTTTGTCCCATGCATTGACACAGATTTATGAGTGACTATGAGAACTTCCATCTTTCTGTGCTTCAGTATCCCCATCTGCAAAAATAAGCATAACAATATTTGCTTACTTTATTTGAGATTTAAAAACATTGCTGTATTCTGGAGAAAAGACGTTATAAAGCTGCTGCTTTTCCCGTTAAATAAAATGGGAACATTTTCTATTTCTTCAGTTGAGCATGGCTGCTCCCCTCTATGAGCAAAACATGTTATTAAAGGGAATATTTAAAGAGAATGTTAACAGGAGCAAAGGACATTACTGCCATTTGTGCCTTTGAAAGTATCTTTATTTTTGCATTCCAACAGTTCTTATGACAATCATCACTTCTGTAGGTAAAGCACCTATGCTTCTAGAAAACTAAGGAGCCAATAGGTACACTTTTGCCATCTCTAAATGTCATGAGCTCATTTCTGATGAATTTCAGGGCCAGCAAATCTCCTTTCCATTGACTTTAATGTGAGTTGTCCCAGATCCAAGAGATTCAATACAAGCTGTAGCTACCAATCTCAAAGCAACTTTAATGATGCCACCAGTAATAACAGCTCCACATTCAAAAAAAGGTGCAGTTATTTTTTCAGATTTAATCAGTTAATCTGTCGGTTTTAATATCAGGAATCAAAAGCACAGTTTAGGCTACCATATCTAAAAACTTATTAACATAATGTTATTTTGTACGATATTGTATTTTATAGATATTTTGGAGTAATCTATAAACATGTATCAGTAGCCATGTGGAAAAGGAAAGCTGAGCACAGTAACCAGATTTAGCACTTCATATGGGAAATATTCTGCAAAGCTGTTGGAGAAATTAGTTATTCAACTACACATTTTGAAAAACAAGTTTTGCTTTGAGCAAGTAATTTAAAGAACAAATATAAAATACCTCCGTAGTGAGGATGAAGCTGTAGAGGACTATGATTTACCTGAAGTCAGCACATAAACTCTTGAATACAAGGTTCCTTACAATTCAATAACTGCTGAGTCGTAACTAGAGGCAAATTCAGCCTAAATTGAATAGAAACGTATCTGCATGTCCTGGAAATCTCAGAAAAGCAAAAATGTTCAACAGTATGGCTCAGAAGCTAAAATGCCATCCATCCCATTTTTTATCATTTTCTCCATCTGTTTCCATCCCAACCTGCCGATAAGAATATAGAATTGTTTTCTGGTTTGCTGTTTATAGTAGCTAAAGCTCTTTTCATTGTATATCTCAGATAAAAACTTTTATGACAACCTTCCTGTGATTCTTTATTGTGTTTGCTTAGAAGCTTTCCAGAATAAATAATTTTCAATTACTGTGGCTTTTTAGCAAACAATGTGTTTTGCCACTACTCAACCTGTTGCTACTATAGCTTTATGATTATTAATTTGAACTGTCACAGAGCATAAAAGAGAGCTTTTTTCTGGAGTTAGCAAACAAACATAAGTATTAGCTGATCTCTGCCCAGCACTTACAATCTAAAAAATCTCTTGCCAACTCCAATACAGTGCACAGAATAAAATCAGCTTTCAAAACACTTTGAGAGGATGCCTGACTAGCTCTTAAAGGTCTTCTTCTGCATCAGAAATAGCAGGATAAATTTCGTTTGCAGGTAGCTTTGTGCCGCCAAGTCTATGGCCAGACTCCTTCTGGGACCTAAGTTATCTCATCCACACTCACAGTGCAAATGTGTTTGCAGTTCTTGGGGGTTACACACTACAGACTGGGGGCAATGTTTAGTCTCTTTTGTTCAATGGAAGTTCTGCACATACAACTCAGTTCATGGTGAGAAAAAACAGAGGTTTGGGTGCACCTGAGAAGAGAATTAAGCTGACAGAATTTAAATCGGTCATTTTGCTTGTCTTAATTTTGTCTAATACTGGGGGGGGGATTTTTTATGTTCTGCTCTTCTCTTAAACATTAAAACAGCTGTGTTTAATGAGCTGGAATTGAAATAAGTCAATAAAATGTTACCTGCATGATTAGAAAGAACCTACTGGGTATGTGAGTGTGATTAAGAGTCCTATAGCTTAGATTTGAATAAGATGGCATGTGCAATTCAGGATTAAGAGATATTGTTGTGAAACAGAAAAGCAAATTTGTCTTTAATATGTAACATATTTTGATGAAAAATATATAGAACGGAAAGGTCTAGACAGTAAAAGCGGCAGTCAACAACATGTGTTTTCAGAAGGTATGTGCCCCCTGAGTAGACTGTGCTTTGAGACGTGTCTTGGAACTAAAATCAAAGGCTGAAGCTGGAATGAGCAAAGGAAGGCATAAGTATGGAAACTAAATTTTTTTCACCCAATACATTTCTTTGTGCATTTTACTTTTTTGTACTCCTGCATTGTCTTTCTTGTGTCTGTATTTCTGTGCAGTTCTTTACGCATTTTTTTTTATACTTCTGGCAAATCGTAATCCAAATATGTAGACTTCTTAAGACCTTGTAGATACTGCCAGTGTCTTCTGCCCTAACAGAATAACAGAATGGTTGAGGTTTGAAGGGACCACTGAACTCCACCATCTTATGCTCACTGCGGTCAAGGCTGCCTTTGACCTGCACATCCCCAATACTCACTTGTTGCCAAATATGAGGTCCAGCAGACCACCTGTCCTCTTTGAGTCCTCAGTCACTTAGGTGTGAAAGTTGTTGATGCACTCCAGGAACCTCTGCTGTGTTGTCCCTCCAGCAGATAGCAGAGTGGTTGAAGTACTCCATGAGGACCAGGCCCTGCAACTGTGAGGCTGCTCCTATTTGTCTATAGCAGGTCTCATCTATTTGTTCTTCCTGCTCAGGCGGTCTATGGCAGGCACCGACTACAATGTCACCCTTCCTGTTTTCTCTTTAGTCCTCATCCATAAACTCTCAGTTGGCTTCCCTTACAACCCCAGGCAGAACTCCGTGCATTCCAGCTGTTCTCTCACATAAAGGGCAACTCCACCTCCCTGACTTCCCAGCCTGTCCTTCTTAAGGAGCCTGTAAAGAGCCCTCCTTCCCTGACTAGAAAATTGGTGGTTGTCAATCCAGTCAGGTTTTGCGCACTGCACACTAGATTATGTCACAGACCTTTGGGGTGCACCAACATCATTACTTCCGCGGAAGAAAACCACATAAATGACTAATATATTATTTGTCTGCTTCAAAAAAGTAGTGGCAATCACACCTTGCTGGGCTGAGAAGCCCACCTACACCATCATCAAGAACTAGTGGTCCTGAGAAAAGCCTCTTTCTTTTTGACAAATTTTGTGGAAATCACACTTCTTCAGGTTTCTGAGTCATTTCCATTGCTAATTCAGGATGAACCAACCCAAGTTATGAGAGACAGCATGTAAAGAATTTCAATTTAAGAAAGGGGGAGAACATTTTTGTGAAGGTGTTTGAGAATGGAACTGGGGATCTGGAAGACTCTTAACAGTGGTTAAGACTGGTTGGAAACTACAGAGAGAAAAGAGGGGAGGGGGGGAGAAATAAAAGAAGAAAAGTAACTCGCCTGTAGAAAAACTGGAATTCCTGGAGACAAGTTGTCCACCTTCCTACATTCCATAACCATTCACATCACCAATTATCCTTAGAATCATAGAATCATAGAATGGCTTGGGTTGGAAGGGACCTTTAAAGATCATCTAGTCCAACCCTCCTGCCATGAGCAGAGACATCTTTCACTACATCAGGTTGTTCAAAGCCCTTCTTTTTCATTTCTGCTGAAGACTGCAATTCCATTGGAGTTTTTAATGTAATTATTAGCATACAGGTAATTATAACTTCTTCTTCTGAAGATAAAAGGGAAAGTGAATAATCCAGTATATCTACATACTTTGAAAGCAGAACCTTGAATACAGGGTCTTTTCGTCCTCTTCATATTTCCAGCTTATTTTTAACATTCCATCCTTGAGTGTATGTGAAGTGTTCACTATTCAGCTGAAAGTTAACCTAGTAAAAGATACTCTTATTCCAGAATAATACCCATACATAATGAGAACTATAGAAAAGCAAAGCACAGCCTACCTTAATCCCGGAATTCTTTCAAGTGGAAATAAATTCTGATGGGAAAAAGAAATGGGGTTGAAATGAGAAAATCTAGACTTGTATTAAAACACTAAATTAGACAAGTCACATGTTTCACATTGACAAAAAAAGGAATTTTGACAGACCAGCATATATAACATTACAGTTTGAGACTCTGAGGACCACCAATGTGTGGGCTGGGATTTTTTGGTATATCAGACATAAGAGCTTATATATTCTTGAGCTATTCAAACTGTAGCTCCTGGAAGATTTAATTGTAAAAAAATATACTTGGAGCTACTGGTCAAAGATAACATCAAGATCTCTAACGAATGTAAAAGGAACTAATGAGAGAATCTGTAACAATAGTAATAATAGGAAGAAAGAGTGAAAAAAGAAGAGGAATCATGCAGGGAAAAAATAATATCTTGTATTTTTAATTTAAAACTATTACCTTACCCATCTTTTAATTCTTTAGTAGCAATTTTTTTAGGGAACATTTATCTTTGCAGCCTTTTTATATGATAGTGATGGGGTGTTAATGTACTATAATTTGCTTCTGTACTGGAACATATGGCAACACTGTCTGCTTTTGTTATTTTGATAAGTTTCATGTTGCATCAACCACATACAAATGAAGTTACAAGGTATTTGGCAAACGTGAAAAATAATCTGTAGATGTTTTCAGTTTACCGTATGCTTTGGAATAGACAACAGAAATGAGACTATCCTAATTGAAAATTATACTTCATTGTTTTCAAAGTCTGCTTATGCACATTTGTTTAATTTCTGTTGTTCATTTTATTGGGTTATATCTGTTTTGAAAGGGAACATGAAATGCTAAAAGTAGAAACTTCAGCAGAGGTTCACATTTTTGGACTCAAAGGTTATCACAAATATCCATTAAAACTGAAAAGAAAAAAAAAAAGTAATACAGAGGTAAAAACTGATCTAGGGAAAATAGTAAGGGCCTTTGTGTGCTATCCTCATTAGATCAAGGTCTTATTTTGGAGGAGAAGGCTATACATTTTATTCTGTTCTTTTTTTATTCTTTCAAATGTTTTCTTCTATTTAATGTGATTTGCATTAGACGTGAGTCTAAATCAAAGACTGCAGACATACACCTTTAGATAGATTAAAAATTGAATTTCATACTCATATTTGTCATCTCAAAACCATTCACACTGCAGTAATTGAAAGAATTTTCCCTTTCTTTAATCCAATACTTTATTCTCACAAGATCGAGTGCTCGTCCTTCATTTTTTTTATTATATTTTTCCTTTTGTCACAGTCTTTAACTGTCCTTAATAACATAAATGTTTATCAATTTATCAAAAATCAGACAGATAATGAGGCAAGAGCAATAGTTTCTGTTAAGGATTTACTCTTTTCTGACCATTAAATTAGGTAAAATAAGACAGAAAACCCCTTCTGTCAAGAGTTCTTGTTTTCTAAGATAAGACAGTGCTGCTTCCCCCGAGGTAGCGAAACTGGTGCAGGTTCTTTGGGAGAGAAGCAAACTGAGCTGCAGGGCAGAGGCTGAATCCCACCAGGGCTGGGCAGCATGCTGCAAAGCTCTTGGAAGTGGGAGACGCAAATTCCTGTGTCCATGCACTGAAGCATTTCTACTGTGGCGACTTCCATATGATGTGTGCCTGTATTTCCTCAGTCTTTCTGCCCTGCTAAATATTCCTTCTTTTTCATTTCTGGAGAACTAACCAGATTCTCTCAGGTTTGTATAGTGACGTGAAGGAAAGGCTTTGGCTTACTGGTGCAACATTCACTTGCAGAAAACCTAACGGTATCTGTACCAAAGTCATATACTGTGCACCACAATCTGAGCCCTTTAGTGAGACCTTCTGCTGATGAGCGACAAGTGTGATTACACAGAATAGCACCGTTATCAATATAACCACAGCAAAATTTCCAATCTTTCAAAGATTTTTTTAATGTTTTCTGCTGGAACAAAAATAAATAATCCTCTTGCTATTAACAGTTAAAACAAAGATCCCGAAAGGAGATGGCAAAACTTTCATATCAAGAACAGCTGGCGCTGTGAAATGTTAATTGTTGTCTGGTTGCAGTAAATTACTTTTGCTGCAGCATTTTTAGGTCAAAAGAGCCTCCAGACTTCAGATTTTATTGTGTGAACAGACAGGGTTGAGAATTGATTAAGAATTTTTCAAGATTACTGGGACTTTGATACTAATACAATATTCTTTATTACTTTCAGTGGCTATTTCAATAAGTTTTTCTGCTCGCTGTCACAACTGTGGATGAAGATGCTGGTGATTGATTGCTATGAATAGCTGATGTCTCGGTTCACTTTATTAAGTTATTTCAGAACCTTGGTAACATCTGAATGGCAAAAATCTGACCTGCAAATCAAACATTGGTCAGAGTTTAGCTCAGAGATACTGTCTGACACCCATTACTTTTAACAGCCCTGTTCTGAAGGGACGTGAGAATGACCTTGATGCTTGTAGGATTGCAGTTTCTCGTGAGGTCCCCATTTTTTTGAGGTATGAAGATATTGTCATACTTATCATAAGAGCACGGGATACTGGAAATCTGTGCATATAATGATTAAGCGTTGTGAACTTCAGACTCTTTAGGACAATACAAAATTGGCAGACCTGATACAGCCCATACTTATCCTGTTTATAGTTGTGGTCCTAAAGCAACTGCGTGGCATTAATTACCTTTGTTAAAGGAAGACAAGAAAATGCAAATATTCTCAAGAGAACCTTAGACTGACACCTAAATGAGTTTTAATTTTACAAAATCTTTGTCATGCTAAGCACTCACTAGTGAGTTACATGTTCGTATCACAGGGCTTTTTGTATTTTAAAGCAGCAGCCAGCTCATGATCTTAAAACCATATTATACAATCCCCCTTCACTTTTAGACTTGCCACAGATAGCCAGACTCAGCTTCTGCAAACTCAGAAGTTATAAACACAAACATTCTCCCTTCTTTAAGCTGTAGGGTACAAATCACATGACCATTTGTTGCTATTTTAACTTGCAGGAGATACCATTGTTTTGCACTGCTTTTAGGAGATGTAAAGGTATCTTGTTTGCTACTGACTCAAACAATTTCCAAAAAACAGGGAAAGGAAGCTAAAAATAAAATTTTAAAAAAGCGAGAAAAAGGGAGGAACTAGAACTGACAAAAGAGAAGAGATTTAATATATGAAGGATGCGAGAAGGAAGATATGGAGGGAAATGAGCAATTTCAGGGCCAGTCCAAGCAAGATTTGCCCAGCCATTGTGCCAGTCATAGCAACGTATCTTCCTGCCCTCACTGTCACACTGATGCTTCCTCTCACTTGTTTCCACCCATCTTTTGTACTCCCCTTTGTCCCTTTGCCTTTTCACATTGTCTACTCATTTTAAAACAGTAGAAGGAAAAGAAGAGATTAGAGAGAAAAAAGACACAGTTGCAAAGCAACACCATCTTCACTCCTTCCACTTAAATTCCTTTACTGTTGAACAGCGTGGATATTCCCGCAGCACCAGCTGCATTGTGTAATTAGGACTGCAACTGCAAAGTGGAAAACTAATACATTTTTATCATTTCACTGTGTACTAAAAGGCTGGCGGAGGCTGCCTCTGCCACAGGTGCTACAAGTGCTCAGAGCCAACCATTTTACAAACATGGCAGTTGCACAACTGACTTTGTCAGTGGAGCAAAGAAAAATATGCACCTAAAATGCATGTAGCATTTGCTTCTCTGCATTTGTAAGACTTTTTATAGAAGGTTGGAGGCTTATTTTTTCCCATGATACAGCAATAATCTTTCTCTGTGAGAACAGACCAGTGAACCAGATGTGAACCAAGCCTGTGAAATGCAAGCACCTAATTACATATCAAAGAAGAAAATAGACACTAGTTTAAATCCACAAATCTTGACTGCAGCTCAGCACAAAAGGCAAACTTGGGAACTGAGCACACATATTCTGTAGGCATATAACATTTTCTTCAAAATAATTAAAGTTCACCAAACAAAGACATAATTAGCTATTGATTAGTTCACACAGTGAATATATAAAAAATTACAAACAAACTTAATTTAGCAGCTTCTGAAAGTTATGGATGGTAATCTCAACATTACATTTTACAACACTACATAGCAAGCATTGCAGTTACAATGTCAGGAGTGCCTATGGAGAGAGATGTAAAATCAAGTCCCTTCCAGTTCTGCTTGACTTTAAGATAATAATTACAGTCTCTATGCCTGTCCAGCAAAGAAGTCTCAATAAAATTCTCATCCTCTGAGTTCTGCCTGCAGATGACCAGGAGAGCTTATTAAGTTTTATGAAGACTGCAAATGAATGAAAAGAAATATAACCAACCACTAAATGTTGTTCTGTTCTGTGCTTATTTGCTCTTCCCTGATTATATTACAACCATGCTTAGTTACAGACAATGACAACAAAATCAATCTTAAAACATATGTTGCCACAGCCTAATTTCTCCATTTCTCCTGCTTGCAATTTCTGCAGTTTATTTGCCTGATATCCTCAGACTCTTCTCTACTGATGTAGGGACAGCTTTGGTTGAGCAGTAGTTTCTATATTTTCTTTTAGGCCCACGTACAAGTATGTTTTTAAGGGACTGAAGCTCTAATCAGTAAGGTCATGCTGCTGCCTTTCTTACTGAACCTTCTCAACAGGGGATGCTGATGTTGAGGTGACCCAGCCTAAGCACTTAGTATGAATTGTTCTCATGGGCCAGAAGGAGAAATCCTCAAAAAATTACAATCGTGTATCGCTAAATCAGTGTGTAAAAGGCATGCCTTTGTATGCCTATATCTGATTACTTCTAAGATGGCTTACAGAGGAATTAGAAAGGTATAAAATAGCCTCAGGCAAGGCTGGGCTGAAATGAGATACTGCAGTAAGAGATTTGTTCAATCTTCATGTTTGGTGTTCCTGTAGGGTCTATTCTGTACTAACTTTGTGGTAGACCATACATCTTTTGAGTTAACTTGTAGAGGAAGAAGTTTGGAGTGTCTCTTTTCTTTTAAGGACTTGCAGTGACCTTGATATTTAAGGAGCTGAAGAGACTGGAGAACAGTAAAGAGCAGAAATTAAAAGACTAACAGAAAAAGAAGATTTGAAATTGGAAGAAGATTTGTTTATTATGCCACTGAGTTGGTACAGCTTCAATTTGGAGACCTACCTTCAACCATTAAGTACAAATGCAATTAAAAGTAATTAATTTAATTTAAATTATTAATATAATACCTGTGCAGGAATCAAAACTGTACCAGATGGTAGAAAGCAAGGGCATATACTGAGGAAAAGGTTACTTTCTGTTGGAATAACTCAAGTAGATCAGTTGCTGATTCCAAATTTTGTATAGCAGTACCGTGAAAGTCAGATACTTCATTTCTCTGGGCTGATGCTTATGATAAAGGCAGGCATATGACTGAGTAACCTGAAAGTCCCCTGACTTACACAAATAAGCTATTGCTGCACATGAATAAAAAAAAGAGCAGGCACTGTCTTCGTCCCTTAACTGTTGTAGACACGCTTTTTCTGAGGTAGCCACAGCAGTCTTTTTGGTTGCCCTTATAAAGCTATTCCCCTCAGAAGTTCTGGGAATGGGAAAGACTCGGGTTTAGATACAGCAGCGGAGGTGGTCCGGCCCAGAAGCATTCAGGGGAGCGGCATCACCGGTGGGGACTGGAAGGAGGCAGTCTCTAGGAGACAGGGGGAGGAACAAATTCTTTTGGTAAAAATCTACTGGGTTTAAGGAGAATTAGGAATAGACAGCATCTTGTCTTTGAAGGAGATTTGGGGTTTCTTGGGACAAGGAAGAGGCTCTTTTCTTTGTGAAAAGAACCTAAAGGGTTTTGGAGGTTCTTAAAGATAAACAAGACACACGAAGAACCGTAGATAGCTCTTTGTTTTCCCCATCCCTCTGTTCCATCTCCATCCTGTCCCTCTAACACAGAACCCTCTTATTCCTCTCCCTAGTGTTTGGGTTACTACTCTACTCACCCTTAGGAAGGTTTTGCACTGAGAAGAAAGAGAGGAGGGAAAAAGGGAGTGGAAAATATGTGTGTTGCCACTTTTCATGACATTGCAAAGCATAAAAAAAAAAAAAATCACTACAAACATGAAAGTATCTTTGCCACTTTTTTTTTTAATTTCTTCTTGTAACGTTAGTTACATGCCAACATTACTGAACATTAGAACATGAAGAAAACATGGGTAAACCTTAACTGTCTACTTATTATCCCATACAGTCAAAACTCCTGAAGGAAAAGAGACTTAGAAACCTGCCTATTTTGTCATTATCACAAATCAGTGTATTAATTGGACACTACATTTGCAAAGCGCCCTTGTGAATGCAAACAAAATGTGTCTGGTACATTAACAAAGGACCACACACCTGTTTCTCATGCACAGTTCCTTTCTGATGCTGCCACAGAACCATACCAAGAGTTTTGGCAGATGGCATTACAATTCAAATAAAGAAAAATAAGCTTCTGAATTCATACAGATTTTCTTGTCATTCAAATGCCAAGGGATGCTTTAACATAGTGTTTAAAGTATGGAGTGACTCAGTTTGAGTGTCCTCATAAATATAACTAATGCATAATTATGAATAAGTTATGACAAGATGTTTCAGAAAGTCGTTACATGCAACAAAAGCAGATTTTTTTCTGTTGTGCGACAAAGCAAAAAGTAGTAAAAGATGGGACTTTTAAAGTTCTCACCCTAGACAAGTCAATGAAGCCACTGAGGAGACAAAACCAGATTCTAATCTAATTTCACTAATATAAATCAGTAATTGCTGTCTCAGCAGCTTCAGTGTTAACCTGAATTTTCCACAGTGCAATGTGATCTCCCTTGTCAATTGTATTGATTTATCTATTTCATCAAATCCTATTTAAACAACTAATGTAGCTGCATTACATATATCCAGCTACAGTTCAGAGCTGTGAAAAGATATTATTAAAAAGCATGGTAGTCATAGAAACAGATCACGTAGGAAGTACCTTGAGGAGGATTCTTCTATCTGATTGTATACAACTTCATTGGCCACTTGGAAATAAAATACAGAGATGTAAGATGTCTTGCATTTGATCAGAGAACTAGTTTATTTAATCTGCTCTGAGATTTCCATCCACGGCCAGTATCTGATGCTTCTGAGGCAGTTGCAGCTCATCAGAAATAAGTAATATGCTTATGCAATTTTATAGTCTGTGCAGGATAGCTTTTTATTTGTGGACCACCCACAGATATCAGTTCATTGTAAGAATACAAAGTAGTTCTTGGCCGGTTTTTTTTCATTATCACTATAGACGTTGCATTTTCCAACCTCTTTTTGTAATATGTCTACCCATTTGCCTCACTGGCCTGTCACATAAAATCAAGTAATTGCCATTTGGTGTAATAACAAGGCAGAAAAACAAAAAACATAATGCAATATGCTGTGTGCTTTATTTTGAAACATTGATGTGAGACTCTCAAGGCCCAGTGAGACAAATGAAGTCATGAAACAAATGTTTTCTAATGTTGATTGAAATTTTAATTAAACTTTAGTGTTGTTATTTTAAAAAACAGTCAGAAACAAGGTAAAATAACCCGTTTGACCAGGAGGGACGGGTAGGGGAGATGAAGAAGAGTGGTTGTCCTCTGTGTGTACGGAGCTCTCCTATGGGATGGACAGCTGGCTGGTGGAGAGTCTGTGCGTCAAGATCAGAGCAGAGGTTGGTAGGGGAGACCTGGTGGTGGGTTGTTGTCACGGACCCCCTGACCAGGGTAAGGAAGTGGATGGAGCCTTCTTTAAACAACTCAAGGAAGTTTCTAGTCACAGACGCTGGTTTTCATGGGGGAATTTAACCTCCCTGACATCTTCTAGATGGGCAGCATGACAGGAGACAAGGCGGCAACAAGATTTCTGGTGGTTTTGGGGGATAACTTCATGAAATAATTAGAGATGGGTCCAGATAGCTGGACTTGCTATGAACTAAGAGAAAGAACTAGTGGGAGATGTGATAACTGATGGCAGCTTTAGCTATAGTGACCATGAAACAGTGAAGTTCAAGATGCTGTAGCAGAGGACCTCAGGACACAGGTAGGTGTCAGGCCCTGATAGTGTCCCTGACAAAGTCGTGAAGTGAGTCCTTAAGGGACACATTTCTGAGCACCCGAAGGAGAGGGTAGTGACTGGGAACAGCCAGTGTGGATTTACCCAGTGCAAATCATGCCTGACCAACTTGATTGCTATGCTAAAATGACTGCATTTGCAGATGAAGCAAAAGCAGTGATGTCACTTGCCTTGAATTTTGCACGATTTTTGCACTGTCTTGTACAATATTTGTGTATTGCACTTAGGGCATTAAAAATCTGGATGGATGAAGAACCGTACAAGTGAATAACTGGTTGGGTGATGGATCTCAGTGTAGTGGTTAATGGGTCATATTATACCTGAATGTGTGTGTATATATATATATACACACTTACTATAAAATACTATACTCCCATGGAAGAGGAGTATTGCAGGGGTTTATAGCAGCGTCTGTCCTGTTTTGACATCTTTATGTATAGTCTGAAGGAGGCAACAAAGTCAGCTTTGCAGGTGACCCCGGGGGGACAAGTCAACATGGTCAAGGTTATATAATAACAGTAAAGTCAATAACTCCATAAATTCACAGGGTATGTAATATAAATAAATGAAGAGACTGAAAAGCAAATAGGGGAAGAAAAGCCTAACCAGGCAGTTATTAGGTAGAAAACACTGGTTTGTAACAAGGCTGGATTGATACAGTCAGTAATGAGGTACAAGCACTGAAAGATTTGAACATCCAAAAGATCAGAAAGAATGTTTCTTTTCAGTCTGTTTTCTTCAAAGGCTAAAGAATATAGCATAAAAAAGCTGTGTTAATAGAATTAGTTTCAAAGGCAGAATCTTTCACGTTGGAGCTGTATGTGTGTGCAGCGTATCTGCTGAACTTCAGGAATACGAATTGATAATGCGGCACGTAGTTGATGTACTTGGGGCTCCTTCGCTGCTGGAAAAATGAGCGTGCCTGCGACAGTCTCTTGCGTGCGCACGTCTGAGCCTTGAACCAGGCAGCAAAGCTGCCGCAGGTCCTCGGCACGTGCGTGAGCAATCCCTGGGGCATGGGCTCAGCTTCTCCGGCAGGTTCACGTTCTGCGCTGAGATTCATCCCGACGTGACTTCACTCCTAGCGGTGCCCACGCTGGCTAGTTTAAAGCTAGGAGCTGTGAGGACAAGGGCTGCAGTGACTCTGTTTAGATGTACCCTTTGTTATATTAAGAATGAGATAATGTGTAATTGACACCGAATTCAGAAAATTATTACAAAGTATTCGTGGAAGGTAAGGAACATAACTCTTTAATTATTCCACGGAAACTTGTTGCATTTATATCCAGTGTCCTGGGCAAGAACTTGTAGCTAAAAAATGAGATTTTTCAGTGTTTCCTAGTGGTCTCTATTTCCCCAGCAAAACACAAGTCACTTTAGTAGAAATTGTGAGACCAACAAGGAGCTGGTTTAAGCTTCTCCTTGGACATTCTGCAATATAAACCAAGTAACCAGCACAAATCATATAGGAGTAAGGACAGGGAACAAGACAAGAGGATAATATTATTTTATTCAAAAAAATTAAAGTTTTCATAATAAAAGTTTTTCAGACAGTATTTCTGCTTTCCTTAGATATATGATTTCTAAATATACTGAAAACGGGATTCTGTAGTTTGTTTGTAATCTTTTAACAGAAACTCTAAGCTTTGTCTTCAAAAGGTCCATGGAAAGTACTCAAACCACCTTCAGATATTGTCCAGTAAACTATTGAGGATTGAGTGCTTTATTAAGGCTTTATTAAGGAAACCATCTCAGACACTGCCTACAATAACCTCACTAAATTCTCAACATTATGAGTTTTTTTCACCTAATTTCTTTTTAGTTGCATTTTTAAATTTTTATTTGAATTAATAGGTAAAAAGGCCTTTATGAACTCTTTTTGATAGTTAAAACTCAGTATTTCAGTTGGTACTTTTTCACTGTATTAATGCAAATCTTGACTAGACGTTACACATTTCTGCATGTCAGAGGGATCAAGTACACCTAATGTTGGCAATAGTGCACTTGGTAACAATGCTGGGAGAAAATATTGAATTGATAGTAATATTTAATAATCTACGTTCTGCACCATTAAGGATGTTGCATGTCACAATAAGCTGCACAGAAGGAAGAAAATGCATTTATCAGATGTAAATCGTACTTAGATATTTGCTTCCATTGTGCAAGAGCTTATGCATAATGTCATTTTATTCATGAGAATAGATTGCACATGAATGGTTTGCGATTACAGACAAAACATAAACAGACATGACTTTGTGAAATTTGCTGCTGTGAGAATGGCAGTTGGAGAACACGAGTTTAATTGAAATTGGGCTTACATGGGTCTTTTCCAACCTAAATGATTCTATAATTCTATGGCTAGGCTTGGAGTTGCTACATTGCCTAAGACTTCCAGGTCTTCCATGATAGGAAGAGTGAATCTGGTTTTGCTATGGAGGTGGAGTTCTCTGCCTTTATTGTTATTTTCACTGAGACAGTAAACAATTCAACTGCAGCTTTTCATTTGTACACTAGCATAGAGAAGCCTGTGTTAGTAACTGCATTTTCCAGCTTAGGTCATGACATTTGAAATATGGTTAAGCGGAAGAGCCTGTTGGCTCTGTATAAAGGATTTTACCATAGCATATACCTGTTAATGTTTTTGTTGATTTTTGGAGCTCCCAGATGTTATGCAGATAGGTGACCTAGCAGAAGATTCGTGGACAGTAGGTTAAACACTGACTTTCAGTTAGTAACGTTACCCTCTCTTTTCTTACGGCAACCTGTAACAGAAGGTGTCAGGAGCAGCAGCGCAATTACTATATCATGTATCAGCTGGGCAATGCGGACACGAGCAAAAGAGAGCGTCCAAACCACACATCTCCAGCCCTCTGCTCCTGAGGGAGCAGCACAGCTCACCATGAGCAGCATCTACTCTTTGGTGATCTGTGCGCTGTGTCTTAGGGTATTGCAGGCAAATATTTCTGTGTAAGCTATGCAGTGAGGACCACTGGTTTAGACTTGCAGGTAAATATTCGCAAAGGCTATATCTCTTAAAGAAACTGGAACAGTGTGCAACTGCATGGGACTGCGGAGCTGCATGGTATTTTGTAGCTTTTAACCCAGTTCATTTGATACCCTCTGTAGTAGGCAACTGACTTGAAAAGGCAAAACCGAATTTGAAACAGGGAGAAAGAAAAGAGAAGAGAGAAAGCAAGAGATAAAACAAACACAGGCTGCTGAGTAGAAAGATAGATACAATATTTTTCTGAAGTCTCATACATAGGTTAGAAAAGGATTCCTGACCTGTGCCTGGGTGTTAACAAGGCAGGTGAATCAAATTCATGTTGACTTCCACGGCTTCCACATCCTTATAGACAGCATTTTCAATAACAGCAGGCATTATGTTTTCTTTTTCTCCCTCATACTATACTTGTTTGTACTATGCCAATATTTTGATTGCAGGCGATTCAAGAAATATGCTCTCATCTTTCCAGTCTGTCAGAAGGGTAGTGACACAATGCTGGCTGTTGTTCTGAAACCTTGAAAGGTTTTTATGACTCTCTTTAACACAGTTAGTACTCCATAAATTTCAGAAAAATTAATCTTTGGGTTTGGTAATAATCTTGATCATCCTGGCACATTGAGCTCCAAAATGCACTCGTTCCTCCATCCCCAGAGAACGTTAAGTGGCACCATCAAAAATAATTCTGGAACACAACAGCTTTCAGAAGGCAGAATAAGAGCATCTGGACCATTAGCGTAAGCAGGCTGTGATGAGAAGGCACTACCACTGATTATAAGTGACCTCCTTGAAATCATATTAGCTTTTCTTTTTTTCCTTTCTTTTATTCCTTCCTTCTTCCTTTCTTTCTTTCTTTCTTTCTTTGAAAATGCAAGGACCTTTGTTACCTTTGGGCATTTAACTTTTAGAAACGCAGCTTCTGCATTTAAATATTTACTCAGATGCATACTAGGTAAAGTGTCTGAGTATCAACTGTGCCTTTTTGGTCTTTTTTTTGGATGACTGCTGCAGTGTTAGCTAAATGCAGCTTCTCTGGTAAGGATTAAAACATGAAATGTGAAAACTGGAGCATATATATGTACTATACATATTATCCAGCACCTTTCCATCTACTCATGGTATCGCCATTGCCAAATGTTGCACAATTACTGATTTTAAAATGGTGATTTTAAAATGGCGATTTTACAAACGTTCCTGAACAGACCCTCCACTGGATGACAGGAGGAAATCTGTCAGAATGCAATGTCAGGTATTGAAGACTGAATATAAAGGACAGAAATTTTTTTTCCTTCTATACAGATAAATCCTCTTGTTGTCTATAGAATTGAAAGACATGAGTGACAGAAGTGTTGAGCTCATGAAAATGAAGACTTCATATATAGCATAGTAACCATGAAACTGTTGGTTGCAGAAATAACACATAAACTAGCATGCTAGCGCTACCAAATGAACATCAGAGAATGCTATAATTTATAGTTCTTCTGCCAATTCAAATCATGGTGGCCAATAGTAATCTCCTTTACAAGTGTTTTGCAACAATTCTCTTTCAGAAATGTTTACTGTTCACTTTCATCCTTAATGATCATCGCTGGGCACAGTGAAATGAAAAAGAGAAACTGTAATGTCCTCGCCCCTAATTTGGCACATGCTTAGCTTCCTATTTTATGAAGCATTAAAGTATTTCTGTCCTGTAATCTTTCATTTCAATAGTGAAAAATTGAATAGATGCCACTATTTAATGTAATGAAAAATAACCACAGTGAAAGCAAATGTAGCAGAAGATTTTTCTAACAGAAGCTCTGTAGTAAATAAACTACACTCCACTAACCTTATCAGCCATACTTTGGGAGGGGAGACGGGATTTGGGGTATGCGCTCTAGCAATTCCTTTTTACTGGTCAACATAGAATTGTAATTAAACATAGCTTACAGGCTGCATCTAAAATAGAAAAATGAAACTAGAGCATAGCCTTACATGGAGTTTATATCTATTATAGTACATGGAGGTAATTTTTTATTTCGTTTCTTCTGAACACATGACTATTTTATGATGTTAGATAATCAGTGGTTCAATCTGTGCATTTAGAAGTGGGTTCTCCATAATATGTCCAATTCATTAAATTTTTACAGACTTTTACACTAGAAAATGGGATTTGCTATTTGCCTTCTCCATAGTTGTGCCAGTTCATAAATACAGTTATGCATCATTACCTTAGGAAAAAATAGGACAATAGGTTAATAGTAAATCCTCAAGTTATTTCAGATTTTCATAAATGTCTAAAATAAAATATGTCCTCTGCATCTATACACTTTAACTTGTATATATTTACAGAAATAAACATACTTTTAAATTTGGGCAAAACACCTATTTTCTGTTTTTAATTTCATAGTTAGAAAAAACTCCATCTACTCATACATTTTGGGAAAGGGACCTATGCATACATTTGTGTGTGCGTGTGTGCATGTTTATGTGTATTGTTAAGTATGTACAGATTTTACCAGTACCTCACTTTTTCCAAGGGAGTATAATTTTAGATGGACAGATATGAAAACATCATGAAGTTAATTAGGTGAAGAAAACCTCACAAGGTTACATCAAAATAAAATGTATTTACAAACAAAATGTATTTGAACTAATACATTATATTTATTTTGTGTCATAGGGTTATGTAAAAGCATCATTTTTTTCATAGTAAATTATTAAGAGGAGCCCTATTTATCATCCATCCATTGGGAATGAAATTTACTGTAGGGGCAGTACAGGATCTGTGCATCAGCTGCTTTCCTTTTGAACATTTATGTATTACATCCCACAGTCTTGTCTCAGGATATACAGGATTTTGTGGGAACCATTGCACAGTCAATCTCCTACAGATTTTACTGTAGAACTTACATTAAGTTCTGGGCAGGTCTGGAAAGAGCAACACCGGGTCTTTCCAATGCTTGGTGACTTGACAATGAGCCGGTGATGTGCCTTTGCAGCAAAGCAATCCAACAGCCTCCTGGGCTGCAGTTGGCAGAGCCTTGCCAGCAGATCAAGGGAGATGATCTTCCCCTTTACTCAGCACTGGCGAGACACAGATAGAGTTCTTGACCCAGTTCTGGGCTCCCCAGTACCAGGCAGACACGGACATACAAGAGAGAGACCAGTGAAGGGCCACTAAGATCATTAAGAGACTAGAACATCTCTCTTATAAGAAAAAGCTGAGAGAGTTGGGACTGTTTGGCCTGGAGAAGAGCAGGGTCAGAGGGACCTTATCAACCTAAATAAATACCTGAAGGGAGGGTGCAAGGAAGACAGAACCAGGCTCTTTTCAGTGGTGCCCAGTGACAGGAAAGGAGTATAAAATGAAATACAGGAAATTCTGTTTAAATATAAAAAAAAACTTCTTCACTCTTTGGGTGATCAAACACTTGAAGAAGTTGCCCGCAGAGGTTGTGGAGTCTCCATCCTTGGAGATATTCAAAAGCCAGCTGGAGATGGTACTGAGTAACCTGGTCTAAGTAACCCTGCTTTGAGCAGAGGGGTTGAGCTAGACAATCTCCAGAAGTCTCTTCCAACCTCAACTGTTCCGTGATTCTTAGACCTGCTTGAATACCTTATGCTGCATTTATTCCTACGAAGTGATAATAACAAAACAGTCCTGATAAAAGCAGTTCAGAGTGTGGACTTGTGAAGACTTCAAAGCTAACAGTATTGTAAGAATAATAGGAAAAATTGAGTATCAACCTCAACGAAGTCCTTGAGCTTTTTGTTACAAAAAAAGTGACGTGGGTTTCCTCATCTGCCTGTCTCCAGCAGAAGGTTGTGGCCTTCATTGCAGTATTGGAATAAGCTGAGCAGGAACATCCTCTGAGAGCAACGTGTCATGAAGACCACATCCATCTAAGCAGGTTCACTCAAGAAAGGATCAGCTATTACAGAGTGTGGTGGGTTAGCCTTGGCTGGACAGCAGGTGCCACCAAGCCACTCTATCACTCCCCTTCTTAGCAGGCGATGTCCAGCCACTTCCCCAGAAGCAGGGCTTCAGTATGTGTAGTGGTTGCCCTGGAAGACAAACGTTGTAAAAAGTTAATGCCCCCCCTCCTCCTTCTTTCTCTTAGCTTGTATTGCTGAGCTGAAGTCGTATGGTATGGAATATCCCTTTGGTCAGTTTAAGTCAGCTGTCCTGGCCATGTCTCTCCCAAGATCTTGCCCATCCCCAGCCTACTGGTGGTGGCGGGGGGCAATGTTGCAGCGACAGCCTCAATGCTGTGCGAGCACTGCTTAGCAGTAGCCAAAACACTGGTTATCAACACATTTCTGCCCAGCACTATGAGGGCTGCTTGCTGTGGGGAAAATTAACTCCATCTCAGCCAGACCCAGTACACAGAGGCATTTAAATGAGAAGTAACAAGCAGAAATGAAGCCATTTCTTAATATCGTTTTTTAACTCCCTTATCTCCCTATTGCCAGTCAGACTTCATTTTCCTATTTGCCACTTAAAGCACATCAATAATTGTCTATTCACATTGTCACTGAAAAAAAAAGAAGCTCAAGTCATCCAGGAGTACTTCTTTATGGCCAGTTTAATGACTCTATTGAGTATGAGCTACATCAGTTCTGCTCTGTCTAGTTCAGAACTCATTGTCTCCAAAAAGTTACTTTAAAAGTGCAACTGAGTTTAAAAGGAAAAAAAAACTGAGATAAGGAATTCCAGAATCAAATTTCATTATAGAATCTCATTACCACTCCCCGTATATTGTACTATAGTCTTTAACTGCACAGAAATCAATATCTGTGCATGACGGGAATGTCCATCCTTTTGTGAATCTCCCCCATCAAAGTCATCGCATCTGGCACTGAGGTTTTTACTCTGTGTCAATTGAGATACTTGTCACATCTGCCTGGTGCTTTTTAAACACCAGATGAAGTTCTTTTGGCAGTATAATAATTTTTTAAACATTCAGTGTGAATGATAATAAAATATGATGGAGGTATTTGAATACATATGTGACAGTTTGCTTGTACATGAACACAGTTTATTTTTCAGTATTGTTAAATTAATGTATTTAACATTTTAATTGTTAATACTGGAATGTTGTAGGGATCTCTATTTCTGCAAAATGTAATTAGTTTTATGGCCAGAAGATGCTATAATATCTTATTTTTGTTTGTACTTCCATGTACTACTACGTACTCTGATGCTCCTGATATAAAAATAAGCTTTGGAATGAGATGCCTTTGGTAGCTGTGGAACTGCCATCACAGTGAGACAAATAGTACAAGCCTCTCAGAAACATTTAGGTATACTTACTGTACTTAACATGGCAGCAGCAAACTCTTTTCGTTCCTTCTAAGGAACCTTCCTTTTCTGGGAAAACAGAATGCCCTCGCTTCCTCCGGCGGTGATGTCATACAAGTTATGCTGCAGTTGTTGGGTGGCACAGCTGTTGGAACAATAAAGTAGTTCTACTAAAATGTGTTGTTCTAGAGACTGAGATCTGTGTTTGCATGCCAATTTTCAAGTTACTACTACTTGTGGCTGCCATGGTGTGTGTTCAAGGTTTGGCATTTGCTTTGGTCACTGTATCTAATTTCACTATCAAGTTATTTCCCTCAACATCCAGCAAAGATCCACATTTTCATTATTAGAAATCTTAACGTTCTGTACTGTATTTTCTGAAAGAGATAACTCTTTGTTTTTCAGAGCTTCCATATGGCTGGGAGAAAATTGATGATCCCATTTATGGCACTTATTATGTTGAGTAAGTTCCAAAGTTCAATATTAAGTTTCTGTTCATATGTCATAACCTCTGCAGTTCTTAGCCTGGCAAGGCATGGGTACAACTACTTGACATGTTAAACTGAGGGTGTACCAGGAGTTCACAGTCATCAATACAGCTAATGTGTCCAAATATATCCAATGTGTCCCAAATCAGTGACTCAGACATTCAGTCATTCTCTTTCTCCAGGGTCTGATTTCATGGTAACATTCCAGCTAATACTTGGACAAAGATCATACTCATTAAAGAAATGTTTTGTTTTCTATGCAAGATTTGGATATCCAGTGAGGTAGAGATCTTGTTAATCAATGAATAGAGCAAAGCATAATCATTTTATCTCAGCAAAGATCCTTTTCTGGGTAGTCCTTCCTTGCTGCAAATCAAATGTTTACACTGTTTGCACCAGAAGGCAAGTTATTTATACACTGCATATAAAATTTTAGGGATGGGTTTTTTTATTTTTTACTTAAAAGTGCAGCCGAAAATGAGAGAATATAAATTTTTATTTCCTTGCTTTCATTTTTTTCAGATTTTATTTTAGTCATGAAACAAGAAAAAAAGATTCTTACTCCTCTGCGCAAAGGGCAACAGAAAGCTTTTTTCTGAAGTACTGGGTAAAACTAGTTCTGGCCAGTTCCTACATAAAATAAGTAAATCAGAGATATGATTTTCTCTGCTTTTTAGCTTAACACAGTGAATGAGACTTATGCAAAGTGAATCTAGATTCAAAATCGTGATACCTGTTCGGAATGGTCAGTTCTCACCCTGCTCTCCACACAAAGTACACAGCAGAGGAGGCAGAACACCACTCCCCATCACTATGCAGACAGCGCTTGAAAGGTTGAGAAAGACCTATCCATTAGTTCCTTTTATTAACCAAGAGAGATCTTTAGAGAAGACGGCCCCTGACCTAAAATCTCAATTTCAAATCCTGCCACTTAAGCAGTACATTTATTCTAGTTGTTTCATACAAAACAGAAAAATGTTGTTTGTCTGTCACATTATTCCCTTGGTCTCTCAAATCCATACCAACACGTTGACTGCAGGTTCCCATTCTCCACGTGCTCTGCTGCTTTGCCCCAGGCTTGTTCCCTGCCCTCGGGTGAAAAAGCCAGCTGCCCCATCCTCTCCGCTGCCCAGCCCAAATCAGCTTAGTCAGTCCAGTTTCAAGCAAAAAGATAAGTATATTTTTAAAGTCCCTACGTAATGCCATTGAATTGCCCTCTCTCTTTACGCCTGAGCTCTTTTATGATGTCCTCACGTAACCAGGGGCCGGAGTTCACACACCTCTTTGCACTTAACCCCCCCGAAGGGCGCGTAAGCCTTCTGCCCCGGCGGTTTTTAATGTCTTTCGGTGAGTAACGGGTGTCGTGCGACTTCCATGCACTAACCCCTTGCTGAGCCCCGCTTTGCTGTCAGGGCACCCCAAGGCATTCTGGCACCGGTGAGGCTCACGCTGCACTGCAGAGCCGGAAAAGGGACCGGTACTTATCTCCATCTCACGTCCATCCACCGGTAAACAGACGCAAGGCACCAGGCCCAGATGTTCTTATGCAGTTACATACTTTAAGGCTGTTCGAGCCAAATTTATTAATCCTACCACAAATAAGATTTGTGGCAAGATATAGCAAACCTACTGCAGGCCCAGAGGTTTTTAGAAGTGTGGAATGGTTGTTCGCAGGACGGCGTTAAAACTTCAGCCGCGCTGAGTTCGTAAGGACTTTTATAGTCAGTAAAATGTAGCTGTACTTTAATTTCCTGTCTGAGATCAGTAAGTTTGAAACAAAGATTGCTTTCCACTTTTTTGAGCTAAGAAGTGGCAGTCACAGCTTTTTTATTGCCAATATTCAACAGATTAGTTAATTTTTAACTAGATAAAATCAGATTACAATAAACTCTCTTAATTATATCATAACAGTGGGTAAATCGTGAAAAGTTAGGTTATGAACTTTCACACGTTCAAGTCCAGTCCAACTTTACATGCAAGTCTTTAAAACTGTCAGTGAAAGTACTTCGCTCGCCAAAATATTTGTATGCCATAGGAAATTGGTAAGGATGAGCAATGAGGCAGACAGACTCAGGTTCACCTCACAGGGACCAGCCATGCTCAGCTGCAATAATCTGAGACCAGAGGAGAAGCTAAAAATGAAACAAAGAAAAAATTCAAAGGTCTTGCTAGCAAAGTTAATAAAGACTAATCACAACATATTTGCAAATTCTGTTAAAAAATAAGATTCCCAGTATAATTTCCTCTCTTGATCATGCATGAATGTAGGTGTGAGACATTATTAAAATTTTAATTTGCCTTGTTATACAGGTCCAAGCTTCATTTGCAAGGTGTAGACGTTTGACATAAATGAGCAGTGTTTGCTATACGTAGGTTAACTTTCATGCAATTTTCTCTTAATTTATAAACTAAGAACTAGCAGCACTTAGTTGTGCAGGGCTATGGAGAGAATGTGGTTATTAGAGTGCACCGGGTCTTTCAGCATTCTAATTGCCAAAAGATTATTTCCCCCTTTAAGGATGATTAACTACAACACAGAGCTCAATTTCCAGATATGGTCTCCTTAATAGAACAGCTAAATTAACCATACAGGTATCTATTCTGGAAAAATATACCTCCTTGACTTACAATTTCTGACAACACTCTGTTACTACTCAAACAGAAAAACTTATTTCAGGTGTTTTTCTCATTATAAAGTATTAATAACTTAAAAATGTGAATGTAAAGAGGAGTTAGGCACTAACAAGTTATGCATCAGAGTATTCATCTTTTAGGCGTCCTGATTCTCAGAATTACTTTAGTGGGTTATAGGCAACAATTTCAAAAGTTAGAGTCACAAACTACCAAAAAATCCCATACATTAAAATGGCTAAGAAAAGGAGATAGGTTAAACTCCTTCTGCTGATGCACATGCATAGATGTGCTACCATTTTGGCAGGGCTCAGTATCTTGGTCATCAACTAAAATCTGCATACTAGGCATTACTGTCCATAAATCTCCTAAGAATGTGTTTCAGTTGTCTTAAGCACATCTAACATGAAACTCCATCCCAAAACCACTTAGCCTGGCCACATTCACTGATGAGATGGCAGAATGGTGCCTACATCTTATAGGCTGGCTGGTGATGACAGTACCTACTCATAACACAAGAGAGATTATTTCAACTTTACAGTTAAATACAGCCCAAAACCAAATCCTACCTCTGAGGGGTTGTCCCCAGTTAGCATACGGCAAGCCAACAGAAGACACCACCACCAGCTACCCTTTCTTCTCTGCAGAGGGAAATTCAGAGTTCCTAGGACTAGAAAGCAAACAAAAGTCTGCATGATTCTTCAGTACAGCCATAGGAGAAATTAGTTGGATTCTTGTCTTTGGATTAGGCTTTTATATTTAATATGCATTTTCTAAAAAAAAAGGAAGAAAAGTGAAGATAGAAATGATCACTGAATTGGATACTATGAGCAATGAGCAATACACTTTTGGATCACATCCAGAATCTATTTTAACCTCAAAAGCACTTAGTTGTAACCATCTCTAAAACTCACATTTGGCTTGTCTTACTAAGGCCTAGGTTAGTAATATCTACTTTGTATGCAGCTGAAGTAGCTAGATGAAAGGCTAGAATGTCCTTTCAATGGAACTACTTATCTTAATAACTTCTTTCTCAGGTAAACTCATCAGTAGTAATTTTTCTGATTCAGCCCTGAAGTTGTATAGCATTTAAAATTGCATGGAAGGTAGGTGTTTCATGTCTCATCAGTCTAGCAGAATAATCCAGTGTTACCGACTGATAAAAACGATTGATTATCAGTATAATTTTCTTTTCTCTGACTCCTCTTGGACACAATATTTAGTGCAGTTTGAATTTGTTGGAATTCTCACATTGTGCTTTTGAGACTGCCATAAAACAGTCAAACTATGGGAATACATTGGAGCTAAGAATTATTAATGTTGCACCAACAACTTGAGGTGCTTTAAGTATCTTTGTGAGTCTTCTTGTCTCATCTGCTAGGACAAAAACATAATTTTCAACATAGCCATTACTGAAAACATTTCTGCCTAAATGGACTAAATCACAACTTAAACACTACCTAGAAACTGTGGAGAGGCAGTGGATACCAGATTCTAGCTGTGATGTCAGTACTGCAAGAACTGATGTTCCTTGAAGCCATGGACACATATTAGCTAAAATCCCATCTTTTTTTATACCACAGAACCACACATAAGTTGTAACTTAGGTCTGCAAGAGGCCTCCTGCAACACTGAGATGTGGCCTGCAATAACAGCATGGCACTAAGCATAGTTCAAAGTCCTAAACGCAGATCTGTACTGTGATCTTGTATATCCATTACATCTGCATAATATGGCACAAAAGCTATGGGAAACCCATGCTCTTCTGGAAGGGCAGCTGAAGACGAGGGCAGGATACTTCAGAGTCTCTAAAATAAGACATGATCCCTATGTTGACGCAATTAGGTCAATCCACTGTGTAGCAACCTTGTTTTTAACCTTAACAAAAGCTAACATAAAACAAGCTAGATTTTTTACCCCATATTCTGCTATTGGAAACTGTTTCATAATTTCATACTTCTGCTTGTAAGAAGCCTATAGATTTCAAGTTTGAAATCCTGACATCTTTAATGCATTCTAGTATTTATTTCCAAATGTATTCATAGAATGTAATTATGTATCAGAATGAATTCTTCTTGAGTGAAAAGCTAAAGCTTCTTTGGTCTTCTGCCATAGAAGACTCGCTCTTTCACTGGTCTTCCTGTAGAGCCTTTTCTATGGATTCATTTTATTTGGTCATAGGTGATCAGAACATTATGCAGTATTTCACATGATGTTTCATCACTGCCTTATGTAATGGCAAAAGTAGTATTTCCTTACAATATTGAAATACATCACATGATAGGTGGTAGCATGAAAATTACCTTTTTTATGCTTATATTAGTAGTTCATAATTACTATTTAATGCATGTAAGTCATGTCTTTCTCCACTTTTAACTGATGAAGTTTGTCTCCCTTCCATCATACTTTTCTAGGTTTGCAATAGACTAAGGTGCTGAAGACCCTGACAATTACCGGTGGTCTAAGTAGAAAGAAAAAGTGTAGGAACCAAAAGCCTACAGTCTTAAACAGCCTGTCTGAAGGAGGAAAGAAATAAAAGAGGCTTTCTCTGTCTGCAGCATAGATCAAAATTTACAAGAAAACTATTAATCAAAATTTTAGAGTATGAGAGTAAGTTAGCAGCCACTTGAATGAGTTATAGACATGTTAACAAAGTAGCAACTCCAGGATTTATCACATTTACTTGCTCTCATTATATCAAATGTTCTTTTACATGACTGGAAATCTTTCCACTGCATTAGCTCTGGCCACTAAATTCTGATTTTCCAAGTGTATTGCACTCCCATAGGACTTGCTGCCTTTCCTCTACCTCACTTCTTAATGGCAATTCTGCTTACTTTCTTTGAAGCAGTGGTAGCATCTGAATCCCAAGGGACCAGAAAAGTGCTTAATGTGGCCTAAAAGTTCATCTCAATATAAATTGAAGTTACTCAACCCTTTTTCAACTTTCAAAAGTTCCCAGGTCACCTATCCAACTTCTTAAGGACCGTGACTGGGATTGGATTTTCAGAAGAACTCAATACATAGTAGCTCAGTGAGAACAAATAAGGAGTGACATGTTTGAAAACTTGCCCTTCTGTACATACGCATTTATTTCCCCAGAACAATGTTTGCAGCACAAGCCCCTTTACTTGGCTGCGATCCTGTCATGATCCCAGCTTGCAGAGCTGTTCAATGCAGCCTACTAAATTGCTTTGCCTTCTTCAGAAAACATGTGAAACATATCACAGGACAGGATTGTAGCATTATTCATTGACTGATAAGATGTATGCTTTAAATTAAAGAATTAAAATCAAGGATATGATGAGATTATGTAGTTTAGATAGTAGTTCTAAACACAATACAGAAAGTTAGCAGTGTAATGACAGACATACTTACTGACTTGTATGAAATGTAAACCATCAAGAATAAAATGTGTACATTAACTTTTTTTCTATTTCCTATATTTATCTATGTAGTTCTAATCTACCATCTGACTCTAGTTTCTGCAACATCCAATTTTTCTGCTCAGCTGAGCAGATGTATACCATAGAATTAAAAAGAAATCATCTTCAGTTTATTTTCTAAGTTAGATTTATTTCTAAGTTGCGATCACAAAAGCATTCTGTATTCTAGGCTTTACCTTTCCTGCAACTGATTAAGTAATTTTACTTACAGCTAATCAATAATACACAAAACTGGTCCAGACCCTTTGAATCATGCGCAGAACAATACTTGTACCAAAGACTGAAAAACTGCCATTGTAACATGCTTCAGCAGTACTGCTATTTAATATTTAGTCCCATAGATCAAAACCATCTGTCTGTAGCAGAGTTCAGCATATTGAAAAGACAGGCCACTTCTCAGTGCCGTTCATTACGCGATGAGCTAGACTCTGCATTTCTCATCCCCAACAAAATTGTGTGGAGTATAAGGGACATGCTCAGGCCCATTGGGGTATCATAACAGTTTTGCTCTCTGACCACACACGCCTAAGTCACATACAGCATCCTACTGTGAAAATGGTAATTTTCCCCAATTGAACCCAGTTTTTAATCAAAACCAAATTTTTTCCAGCCACATAAATAGAAGAACACAATTTGAAAACCCTGTCCTAGAAGCAAAAAGGAAGCTACAGCAGCATAACATGCCCAACGCAGAACTTGGAACAAAGCCTATGCAGGCCCAAGGTTTCCGAGGTACAGTACCATGTCAGCTATCTTAGTTAAGATGAAAGATCCTGCTCTCCTGTTTATGTGACAATGATTTTGTCATAGTCTGATTAAAAGAGTAGTGTTGCCAATGCTCACAATGTTATCGCCTGTCTCCTAGCATTTTTCGCCACTAAATGTCCAAGCTCCCAGAGTTGCGGGACTCATGAGCCACCTAAAATACTCTAACCTTCAGAGGTGCAGAGAAAAGACAGAAAAGTTGACCCTAGTGTTTCCTAAAGGCTGAGAAACAGAAAGCACAATAAGAGCCCCAAAGTAATTTTCTAAATAAAATCATAAATTCTATTCTTGGGAATATACAACTCTGTTGAGCACTCGAGGTTGGTAACACTGAAATAATTAATTGTACTTTCTCTAAATTATCATTAATTGATGTTTTGTATGTTTCTAAGCTAGCTCATCTAGCAAGCATCAATTAAGTTAAATGCCTCAAACGCTGTCTTATAGGAGTTCACAAGAATACAGGCTCTTGGTAACAAAAATTAAGGTGCTTAAATGAGCTGTGTAAGCAGCAAACAGTATTGTTAGAGATGAATAAAGTTTAACATAAGGTTATAGCCAGAGAATGAGGCTTGTTCTCCTTTGTAACAGTAGAAAGCTCCTCATCAACCCTACCTAGACCCAAATTCGCCCACCCGCGCCCTGCTCCCAAGAGGTCCCGCAGCGTGAATGACCTGTCCCAGTGCCGGCGCGACCCCGCCGGGACGCGCGGGCTGCACGGTATGTCCTCCGCTGCCAGCCAGCCCAGCCCCACCGCCGCAGGAGTAGTTGAACTCACAACTTTTGCACCTTCCTCCCACCCTTCCTCACCAAGAGCAGCACGGGAGAGAGGCACGGGGAAACCCCCGCCACCCACACTGCACACCGAGGCACGCGGAGAGGGGACGCGAAGGTTGCACAGCAGTTACAAGTGTCACTCGCTGGATGCCAAAACCGCACGTGTTTGGAAAGATCACCTCACCTAATATTTAGCACTGCTTGTTAAAAAATGGAATAGGATATTCAGGGGATATTTCTTTATTGCGGGTGGGAGGGAGATTATGGAGAATGTATTACTTTGTAGACAAAGCTGAATTTATAGCTTAGGAAAGAGGTTTTAAAGTTACCTCACAGATTATTTTTATTGTTGTAATTATTTTAGCCACACAATATCCACTTCTAAATGTATTTCTAATATGAAAGAACATTTATAACTCCCCACTTATGGCTGATCAGCCATAGTTAAGAAATATGTCTTAAGCTTTGTGTTAATATAAGAACTCACAAATATTCTTTTTCCTGGGATGCCTGCACTCTTGATTTCCTTGATCTTCATACACTGTCACCTGCTGTCAGCCAATATTGTTATCCACTGTCCCCACTGTATTATGACTAGATCAGAACTTTTGTCTTTCTTGTTTCTGTTGACTGATGTAGAAAAACCGCTCTTCACCCGTGATGCATCACAGCTGAAAGGGACTTTCCTCAGCACAACTCTTAAGAAAAGCAACATGGGTTTTGGATTTACTATCATTGGTGGGGATGAGCCGGATGAGTTTCTCCAGGTGAAGAGTGTAATTCCTGATGGGCCTGCAGCACAAGATGGGAAAATGGAAACAGGTAATTCAGATGGTTCCTCTGTTCTTTTATATGAGAAGAAGAATGAGACACAGATTTATGGGTCTCACTCCTCCCATAAATGCATACATTTTTCCATATTACTTTGTGTTAATATGTAATACATCTGCTCTACAAGATAAACTTCTCAGATAAAACTTCCATGTAATTTTTCTTTCTAATAATGCCAGTAGCTTATTTTTTCGCATTTCACAATATTTTAAGGGAGAAAAGATCTCTGCATTCTCCTGCATAAAAATGGGATGTGATGTTATTTGGTTTATAGGCTGCTTACTCAAGGGGAGTCTCTGCATGGAAAGAAAAAGAGACAGGAAGAGAGAGCACAGACTACTAAGTGTGAATTTATTTCTTTAGAAAGGATGGTAATCAAAGTCAGATCTGATCCAACATTGTTCTCATTAGAACCATCAAAACAAGAGTTTTCAGTGTGGCGTATGGACACGTAGGCATCTGTGGCCTACTAATAAAGAAACTGTGAAAACTAAATAAAAGAAACTTCCTCTGAAGAGATTTAAAGCGGTTCTTAAGATCTGAATCACCACTGGAAATATTTTCATGTCCACAGATTGATAAAGATTGCAAACCACTGTCTTAAAGGTTTGGAGGGTCACATCAGGTCTATAAACAGATGAAACATTTTGGGAGGAAGATTAACTCAGTTTCCAAAACAGCTATCATCTCCTGTAGGAGAAGACAATCAAAGAATAATAGCATGATTTCGGTGGACAGGGACCTCCAGTCACCAACCTCCTGCTCAAAGCAGGGCTAACTTTGTGGTTGGATCAGATTGCTCAGGGCTTCATCCATGGCACTTTAGAAAATTTTATAGGACAGAGATCCCATAGCCTCTATGGGCTTCTGTCCCAATACTTAACAACTTTCATGATGAAGATTTTTGTTCTTTAGATCCAGTTGGGATTTCCACTGGTGCAACTGATTACTTAGGCTTGTGTTTGTGCAGCCGGGTCACTGTGCACCGTCTCTCCCTAGCAGTCCCAGTTCCCCAGATACTAGTCAAGCTGTACGCTGGTACTGGGACATGTGCATAATTTTTCCTTCCATTTCTCACCAAAACTTTATGGAAGAAATGCTAGTTTGGGATTTATGTTGTCTCTGCAGCAAACTAAGTTCACGGTGGCCAGAGTCACCGTGAAGATAAGAGAATTTCCTTAGCCTGTGACAGCTCACTGTGGATGGACCACAGCAGTAGAGCTGGATCCTTTTAGTGTGTTACAGTTCAGGAGGCAGACACATAAGCACACAGAGGCACCAATAATATGGGTGGAATATTCCCAAGTGATTCTTCTGGAAATTCCCTTTCATCCTTCTTGTGTTGTAGCAAAGAAATTATCTGGACTATCGTATGTTAGAATAAATCACCCTGAACACTAGTTTATTTTGTAGGACTCTCCAGGACTTTGCAAGAAGGAAGTGTGAAGTTTGTGAAAAGCATTATTTTTAAAACACCACAATTTTCCTCACGTCTTATATTACAGCTGGCATGATGTTTCTGATGCCAAATAGATAAACAGATAATTTACATAAAGAAGTAAAATGTAAGAAAGAAGTAGAATATAGATTGTTGGCATTGGTTTTATAAAAAAAAATTAGTCTAACAGCTTTTTAAGTCTCAACTATTGTTGTTATTTTAACTTAATGCAATTTGAATCCCAAAGGTAAAGCTAAGTTAAGCTGATTAAGTGAACAAGGTATACAACAGACCTGAAGTTCATGAGATTTTAGGAACATGAACTTCATTTTTCCTAATATTTTCATATTACCTACTACACTGCATGAGAGTTTTTCCTTGCTTGTCATAGTTTAGCATTCTCAGATCCAGCACTCAAATCTAGTTACTTGCTAATCTGTCTTAATTGTGGGCTGGTTATTAGTGAACTTCTTCATTTGGAGTTCTTTTCACTGGAAAAGAGAGTATCCTTGCAACTTACCTAAATTTTGATGTTGAAATTGAATATGGGTGTCATAATACTGTTGATGGTGGTTATTGTAGCCATGGATTGTGATGAGAATATCTAGAAAAAATGTGCTTTAAAATACATAGAAATAAGATTGATTTTTTTTCCAAGGTAATTAATTCAACTATATTAAGAATGCAAGACAGAAATGTACATTCAAATATAAAATCACTCTATAATTATGTGAGCCCAATATGTACAAAATTACATCTCAAAATAAATTCTGGACTCAAATGTCTGCATTTTTGAGAAGAGTGACAGAATTCTGCTATAAAGTAATTGGAGAATCTCAGGCTAATGATTGTGGCAACTAACATGGTTTCTATGAACATTTGAAGTGAATTCTAAATATGATAATGGTAAAATGAAAAAATATATTTAAGGTCAGAATATTTATAAAAGCACTGCTCAGCAATGTGTTTCTATTTCCTGATATCTTATTCAGCCATTTTATAACTTAAACAACTGCAGATATGAAAGCCTCCCATGTTCCATCAATAGCATTTTGTTCATAAAACTGTTAAAATCTTATGTTTTAAAATTATTTGAAATCACATGTATACCTTTTGTTTGTGAGGTTACCATCACTGGATGATGAATAGAGCTTTTAAAATAGATTTTATTTATTCTTGTGACACGAACTGTGTAGTGTTGTGCAATTTATGTGCACTCCAGCTATGATCACACGCATAGGAGGCTTTGATAAATGATCAAAATATCATATTGTGGCAGTACGGCATCATAGTAGAAAGCCTGAGGACAGTGGCACTATGATCTGTGAAGCAACCTGGGTGTAAGGGATAACCACAGGTGCTGGTGCTCCCAGCGTGATACAACTCTGGAGCCTTTCCTTTGAAAGGCTAATACTTTTCTTTTGCCAAGCGGTGAACAAAATCCTAGTGTTTTAGACCTACATCAGATATGGGGGGAAAAGGAAGAAAAGGTACCATCTCCTTCATCTTACCCAATCTTGGCCACAGGCTGAAGACACCAATGCTGTACTTTATGCTAATTGTTAAAGAAACAAGCTCATAGAAAACTTATATTGTAACTTTGGCTTACTTCTCCACCCAAAACCTAATGTAGGGCTCAGATACAAAAGCTATTCAAAAAGAAGGGTGAATCTATGTGAGATGTTATTGTCACCCTTTTAACACGACACAGTGATTTCACCTGCAGGTTTCATAGGGAAACGAGTGTGGGTTTCATCCCTGGGAAGATGGAAGCAGCTGCCTGGCTGTGCCTTGGCATTGCTGTGATGCTATGAAACAACTAAAGCAGTGAGGCAAACGGAGTGCCCTGAGATGCAACAAGAGGTATCTGAGGTCCTGGTGATCTAACACCACCACTCAGAGCCCAGTGCTGGGCACGAAGAGGTAGCTATAATTGCCCCAGACCCACAACAAACCTCACAAGCAGATTCAGAGGAACTACATCTCAGTGGATGAGTCAAAACTAGCCAAAACTACATTCCTGATCCCATTTGCCAGATGTTTCAGAATTCCTAAGGGTTATTATACCCTCGTGTAAATCTAGCATCTGCAAGCTAATGGCTGTTAATAATACTGCAAATGCCTTTCTAGGACATGTTTTAACATTTGGAGCTCAGTCAAGCTGCTAGATATGAAGATTACACTCTACAGCATATCCATCTACCTCAAGACAGCCTAGGAGCTGGTACCACGTTCTTTCCTGAGAGGTTACATGGCTTTGTCTTGTCTGAAGCCTCACACTGCCGACAGAAAACTGTCTGCGTTTAAGAGGCCCCTGTATCCCATTAAAATGCTGAGTGAACGTCACTGGTAAAAGTCTGCATCTACATGAAAAGATTTTTATACAGTGAGTGATTTTGAATGACTGCTGTTCTAAGGCAAACAAAGATTTAGGCCTGCGGCTGAGTCAGATAAAAGCTCAAGCTGCAAAGGCAGAAACATTCCTACAGTTCTCAAGGTTATTCAATGGACTAGATAAACTGAAACACTCCCACATAATCAAACTCAGGAAAGATTCTCTGCACATTTCAGTGAGTTCCAGTTCCTCTAGTGAAAGTTTCCAGGAAACAGCTCAAAGACATGGTGCACAAGTGATTAATTGAGGCTGTTGATGACCCTTCTGAACAATGAATAACTATGGTCTTTGCAGGTTGAACTTTCCAGAAACATATATACATCTGTGATGAGTTGTCATAGCTCAACAGTGTGAATCCCCATTCACAACAGGGGAATTCCCATTCCCAAGAAATGGGAAATATGCTCTTTCATTTCATCAGCCAAGCATACATTTGGCCAGCTCCAAGATGCTACATCATCTGTAAACAATACAGATTTGGGCCTTTTTAGATGTTATTCTCTCAGGAATGGTAGCTTCACTACATTAGTTAATCTATTCTAGAGATAACAATTCATATATGTATGATAAAGTTCAGCTAACAAATATTGATGTCTACAGGACAGATACCTACACCTACCATGTGAGTAGACATCTACCACTTTTTGATGACTGTATTAGGATGAAATCCAGAGACTTGAGATGTAGAGTCTAAAGATCGTTCCCATATCTACCACTCAGAATTTCTACTGCACCTGAGAGATCTCCAACGGGAGTGAGTCAGCTGTTAGAAATACTGAAAGGAGTGACCTGTGGCCTTGCTGCTATCTGTGGGCCTACCATCAAGACCCATGACAATCTTCTATACATGATGAATTTTTCAAGAAGCTGAGGTTACTCTAAATGTATGCAAATTGGAGAAACTGCACTCTTGTTGATCTACAAAGTCATAAATGTTGTTATTCACTTGAATAAGAACAAAACTAAAGCCATTATCAGGTGGCTGGCCCTACAATGTCACTAGGCTTAGGGAATAATTATCTAGTCATCATTCATGCATATTTTTGCACAATAAGGCTAATATCTCACAATCTCTGTAAAAAGTACTCAGGACAGAAGGAATTGAGGACATCTGCAAAAGGATGCATTTTTACAAGTTCAAACAGATCCTTAGTTCTGTTCCCTGTTTGTCCATTGTCAGTTCAGATGAACAAACCATTATCTTAGAGATATCTCTCAGATCAGATGAGATGCAAACTATCCAGTTTAAGCAACACCACAAAAGGTGAACTATGCATGCACAAGGAATGCCTTCAATCCAAAGCAACAAATAATATGTAACAATTTTTTTTTAAATTTTTTTGCAGTCATCTGGGAATGTAAGTACTGTCAGAATATCCCTACATGACAGCATATCATGACCACACACCACTGTACCTGTCTTCTTTTTCAAACAGCTCAAGTCTCTCTCATGTGCAATCAGTCAAGATCCATATGACAATATTCTCCTTTACAATATTCCCCCTCCATGGTAGCTGACTGTTTACCACAGTTGTCATCTCAAGAAGTTCACTGACCAGGAGGAACTCAGTGAGGAACTGGTCACACACATATGTAGGACTTCATTTCCACAATAGCACAAGCTGTCTGAAATTTAGCACCTCCCTGACACCCTATGACCACCTTATCCAGTGGCACCTGGAAGTCTGTCCTCCCAAAATTAAGGCATTGCGTTAGGAACATGGGAGATTGTGCTACTCATCGGACTGCTGAGGAAGGAGTATCTTTTCATTATCTTTGTGCATCTCCAGGCTTAAAAACTCTTAATATATACCAAGGCCTCACCAAGTGTCAGTCTTGCAGCTGCAAGCTTATGCCACGTGGCACGCCTGTGAGAGTGGAGCAGCATACGTAAAACCAGCTTGTGTTATCAGCTTCCCTTCATACCCTTGCTTTGTTTGGAAGTTAGGATGTTTCATGTGAACCATCAGTGGTCTCTTGTCTCCCCATTTCAGTCTAGCTAAGACCCAAGATCTCTCTCTCTCTTCAGATGTTGCCAGGGAAAATCAACTGTTTGGAAAGTAGCTAGCAGCAGTAACAAAAAATATTTCAGTCATCATGGAGAGTGAAAATTTCTCCCACCTGTGTTAGGCCAGTCAGTGTGGATTTGTGTTATGTTTACTGCTTGTGTTCCTACTCCCTCCAGCACAGGCAGCTGAGGAAACAGTGGAAATCAGAGCAGAAACAGTATATTTGCATCATGTACAACCAAAATCTTTGCATTCAGTTCAGCCACGGCGCCCACAGTTCCTTTCACCAGCGACATTTTCCTTTTTGTGAGCCAAACCAGGAGTAACCATTTGGTAAAACCTCAACCTGGATTTCTAAAACCAGTCTTCTTTCATTTCACAATTTAATTTGGCTTTTCAAGGAAAGGCGATTGAGAGGGCATTTGAACTGGAACTGCAATGTGAATGGTCTTCACACCCTACGTGAGGACGGAGCTAATCAATGCCCTGCTAGCTCGTAGCTGCGACGGCCATCCAGGGGCTTCACTTTGTGTTCTTTGTGCAGCATGTAGCATCCCACTTCGTTCAATCCGCTTTATATTTCTCACCATAAAAGCTTGCATATCTCATGTAACTAATGCCAAAACTGTTCAAGAGGTGTACAGGTAAAATTAACCCTGACTTTTAAGAATCCTCCCAAGGTAGACTGATGCAGTGTTGCTAGTCCTCAAAATTTTGTCCCGAATCTCTCTGTAACCAGAATTCTTAAAGCACAACTCTTTTTTTCTTTTTAAAAGGTGACTAAATGTGAATCTTAGCTTCAGTTTTACAAGATAAAAGTTTCTATTCCCCTAGTTGCAGAAGAAAGTTCTGAAGTATGACCACATTATACTTACGAGGTTTCAAACAGAAAGCAAAAAAAAAAAAAAAAAAAAAAAAAGCCAATTTTACTGTTTATTTGATATTATGTATTGAGACGGCCACTTTAGCTGGGGGAAGGGATATGACTTGTGGTTTTGAATGCTTGAGGGTGACAGTAAAAATAATACTTGCATTTTGGGAATATTCAAATCAATGAAGAACTTGGTAGCAGAAAGATATTCTTTTTCAACTCCCCTTTCTTTTCTATTTTAAAGTAGGAAATTCAATAAACTCTGCATGTAAATAGACAAATCAGAAGATAGCGCTTAGGTTGCTAGAAATTTTTAGCACTTGTGCTATTTTTTCTAATATTAATTTTCCATTATATTTTTTGTTTTATTGCTTTCATATAAAATTAGCTTTCTACAGTGGTCACATTAATTTGTAAATTGTAAATAAAAAATGTAAATAAACCTGTAAATTGCTTTTCACATTAACCAAAGACCTGGGAAAAGTGTCCACTTCTGTCAAAAGGTTACTGAATTCTAATCTTCATGAGGTTCCTATTTTAGTGTTCTCGTATTTTTATTCTTTTGGTACTCACTAGATTGTTAGATACTCATTGAATGATAGCCAGTACAGACATGAGCCTAGACTAAAATATTTGTATCCATATTTTGTATACCACACACTGTTAAGGTCTACATCAGAGTCTTTGTGTGCATCTTGTCAGATTTGTTTGGTTGGCTGGTGTGATTTCAATAGCCTTGTGTTCTCTCATATGTCACTATCTTTTATGCCTGGTACAGAGTTGGAGCTTGAGTTCCTGTTGCCTATCTATCTATCAAGCTACTGAGCATTCATTAAGCACTGCATATAAATCTTTACTATTAAAACCATTCTACTTTGCATAAATATTCCTCGAGGTACGAAGAGCGCCATTGATTTTTTTAGCCCTGTCATTTGGTTATTCCCTTGAAGTCTTCAATTAAGATTATTTATAGAAACTGGAAGAGCAATGTAGCAGAGCTTCTAACTTGGATTTCAAAATGCTTCTGAAAATGGACAGTATGTTCTTTAAGTCACAGGAATAATTAGAAAAAAAGTGCTTAGGAACATCTTGTCTTCACCTCAACATTGTCTCGCTTCATGGGGTGATTCTGTTTCTGCATTACTAGTACAAATGGGACTCAGTGGTCTCTGACTCTGTATCTTGATTTTTCACCATATAGTTTGCCATAATTTAGAAATTTTGGCAATCTTCTATCTTAAGCTTTAGGCTTAGTACCTTAATTCAAGGTGATTCAAAACACCACATTAAGGAGGATAGATCCCCAAGTACAGTGTCAATAAGGATTAAAAGGTTGTCTTCAGCATAGAACTGAGTCTACCCACATTTGGGGTGCAATTCAGATGCATAAACATAGGTGTCCAGTGCCATTAAAAGTGCCGGAGATCCCACCTAGCCTCCTCCTGCCCTTCGAGGAAGCAGTCTCTTGTAAGTCCTGTGTTGTACCTGCAAGTCCCACTAGACACCTATTTAAGCACCCACATTCCTCCTTCAATGTCTTAAGAGGTGTCCTGGTTTCAGCCAGGATAGAGCTGGTTTTCTTCACAGAAGCTAGTGTGAGACTGTGTTTTGGATTTGGGATGAGAAACTCTTGATAATGTGCTGATGTTTTGGGTTGTTGCTGAGCAGTCAAGGACAGTCTAGGCTGGGGGTGCCCGGGGAGCTGGGAGGAGACACAGCCAGGACAGCTGACCCAGGCTGGCCAAAGGGATATTCCCTACCATACGACGTCATACCCAGTACATAAACTGGAGTTAGCTGGGGGGCGGGAATCGCTGCTCGGGGACGGGCTGTCGATCACCGGGTGGTGAGCAATTTCTGTATTGAGCATCACTTGTTCTGGTACATTCCTTTGTCGGCGTTATTGTTGTTGTTATCATTGTTATTTCTTTCTCTCTTTCTGTCCTATTAAACTGTTTTTATCTCAACCCACGAGTTTTTTCCCAATTCTCTCCCCCGTCCCACCGGGGGAGGGGGAGTGAGCGAGCGGCTGCGTGGTGCTTAGCTGCCGGCTGGGGCTAAACCACGACAGTGTTAATAGACTCCTTTGTTTTTCCTTATCATCTATTACAGCAAGCAATGATTGAATCGTTACTGTAATAATAACTCTTTTCTGACAATTTTAAGGTTATTTGATTCCCCTAGCCTAATTCAAAGCTTACACCTGTGGTTTTATGAACACTTAAAAGAAATGGTAAAAACTCTTTTAAACTTAATAGGCTTAATTTTCCCCATTTAGCCATTCAAACAACATTATAAGAAGTCTAATGGTTGAGTTCAGCCATATACTGTTGATTATAAATTCATTCTCATCTCCAGCACTTATAATATTTTGGTTCAGATATTATTGGTGCCCATAAAATATATAACAGTATCAGGATTGAATAATATACGTAACTTGTTTTCTTCCCTATAGTGACTCTTCTTCAAAAGACTCATTTTTTTTCCAAGTCCAGACAATGCACAGAAATGCAGCAGGAATCTGAAAAGAACAGCAATCTTTCATTTTGCTTTGATAAAATCCATATTTATACACAGGAGACAACTCATAGTATGCATGGTTTATGGCACTTATTTAATTTTGAAAGAAATTCACATTTGTTGAAGTCATGGTTTAACCCCAGCCAGCAACTAAGCCCCACGCAGCCACTCGCTCTCTCCCACACAGTGGGACAGGGTAGAGAATTGGAAGGGTAAAATTGAGAAAACTCATGGGTTGAGATAAAGACAGTTTAATAGGTAAAGCAAAAGCTGCACACGCAAGCAAAGCAAAACAAGGAATTCATTCACTGCTTCCCATGTGCAGACAGGTGTTCAGCCATCTCCAGGAAAGCAGGGCTGCATCACGTGTAATGGTTTCTTGGGAAGATGGATGCCATAACCCCAAACATCCCTTCCACCCTCTCATTCTTCCTTGTCCCAGCTTTATATACTGAGTATGATGCCATATGGCATGGAATATCCCTTTGTCCAGCCTGGATCAGCTGTCCCAGCTGTGTCCCCTCCCAGCTTCCCATGCACCCCCAGTCTTCTCACTGGCAGCCCAGCACGGGAGGCTGGACAGTCCTTGACCACTTAGCAAAACGCAAAACATCAGCATGTTATCAACATTTTCTCATCCCAAATCCAAAACACAGCCTCACACCGTCATCTATGAAGAAAATTAACTTTATCCCAGCTGAAACGAGGACAATTGACACTAAATTTTGATCTATGTTTATCATTCCTAAGAATAATAATATGTGCTTGCTGCTTGAAACCATAAAATATTGGACTTGTAAATAGGTGAAGTTTGGGGTTATGTAAATGTGCTGCATAATCTTCTGCAGAAGAGAGTATATAAGCAGATCTGCTTAGACATACTAGGTTATTTCTAATGGCTAAGCCATTAGAGCAACTCTTCCAGACCATAGAAAGTTGAACATGTTTGATTAGAGATGGCTGAGGTCTGAACGTGTCCAGCTATGCTAGATACCACACGTACAACACTTACTGTCTTTTTATCCAATTGTTTCACCTTTAACCAGCTTTTCACTGCATTTATGTTTTTATTTAACACAGAAACCAAAGGTGAAGCAATTTGATGGGAAGAGAGGACATACTAGAGCTACAATCTATGATAATATAAGCAATTTGTCTCTTATGGACAAATGCAACACAAACCATATACACAAGGTGTACACACTCTGTTTAACATAAACTGCTGATCTCTGTAACAAGAGTAAATGGCGATCTTCTGGTGCTCAAAGGTGCCATGTCTTTAGCAGAGGATGAAACCAAAGAGAAATCAAGAAACATGGTAAAGTAAGATATAAAAGAGTAAAGGTGGAAAATGCAGAGAGAATATTTGGAACATGAACTATTCCAGTATGAGCAGCCTCACTTTTCTATTAATTCAAGGTCTGACTCCATGGAAAACATGGCCACAAGGTCCAAAACAGCAGACAAGGCTACTAGAATGACGTCATACGTATTACAGTATGCAAAATACAAAGGCAGAAGAAATGTTAAATGATTTTCTTTCTGTCTACTATCACATACTAAGATACTTTTATCCCACTTTACTCTTCATATTGTCATACACCAAACCAGAGTGTATGAAAAGTCTCAGAAGCCCATAAATTCATTCTTCAATCTGAACTCCATTATACATAATCCTCACATTTATTAGGACAATTTTTGTAAGTTTTGCAAGTTGCCAGTTGTGTAAGCAGAGTGCAATGAACTCAGTGGTTGCCAAAATTGCTACAGTTGCAGAAATAACTTTTCTCCTATCAAATGTAATTAACATCTATCTCTCATGATTTGGCTGTTTGTATGAACAGACAAAAATATACATTGAAAATAATAGTCATCATCTTCTCATGTACCATTTCATTCAATAAATAATGACAATTTATTGCTTAACAAGAAGAATGATCTGGGAGGGGGGAAAGAGCTTCATTCTATATAAAGAGATGACAGGGAAAGTGAGAACTTCATATTGCACCAATGAAATTAATAATCTAGAACTGCACTTTTCAATATGATCAGCCATGCCACCTTCAATTTTCTTTTAATTTTGTTGTTTTGGTATATAAGACTTCATAATACCATTCAATTAATCGGAACAAAAAGTAAACATTCACCTGAATTTCAGATTTCTGTTAATTTTGTATTAAAAATTAAATAGATTAAGAATGCATAATCACCTCTCTGCCTCTATATTTGTGTAACCAAATACAATCTCTATTTATATTAAAATCTGAGAGTTCAGAAATTCAGTTCTTCATTTGCCTTTAAATACCCTTTGAGCACAGATTTTAAAGCTAAAATTTAAAGCAAATTTTAAACCCTTTGAAAATGTATAGAATAAATTAAGTAATGACTTTCAAGATACAATTTCTGCTGTATATTTAGAATGGGAAATATCTTTCCTGATAGCAAATATTTTACTCAAACAAATTAGTTAAAATCCCTGTACCTGAATTTCCCCATCCAAGAGGAGAAATAGTCATTTTAGACGTTTGTGAAGTCCAATAATTATTGCAGTTAGCAACTCCCATAACTACTACAAATGTTACTGAAGAGAAGTCTAATGGAGTTCAGCTTAAGATATTTAGGCTGACTATTGTATACGTCCAATTGTGCAGTATACATTAAAACAGGAATCTGTGCTCAATCACATGTAGATTTTGTCAGAGTTTCTCATTTGATGCATGGCATGAAGTAAAAATAACCAGAGTTGCATTAGAGATGAAGAAACATTTCCAGGCATATAAATCATATTCCAGGAGCTTTGTGAACCTTTAACTAATGGAGGCTACAGAGACATTTCAGGCAATTTTGTTATGATTTCACTTCTAAAGCATCTTTCATTGTCTATTGCCAGAATCAGGATATTAGCACGGCTGCACCTCCCATCTCACCCTCTTTAGCTGTTCACATAACCTTTGTCAGAAGAGCAAAGTTTGTTCCAGCATTTCCACAACAACCTCTTTGTAATTGATGATTCTGACATTTTTAAAAAATGGCTTGTTTGTTTAAAAACCTGTAATGAAAATTTCTCAATAACGTAAGGAGCACTTTTCAAACCAGTAGGCGGGCATGAAGTTAATCCTGATGAAAAGTGAGAAGTCCCTGGAAAATTTCATCCAGCCTTTCTTCTTTCCACCCCACAAAAGTCTTCTCCCCCTCTAGCAGTCACGTAAGCGTGCTGTTTATTCTGCGTGGGTGAGCAGAGGTGGAGCTGGAGATGCGGTGCTGCTGCCATAGGCGCCGTGCAGGCAGCAGCGGGAGCTGCGCAGGCAGCGCTCGCTTCGGCTCGCCGCCCCTTCCAGTAGATGCCACAGGGGAGTGGTGCCATGGTGGCAGAGCCAGGCTCCCCTAACACCGCTCCTCCGTCATGCCCAGGTCAGCAAGGACTGTGTACGGGAGCCAGACAAATCCTTGGTGACGGGATCTCAGACGCTTTGCTGGGTGTCAGCCATCAGCCTCAGATGGTGACTAGGTTGGGGTGGGAGAAGAGGGTCCCGTCTCTAGAGGCCAGATACAGGACTGGGAGAAAACTGACTGGACCAGTTTTTGCTGGAGTTGAAGATGTGACAACTTGTTTTTCTTCTGCAGGGAGGCAGGGAGAAAAGACAGCAATTTTATGCTCAGAGATGGCTGGAGAGTGGGTGTTTATATGCATGTGTGTGCTTGTGTAGAAGGAGGTGGGAGAGGGGAGGGCAAGGTACTAAAGAAAAGAAGAAAAGGAGCTCTGCAAGAAAGGTTTGAGAGCAGTGGTGTGAGTATAGATCTTTTAAACGCTCACACTTTCACTCCTTTTGATGTATTGTTTTCTTCTTCAGCTCCTGATGAAAGTAAATTAAAATTCTTCAACTAATTTCTTCTGCATTAAAATCAGCATCGTTGTACACAGTATTTACTGGGACTTTATTTGCCATACTGAGCATCACCTGTGTATAGCTGAGGAAAAGTCAGATCATATTGGACAACTCTTCTTTTCTTGATAGCTCTATTCCTTGAGAATTTATTCATAGGCTGACAGTGAGTCATGAAGCATGCTGGGTTATGCTGCTGCTGTGTTATTCATGATCTTTTCTATTTTTCCTGTCTGTACACAAAATAACAAGTCTCAATAAGCAAAGACTATCAGCAGCTGATGATTATCAGCCTGAAATCACACCTTTGAACCCTGCGAATCCATCAGCTCTGCAGAAGCTGGCAGGGCTGAGCTGGGGATGCCTGTAACACGGCGAAGGACTGAAAGCACACAAGGAAAATTGGTGGTTTTGCATTGGGGCAGTTCAGAGAAAACAGGCAGCAGAAAGAGGTGGGAAACTGGAAAGAGACGAAATTGAGGTAGTAACGGGAACCTGCCAGTTATAGTTTCATAGAAACATCATTGCAATCGTATGCAAATGAAAGACACACTAGATGTCTTAATGGTCAAGCATTGGAACAGGCTGCCCAGGGAGGTGGTGGAGCCACCATCACTGGAAGTGTTCAAAAAACGTGTAGATGTGGCGCTTCAGGACATGGTTTAGTGGGCAAGGTGGTGTTGGGCTGACGGTTGGACTTGATGATCTTAAAGGTCTTTTCCAACCTTAATGATTCTGTGATTCTGTGATGTGCAAGGTGGCATTAATCACTAGCATGTTAAAGGATTATTCCCCTGATGTTGGCCAGAGCCTTGGCTGGGGCTTTTGGTCCTCATCTTGTTTGATGGAGCCTAGTTGCCTTTCTTCCACTGAAACTTCTAGAAAAGCCCATGTGCCACAGGCAGCCTGGTGGACTCAGGCAGGTTGTCAGGCAACTGGAGAGGAACCATGCAGCCACGGCACAGACACTGCCTCCCATCGGACCTCATCACTGGCCCCAGAAATCACCCATGTATTTAACCTTGTTTAATTAATAGGTCCGTTTGGGGATAGATTCCTCTGTAAAATTCCACATGAAATTTTGCAATGCTATAGTACCAAAATATTTACAACATTTACCTGTTCATACTCTATATCATTTTAGAAAGTTGCTTTATTTTAAGGGGGGTTGTTCTAACAGAGACAAGAGAACGTAAAAGTGCTATTGTTTTACCTCTGGTCATTTTCCAGACAGGTTAGAATGGCAGCATCATTGCTCAGAATTCAAAGAAGCTTTCTGTTCTTTCGGTGGATTGTTTTTGGCAATCTGTTTAGTCTGTCTTATTCCAATTATTTTCTGTATATCAGAGTATATTTTTTAGGCCAAACTTGATTGCATCAAAAGGAAATGCGGTTGGCTATTATATAAGAGATTCAAGTGTTTCTAGTGCAGTTCCCATTTATTTAAAAAATAGTGCTGAATTGTTTTGGGAAATAGGGATAATAAGAAGAATTGTACTTGAACAATTGTTCATGTAAAAAATGCTGCTGCATCCAAAGTGCTGAGCTTACAGATTTTTATTTTAAAATCTGCCGTGTTGTAAACACTATCTTTCGATAGTCTGTTCAGTTCTGAATGTAGGATTGTGATATTTTAAACATTTCGTTTGCTACAAGAATTATGAATTCTGCTTTGCTAGAGCATAATATGTATAATTTCAAGTCAACTGCAAGTAATATTTTTCCAAAAATGTTGGCAAATATTTTTTCTTAAAGTTCAAATTGAAAATAATATGAAAATTAGGTGAAGTAACAAAACCGTTATGTTTCTAATTTTTAGAGGTTTTTTTAATTTAAGTATTCCAGCAAAATAGCCATAAAGTGGCAATTTCTTCCAGTTGACCCCAACCTAGAAAAAAATTCTCAGAAAAAAATATAGTTCCTTGTGTAACATCTTTTTACAAGATATATCTTAACTTTCTCTTTACCAAAACTGCTAGTGATAAGAATATTCTTAAAGTTTGTGAACAATGTGTATGTTTGTAGTGTATATATAGGCATAGATACGGTGGTGCAGCATTACTGGAGCTCCAGCAGTGATACCAGCATCAGCGCTCCCCGAGGCCGCATAGCACTCCACATCTTTTTACAGCAACAACCATTTTCAAAGGCATAATCTCAGCCAGAGTTTCACCTGAGGCATCCAATTCTGTGTCACACTTCCAAATATACAGTTTTTCTAATCACAGTCTTTTAGAGGTAATCCATTATAAAACAATCGTATGTATATGATATGTAGTACAGGTATCTGGATTTATCTAAAAGTGTTAAACAGTCGTATAAAACTGCCTATAATACTAGCAAATGTTGAATGTGCATGATGAAGTGCTTTTATATGTGTACGTCTGTGGGTAGGTGTGCTGAAGGTCTATGTCCGTAAAAATATATATGTGCATGTGTGAATATATATATATTTATATACATATAAATTAAATACAAAATCGATGCCATCTCAGAAAAATTCGCAGTTGTTTCTAGGAACTAGGGGAGGTAGAGGAACTACAATATTATTTCATAATACCAAATATTCTTACAAACTGAGAGGCTCCATGCCATGTAGCAGTCACTTTTACAGTGATCAGCCTGGTCCCAGGGGTATGGATTTCGACTTTCCCATGTAGAAATACATCACGTGCAGATGTTACCTCATTTTGCATGTCTCTGTGAGAATTAGGAGACGATTTTCTTTCACTATGACTTCTGTGTCATCCTTTATCTTGGGTTGATAAAGAAAGCCAAGCTTTCTCTCATTTGGGTCTTCTATCAGTTAAGTGCAGGAGTGGCACCGGCCACAGAAATCACCACCAAGACCTCCCTCTCTCTGTCTCACTCACACACATAACTAGAATGCAGCTGAGGCGAAGAGCCAGACCAAGCGCAGGAAAAAGGAGGATCTGGAACGAAGACCTTAAAGCAAAGGATAAAGTATAAATCGTTGTCTCGATAAAGACTGTATCAATATCTGTTTGCACAATGCAAACACATCAAATGCATGTAGGCAACCTGTAATCTATCATTTTCCAAATTTGAAAGTTTTCTTTTTGGGTATATAATAGATATCACAAAAGAGACTTGAAACAATCCCCCTCTGAGTGAAGACTGGATGGGGAAAGTCAGTGTGTTTAGTCGGTGCCTGAGAGCCTGCCTATAAATGCCATGAGGGCAGCCCTGCTCAGCTGAGGAGCAGAGTGGTGCATAACACCTTGTACAGGATCATTGCGTCTGCTTCAACAGCCCTCAGCAAGGTTTTTACTCTTTCTTGCAGTGGCAGCAAGTTCTTCTCCCAAATCTTAGAAATTACATGGGCTACCATGACTTTCGTGACCTCTGTTTGCATCTTGCAATAGCAGTTTTTAGGAACAGGCTATATATCGAACCTACTCCTTCAGAGTAATTTAAATTTCTCATGCACTCTAGCCTTACTGTTATATTGCTATCAGTGATGGAATTAGATATTCTTTAAATCCTGATTCCGTTGGAAAAGAGAGAAATCACATTAAGCTCATAGAATTTTTATTCCTTTTTCTTTCAATTCTTTACATTTCAGGCAATTTGATGTAACAGTATTAATTTGCCATTAGATGAAGGCACATCTCGTATTTTTGTGTTTGAATTAGGCAGCGTATCTGTTTTTTAATTTGGAGACTGGGGGATTTGAGGAAATTGCAGAATGCTCACGTAACTAATTTCTCTTTTAATCATGACAGCTTTTAATCTCTTTCACGTCTTGTTGGTATCTGAGCACATCTGGGTCTTACTTAGGTATTCAAAATCTTTGTTATGCCTCAAGAGTGTCCTTCCCAAATGAATTCTATTTATGCAAGTGAAAAAGAAGAATATATTATCAGTCATCTTAAGTAGTCTTGCTTTTGCACATTCCCTTTAACTGCACAAAAATAACCATACAGACAAGTACACTTGTTCTTTTCTTAGTTAGGGGGAGGGAGAGAATCCTTCAGTAGAAGAAATGTAGAGAATGGGTAAGAACCAAGTTGAGAAAATATTTAATTACAATCCAAAGTAGAACCTGACGAGACTCCAGCGGAGAAGAAGCACATCTGTTATGTGCAAACAGTTCTTCTCTGTGCATGCAGGAGACTTGCAATTGGACCTAAACCTCATCTTTGACATTACTCATTTTAATGATGGTATCATTTTTGGAATGATAGGACACAGTAATTAATAGGTTTGGGGAACACGCTTATTGTAAGATTATGCAAATCCTAAGTCAAGGACTGTGCAAATACAGAAGTGCATTTCCACTTTTCTGGCCAGCATGTGAGACGGTAGCCACCAAGATCAGAGTGATTTACCCTACACTTTCTCCACACCATAAGGTTTATCCCTCCATTGCTGCTAGTATTTTCTTTTTTCCTTATTTCCATGTCACTTAAATCTTAAATTACATTATCAGTTCTGTTATTCCCAGCACTCTTGTGCTAGCCTGGCTTCAGGAGAACTCTGGTGCTGCTGTGGAGCTCTTTCTGATAGCAACAGCCTAAAGCTGGACATAGAGGCAGATGGTCTCAGCTCTATCAGAGTAAGGGCTGTCTTGTGCCTTCAAGCCCAAGCGAACACAGCTGGAAGAAATGTGCCAGCTATGGTTACCAGCAACAGTGCACCAGGGGAACTTCTAGGCTTGCTGTTATATAAATTTAGGATTGTCTCAGAATCCAAAACACACTCTTCAGTTTTTAGACTAGATGGACTGTTTATTCCCTTCTAAATCACTACTCTTTTTGAAGCTAGCTGAAGCCGTTTGAATAAACTTGAAAAAGTGCATACCTCTCTTTTCCGAATGTACATTTAAAACGAGTTCTACTATGAGCACTTGATGGTATTCAGCATTGAATCCACAGGTCATTGCAATAAGTACTGGAGGACAGTGAAGTCTGAGAAAGAAAATGGATATGGCTACCACAAATACCAGAGTTAGTGTCCTCTCTTTTTATGATCTTTATCATATAACAGCATATAAGCAGGCTGAGAAGCATTTCGCATTAGTTATCCTTAGCATACTAAATAATGTATAGAAGTAGTGTTAGTAATTGTACTACAGTGACATTAACAGCACGGTATCAGACTTTCTCATTGCATAAACCTCCTCCAGTCTCCCCAGTTAATCAGAATACTCCTTGCCATGAGAATGCTAGCAGTGTTTTTGCCATAGTTTTCTCATGTGGGATAATAATATACATATTTTTGGAATTATGGTGAGAAGACTGGATAGTTTCATTCTCAATAGAAATAAAATGATAAAAATTTTCATAATTTGTTTCTTCACAGTGTTTAACTGTAACTCCAGTATTTATTAACCCTGAAGATTCAGTCTTGACAATGTTTCAGTACTAGTTTACAGTATTCCAGGTTCACTAGAAATTAAATACATTGATTGATTGGTTCATCTTTATGTATGCAAAATTTGTCAAAGCTAAATAATTTTGTGATTCCTTGTTGAGAAAATCTAAAGGAGTGTCAGTTTGGAAATGCTGTGATTCATTCTTCTAAATATTAACCGGGAAACTTCCACTAGTATAAAATAAGAAAAAATAATATTATAATTATATTTTGTAATTATAACATTTAGTACACTGTTTTCAATCATTGTAAAAGCTTGTTCTATTTTACAAATCCTTTATTGCCCTACGAACAAGTACACATTCTCCCTGCTATATCCATTGTAGAATCCATGAAATCAAAATACGCTACGTAAACAAACGCTGAGTTCACTCACCCAGCCATGCTTAACTTTGCTGGTAGGACAATTTTATTTATAGTGATGTCTCCCTTGTTAGTGTCAGGAGCACCAGATTTGATTTGAGCGATTCATAAAGACAATTTGGGGTTTCTTGCCATGAACTTGTATCTTCTTGATTGTACTAAATGCAGAAAGAATTAAAACAGGCAGGGATTCCCGCTTTCATTTTTATACCTAAGATTGTTTGGGGTTTTTTTAGTTTAACCTTAAGTGAGTTTCTTCTGATTGTAATCCCCATTGGAATTAATGACTGTGTCATTTCACTTTATTTGTAAAAATCACTCAAATACAGTTGACACCTTACTGTGTTTTTTGTCTGGAAATTGCTTTCTGGAGGGGCTTGTATGTGAACATTGTGTGCACAGAAGCCTGAAAAATTAATAACTTCATACCTGAACTGTAATAAGAAGCAAAAAGAACAAAAGCAGTTTCAATACCAATTGCCATCCTTTTTTAAAACATTAATTTTTGGATCAGGATTCACTCTAGGCTTTTTGTGCCTGCCCGAAGCGGGACAGGGCTTACACATGCAGCCAATTAGAATATTTTGAAAGACAGGGAAGAGCAAAGCACCCAGCACACATCAGTTTCCTTTCCACTTTCTCTAGCACTCTGCTGCTGGCATTCACATCCCAAATTCCTCCTGCTCCTTCTGTTCTGTACCCCACAGCACACATGCTCATCCTTTAGTTATCTCCTAATGCGCTGCATCCCTGCGTGCATCTTACTTTTACCGTTCTTCACGCTCTTCTTCATGCAGCAGGGTAGTTCTCAGAAGGAAGTTTGTGAAACGGTTGTCCCATTTCCTACCATTTTCACAGGCTTACCAAATACAGGTCGATTGTGCATAAAATATGCTTGAGAGGAATTTTCCATGAATTGCCTTCTGTCACTATGGCTACTATCTCCAGCTGGGTGGGAGACCACAACTTGCTCTCAATTTTTGATGGGCACGGCAGCAATACATTCTCAGGAGTGATGGTACCACCTACTCTGTCAGGAGCAGGGTAGAAATATTGTATGGAAGCAAATGACAATAACTTGTAGCATTCTGAAGAAAAAATAGATATAATGATCATTTTGGGACGGGCTTTTTAACTACAGGGATGATTGACAGTGAGAACATTAGGAGATGGCAGGCCTGCTGTGAGACTGCTTTTTCAGTCTGAACACATAGTCTGATACAGGATCGCAGTCATTCATAATAACCCGTTTTAATTTACTTTTATTCATTAGCTAATTAACAAATTAATAAATTCAAACATCCAGAAAATTAATTCCTTTCTAAAGAGGAAGATATGGTGTGTTGTCATACACAACCATAATGCCGCTTTATATGTAAAATCTGCAATTTGCCTACTAAGCAGTAATCGATGTACCCGCAGAGCAGCTCAGTTTGTTGCAAGGGTTACGATCCAAGCATTAAGCTAAACCCCGACATTGCACTGGAAAATGATAGAGTAGTTACCCTGCAGTGGTGCTGTTATTGTTCAAATATTTACTGCAGTGGAAATGAAGTCACAATGAAATTGTGACTCCACAGCACTACAAAATGCACAAGAGTACTGCAAATTCTTGTCTCTCTCTCAGAAAGCTTATAAACCAAAACAGAAAATAAAGAAGGTGAGTGAGGCATACAAGGAGGTAGAATAGCGGGTGGGGGATTGGATAATCCTCATACAAGGAGAATTTGATTCTTAGCCATGCAGCTATAAGGGTGAAGAGTGACCTTTGCCTAACCGTTATAAGGCTGGAGTTTCCTATGTCTTATAAAGCAGTCTTAAAGAAAGGGCTTGGTGGGACTTTTGGTAATGATTTCACCTCGTTCATCTCACCAAAAAATTATTATGTAAGCTGAATTTTGTAGTTTAGACTCAGTGTAGTATTCAGGAATGGGCTGGAAAAGAAAGTATAAATTATTCAGTGGTGAAGGTGTTAAATTGTTTTGCAAATAATAAAAATATATTGTCCTTGAAAATGAGTGCTTGGCAGTGGAAGAGGCTCTAGAGATATTAAGGTATCATTTGCTTGGAAGGAAGGTCAGTTTGATAATACATTACCCTCTATTAACCTGGAAAAATACAGTAAAACCTGAGAGAACCAAAAGGACCTCCGTTATTTCTCTTTGCCATACAATTTTAAAGCAAGTAATATATTTATACATGCCTGAAAAACTATTGAGTAGACCTTTTGGTATAGAAATGATGTGAGAAGCTCTCTGGAGTAGAGATAACTTTTATGTTGATGATTTTACTATAAAAAAAAGATAAAATAGAGCTAATACATAAGATAAGCACGTATCAACCTAAAGGTTGAACAGCCTTTATAAAACCCGTAAGTAGAAAATTACTCATATACTAGCTATACATTTGTATAAGATATTTGTTAATGAACTGGCAATCAAAGATGACTCCATTTTAAATGCACTGGGGCATTTATACGTAGCAGACTATTAGTAAAAATCCAGTTATTTAACTGGAAATTATTTCACTGTTTTGATACATGTATATTCTGCTTGATAAAAATATAATACTTCCTGTCTTTAATTTTGCATAAAATCATTAACCTGTAGTAATCCAGACTTCTTTGGAAGTATCTGTCTCTATCTCTAGAAAGTGCTGACCTTGTAAATCCAGTTGACTGCTTTCAAGATACAGCAAGATCTGAGGATTTATATATATGTAGAAATATGAACACACATATAGATATTCTGAATTTCTGGTTTGGCAAGACAGTAGATGCCCTAATAGCTAGGATGAAGCCATTGAATGAGCACATAGTTCGTTACAATTGGCAGGATTAAGGATGCAAGATGTTCAGCCAGAATCAGATTCTTTAGCATAAATTTTGGGAGTGAATTTATAGTGTTAATAGCAGCGTCTGGGACAACAGTAATTATAAACATTTCTCAGGGGAAGCATTTGGACGCATATTATTATAATAGATGAACCTACTAAATAATACATCATAGCAACACCTTCAGATTTGGTGCTTGGTGTTTGGCTCCACATTCATGGTTTGGCTCCAAAATAAACACTGATTTTCAGAGGTGTTGAGTGCTGGCAACTCCCATTGAGCTCAGTCTGCAGAACATGGACCTGAGCAATGAATACACAAAAATCCACAAATCAAAGCTTTTAATCAGAGCTTTAAATTAAGTTCATGACCTGACTGATAGTGAAATCAGATTTGTACCAGCCTCAGAGAGTCAGCTGCTGAAGTTAGGCACCTGGATGGGCACTATGTGTGAGCGCAGCAAGAATAAGAGAGTATTGATCAAACAATGTTGAAATTCATGGTCTCAGTAGATAGATAACAGAGTTACAAAACTGCCCCAGTTCTGGTAGTAATGCCCACTTCAGTTACAGAAAATGTCCTCAGAAACTGTAACATCTCTAAAACCAAACTGAACTTTCAAGTTGTACCCCTATAGATTTAAAATGGAGACTAATGCTACTCACCTGCCTTTGCACATGTTTTTTAAGTGACCAGCTAACTGTTGTTAATTTATGTAAGTACTAATCTAGTATGTGACTAGTTATTGCTTGTCCTCGTGCTGCTAGCGTTGCTCAAAGAAAGGAAAAAGCTTTACTAACCATTTCAGTTTACAACTAAAACATGACTGCCTGTTAATACAAATTGCAAGTTACATATCTACTTCGACATATAAAGACATTTGTCTTTGTGCCGCAACCTCTTTGTAAATGCTCCCTCTGGTTCTTCACCTCATTCACCTCCCTCTTTCCTTCCCAGCAGTTCACGTCAAGAATTAGCAGCTGCGAAGGTGCGCGGTGGGCAATGCCACTGCCATTGCCAGGCTTCCCAGGCGGGGACGGGGCCGCTTGGCATTTCTGCCGTGCTCTGCCATACCCTTATGCCTTCAGGAGGCATGGCTGAGCTACTTTCCTCCTCCTGGGAGCCGCTACCCGGATAACTGTGATGCTCCGCGTACAGAAATAAAATGTTGTGCGTCCAAAAGCCAACGTGTTGTAAATTTTGACCTCCTTTTTCTGAAGAAAAAAAGGGTTTCGTTTCTACGTGAGCCTCTGCGCACAGTGACGCCTTTCACAGTGATCCCATGCAAACGTGGCACACGTTTTTATCCTGCTCTTCAGATCCACTGATGCTTTGTCATGCAGTTCGTTCACACCAGGCATTTCAGGGTGCGCAAATAGTTCCTGCAAGCAAAACATAGACAGAACAGGCTTACATAATCTGTAAATAAAAGGCTGCCTTAAAAATTGGGCCTTTTTCTTTTTATGTAGTCTTGCACCCAACTTATCATCTTTTAAATAATTACTTTTTTGTAAAGTGGCAGTTTTAACATCCGTGCTATGCTTTCAGATGCTTGAAGAAGTGAAAAACTGTCTAGCTAGGAAGAGAATTTGCCTGCTCTTTAGCACTTTATGTGCAGCATTCATTTAAGTGTTCTTTTGCTGTTGCTTTACTTACATTTTTAGTCTGCAATGTTTCATGTTTACTGGATCAGCAAATAATCAAGGTCTTTAGATTTTTTTGGAATGCATTTTATTCCTCTCCCCCCAAAGAAGTTAAATGCCTCTATTTAAATAGCTTTTACCACTATATGCAAAATACAAATAAAATGTAAATAGTTTCTTCTACTAATCCACATCTGCCTGGGTGTAATTACATGATACATGCTGGTTAAGCACAAAAATTTTGAATAGACAGCTTTTAATTAGGCATGTGCATTGGGTCACAGTAGAATTAAAATGGGTTCTAAAAAATTGATTGTATAAAAATGGCACCTGCTTACTCAACGGATCTGATTTTTGGCTGAAGTTGCAGACACGTGTCTGTGTCACATCGTTCTGTTGGCCCTTGTAGAGGAAGCCAAGTTCAGAGACAGAGTGCTCAATCCTTCCCACGATGGGGACAGATGTAACCTGAGTTAAAATTATTATTCGTAGAATTACTGACTTTCAAATGGGACAAACAGCTGATTTACAACTGTTGCTCAGGTTTCATTGAGAGGAGAAGAGGAAAACTGAGGCCTATCTAATGCAAGTTGGAGTGCCTGAATGACTACAAATACATTTTTATTTCACTTTTTGTTAGATTTAGCAAATAATAATTTCCGTTACCCTGATTTTTTCCCCTGAACATCAGTTCCCATAGTCCAGCGAGTGAAAGGAGGATCTGTGGATAGTGGTGACCTGTCAATTTGCAGCGTTTGTCAGCACATGAGTAAAACTTTCTGTTCGAGGTGAAGATTGGGAAATGCTTCTTCCATGCCAGTCTGAACAGACGTATTTTATCGGGCTGTTCAGTGTTCTCACGTACCAGCAAGTGGTCCTGAAATGATTTCTGAGCACAGAGGCAGCTGAGCATTACATCTCCCAGCAGCTCTTTTCATTTCACTGTGGCTGCCGAAGTACTATCTGTCAGATAAAGTTGTTATAAAGCTAATAATAAAATGGTCAATTTTATATTTAGCTATTCCAGTCAGTAGCTGTGGTTATTGTATGTATATGCTTCTCCCCAGTTTACATTGTTAATACATTTTAACAGTTAATTTAATGTTCCTTTTTAAAAGAAATAAGTTAGAATTTTCTTGGCAGTATTTTTTCAGTATTATAGTCAATATTCAAGAACTTCAGTATATTGTGCATGTCATCTTATACTGAAATATCCCTTATAAGTTATTATAATTCAGTAATTTTTATTTTAAATGTAAGGGTAATTATCTAATGCATATTAACAAAACATAGGACCACATTTTTCAAAATAAGATAAATCAGGCTAACATGAACTGCAGGATCCTAGGTTTTATCTTTTGTCTATAAAAGTCATGCCATGCAGATGTTAGCAGCCAGAGCCAAACTGGTTTTACAAGGTTCTGTGGCAGGTTAGAGTACAAGAAAACAGAGAATTTCTGTTTACACAGAGCCTCTTGAAATCTTTTACGTCCAAAGAAATGCCTCTACCCATTCATAACAAAATTTTTTTATTCACACACTGGATTAACACCTACGGCAGGTGGAAGGAAGCAGAGATTCAAAGTTTCAGAATATAATATAGCTGCTACTGTTTAATTAAATGGTCCCTCGTGCACTAGGTCTCTGTGCTACTAGTAACTGTATATGCACATATAAAAATATCTAATTTCTAAAGAATCTTCACCTCTGCCATAACCATCAATCACATGCTGTTGTTACTAAAATTATCCCCATGTTTCATATCTCAGTACTGGAAACATGCTATCACACCTCTGAATTTATTATTAATATGCCACAGTGCCAGCAATGTTGCAGCATTTTGCAGAAAGAGAAGACAAGGTCACTGCTAAGAAGTGACAGAAGTAGTGAGCAGTGACAGTAGATAGTGTGGGTGGGCAGGTGAAGGGAAAGCTTCAACAATAAAGTAATCACATATTGCTAGTTCAGAAGCATATGCAGAATTTAGAGTATATGGTTGAGAAATGCAAGTGGGAATAAATAATGCTGGAGAAGTTCGTAGAAGTTACCTGGGTTATAAATGCAGAAAAAAAAAAAAAAAAATACAGCCTGAGTCTTGCAGAGCTGGTGCTTCCTGCGCTGACTCGCCAAACGTTGGGCTGTTTTTGGCTCCATTGCTATTAGCTTGAGCTGGCTGCAGGGGGGTAGCAGAACTGTCTCTGCCCCCCACCAAATCACAGCATTCTGTCGTATTTTAAGCTCATGGACACAGATAGTAAAAGCTTGCTCCAAAACCCATCAGAAGCAATGGAGAAATTTCTACTAGACTTTGAATGCGGTCGTAAATTAACAATGAAGGTCTAATCTGCATTTTTTCCTCTGCATTCAGACTTCAATGTTTAAAGGGGTCTAAATAATATGAAGAAGGTAAATCCATTAGGAAATTCAGTTCACTGAAGTACCATAAAAAATTCCAGCCAGGGAACTAAGTGCACAAGAAGCTATAATAATAAGAAATAAGCAAAGTGTTTGTATATAAATGGTGCGAACATGAGTGAGAAAATGGAGGAATTTTACCTACTAGGGCAGACATTCTAGGGGTCATAAAAACATAGCAGAAACAATAACTGGAGTCACTGAACAATATAGGTTCATCAGAAAAGAGGGAAATAGAGCTGGTAACATTACATGGGACATTAGGATAATTTGTAATGAAATGAGTTATGTCAATAAAACAGTCTCTGTTTGGATCAAACACTTCAAGCATGGAAAAAAAATATTTTTGTAGAATTAATGTCAGCAAAAAATCCCGAGTGTCAGATTTGACTCTGTAACGTCATTGTAGAGAGGAATGCAAGTAAGAATCTGTCACTAGAAGATGTTGAAGCTCCTAAATTTCTTTACCAGTCACTAAACCAACAAAAGACAATGATAGTTTAGATCTTTTTTTTTTTGCTTTGAAATATGTTTATAACAAAACATAACTTTTAACCAAGCATTCAGGCAATGATTCCATTTACATTACATGACAAAGTAAGTAGTGAACAGCAAACTTCAATAAACAGAACAAGCTAGTTGAAGTGAAATATTCTGGGGCTTCATGAATATTTCTGTGAAGACGACATCAAATTTCATCAAGTGTAACATACCGTGCTGTACCTGGCAACAGTGGAGTAGGTTCGGCCATGCAGGAAGTCCCATCCAGACCTGTGTTCCTAAATTTGTCAGTTAAATGCAAGAGCCTTAAGTAAAGCAGAGGTAATTATAACACAGTTTGACAAATTTGGTCGCTGTCAGTGTTCTCTAACATTCTTTGACTCAATGCTGAATTTGGACATTGGTTGCCAGACAGAAGAATCTGTTCTGTGATGGTATAGATATTTGAGATGTAGGTCATGTAATGCCTACTCTACTGGGTATCTATCAAACCTGCCACTTTATCTGGAGAGTACTATTCAGATGTCTTCTCCACAAACCAGCACTCCTGATCTCCCTCATCCCTAAACAGTCTCGAGTAAGTTAGGGTTGGTAGGGTGTGTGCAGAGTTCCTACAGGCCAGTGAGGAAGATGAAACTGTGGAGAGCACCCAATAGTGGGGATGCTGAAGTGCAGAGATGTTCAGCCTGGAGGAGAGAAGGCTCAGGTGGCTCTTACCAATGTATGTAAATACCTGAAGGGAGGGTGCAAAGAGGACGGAGCCAGACTCTTTCCAGTGGTGCCCAGTGAAAGGACCAGAGGCAACGGGCACAAACTGAAACACAGCAGGTTCCCTCTGAACATCAGGAAACACTTTCTCCCTGTGAGGGTGACCAAGCACTGGCACAGGTTGCCCAGAGCTGTTGTTGAGTCTCTCTGTCTCTCTCCTTGGAGATATTCAAAAGCCACCTGGACATGAACCTGGGCAACTGGTTCTAGGTGACCCTGCTTGAGGAGGGGGATTGGACAACTTGATATCCAGAGATCCCTTCCAACCTCAACCATTCTGTGATTCCCTAAACAAGCTCCAGTCACTTTAGTAGGTTTAATTCTAAAAGCCAAGCGAAGTTTGATGCTTAATATAAATGTTCTGCATAACTTCAAAATACCCACTCACTGTGAAACTGTGATTTCTGGAGGCAGACTATGGCTTGCTCAGAAAATCAGCCAGGAATTATAAAGGGGATTGCTATTATGTTTGTCCATATGCACCCATTATTATCAGAAGAAGCAGGAGAGAACAGTTAGAAAAGATACCACGGAAACCTTTCAAGGAGTTTTCCCAAAGTAGAGAGGCTTTGAACTTTACATTATCATGGCACGGGCTCTGTATTGCTCTTAACTTACCTCTGTTCCTACCAAATGCTGGGTACTTCTGTCTGTGTCAGCAGTGAGGAACTCTCTCCCTGGAAAATGAGTTAGATTTGGAGAACCTCCTACAGTTCAGAAATTTATTTAAAGGATTTCTGAAATTAACTCCTTTTATTACTCCTCCATGTCTCATGATCTGAAACTCTTTCTTCCCAGTTCAACACCACTGTAGCTATTTCTTTGAGTTGAACTTAGTAACTCATGCCTTTCTCCCCATCCCTCTTAACCTTCAGCCACATCTGAATGCACAGTTCAACTGTGAGTTAGAACTTCAGAGTGTGCCTAGAAATGTTATTCATGTTATACCTCAGAAACCCCCAAAACCTTTAAAAATGTTGATTCAGCAAATGTTGAAGAATTTTCTGCTGTCTTGTGAGGGATAATGCAGGGTCATTATTTGAAGGAGTTTTTACCCAAGACCTTTTAATGGTCAATTTTTCTTGTTTAGTGACTGGGGAAAAGGGCTACGTGGCCTCTATATTTCCTGACTGCACTCCTTGTGCACAAGATACTTTCTTTTCACTGGAGACCTATGTAATGTCAACTAGTTTATCTGATTTTCTGGTTTATGAAAAACATATTGTTTTAAGTTTTAGATCATAGCTAATCCTGTACAAATGTATAAAGTGAAGGGGTGAAAACAGACAATGATTTATTTGCCCAACACAATAAATGCATTATTCCTCTTGCACCCTGCTTAAGTATTGTAAGAGAGCATGAACAAACAGATTGGTCTCCTCCCACCACATATCTGCATTGCCAGCACTCAGGGAAATAAGGACTGCATGGATTAAAAAGTTGCAAGGGTATTATTAAGGCATGAGCTACTGAAACGGGAGCATGCACTGAAGAGGTCTCAGTTCAACAGTATCAGTCCCGTTAAGAGCGTCAGCCTAACTGCTAATGCTGAAGGCAGGGATGAGAATGCAGGTAAGACCTTTCTATACCAGGGCATGAGCAAATCACGACGAATTGCTGCCATTGCCACAATAATTTAGTACAGTACATTCTTTCTTTTTTTTAAATCTTGACTTTTGAAAACTGTTTTACTCTCAGCTGCTTGAAACAGAAGCATTGGAGTTCCGTCAACACTGCCTGCGAAGTGACCTTACTGCTTTTACTTATAGTTTGACATCTATTTATGAAGCACATTTAAAACAGTATTTGCAGCTCCTAAGGTTTCTGCGAATAATACTCATAAACGTTTAAGCAAACTCTCTTAGCACTTTTTCCCTAGATGCCCTTTGAAGAAACCTTTCTCTGAACCACAATTTGTGCATATGCAATTAATTACTGTCAGGCTGTTAGGCGGGCTGATCATGTGGGAATTGACCATTTCGTTTTCACACAGAAACAGCCTTTGCCTTTCGTTGTCACATAGAAACAGCCCCTGCACTGGCATCTGGATGATGCTGGTTTTCTCTCAGTTTGCTTGATTAGCTCTTTTGATTGAAGTACTTCAAAGACATAATTTCATAAATACACTAGAAGCAATTCCACACAAACCACCTCATCCTCCCTAAATCATTCTCATTTTATTGCTGAATTTTGAAATACCATTAAAGAATTATGTTATGTTAGGTCAATTATTGAACTGTGTACCTTGTAGACACCTAACAGTGTTGTCTGTATAAATGATTTCTTCTTCCTAATTAATGGTAGGATAATAAGATGATCTTCACTTAGAAAAATACTTTTAACGTGTGGAGTTCTCTAACCAAACATCCTCCTCCTTTTATATAAAGAAGCAGACTGTTTTATTAAAGTGGAAGCTGAGTGTGGGTCATCAAACTATTCTGAATAGCCTTTGTACTGATTACTCATTTTTATCTTAATATGGACCTTTAACAGCATCATAAAAATTTATTTATGGCTATAAATATATAGGTCCATTCTAACAACAAGAAGGAACTTGAACTTATTTCTGAACTTTTCAGCAACAGAAGCTGGTTGGGGCATGAGCAATATGGAAACACATAAATAGCCTGTTGACTTAAAGCATTCTGCTTTCATATGTGCTGACTGGTAGCTCTGTACTATACATGAGACAAGATTTGGAGGTAATCTTTATTTGGAGTATCTTTATTTTTATCTGACCAACTGGTTTAGCTGGAAATATTAAACTGATTTTCAGACGTTTTCCTAGATTTTTCTAATAAAAAGCTATTATTCCTAGCTACAAACTTTGTTCTGTCATTGTCCTTGAACCATCGTGGCTATGACAAAATACCACTAAACATCTCTATGATATGCAAGATACAGTTTAGTTCATGCCTAGAATAGGAAATGACTGCAGTAGTCCTTGATGTCTGATGACAAGTAATGGCATTTAATAGGAAACTGTCAATACCATGATCATGCAAAAAGTATTTCCTTATTCACATGCATGCATGGTCTTGCATCCCCATTCATTGCTTCTTAAGTCCACAAGTACTTACTATTTCCTTTTTTTCTCCCTTTTACTCTTCACCAAACAATGGCATTTCTTGATAACCAATCTTCCAAATAAAATCCCATCGTATCTTATAAAAAAGTAATCTGTGGACTACACTGAAAGGTGGTTAAGAAAAGGTGTATGTCTGGATCCAGCTTAATTCTCCAGCTGTGAGTTTCCACAGACAAGAAATAGTGCTGTCATTGTCTATTTGTATTACATTTGCTGGCAGACAAACTTTAATTTTTTTGTCTCCACTGTTTGAATCAGCATGTTGATCTAATTTATTTTATTTTTTAGTAAAGTTCTATGTCACTAAAAAAATTGCACTGCATATATAGTAATTGAAGCTGTCTCATGTTGTGTCTATTTTTTCTTCTCTTTCTAGGTGATGTCATTGTCTATATTAATGAAGTTTGTGTCCTTGGACATACTCACGCAGATGTAGTCAAACTCTTCCAGTCTGTTCCTATTGGTCAGAGTGTCAACTTGGTGCTATGTCGTGGATACCCTTTGCCCTTTGATCCTGAAGATCCTGCCAACAGCATGGTGCCACCCCTTGCAGTAATGGAGAGGCCTCCGGTAGTGGTAAATGGAAGACATAACTATGAAACTTATTTGGAATACATTTCTAGGACTTCTCAGTCTGTTCCAGACGTAACAGATCGACCACCACACTCCTTGCACTCCATTCCAGCAGATAGTCAGCTTGATAGCACATTCCCACCACCTGCCCATGATGATAATGTATCAATGGCTTCTTCTGGGGCCACCCAAGCTGAACTCATGACCTTAACCATTGTGAAAGGGGCCCAGGGCTTTGGCTTCACTATAGCAGACAGTCCTACAGGACAGAGGGTGAAGCAAATTCTAGACATTCAGGGATGTCCTGGTTTGTGTGAAGGTGACCTCATTGTTGAGATCAACCAGCAGAATGTACAGAACCTGAGCCATGCAGAAGTAGTGGATATACTTAAAGAATGTCCTGTTGGAAGTGAAACTTCTTTGATTATCCATAGAGGAGGTAAGTTTGGAAAGTCTGTACAATTACGAAAATGTGTGTAAAAGGTTCTAAACCATAAGACATACATATACTCACTAAATTCTTGCGTGCTAGATTGGAAATTAATTTTAATTAAACACCATTGGTTCTGGAAAAGTATGTCTGCAATTAATTATCCTAGGCAAAATCTAACAGTTTGTTGTACATTCCTTTTTGTGTTTTGAGTGTCAATGGTCCCACCTCTCTATAAGGGTAAACTAGAGCAGTTCCAGACCTTTCACTCCATAATAGTTTGTGTGGTGTCTGCAGCAAACTCTTATAGTCCCAAAGCAGTGCTGCAAGCTTTGTATTTAACTGTATATATTAACTCGTAAAGGTAGATCAAAATCGGAGCAATCTATCAGCCCTTTACAAGGATCCTGTTTTGATAAGCCATTTTGCCTCCTTTTTCTTCATTGTAAAAGTATTGTACAGCAGTTGTTGTGTTTCTTTCTTGACAACAGAGATACTTGGTATATTTTTCTCTGGTTTTAAAGAATAGCTTCTAGCAACTTAGTTTTTCTGACCAACCTGACACAGTAAACTTGAATATACACCACTGGAAGGGGAGAGTCAAGACTTACCTGTAAGGGAACAATAACAACTGAAGTCTTAACACCTTGACAGTGATAAGTAATTTCATAGCTTTTCATATTTAAGCCAAACAAATTTTTTTGAACGGTTTGAGATGAGCTTCCATCACAGTTTTTTATTACGTGAAGTGAATAATGGTTGAATTTCTTTAATTAAAGATCTTTGTTCCTCTAAAGGCATTCATATGTCACTGAATGTACCTTACTCTGTGCTTCAAAGAAAAAAAAAGGGATTCGATACAAAAATACTAATTACTTTCCTTTTGAAGAGTAGAGATTGGGAAGTGAAGCTTTAGTGTTTGCATATGCCATGTTGTCATTAGAAAACCTACAAATCCTTAGAACAAGGAATATAGTACCATTTTATCAAATTGCAAAAATAATAAACGTAAGGTGATTTAAATATCGGTAGATTTACTTAGTCAAGAAAGTATTTTTCATACCTATATTTAAAACAATGATTTATAAGAGACAGAATCTGACATTTCTCTGGAATGAAACCTAATCAAGAGTCATAAGTAAAGGCCAATTGGTGTCACTGTATTATAAGAACTTGCAGAAAGTTAATTGTTACAGAGGTGTTATATTAGTTGGTATTAAATCTGGTTTTATTTAACATCCATGAAGAATCTGGAACAGTGGAGTAAATAACATTTTTTTCTGAAGATGTTGACAAATTAGGGAGAACTGCATAGCAAAAAAAGAGTATAAAGGGGGTTAGAAGGGTTAATGTAACCCCAAAAGATGAGATTTTATTTTGAAAAATGCAAGCTAATCCCCCTCTAGAGGAAAACAATTCAGAGCACCAATCTTCAGACAGAAGTGGAGTGTGAAATCCAGTATGCTGAACAAGCCTGAGTAATAGTAGACAGCAAAATAGATATTTCAGCAATCAGTGCAGGACGGTACCAAAAAAGCCCTGAAGCAGCAACATACTCAAGCCCATGAGGATAATGCCTCTCTCTCATGAGACTTTCTTCTTAGAGCATCAACTTATGATCAAAACAAGTTGATCAACATGATAGTTTAACAAGTTCTTGTACATTAACTGAGCTGTGGTTATTTTCTGCACATTGCTATGGCAGATAGGAGATACTGCACTGAGCGCAACCCTGAATAAAAGCAGTATAAATTTAGACCATCTTGTCTTTCGTCAAGGCCAAGCATGGAGGTACAGATAGTTGCCCTAGCTCATCTGACACAAACTATTAGGTCCAAATGCAGTAACGTGTTCCTGAGTCTTATCCCTCTGTTGCTGGGGCAGGGGGTGGTTGGCTGTAGAGAATGTAGAGAAAGGAACAACAGCATGTTTTGTTCATGGTAAAACAATGACGAAGACTAAAGCAACTGTTTGGAAGTACCACAGAGTGATTAAACTTAATGGGATGATACAGAACAAATGGAAGTTTACTATCAGAAAATTCTGCACCTCAGAAATAAGGACTATACCTTAATGCAAGGTTGTTAGACTCTGAAATTAAAGAAAAGGCTCATTTGTTTGACTGATTCAAAAGTGAAAAAATACAGTGTATGAGACAAACCTGAGAGATGGCTAAAGCATGGCTTAACAGAAATGAGAGAACTGTTTTAAGGTGACTGGGGTGGGTTCATAAATTCATAGGAAAAGGGAATCCATGTGAACAAATATACATTTATAATGCAGGTAATTATATCTATGCTAGTCGTCATGTCTCCTTTTATAGTCCCTGGGCAGAAATAGGCCTTTCTAGGTGTAATTCATGTCATTCCAGGGTAGATGTTTCAAATAAGACAGGTGTCGGGTGTACCCTAAAAGATATATTCTGCTTGACTGACTATAAAGGGAATTGAGGATGACTGGCTCAGATGTACGTGTCTATCCCACATGTTATGAATAAGAAACAGATGATAAGATTTGGTCATGTGAGATAATCTGAATGCAAAACAAAATTCTGGTACTTAGAGAAACCTGCTATGATTCTAAAATATTTAGTCTGTGACACCAGTGAAGCAAGGCATACTTTCTTGTTCCTCATGGATGCAATTTTTATTTTATTACCTCTAATGTGTAATGACACTTGAATAATACCATTCTTTTCCGTCGTTACCCTATGCATCCTGTCTTTAGTATCTCATTTTTAAGATTAAGATCAAAGTACTATTCCTGCTTGTGGAAGAGGGAGGCTGTGTTTTGCATAAGGTTGTGTGTTGCCTTGTAATGTGTTCTGTCTCTGATGTGAATATGGCTTGACTGCATATGGCACTGTGGCAAATCCATTTTTGTAAGTGACTTAATTTCTCCCTCTCATCCAGCAATCTTATCTACATTGCAGACAAGACACAGATCGACATTGGATGAGATATATTCTCACTATAGGAAAAAAACATACAGGAAAAAATGTTCTCTCGTATGCATATAGTATGCATGGTACAGCATTTAAAAAGCCATTGTCCCTCAAGCTTAGGAGGTTAACAGCCAGCATGTGCAGGGGAAGGAAAAGTCTGCATGTTTCAAAAAGATGGATGGAATTGCAGTACTCAAATTCAAAGAGGTCACTAAAAAAAACTGTCTGAACCAACAACGAACAGGGACTTGTCATGGGGTACAATCTAGCTGGAGGAAGTCCCACTGAATTTGTAGTGTAGTCATTTTAAAATTTCTAAAGGAAAAGTAGCAATTTACCTGCTTGTTAAAAAAAATCATGGAAATAATATCATTATATAACTAAGAAAACACTAAGCAACACTTGTTTAGATGACAACTATGATACTCTATGACTAGAGATCTTGCAATCTTCTTTCTGTTTATTAGTCAGGTTCTTTGCGAAACACACATGCGCTGCTTAGTTCAGTTTCTTTGCCTCTGTTTTTGCTGACCAGACATATAATTTCCATTGATTACTATAAGTTGACAGAAGTGTTCATACTGAAAAAAATATAAAATTAAAGGAAAAGATGGTAGAACAGTCTGCCTAAAAAAAACCCCAAAATTAATAGGAAAAAGGAAGGGAAGAAAAAAATATTAAATTTTTTTTTACCCAAACAGATTTACCTCTTTCCAGGTTTGCTTCAGCCTTCATACTTCATCCTCAGCTTCTGCAGCAGTCTGCATTGAGTATAGGTTGCTGAAATAGTGTGAAAGAGCTCTCAAAAGTCAGTCTTTCTGAATATGGATGGAGCAGAAATTCTGAATTAGTCTGGAATTACTGAAAAACAGCACTAAGTGGTTGAAGTGCTATGTACCAAATTTATGTAGAACAAAATATTCACTAATTAGGACATCAAAAAATGGTTTTGGCATGTTCTACTAAATGAGCTATCCAAGTACCTGACACATGCCATCTCTTTTGGAAAGTACCTTTGAAATACATGAACCTATAGACAGCAACCCAGCCCCAGAAGTGTTCCCATCTAAAAAAGATTTGACACATTCAAATGTAGATCCATCAAGACTATGTCTGAAATACTGTTGTTAAGGAAATCTGAAGACAACCCAGGACTGATTCATGAAGCTATGGCAACTCTTAAACAAGTGCTGTGAGTGAAACATTAAAACTAAATGCAAAAAGTGGGGGCCTGACAAAGTTCCTACATCAGACAGCTATTTTATAATGGTGGAATCCAAGTGGGCTCTGAGAAACAGAGACTGTTAGTATGAGACGGAGCCAGAGAGCCAACGCACTGTCCATACTCGTTAATTGTTAGCCCACTCCTGGTGTAGGACTGGAATAAGCTAGCAGCCAGTTTCACCCTGACACGATATGGGAGATAGCATGGGCCACACGCAACGCACAAGCTGTCAAGATGAGGAGGGAGAATTTGACTACGTAGATGTAAACTACACGGATAAAAGGATGGCCAAGTATCTTTCTCAGATTTTGCATAAACCCTAGTAGAAGTTTAGAACTCCTTTAGACTGCTGACAGATACCAGTACATCACAGAAAGCATCAGCAATTTCCAAAACAGCCAGAAATTTCACAGAAAACTATAACTGCATATTCTAGTGAATAAACCTAGCCCCTCAAAATGAGCAGACTTCAATGGAAGGAATATTACATCCTCGGTGTCCTTTCCATGGACTGATCTCAGATTTACCTCTCTACTATAGAGATCAATTTTTATTTTTTTGTCCAGGCTTACCATAAGATGTCTTTCAATTCCTCTGGTCAGGAAAGCTCATACTTTTTCTCCAAGTTGTCCTCTCTCTTGGGAAAGCTGCATAAGATAAAGCTGCAGGCAGCTCCATCGTGCTGCTAGCACTAGTTCAGCCCAGGCAGTTCTGATCTCCTGGTTCCATGACCTCAGCCCACCACTGAGATCTCTAGAGCTTTGACACTTCTGCAGTTCTTCATTCAAAATATTAAGAGAGTACCTTGTGCAAACTGGAGACCCTGTATCTCATGGCTTGCCCATCCCCAATTCAGTACTTTTTAGTTAACAGTACTGAGGGTTTGAAGAAATCACATTGTTAGGAGGATGGTGTAGGGTTTTGATTTGGGATTTATGGAGATTTTATATCATCCTACTGTCTCTATTCTTTTACATCCCTGAGTCATTGGTGAATTTTTTCTTTCCAGTCGCTTCATAAAGGAAGCCAGTCTTTGTTTAATTGCTTATTATGGGTACTCTGAATTAAGAGCAGCCTGTTCATGCTTACTTTGTTCATGAAGGTATGCTTCTTCCTGTTATCTCTGACAAGACATATCGAGAGATACAAAGTCTGATAGCTCTTTTGCTTCCTGCCATATTTTTTCCTCTCCAGAACAGTTACTCCAACTGTACATTTGCTCTTGATCCCTTTCTCCCATTTCTTGAGAGCATTCAAATGTTGAGAGGAACTTTGATCCATTTGGCAACATCTGCATTTTTAGCCCTGCTGTATTCTTAAATGGCACATATATCTCCTGATTGTGAGTTTAAGGGATATTTGATCCCACAAAGGGAATGTGCACACGAACATAGTGGTGAACCACTGACCCATTAGAACAATATGAACCACTGATACCTAGAAGTCAATGACATAAACTTCTTCTGTCCAACGTGCTGTTAAAACATCCTCTTTCAATTTTTTTCAATTTTCAGTCTTTCTGATTTACCACACTATTTTGCCATGCCACTCCCGTGTGAAATGCTCTGTTGTTCCTGGGTCTGTCTGCCTTAAAGCCAATGGAAAACAAGCTTTGTAGCTGACCTTTTTCCTTTCCTTAATCCAAAATTATGAGCTTTTATATGACATCATAAATTCAACAGTTTCCTCAGCATGAATTCTCTGTAAATGCCCCGTCTGAAGCTGATTTTGAGTTGTTTCATTTTTTTACTCCTTTTTGTTGCTGTTCTTAACTAGTAATACCAGAAATATTTAAAGATCAGAAATATTGTGAGTCATGCTACATTGTCCACTTCGTTGACTTTTCTGTTAGATGTCATGTTGCACTTTTCCCCGCCCCCAGCCTTGACCACTTGTCCCTTCCTACCTTCCCTACATAGAAATCAATGGTTTGTGCAAGATAGTTTCATAACAACCTTGTGAGAGGGGAAGTTGTTTTTCCTATGTTAAGTCCAGAAATAAAATCTCTGAAAGATTTTTAGACTGTTACCATGCAAGAAATGCTGCTGTTATATTAACATAACTCCTGGAAGCACTGTTTTCCAGATTCATTTTTACAAGGCATTTCTCACCTTACAGAGTATTATATTTTTAGCTGTGAGATATGTACTCTCCTAGTAACCTTCAAATTATTTACAACCTTTTTGTCCTAAACATTTAGACTGTTTTATACTTTGGATTAACTTGAAATATTTTTTAAGCATCTTGTTGTAATCCACCTGGTACAAAATCTATTTTAATAAATATTTTGCATGTTGTAGCAGCTAAACTAAAAAATAAGTTACATATATAACCTACTTTTTGAAAGGATTCTATGTAAATCTTGTTAGGAAAAGAAATGGTAACCTCTCAGTAGCACAGAGAATGACAAATTTGAGCAGAGGGAGTCATGGCAGGAGACCAGTTATCCTAAAATTCACGCTAATGAGACTTTCCTATCTTTTCTTGTATAGCTCTGATTAGCAGTGAAACAGTGTGCAATTGCTTCCATATATGAATAAAAGAAAAAGAAACCATAGACCTTCTTAATGAATATGGATTCTTGAAAAAATAGACATCAATAATAGTTAGTAGCTATTACACTGTATTAATGGAAGTAGTATTAATTGCATTATGTTTCAAAGTGGAAGTGTTATGGTTTTGCTGCTTCTTTCTTATTAATGTTTGTGCACTGTGTGGTACGTTTGTGGATAATTCTGCAAAGCATTAGATAAATCTTTTTTGCATATATTGCATAGAAGGTTTTTAATGACTATTAGCAAGCATTTAGTTTCAAAAGTACTTTTATTATTGTTGAAACTGTTTTCTAATGTAGGCTTATATGGTCTGTATTCAATTTGAAGAGTGCCTCTATTAAAACACGTGGGGACACTGCTCCTAGGGATGTGTGTGCCTAACTCTTGTTGACATCAAGAGGGGTTAGTCTGCATGCTGGAGAAATAGGTCCCTTTAGAAGACCTTTTAGCAAAAAGAAATACAAGTGTGTAGACATAGATTCTTACCATTGCATGTCACGAAGAGGTAACTTCCATTGATCCAATGGCTATTTGGCCATTAAATTCTTATGCCCAAGATGAGGCTACATACAGTAAGCAGTCAGGCATTATCATTGTTAGGTCTACACAGAGACTGGCCATGCACGTAGGCTTTGTGCAGAGCTGCAGGAACTCTGACTTCAGGACAGGCAGCTACTTGTCTCTGTTGAGGAGTTCAGGGCACAGATGTGTCTGGAAGCTGCAGTCCATGTCACTGCTAGGAACCAAGATCCCTGTTGGCAGCACTTCATACTGATTTCAGTCTTACTGATACTAGTGAACGAATTAATACTAATTGAAGATTAGTTTGTTTGAGAAAACAGAATTTTTGGCTTGCCTACACTGGAATCTGGCCAGGCCAGAGAAGTTTCTTCTCTGTTCTTGCAAGCAGTATTATCAGAAAACTAACCAGGTTATCTTGGACTGTGTATTTCAGCGAAAAATGGCATCTTTTGAAGCCAGATACCTACCAAGTATGGTACATGGGAGAACCTACTGAAATACTAGGGAATGAAGAAACTAATTTTTTTCCTAATTACTCATAGTCTAGGCTCTGAGTGAACCTAGACTTCCTCAGAGGAGATCTTGGAGATCTCAGTCTAAGGAGGGAGAACTACAGAGCTGGACTCTTAAGAAATACTTTCATACATACAACCTGTGCTTGTGTACTGAGGCATGTCTAAAGTTTAGTCTAAATATGTTGAACAATGTTTCTGTTGGTTCAGTATAATGTAATGTCCTGTTAAACAACACTTGTTGAGTTTCGAAATCTGTTGTCACAGTACATTGTGTAGACATTGTGATGTGGTGATTTGTAATATAGTGCAATATTTTATAGCAATAAAGTAAGCTAATACACTATGAAACAAGTGAGTACATTATCTATTGTGCTACAGAAATGAGACACAGCACTGGGGAGATCAGAAGGTGTGATTTTCAGGCACTTCCTAAACCACTTACAAAGAGCCACAAAACTCTCCTGGCTCCTATGGTTTGCCTATGCAGTAAAAATGGAGAAACTAAATTAGTCTTCTAGATGAGGTATTTATCCCTGTACAATTCTTTAAGTAATTTTTTTTTACATTCTTAAAAAGGGAAGTAAGTCTTTAACAACGGCTACACTTGTCCTCTATGAGTAACGCTCAACTTTTTTATTTTTTTATAAACCAAGAGCATACATTTATTAAATGCAACACTGTCCTTCTCAGGAAGCCTTTGAGTGACTCATAATTCAAACACAATTGAAACCAACACCAGGTTACATACACCTTTTCTGTGTCACCTTCAGATTACAGTCTATAAAAGGATACGGAAGCCAAAGCTGTCAGGCACAAACTCTGAAAGTTGACTCCCAAGTATGTCAAAACAGATTTCTAAAAGAAATGAATTGCTTTCTAAAGCTAGATTTGTCATAACCTGGAATAGTATTTCAGTGTATAAGAAACATACTGTGCAGTTTTCTTGTTTGGTAAATGAGAAAAATCTTGATTTTTATTTATTTTGTACCTTTTATTACCATGAGCTAAAAGAAGGCAAGTTTTCTGTGCACACATTCCTAGGGTCACCTTATTTTTAGTGTTTATTTCAGTTAGGTGTAAATTATATTTAATGGACTTCTTAGAATATTTTTTGTCTACTGTCAGCACTCTTAATTGCATTTCATGTGTTCTAGATAAAAAATTCTAAATATCCTGTTATGATTAGAAAAGGGCTCTATGAATAAAAGCACAGATTCAACACCTTTGAATAAAAACATATTTTAATGATCTTTAAATTCATGTTATCAATTAATTTTCATTTCCACAAGAATTTTTTTTTTCCTGGCAGAAAGTTTGTTAGTATTTTGAAAGGGTAAATGAAGATGAGGATGATGATAGCAATAATAATACTACAGTTTTCCTTAAAGATTATAAAAAAAAATTAAGTAATACTTCAGGGATTAGTTGCCATCGTAGAAAAAGTTTTCTGATTATGGGAAATACCGCAGTATTATCTCCATGCATTTTAATAGCTTATGTAAATACATTTGCCAATACGACATCAACAACTTTTTCTTACTATCCATGTGAAATAATTTCTGTATTTTAAACTAGTTGTTCACAATAAATGTGATTATTTTAGGCATCTGGGGCCAAGCAGTGCCTCTCTACTGCAGTATAAACACTGTCATATCTCTAAAATAGTGCAGAAGACACCTTAATCTGTTCCTTCAGGAAAAATGGAATGATCAGTGGAGAATCTTGTTCCTTTTTATTCTGTAAATATGATCCTAGTGGGACAGTGTATCAGAAGGCCCAGCTGCTCTTTTGCGTAGCTCTTAGGCCTCATGCTATTTCATATACAATGTTCTCAAGCATAAGTATCAGGAATTACTAAAAGAAGATGTAAAGATTCTGGCAGAGTAATTCAATTGTATAACCAAAATGAAAGACGATTATATCAACTGGGGGGTCCTACCGCTGTCCAGAGAGAAGGCTGGGGAAAAGAAAAGTCCACAGGTCTTTGACCTATGGCCAGTGAGAGCCAACAAATGTGACAGAGCCAAAGGCACTCATCTCCATCCAATTTCTGCCCTTCTTCGCTATCTTTTCCATGTTTTACACAGGTGTTTCCTCAGTCTGTAGCTTGTCATTCTGGCTCCATCTTCTTTCATTTCAGCAATCCGGAGAAGCTGTCATTCTTGAATGTCAGTCCAGTCTTTGAACTAAGCCTTGCTTTGAGCAGGAGGTTGGACTAGATGAACCCCAACTGTCCCCTTCAATCTAAACAATTATAATTTTCTATGGGTCTCTTTGAGGATCCAAGGTGCTAAAAGAGAGGGTCTCTGACTAAATGTAATAAATCTCCATCTGGATAATCTTAAACTTCTTTCACAGTACTTCTCAGAGAGAAAGACAAGTTATTTAAACTTGTTTCCTCATTACATATTAAATATGTATTTTTATAAAACAAGTATATATTTCTTTATATACGACAGTTCTTTAGAAATCAATGCAAACAGAAAAAGCTCAGACATGCTTTTTGATTTCAGTTTGCCAGATGTGTTCAGTGAGATTACACACACAGCAAAATTTTCTCAAACTGTAATTGAAAAATAATGCAGTGTTTATTTATTTATTGTATAGCACTCCTGAGAGATCTCAAAGGCTTGTGGGGTTGGCTTTAAAATAGGAACAGTTAGATAGTCTGATCCAGCTAACATTCACTACATTGTCATCAACTGCAATGATTATTTCTACTAAAGTTAATCTCAGCTAAGCAAGAGGTTTATCTTGTAACTTGTTCATTGTATACCAGAATTTCAACTTCTTCAAGCTTTTTATCCTGACAGAAGCACATTAGGATGCATGGTACTAAAAAAAGAACCAGCTATACACAGTTTCAGTGAAAATGGCCCTTTTTAAACAATCATCTCATGATAATTAATTGTGAACGTACATTTTTACAGGTCCTTAAAGGCAAAGAAGCTGATTTTTTTTTACATGCTACATACTTCAGCCTATCTTCCCAGGCTTGCCTTGCAACACATACAGCCACATTCACCTCGGCTGTTGTTATCAGGGATCCCGTGTAGACAGCTACTGGGCACCCTTCCTCTGAGCTGGGAGCAAGCAGGGAACTTGGTATGATGAAGAAAACAGGAATCTGTACGGTGCCATTCAGCTACTGTAAACATCTGAAGTAGCAGAAATGAGAAGTATTCTAAAAGAGACTATTCTTCCCTGTTATTAAAGTTTTTAAAAACTCACATACCAAAGTTTCATATTTACTTTTCTACTCATATTTGGCTGTATGAATCCCAACTTAGCCATAAAAAAGTTAGATTTCTAGTCTGCACTAGTCAAAATAATCCCTACTGAAGTCCGCGGTGGACAACAGGCACCTGAAGAGGATGACTTACATCATCTTATTCAGTCATTGCTTAAGCAGCTTGTTCTCTGAGTTTGCCCATCACGCTCCACTGTTTATGGAGGAGTCTGGCTAAGGATCTTAGCTTAGCTGACCAGCCAGCCAGATGAGGGTGCATGAGATGAATCCCGACCACACACCAGAGGCAAGCGTAGAACAATTGATGATATTTTTAAAAAGCCTATATGATCACAACAGTTGGAATCTGTCTCATGCATTATAGCTAAATCTGGAATCCTATTTATGTTAACATAGAAAGTAATCTGGGTTTGTTTATAAAAGGGAAGTTATTAATGTGGGCTTGCAGAAAATAGATTATTTCAGTTTAAATATATATTAAAGATTTTATTAATATTACAAGCTTGATTATAAAATTTAATTGTTTTCATATAATGGACATTTTCAAGGCTTTACATGTAATAGCCCCACTGCTTATTTAAAAATGGAAAGAAGCTAAATTAGTATGGCTTACAGTGAATTGAAAAATTGGTTAACTGATTGATCTTTTAACATAATTATAAGTAGGAAATCAGTGAGGGAATATATTTTTCATGAACTTCCTCTAGGATAAGTTCTTGGCTTTTGCCTATATTATACTTTTTATGAAGATCCTGTAGAAAACATAAAATCAATACTGATAAAGTTTGCAGATGGCAGAGAGATCGGTCCATGTCATCCAACAAAGGACATATAACTGATAAAAAGCAATGTGAAATACTTAATAAATTAAGCATCAGCAAACAGGAAGCATTTTTATGCAGTCAGTGTAAATTAATTCCTGAAACACAGAGCAAAGAATGCAGTCCAAACTTGCCAAAGTGCTTTTGAATCATTATAGATAATCAGCTGAGTATAACATCACAATGAGAAAGGGAAATTCAGCACAATTTCTGAAAATAAAATTTACTGTTTATATTTTTTTCTCAGTAAGATGCCATTAGTAAACTGTTTTACTGCATTTATTATAAATGTTAACAAAACCAGTGAGATCCTATTCCAGATCATTTTTCCCTGCTACTTAAGTTCATATTTGTTTTTCCATCTTTTTTTCCAATTTCCACATTTAATTCAAAGTTATTATGCGACATTTCCATATACTATGCAAAGATCAAGCCTCTTGCAGGAGTTTTACCTTTAAGTAAATTTTCTGTTGTTGTTGGCAATAAACTGTAATTTGGGATTTCTTTAAGATTTTCCATGCAATTCTTTATTAGCAAAAGTAACGGCTGATTCAATTGTCCGTGTGTAAGGTAGATGGAAAGATGTTTCCTTAACAGCCAGCTCCTTTAACATGTCTTATTTCTTGTACAGACAATTAAACATATCATTTTATATGAGCAATCTTGCAAGCAGTTGTTCACTGAAAGCTTGTAAAAATGGAAGAAAAGGACCTGGCTTGGGAAAAGGGGTCTAAAACAGAGCTGAAAGGATTGATGGTGAAGAATTAGGAGTTCAGAAAAGATGGGTCTTGTAAACATTCCTCTAGAAAGTCATGTTGTACGATGATCCTTGCAGCATGGTCCTGACCTACAACACTGGCTGCCAGAGTCTACTAGCTATGAAACTGCTTGAAAGACATTTACAGTTAAGATGAGAATCTGTTTACTTAAAAGAGCTACAGCCACCCTCTGTGTCAAGTAGATAATATCAATCTGACGGAAAGGATCTATTTGGTTTCTTCCAATTCTCTATGCTACCTTCCCTCCTTTTAGAAGTACCTGGGTCAGGCAGATCCTCCTGCAGTGAATACAGATCACTCCTCTCTGAGGTCTTCCTCACAGAAAAACATTTTCAATGGCGCTGGAATCTGAGCAAGTGGAAGAGGATGGAGGGCAAAGAGCTGGACATCTGCAGTTTAATCATCATAAAATCACAGAATCATAGAATCTTTGGGTTGGAAGGGACCTTTAAAGGTCATCTAGTCCAACCCCCCTGCAGTGAGCAGGGACATGTGCAACTAGATCAAGGTTGCTCAGACCCCCGTCCAACCTGACCTTGAATGTTACCAGGAATGGGGTATCTACCATGTCTCTGGGCAACCTGGGCCAGTGTTTCACCACCCTCATTGTCAAAAATTTCCTTAGATTTAGTCTAAATCTGCCCTCTTTTAGTTTAAAAACATTACCTCTTGTCCTGTCACTATAGGCCCTGCTAAAAAGTCTGTCACTTTTTAGGCCCCCTTTAAGTACTGGAAGGCTGCAATAGGGTCTCCCCGGAGACTTCTCTTCTCCAGGCTGAAGAACCCCATCTCTCTCAGCCTGTCCTCACAGCAGAGCTGTTCCATCCCTTGGATTCTTTCTGTGGCCCTCCTCTGGACCCTCTCCAACAGGTCCATGTCTTTCCTGTGCTGAGGGCTCCAGAGCTGGACACAGGACTCCAGGTGGGGTCTCAGCAGAGCAGAAGGGCAAAATCTCCACCCTCGACCTGCTGGCTATGCTACTTTAGATGCAGCCCGGGAGATGGTTGGCCTTCTGGCTTGCAAGCACACGTTGCCGACTCCTGTCAAGCTTTTCATCCACCAGTACCCCTGAGTCCTTCTTGGTAAGGCTGCTCTCAATCCCTTTGTCCCCCAGCCTGTACTGATACTGGGAGTTGCCCTAACCAAGGTGCAGGACCCTGCACTTGGCCTTGTTGAACCTCATGAGTTTCACATGGGCCCATTCCTTGAGCTTGTCCAGGTGCTTCTGGATGGCACCCCATCCCCCAGGCGTGCCAACCACACCACTCAGCTTGGTGTCATCTGCAATCTTGCTGAGGGTGCACTCGATTCCACCGTCTGTGTCATTGATGAAAATATTAAAGAGTTCTGGTCCCAATATGGACCCCTGAGGGACACCACTTGTCGCTGATCTCCATTTGGACGTTGAGCCATTGACCACTACCATCCAACCAATTCCTCATCCACTGAACACTCCACCCACAAAATGCATATCTCTGCAATTTAGAGAGAAGGATGTTGTTGGGGACCATGTCAAAAGCTGTGCACAAGTCCAGATAGAGAATATCCATAGCTCTTCCCTTTTCCACTGATGTTGTCACTCCATCATAGAAGGCCACTAGGTTGGTCAGGCAGGACTTGCCCTTGTTGAAGCCATGCTGTCTGTCTGCAATCACCTCCTTGTCCTCCATGTGCCTTAGCAGAACTTCTAGGAGGATCTGTTCCATGATCGTCCCAGGCACAGAGATGAGGCTGACGGGTAGGTAGCTCCCAGGGTCCTCCTTGCTACCCTTTTTAAAGATGAATGCGATGTTTCCCTTTTTCCAGTCTCCAGAGACTTCCCCTGACTGCCAGGACTTTTCAAGTATCATGGCGAGTGGCTTGGCAACTACCTCAGCCAGTTCCCTCAGGATTCTGGGATGCATCTCATCAGGTCCCATAGACTTGTGCGTTTTCAGGTTCCTCAGGTGGTCTCAAATCTGATCTTCCCTTACAGTGGGAAGGACTTTGCTCCTCCAGTCACCATCCTGCCGCCCGTCCCCTCAAGAGGTGTGGGAAGAGTCACTGCCAGTGAAGACTGAGGCAAAGAATTATTTGAATACCTCGGCCTTCTCCTCATCCATTGTTACCAGCCTGCCAGTCGTGATCATCAAGGAGGGATACGCTTTCTTTGACCTTCCTTTTCTGGCTGACATACCTGTAGAAGCTCTGCTTATTATTCTTTGCATCCCTTGCCAAGTTCAGCTCCAGCCATGCCTTGGCCATCTTGATGCCATCCTTACACAACTGGGCAGCATCCCTGTTCTCATCCCACAATGCCTGTCCCTGCTTCCACTGCCTTCTTGCCCTTTAGTTCACCCAGCAGGTCTCCACTCAGCCATGCTGGCCTCTTGCCTTCCTTTCCTGATTTCTTACACCTGGAAATCGAGAGCTCTTGAGTTCTATGGAAAGCATCCTTAAAGATCTGCCAGCTCTGTTCCGCTGCCTTGTGGGGAGTTCTTCTCCCTGAGGGCAGTTTGCCAGGGAGTCCTATTGACTAAGTCCCTGAAGAGCTGCATGTGTGCTTACCTAAAATTCAGGGTCCTGACTTTACTCTTTGCTTGCCCCATATCCCTCAAGACTGTGAACTCCACCAGTGCATGATCACTGCAACCCAGGCTGCCTCCAGTCTTGACGTCACCAATCAGCTCACTTTTGTTGGTGACCGACAGGTCCAGTATCGCATCCCCTCTGGTAGGGTTGTCTATTACCTGGCATAGGAAGTTATCATGCATGTACTCCAGGAGTCTCCTGGATTACCTAGATCTCGCTGTGCTGCTTTTCCAGCAGATGTTGGGGTGGTTGAAGTCCCCCAGCAGGACGAGAGCCTGTGAGCATGATGCCCTTCCTTCCTTGCCTGTCCTTTCTGAACAACATGTAGCCATCAACAGCTGCACTCCAGTCATGAGCCACCAAGTTTCAGTAATGGCAACCAGGTCATAGTTTTCTAACAGCATGGTGGCTTCCAGCTCCTCCTGTTTGTTGCCCATGTTGTGTGTATTGGTGCAAGAGGCACTTCAGCTGAGCTGTCGGCCATGTCACCCTCTTAGAGGAACCTCCTTTAGTTCCTTTGAGGTCTTTCTCTGGTCCAACAGGCTGAGGACCCTCGCTAGCACACTGTCCCGTTAACCTTGGTGTGTCATCCCATAGCTTGTCATGGGTGAGCCTGATATTATCCCCTTCCCCCTCTGACTCTAGTTTAAAACCCTGTCAATGAGTCCCACTAGCTTGCAAGCAAAGGTCCTCTTCCCCTTTTGAGAAGGGTTAATCCCATCTGATGCCACTAAGCCTGGTGCTGTGCAGGCCATCCCATTATCAAAAAAAATCTGAAATTGTGGTGGTGGCACCAGTCACGGAGAATGTATTAAGAGACTGGACCGATCTTTTTCTTCCTGTGTCGCTGCTTGCAACTGGAAGGAGGGAGGAAAAAATAACCCGTGCTCCAGATTCCCTTACCAACTGTCCCAAGGAACTGAAGTCTCTTTTCATTGCTCTTGGAGTATGAGTTGCAGCTTCGTCTCCACCCACATGGAAGGAGCAGTAGTGGGTAATAGTCCCAGGGCCACACGAGGCTCGGATCCTAATCCAGGAACCTGCTGAGAGGAGCAAAGGGCAGACACACAGACCTCAGAGAGAATGGGGTGAAAATCTTCTGGTACCGGCGGGGAGTATACAGGGCTTGTTGAAACTCAAAAAGACATTGATTTCATTGGAAACAAGGACCTGTAACTATGTAGGGACATAGTGAGCAGGGCAAGTTGTTCAGAAACCTTTTTTGCTTCTATATTCTCCAGCTAATCATTTTACATTTTCTCTGTTGGAAAAGGTATGTATTTTAGTTATATTATAATAAAGCCTGGTGTTTTGGGGTTTGGTTTTATATAAGTATTCTTATATATATTTGCATAGGTATTAATGTTTAATTATATTGTTATATATATATATAAAAACGTCTTTGGCGCTGTCTATAGGAAGGAGTCTAGGCAAATTTGGCTTAAATCTTTGGCTAACCTGGGATTCCATCTCAGGTGGGAAGAAAACACCAAATCAAAACCAGCTACATCGACACAAAATACAAAGTAATTTCTTCACCAGCATCCCAGGTTGGCATATTGTGCACATTGCAGATCAAAGGCTTGAATGCTGGAACTAAGGACTGATAATGCTTATCCTCCTGAGCTGTAACTCCAACATCATTTCTGTGACTATTTAAATGTGAGTTAGTAATGAAGAAAAAAAATTACACAGGAATTCTAGGGATTTCAGATGTTTTTAGAAAAAGGAAAGTCCTACTACACCAGTTTTACAATGTGGGGTGACAAAACACAGAGATAATATGCATCATTGTAATTATGAAGTCAGAAAAAGAATCCCAAATGGAAATATACTGCTACCACTTTCCTTTTTGGTATTTAAAACTATGATGGTTGTATTTGGAAATATACACAGATCTCAAAGAATAATAGAAATAAAAAATAAATAATAGCAGTTTAGAATGCAATATAATAAGTAAGAAAATCTTCATTTTCTGTGTTGGAAATAATGTTGCAAATTAAACCAAACAAATTTAGGAAAGAAAAATTAATGCCTCTGAGATTTTGCAGGTGAAGGATCAAGCCTAGTCTCTAGAAAGTGAGTATTAATTCTGAAGTATTCAGAAGCTTTTCTTTATGCTCCCCTATATTGTCAGAGAGATTAAGAACTGCATTGTAAGAAGATACGTATTTTTGCCATTAAATCAAAATTTATCTACCGCAGAGTCCTGCTGTAGAAGTTACAATTCAGTTGCATTTCTAACTTATTTGTACAAGGAAAGGGATGAATAAAAATTCATTACTTCTGTTTGTGCACAGTTATGCATTTTTATTCATTAATATGTGATACCTACTTGCATGTTTTTTTTTTTTTAAGTTCTCATTAACAGTAAATAATCTTTATCAGATTAAGGAGAATTATAGATGTTCATCATATCTCCCATTTAAGGTCTTTCTTTGTATAGCAGAACACAACTTTCAGTTTGTTCAGTGGAAGATCTGAAGATATTTTTGTTTGCTTTCTGTTGTATATTTGTTAATATTTTCAAAACGCAATAATAATTTCTGAATTATTAAATTCTGAGTAGCTGGACATATAATTTTTTTGAAGTTAGAATGGGATTGTAATTCGTTTCATCTAGCCTATGAAACATTATTAAGTTTAAAACACCTCTACCAGGATTGAGTCCTAGACCTTTTAGAAAATTTCACTGAAGAGAACATCTACTGAGAAACAGAGCAACTTACTCTAGAACTGTCAGTTGCCTGATAGATCAAAACCTTACTTACAGTATGAGAAACAAATGCCTACTTATAATAGGGTAAATTACTTCATGCTTCATGTTAGCAGCAGCATCTAATATTTAGTGCTTGCTAAATACTAGATGGTCCTGCTAAATATTACATAGTAAGTATGTATTTTGTCTAGAACTTAACTAGAAATTTCATCTGAAAGACTATTTTTATTTTTTTTTACCAATTAAATGTTCGATACCTTCTGAAAATGCAGCTGCTTTTCACAAAAATGGCTTTCATGAATCACCATTCACCAGTGAAAACTCCCTTTGTCAGAAGAGGACTAACAAGCTGTAGTTTAAATCAACCTTTTCCTTCCTCTTCCATATTATACTTCTACAATTAACTCATAAGAGTTAAAAACAAGCCAACAAACAAAAACCAGGGATATAATCCCTTACAAACTATTTAATATCCTAGCTGATTGTGTCCTTTGCTGGATGTATACTCCAGCAAAACTGTGTGGTGACTGGGTAAAGAGCATACAGAACTACCGTTAGTGTCTTTTTATTTACCTGTTCTTTGGGGAACGGCAAGGAAAAACTTTACCTCACATCTGATTTGATGATCATCACTGATTAATTGTACTGTTCATCCAGACTGCTTCAGCCAGCTATGGTCTTCAAGCATAAATTCATAGGTTTTGTTCTGTGATCATATGGGCATACTGAGGTATATGGTTATACTGAGGAAGAAAAAGGTGGTTTACAGATCCAAAGGCTACATCCAAGTTTGTTTTCCTATGCAGCAATTTCTGATTTTAGAAAAAGGAGGGATGTACATACTAGGTACGCTAGCAAGTCTTTCTAAAAATGCTAATGTTTAAGCTTAGGCCAGCTGTGAGGTCCACAAGGTGCTTCATGGCTGTCAGCACCGTAATCTTCTCTGTTCAACTTGTCATGTTTATGTACTGTTCCAATTTTGTCACTATTGAAGGGTTATTTTCATTATGCTAGACATGTCATCTAGACCTCAACAATCTGAAATCAATTTATGTTCCTCTGAGAGACAGAGCACTGTCACAGGGAAAAAAGATACCTATTCACAGTTTTTCTTGCTTTTCCTTGTAATGCATTCATTTAATACTTACCACTTCCCAACTCTCTTGTCAGGATCCTTTATCAGCATCATTTTTTAGCGTTCTGTTCATTAACTTTTTGAAGTACTGCACAGAACTACATGTGACCAGCACACAATTTAAACATCATAAAATTCACATCAATGCTGTTCCTCTCTGATTAGATTTAAGGACATAGACCTTCTTTATGTTAATTGCTCATCTCGGAACCTCCAGGAATTCAGAAAAATGTGACATCTCTCAAACTTTTTTTGCAAACCAGGTCATCTTGATAGATTTGTCATGCATTATACTTTTCAGTGTTCTGTACTACAATAGTATCATGCCCATCAATCATTATTTCTCTCTCATTTTTTTCTTTCAGGCTCCTATGGTCTCATGCTAAATCTTCTGAACTTCATGTCATTTCACCAGTATAATTTAGATCACTGCAAAGCTTTTACTAATTCAGCTTTGTTCTTCTTGATAAGGAAGTTGAATACTGAGAATTATCTCCTGACTGGGTGAACATGAAAGCAAAAAGATTTATCTCTACTAGGTACATGTCAGTGTGGACAGTATCAAATCTTCAGCAGCTCAAAGAAAAGTGAGTTACCTAGAGGTTCAACCAGGGACTGAGAGATTAGGAATTCACTGTTTTTTTCACAGCTTTGTAACTCCTTGGACACTGGCCTTCCACTAACATCCCTTGCCAAATATTCAGCTTTCCTACACTAAAGGATATACATTCAAAGCCAAGACTCAACCATGTAAAACTTGAATCTTGTGATAAGTTTTGATTCTATTGTTAGTCTTTTTCTTCACAGTCTGCCACTCTTTGTCAACCTTTCTGTTCTACCTGAATCCCTATAACCAGAAATAAACTGGTCTGTCAAGCTGGTGTGAAGGAGCAGGAAATTTGAAAGAAATTATTACTTTGAATAACGTCTGGATCTGAAGAATCAAATAAACATGCTATTGCTTATTCCAGCTTCCACCACTGTGGCCAAGTAGCATGATTACCTTTTCATTATATTGCCATCGAGTGTTTATCATTCTGACATGTGGTATGAAAATGAGCCAATTATAGTTAACACACCTGAGCTCTTGACACTTCCCATTGTCACAGAAGAGATTTCAAAGGTAAATCAATAAAATTCAGAACCATGTTGACAGCTTAATGCATATTAAACACAAAATTCTGAAGTTACTACAATGTAATTTAATAATGACAGAAAGGCAGTCAGGTGAAACCAGCAGGCGCTCTCAGTCTCTGTGACTTAACTTATTTGTTGCATTATGATGAACTTTTGTCCAGTGCTCCCAAAACTCAGAGAAATCAGAAGGAGTGAGATTCTGAGCTCAGCTCTGAGCTCACTAACAGACATCCAGGACCTTCTGAGATGCACTGGGGTATCAAGAAACCACTGGAATGGCAGAGTCAGTGGGAGACTCAAGATTGTCCAGGATGACAACTGAAGCTCTGAAGTCTCCCATAGGTTCTGTGTCATATCTGCCAATCCAGCACAGATTTCTGAGTAACATAAGGTATGGCACCCTTGAAACTAGACCTGTGGTTGAGCATCTGTGTTAAGTTCCTAATTCACAGACTATGACATCAAAATTTAGTTGTCTGTGTATAAGTGTCAAAATTTGGTGCAGGTGTCTGTGTCCGTTTATAACTGATGGGGCCTTCAGTAAACTGCATAAATGTAGGCATCCAATACTGAGATGCCTTGGGTATTCCACCTCACCTCCTATCTATAGGTCCTTTGTCACAGCTGTCAATGCCATGAGGATACGTATTCCAACCCAAAAGACACTAGATGGCAATGCAACTGAGCTGATATCTAGAAAACAATTCAGTACAAACAACAGAGTCCAGACAGTTTTTCGGGTCACTGCGAGGTTGCCATCTCTGTTTGGTTAGCTGAAATCTTTCTAGACTCAGTTCTCAGCTGTTCTGCCTCAGCCGCATGGTTCACCACTACTTCCAATGTGCTGTTCTTCTGTCTCCCATTAGAGCAGAGCATTGCATTGCAAGGTCTCCCATTCAGAAATAGTCACGGACACAAAGGCATTTCTCTAGATTTATCTATTTTTATTCTTTTATTAGGGCTTTTTCCAATCACTGTTTCAGGGATAGGATTGGCTGGTTTTCAAATGAGGATCAGGTCGCAGAGAAGGAAATGCTGGGAATAAGAAGTCTGTGAGAGTTTGGGAACAGGCATCTGAAGAAGGGAATAGCTGAGAGAAAACATGGATGCAGTGAAGGAATTTAGAAGAGGAGGAGGAACTGGCAGTGTAAATTTCAACACTAAATATCTGGTGACTCCTTTTCTATGCCTTAATGTGAAGCTTAAATATAAGCAAAGGAATGGATTTATTATTTAATATTTTTCCCCCTACATTTGCTGAAGACTTTTTATGAATCTATTTTCATGAAAAGGACTTTAGGACACTGCGTACAAACAACTTATGTTCCATCTACATTTTAACAGAAAATATTGGGAACATGCCTTGATACTCATCAAAGTGACATGCCATAATGTAAACTGAGATTCCTCTAATGTGCTTAGAAAGTGTAAAAGCTTAAATGGGAATAGATTCTAAACACTTGAAAGAGCAGAGACACTGGCATAGTTAGACAGAGTTTCTGACTGTCAGAGAGCTCTGAAAATATGATGCAGTATTCCTAAAAAGTTAGTTTTGAAGCTTAAATTAACCTTTGGTAAAATCAGACTGTTGCCAGACAAGTTCTTAGCAAGTATACAAAGCCTTTATGGGTATGACAACACTCACAGACCCTTCTAGGAGCAACAGTCACGAGCTGTCAGAACTCTGAAGACCCAATTTATATTCTAAATTATGTTGCTGATTCAGTGTGTGTGACATATACCAGTCTTTTCACCTTGGTGTGTCTGATCTGCTCGGGGAGGGTTGCGAGTGACAATATGTTTGCCCAAGATGGTGCACTACTTGCGTTACTAGATCGTGCAATATCAGAGCACTACAGTATAGAGCGTAATCCCTGGCCTGGACACATGAACTAGAGACATTGATTTTAGCAGCAGTCTTCCGATAACACACATGAGCAAAACTGGAGATTCTGCAGGGAAAATTTCCTTCTGCCAAACGAAAGGTCCTTTTTCTTGTATGTACAGAAAAATAACCTTGACCTTTTCAAGTTGTTGGTATTCTTTACCAGCTGTTATTGTGAGCAAACTTCTGAGATCTCTTTCTCCACTCATCGTGTGTTACTACCTGGGCATGCAGACTTTTGCTAATTGGGTTAGTATTTACATAAAATACATATATTATAGACCTCAGTGAGGAAAATAACAGTTCATCCAGTACTACTTGCAGTTGCAAATCATAAACCAGGGTATGCACCTCAGGATTTGAACTTTTATTAGGAACTTCTGTAATAAAATGCAAGAGACAAGGGTCTTTCTCCATTCCATAAAATATCTTTTTCTAGTCCAGGTCAAATTGTCCCAGTAAAATCTGTTCTGAATTGTACTGTAGCAGCATTTTCTCTATTCCAAGACATGTCTGTTCTTCAGATAACACAGCTTGCTATCAGCAAGGAAATAAACCTGTAAGAGTGTAACACTGTTCTGGTAATAGGTGGCAGAGAAGAGAATAAAGTTCATATAAAATTGTCACCCAATGAGACGTTCTATAAGTGTTCAGTATAAAATTTTGTCTGTGGAAAATAATCTGCTCTTGTTGACCACATAAAAAGCTGCTTGTTCCAAAAACATATTTCTCATTTCCAGAAATCTTTGTAGATTTTTATTATCTTTCCCAACACCAGTACATTTAAGCATCAAAACTGTCACTGACAATGTTGCATTTGCCTCTGCACTATTTTAGCTATGATCCAGAAATTCTCTGCTTCACATCCAGAATAATCAGAAAGAGATGCTATTTAGTTTGTTTGTTTTTTTCTAGTTTCATAGATTATTTTAAATCTCTGACTGATAAGCAATTCACAGAGCTGTAACAGCCGAGCAAAATAAATAGCTGTATGTCCATTAGAATGTAAATCAACTCATTACTATGCCAGCTTCTGACCTTTTCTGATGGCTGTATTCTCGCTAACAAAGGCTCTTTGCTATTCATGAAAGTGAAAACTTAATAGTAGCTTGAGATTCTCTCTTGTATTTTAGAGGAAATTCTCATAGACGCAGGTGACCAGTGAGGGTCCAAGCTTGAACAGCAAGTACTTCCGTCATTTATGACTTTGAATAGCTGTCCTTTTTCTAATTATTTGTGAAGATCTGATTATCGAAGTATTGTTTCTTCAGAAGGCTAGGTCAGTGAAACTTCATGAACTGCACAAAAAGTACTCCTATGTATAAAAAGATGAATATTGATTTAGTACCTGATCTCACAGTCAATTAAGTTTTTGTATCAGTTCTATAGACTTCAGTGAGATGAGATTGGGTTTAATTTCCCAAGGTACTCCTCTACCTCCACATCATTTCTGACAAACCTCTCCATCTCGCACTTTATGCTACTCATCAACAAATCTGAAAGTTTGAAGGGAAGAAATATAGACTTGGACTCATGATGCCCCCAAGTCATCTGGAGAAGAGATGAGCCACAGAAGGTGCTACCCCAATGAGGTCTGAAGTTCCAGCTGGCCTTCCTGTGGACTGTGCCTGCTCTTTGCCTTGCACCTTCATTGCACCCCCCATCAGTGGGCAGGAATGTATTTACTCATTGGAGTCACTTTTCACAGGGGTAATAGGCCAAAGAAGGTGAAAAATAGTGATGATTGGGACTGTAACACTACTTCTGTAGCTCTCTCACTTAGGTTGAGATCAGGAGCAATGCAGTAGTGGGGCATAAAGCAAAATGCCACCACAAGCAACTGCAGAGGATCAGTTTGTACTGTTGTGAGCTTCTTTCAGGAAAAATGGTTTAATAACATCTGGGCATATGTATATAGCCCTAAAGAAGACAGACCTATTTCACAGTTTAATTAATCTGAACCCGCATTTGATATAACAGCTGATGACTGTAGCCAGCCTTCACCACAGTGCAGCACAGCGCTACATCAGGTACTTGCCATGCTGCCAGTGCGCAGCCTACTGCAAGGGAAAAGACGCTGGGTCTAACTATATATAATGTTGTGGGCCTGATCAAACATGATGGGTCACTCATCTCACTCTGATGTGGGATGTGTCAATTTTTTACCCATTGCATCAGGTGCCATCCCAACCAAAGACCAAATGGATCCTGCACAGCATGGCACCATCACTCTGAAGGACAGTTGACAACAGGACTAGCTAACTATGTTTGAAGAGCTAGAGCTCCCAGTCTTCTTACATCTACTCTTTATTTCAAGGTAAATCAACTTTTTGTTGTTGCTAGTTGAGCTATTGAGTAATAGCTCAATACTTAAAGCTGTTTGAAAAAGATGGATGTTTGAAAAAATACTATGTGGTATTGATAGATTTTATTAGAAATGGAACTACTAATTGCCATTCCCTATGCATCATCTGATATTTTAAATACGGCATGACCAATTCAAATTTTTATCACCTCCTTGTTTTCATAAGGATTATTTACAGCTATTTTAGTTCATTGTTTTCTTTTAGATTTTGTTTATAACAGTATATAAATTAATTGAATTTACTTGTTTGCATTGTTTCCCTGAAAAGGGGAAAATATTTGAAGAACAATTGAATTAATGCTACATATTTGTTCTATGTACAGAAAAAAACCCCCATTCTCTCTCCACACAGTATTTTTGGAAATTTAGCTGGAGTATATTTTGCATCCTAATGAGCGAGCCCAATCGTAGCTTGAGTCCTGTGCACCTAATCCAATCACACCTAGCATAACTCAACAATGGTAAACATACAGACGGAGAAGCCAGATATAACATGAATGGTAAGAAACGGTTCACTGCATCCTGCTAATGGTGTACACCCTGAGTCTGAACTGTCAGACAATTTCTCCACTGTCACGTCCGTTTGAAGTTACTGAGTGTTCGACACCTCTGGAACTGAGGCCCCAGTGTAGGCGACTGATAGATATCTCAGGAATCCCAGTAAGGGAAAGAAAAAGCACAGGGAAAAAAAATCGACTGTTACAGTAAATTTATACAGTAACATTTCTAGAAAGGAAAACTTTTCCTGAAGTGAAGTGTTGTCACATGGATGTTGATAAGATGCCCATGGAGTCAGTTAATGCTCCGGGAGTGCTCATCAGCCATCTGTTCACTGACTTCCAAACATCTACGTGAGAAAGGTCTGTAGTGCTTGGCACAGCTTTGCTCAGGCAGCCGTATGCAGCAAGGCTTTTCTAGCATGCAAAAAAACCAAGAATCCCAGCGAAAGTTAATGGGCAAAACACTTGCTGTATCATCAGTGCGACAGGTGATGCGGAAGGAAGTTGACATGCCCTGAACATTGCTTTGGAATAAAAGGCATTGCCTTTGATGCTGCTGAGTTCCTCCCTGCAGCCACTACCACCTGCCGTCCCTGCAGAAATCAAACTGTTCCTGGGCTTCGGTTTAATTATAGATACACGCCTGCCACAGAGGCGAACGTCGCTAAAGGTCCTGTGATTTGGCAACACCTACCTTAGTTACTTGTGGTTTTATGTCTTAAGAACTTTTCCAGGCATCAATACAAAATAGTAAGGAAGTTGGTTTGTCTAGTGGAAGAGAAAAATGGATATGGAAATGTAGAAAAAAGAATGTAAATGGCAGCAGACTAATAACCAAAGGCTGGGTTTGTATTACTGACATTACATAATATGCCAAATTCAGGATTTTTACTGAAAGAAGAAAAAAAGAAACCAATCAGGACTCTATTTGTAAATGCTGTAAGTCCTGTTTGATAAGCCACTTTTAGAAAACTAAACTTTCCAACAATAAATACTGTCTGAAGTGTAAGGTATGTGAAATCTGTAACCATATTTTATCACAAAAACATACTTAAATTTGTATATAAGAAGGAATAGATACAATGAGTATGATGTGATTTGTCTTTTGTTATAGGATATCTTCATTGAAAAGGAGACGTACAGTAAACTGAAGCTGGAATTTGCCTTGATCTGGAAAAAGAATTAATTTTTTTTTTTTTTTCACAACATGATCTAGTTGATGATGTCCCTGTTCACTATGGGGTGGGGTTGGACTAGATGACCTTTAAAGGTCAGCAACCCAAAGATTCTATGATTCCATGATTTGAATCCAAAATCTGTTTTCTGTTACTGGTGTTTTTTGGTAAAGTTACTGCATAGAAAGCATCACAGCTCTGATTTCCAGGGAAGCTCATTTTGGAAGGTGGTTAACATAATTTTAAAAGCAATGTCAAAAATAATTTTTCTAACACTGCTTTATGAGAAATTGTCATTCAGATTTTGAAAAAGCATATGGTTGTTACTGTACCTCCGCTTATTTATTTAAAAAGAAACAATTAAAATTCCAGTAAACGTGTTGGCACCAGCTGCTGTACCTTATTACGGCCAACATTGAAAAATAAATCATTATATTCTTAAAACTAACTTTGGAGAAGTATATGAGGTTACGTGTTTCGTCCTCGCATGCTTACACATTACGTTACATTACACTACGTGGTGACCGTAGTATCTTCCTGCTAGCATCTGGCTGAGGGCTGGTGGTTGCTCTGTGGCACAAGCCAGTAACCCTGCTCTCCTTTCCAAAACTAATTCAGACCTATACTGCTGCCTCTACAAGGAGTGTTGACAAAGTCTTATTTAACGGAAAGATGCAGGAGTCTTCAGAAAGCGAGCCACAACTTACGTGGTGAAGCTATTGTGAGAAGGGATGGCTGTCAGGCACACGGCTGAGCAGAAAGCCACTCATGGGAAGAACAGGCTGCATGAAGTGTTTTCAGGTGGCTCTAAGCTGGCTTTTGTTATTTCAAATTTTAAAAGTGTATGTGAATATGGGGGTGAGGGGTGTGTAAATATGTATGTATATGTATATAATATTCTCAGCTACTCACGTTTTTGTAGAAGACACCGCAAGTTGGACAGTAAGGCACTGGGAGGGAGAAGTGGAAATCTGGAAGTGGGATAAGGAGGTTATAAAAGTTTATCCAGTATGTGTGCCTAGTTAGATGCGAGTTGATTAGAAGGCTGAGCAGTATTAGTACTGTATTAATACTCAACAGAAGTTCAAAGCTGCACTCTGGAGAACAAATTTCCACCTTGCCTCTAAATCAGTACTGAATTGGCTCCAGTCTGCTGGCAGCTGTCATTCAGGTGGGGTCCCACTGTCTCTGGTGGGGAATACTCACAGCATGTAATGAACCAGCGCCAGAAAGTCAAGGGAAAATGTGGTGTTGTGAAGTAAGGTCCAACTAAGTGAAATCCACTGCTTCTCATTACCAGTTGTAGATGTGGCTGCAGAAGCCCAACACTGTTGAGTATGCACTAAATGCACATTATTAAGATATATTCTTCAGATGTGCTCCTGAGCCTTCGTTTTCTACATGTAGAGGATTTGGTCCCGTAGTTATGCAGAACAACATTTAAAGGTGAAGATTAGAAGGGAGAATGCAGAATACGCAGGAAAGTGCACTTTGCTTTTATGCTTGTTCATGTGAAGTTTCCGTTACACTTCCAATGTACTACATATGCACTATACTCTTGAATCCTTGAATATGCAGCAATGGTTGTGCGTATTTAAATACCAGTGATAATTCTAGACGTGCTTGGTTCAGAACAATTTTCCATAATCTGTCTCATTTTGAATAACTGATAATGCCATACATTGTCTAAAGGTCAGCTTTGTTTAGACTGGGAAAAAGGATGTTTAGTTCAGCTGAGAATATAGATATTATGTGAGGCAACATTAAATTTGCCATGAAATACGTGAAAGATATGATAGGGTTTGCTTTATGGAACTAGGCCTTCATCTGTTTAGTCTAGCATCTAATCTTTGACATAAGTGAGAGATCATCTCATCTTTCATGAGGTCTCGCTCTAATAGCTGAATTTAAATCTGAAGCATGGATTGTAATATGAGTTCCAAGGTTTGTTACATTTAGATATTTTCACTTCTAACACGTTTTTTTACACAAATGGATATCCAATACTTTTTAAAAACCTCGCTTTTGAACTTTTACTTCTGTGGCATTTTGTATCCGCTAGTTTTCTTAACATAATTTCATGATGTGTGAATAAATATTGCCTTTTATTTGTTTTGAGTGTAGATGTTGTCATCTGTGTGTTGCAGTCTGTGCCCATAGCCTCCAAGCTGAATATAAATCCGTGTTCTCCTTGTTTGGATGAATAACTGATTTTTTTAAATTGAGAGTTTATTTTTAAAAATCTTCACTTGATGTATATGTCATTGTTTGTTCGGTTTATAAATACTTATTATATTTTAATTGATAGTAAACTTTCTGATAAGTCCAGAAAAACTTATTTTTAGGTGGAGACAGTAAATTAATAGGAAAAAATGACCTTTCAGTTTGATCTGGAGTAATTTTTGCTGACAGTGTTAAGGGAGTTGCACCAATACCAATGGGAGTATTGCCTCTACCAATATTTTCTAAATACCAAATCAGGGTAGTAAGTTTATTTAAGATACCTCCCAGCAAACCTCCTTGCAAGTTTCAAGTCTTATCTCTAGCTCCAAGGGGAAAATTGCTTTTTTAACTTTCACTCTTATTAGCTGTATAGAACAGTAGCAGGTAATAAAAAGGTAGCCATCTGCCATCCAAGAAGTTATTAAATAAGTTTCTACTACACAATCCTTAATACTGAAGGTGATGTACAAGCCAGATCTATACAGGATGCCTGTTATCTCAGCTTGAATTTCCAGATGGAAAGAAATCTGTCTACTTGCTAATATAGCAGTTTTTATCCAGACACTGTAGAGTCAGTAAACACAAACCTTTCCAGGATTACTTTTCCCAATATACATTTTGTTTAAAAGCACTATCAGCTTATATATACAAAAACAAAACAGCCAGTGTTTCTCTGCAAATGGCTCAAGTGCTTTTTCATTCCAAGATTTTTTCAGTCTAAATGAATTAGATATCATGGCAGAAAAAATTACCCTGTTATCACAGAATTCTAGGAACCTTAAATACTATGTAAAATATAATTCCTGTTGTGATTCGTCTGTAGAAAGATACTTTCCCTAGTGTTCTCATGATTTTAATTTTTTTTCTAGACTCACCTGAGGAAAAAAAATAATGAAGTCAGTACTACTCTTACAGCTTAATTCATTTTTTAAATGAAAGAGCAGCCTTCCTATTAGATGTCTCAATTAAAGCCCCATTTCTGTTTCTGACAAAACAAATGAACTCTTCGTTATTAGCTTTTAATCTTACTTATGAAGGTCCACAGACTTTTTTTTACCTGCTATTAAACTGAGAATGAGTTTTTTAATGAAAGCTGTGCTGAAAGCTAATATTTTAAAAGATGTGATCCAGCACCCTTTGAAATGCTTCTTTTTATTTAGTATTTTGTAAGTTTTTTAACATTGAACTGCATAAGAACAGAACAGTGTTTACGACGAGTGTTTCAAATTACCTCCTTTTATGAAAAGGACGTATCTGGAGTTTTAAACATTTGTAAGCTACAATACTCAAAATTCACAAAAGTCACCAAAGCAAGTTATCAGTCAGTCAAAAAACAAGGAAAAGGAGGTAACTACTTATGTAGAAGAGGCAGTCATGTCTAACCACTTGCTAACTATGACAAAAAAACAGGACAATATCAAAACAAGCAACTCTCCCAAGAGTTGACTACTTTATATAGACTGATGAAACAGTTATTTTTCTCCAGGCTTTTCTTCTAAAAAATACTCTTGTATTATTAGGTTTTGTTGATGGGATGTTCTGAATTGCTTCTTCTTAAAGGTGCGACTGCATTTGACACATCAATACCAGGTCATTTGGTGTCTTATCCAATGTCCACCAAGACATTTGGAAGTCCTTCTGTTTAGTTCTTTTAATTTCAACCTAATCCCATGCTGTTTGTAAAGTATGGCAATGATCTCAATAGCTCCACTTGCATATATATATATATATATGCATATATATATATATTTGCATATATTCTCTCTTAGAAATTATCCCCTGTGGTTTGTGTTTTCACCCTTATGTGTGTAGAGAATTTTCATATATACCAATATTATCTGCAGACCTCAGTGAGAACTGGAGCATAGACACCACTTAGCGTCCACTCTTTATGCATCAGAAAAATCTACTAACATTATTTTTTGTTTATTTCAGGTTTCTTTTCTCCATGGAAAACTCCAAAGCCTGTAAGTTCCTTTTCAAAATTATACGTACTGAGTTCATAAGACTACTATCATTCAAAGCAAATTTCTGTAGACTTTCATCTAACCCTCCTGTTCCCAGCTCATGAGACACATCTCAGCAGTGTCCCAGTTCCAGGTGAGACAGCATCAGGGGTGGCCTCACTAAATAAGATCTGCAGATCTGTTGATTTGGAGTCTGACAGCAGTGGTCTGGAGAAAGGAACATCTCAATGATAAAATGGGTGTCAGGAACCAGAAATGCAGTGGCTCAAAAATGCAGGGTCTGGAGGAGAAGACAGCAGAAGACCTCAGCAATGAGGCCAGTCTAGTTGGCCTTCTAGTTGGCAATCTCTTTGAAATGGACAACATGCACTTTTTCTAGTTTACAAGTGGCTTGAGCTTAACATCCTTGAAGTGATTGTTATTCTTTCTTGCATTAGTAGATCTAGAGCTGGAAATAGTCACACTTCAAGTGAGAGCTTGGACTAGATAACTTACTGAGGTGTCTTCTAACCAACAGTTCTGTGTTTCTATGATTTTGACATTAAATCCCAAGGTGTGAAGATCTTTTCTACTGTAAGAATAAGCAATGACTGTGTTTATTCTGTTGACATCACATTATATAATTTTTTGAAGTTGTGATAACATTCACAGTGTAAAAAGAAATCATAGGCTACTATTTTTGGTTGCTTGGTTTGTTTTGTTTTGTTTTAATTTGTTTTTTTTTATTTAGAATGTAAAGACCTTAAAGCAGTGCTTATCTCTCATCAGAGGTGTATAGAGGAAAAAAGAGCCCTGACTCTGCCTGAAGGCTTCTAAGAGCAATAGGAATAACAGCAATATTTTTAAAAGGATTTATAGCTTTCTTATTTGGGGGTGGAGGAGTGGTATGTTGAATCTGGACAACTTCACACCCTCTCATGTTGGATCACGGCATGTTTAATGCATACCAGAACAATTTTTGTAGCCTAAGTACAAATAGCAAGTAATTAATCAGCTGATGCAACTCTATCAGACTGCTTCAGCTTGTGGGTTTTTTGATGTAAAAGGCTAGAGGATGAATGCAATATACTGGAATAAGTATTGTGTAAGGTTTTTTATTCATCTAAGTGACAGGACATTTGTGAAAATAAATCTGACTATTAAGGTCTAGCTTGTTCTCACCACTTTAAAGTTGCTGTCTGGCTGGGATGTTCAACTTTTAATCTCAGGTAAAAAGTGATGAAATAGAGAACTTGGAACTTACTTGTTAAAGATCCACATTCAATGGATGAGCACTGTCAGTGCTCATCCTCTTTACATATACATCAAGTATATAAATATCAGCATATTGTTGATGATTGTCTGCTCAATTTTGTTATATAAACAGTGGAGTAGTTCATACCCAAGTAGCACTTGCCAGTAATCAGAATATAGAGAAACAACCCAAGTGATGTGCTTTTCCATGCAATAGTCTGAGGAAACCAGGGCTCACAGAATAATATAACACCTTTACGTACAGATACTGCCCCTGCATGCAGGCTAACCATTCACAGCTAGCCTATTTTAGGATAGTCTCATCAAGAATGTTTACAAATTATTAACCAGATTAAGGTAGCGTGCATTACTCTGTCCGTCACAACTTTAACTAGACAAATAATCAGACATAAATTTCTAGTGCCCATGACACGAAGATAAGATTGAAACTCTGAAGCACTGTCTGAGACAGCCTGAGCAGCAAGGCCAGCACCAGGAGGTTTAGAAAACCTTCCCAGCACCAGAGCACAGCGCTGTAGGTGTGTAACAGGAAAGAAAAACTGTAAATGACCCAAAAATCAGGTTTCTTTTCTGCTTGGGTTACTGCTGTTGCCCCCTCGCCTATCTGGCCACACAGGGGAGAAGCACCCACCAGTCTTTAAAGCAAAAAGGGGATCAGGGCCCACTGGCTGGAAGAGGAGAAGAGACAAACCCCTCTCCCTGAGGCAGAGGCTCAGGGATGGCGTGCACTGCATCTCAGTGTGCTCAACATCCCAGAGTAACCTGGACCGACAGAAATTTCCTGTGGTTTCTATGTATATCGTGCATCTATTATATCATATGTAATACAATTTGATTAGTGCAAAACGAACTCGAACAATGTCATCGAACCACTACCTGACTGAGATTTGACGCCCTGCACTCAATACCATGCTTACCCGTTTCCAAGAGTGCCTTCATCTGTGAGCTAGCATTATGGTAACTCACATTGCAAAACACTATGTGACTATTTAATTGGTACGGGTTTGGGAGATACAATTCCCCTTGTGTTTATCTGTTTGTGTAACTATTTATGTTAGCGGTATTACCCACAAGTAAGAATGTTTTGCTTGGCTTTTAACTGCACGCTTGAAGATACAGAGCTAACAATCAAGCAAGAATTAGACATAGAGGACTCAGCAGGTATGTAGACTTGTATTACAAAGTGTAAATTCAAAGGTGTCCAGTTTCTTGTCCTTCCTTCAGGGAAAGGTTTACTCATCAAAGATAATGATATTTTCCTTTCTCATTTTAAAGCCTTCTTTGAAAATTTAATTTTATTCAGTTTCACATTTTGAAAGAGGCAAGTGTTCTATTTCTCTGGCACTGTCCAAGAAATAGGGAAACATTCACTTTTAGATAGACAGGGCCCCATATGTCTTTCTGCTTCATAGCGGTAAGATAGTTTGGTTTCACTGACTTGTATTCTTTTTTAGAGTCCTCACTGAAGGAAAACCTGAACATAATTCTTTATTTTTTTCCCTGATCATAAGGAACTTGCATTGAGCCCAGTTCTCGTTCTCTATTTAGACATAGGGGTCATAATCAGGTTTGTTTCTGGAGACCTTTGAATTTACACTTCTGTAATACAATGATATACTGTATATATATTTTATATCTACCCAAGGTAATTCCTTCAGAGCCAGAAGAGCTATCAGAAGTATTATTGTGACATTCATGTGACTAGGCTAATTTAGCCAACACAGAGGATAAATCTATCTTGGTATAAAGGGTACCTGAAGGTACTTTCCCGTAATCCAGTTCGATGACAACTCAGGTATTGCCATATGTCACTGTATTGCACAGGGTCTACATAGCTATAGTGCCCTCTTATTATCACATCCTAGTTGCTGTCTTTTGTATCTGACCCAAAAGAAATATGTCTTTCTTGAACAACATTGTTGAATATTGAGTACAGTATTCCATATCTTCATCATTAGCACTTCACAGGTCTAATAGTTCACTTTCTTAACTTAAATATCATACACATACTAGTGCATAAGAGTCATCCTATGATTGAATGAGATACCTAGATCGTCCTTTTGTTCATTGTTTATAATGAACCAGCCCTACTTACTGCTGAAACTCTGACAGAAGCATAGCTTGAATTATAAGACTACTCTGTATAAATAATGAGGTCCTCAACAACTGAAAATGGCCAATAGCCACATTCTGTTTATTTTGAAGTATGAAGTCTCAGATCACCTGGAATGCAGAGTGATAGTTACTCAGCATGTTCTTCAGGAAGACTCTCAAACATCTGTAGTCCACACATACTTGATGTGGCAAAAGCCTGATGCTGTTAATTATCAGAACGGAGAGCAAAGCCTACCTGCTGAGCCAAACACCTTCTGAAACTGAAGAACTAAAGGCAAACGATAACCACATAATTTGTAGAGCAAACTTGCTGTAAACCCACAATCATCTTTGATAAGGCACTGCTGATACAACACTAGAAGTCAGTGGTTCTTAATTACAGTTCAGTTCGTTTCCAGTAGTCATTTTGTGTATAATTAACTGATTGCTGGGTTATGTGTGAGAACACACTGTTCTGGAGGCTTTACCACCCTTTACTCCAGGAGGGGTCACAGGAAAGCCAAATATTCATTTCCTGGAATAAAGATTTGTGTTTTGTTTAACTTTGCCTCTTCAAATAAATTTGCTAATGCAATTTAATTAGTAGCCAACTCCTTCAAAAAGAAAATGCAGATCCCCAAGTCTTCTTTTGCACAGCCTATCATATTAACTCCTTTCTGGATTGATGCAAGACCACTAAGGACAGTCTTGGAGAAAACATGGATTGAGCTGGCTTTCATTAGTAGACAATACACTGTACTTCTCTCCTGTAAATGGTCTGGAAGAGTTGAAAATCTTAACCCTGTGTTTGGGGGTTTGGTTGGATGATGCCAATGTAATTTTTTATATAAGAAAAAAGCAGCAAGAAATGAAAAGCTGCATCAGACCAATGCTGACTTTTCTCTCCCCACATTCTGTATTTTATCACTGAACATTTGACTATCACTAGGTGCTCAAATACCTGCTGTAATAAGTTTTGCTCTTTTTTTAATTTATTTTTCTTCTATTGAAGGTGTAAAATTTGCTCAGTAGTCTACTCCCTGGGCAGCTAGCTATTTTCATGCATTCTCAAAAGATACAGCATTAAGATCATTCAGTTGCTACCCAGCCTGGACACTTCTTTGTTAAGCGCTACTTTGTGTTATGCATTTTGATGAATCTGATAATTGTATCTTCACAGACCCACAGATTCCACTTTTAGCAGAACAATTTCCAATAGCTCAGAGCATTCTGTGAGAATGAGTCAACACGCTTCAGGGGTAATGCTGTGCCCTAATCCACATGGGATCATATTATCTGAGAAAGATCACATCTTCCCACGATCTAACCAAGATGGCATCTTGGTTTAACAAGTAAATTTAACCAAGTCATTTTATAAACAACACAACACATACCTTTCTTCTCAAAAAGCAGCAAATGGACTTGCTAATTTTACAAAACACATCTTCAACTGAAATTACTGTCTTTGGTCTCATTGTGGAAATCACAGTTATTGCAAAACTTCATCTTTATTCTCTGTATGTTTTTATTCCAGATGATGGAACGATGGGAGAATCAAGGCAGCCCTCAAACAAGCCTGTCTGCTCCAGCTATGCCACAGAATATTCCCTACCCACCCAGTCTTCACAGGAGTTCATTTCCCGATTCAACAGAGGCCTTTGATCCACGAAAACCTGACCCATACGAGCTGTATGAGAAATCAAGAGCTATTTATGAAAGTAGGCGTAAGTGAAAGCCCTGCTCACCCTGCTGACCATTTAATATTTGAAGCTTTTGCCTATGAATGTGTCACTGCTGACATAATTTTCTTTAATTATCTTTTGTAATTTAGAGAAAGTAGCTATAATCGCAGTTAATAGACACCATTATAAATTATCCAAAAATTCTACACTTATATATTTTCCTAGATCTTGACTAGATTCTGAAGTTCAACTTTCATAGGTTTTTTCCTTATATTTTTGCTCTCCTCGTTTTGACTGCTAAATCCTTAGTGAAGAACAGTATATGCGCCACCACATTTTGCTGTGTTATTTTTCTTCATAGTCAACCAATAGGATGATGTGAATTTATCAATAAAAAATCATTTCACTTACTTTTACTTTAAGGTATAGTTTACTAAAGAAATTTCAAATTAATTTGTTTTTATAAAAATTACTTTGACAAGTTTTCACATTGTCCTTGGTAGTTATAAAGAAACCCATACCACTGAGTACTATTTGGAGACCTGTACAAAACAGTACTGAGCCATCAAGATTCCCATCTCGATTTTATTTCTCATGTTTTGGGGAGATATGCCACATATTTTGCACAGCAAGGTTAACGGGGGGTAAACTTATTTACTCCTTGTCATAAAGAGCATTTTAGCTAAAAATATTATTCTAAATTGTCCAGAGCTTTTGCGCTTAGTAAGATCAAATCTTCAAAATAGTTTATTTTTTTACTGAAAGCTTTTTCATAACCGTTATTACTTGTACATGCCACCTTTCAATTAATTTTATAAATTACTTTAGCCTATAGATCAAATTACTTTATAAATTACACATAAAATATGGCACTGCAGCTGACACAGATTAGCCCATTAATATTAGTTGGGCCCAGAGACATAGAGAGAAATTTAAACTACCATAATCCATGACCTGGAATGTACAAGTTTCTCCAGCATGCAAAGGGACAGTCTGAAGGAAATATGTTATTGTCCCAAACACTGGGTTGGTGCCACTCTTACTTGCCTTGGCCCTTATACTTTAGTTGCAACACCAGCATCTCCTGTTTGGCTTTGGTATTTCCAGTCCCCAGCAGGATGGATATGCCAGAGGAACACCAGGTTTCATTTTACATCAATTCTAAGTAAATTCTAATCTAGTCTCTAAATTGCATCTCAGATTCCTCATTCTTTGCCACTGTGGCCAGTGCCACCATCTTCTGCCACCCTGGTCCATTTAGTGGAACATTTTTCAGTAGAGATTGTCACCATAAAACTCACTTTCCATCATCCACATGTTTTTTGGGGGTTTCATTTAGGTTTTTTGATTTATTTAATAGGTGCCTTAAATTAAGATCCCAAGTTTAAATCTAAGTACTTATATAAATTGCTGGCTTTTTTCAGCAATACCAGGTATTTTATTCCCTCTCTATACGAATTTGAGAACTTACTTGAGACCTCCTATTAGAAGTATTTTATCTTCAGTTATAAACTCTTAGGCATAGGAACTAAGTTTTCCAGTGTATTTACAAACACCATGTAGCCCATGCTGGGTGGTATTTTAATATAAAAAATATTATACTAATGTAACATCTTCCTCTGCTCCAGGTGTTATTCTTGATTGGACAGAGTACTCAAGGCGATATACAGCCAATATACAGACAGAAGCTATAATTTTTGAAATTTTAAAACTCTTTGCAGTATCTATCAGGATACAGTGTGGAGTAAGCCAAATAGGTTTGAAAGAAGTAGGACTAGCTTTGAGCAAAGTTTGGAAGTAATTTTCAGATATCTCTCCTCTCTTTCTCTTTCTCTTTCTCTTTCTCTTTCTCTTTCTCTTTCTCTTTCTCTTTCTCTTTCTCTCTTTCCTTTGTGCATTAAGGGCTAAACTGACAAATAAGAGAAAAGATCTGCCAGAGCTGAAATGCTTTTTCCCAAAGTGCTGTGATTTGGGACTATAAAGAGAAATTGAAGGAGAAAGAAACAATTATATCATTAACAAGGGTTTTATCTAGTTCAGCACCTCTACTGAAAACACTCTGACTTTATATACCGCTTTAAGGAAGGGAAAACCCTTTGCAAATAATTGCTTTCCATATGGGTAGTTTCTAGAGCTGAAGTATTTTAGCAAAAATCTGCACTTTCCATTCAGCAGAGTCAGAACCATCTTTTGTGATTGAAGCCATCAAGCCAAAAGTGGAAAAGCAGAGATTACAGACTTCCTGCATTGGAAAAAAAAAATTTTGTAAGACAATTGAGAAAAATTTGTACATGCCATATGCATATATGGGATACATATTTATACAGCATCTGCTTTTGTCTTGGTCCCCAATATGAAGAGCTCTATATTTACAGAATTGCCCTAATTAATGACAGCAAATAGGCTCAATACATGTTTGCCATTCATAAAACTATGGGATTATAGATCTGGTGTCAACTACAAAGACTGCCTTACACCCCAAAAGATGATATATTACACCAAAAGGTATATCACACCATTCATTAAAAGAATAAAGTAATTCATTATTATTCATGGGTGCCTTCTACGAGTTTTCTCCATACTTACTTGACCACCATGAGCTCCAATCTTTTACTGATATAGTCGATTGTGTTTAGGAGCATATGCTGCACGAGGGGAAGAGCTGATAACTCATAGGTTATACTAAAGCTTGTGTTTAAATGGTTTAATTGCATTTGAGTTCTGTCCAAGAGGCAACTGGAAATTGTACACAAGCCTTTTTCAGACAGCTACCGAGACAAAATAAAAATTAAAAATCATGAGGCTGTTAGGCCCAAAACAAGAAAGTGAGGGATGAAAAGCAAGAGTGCAGTAACCACTCCTCCCAGATTTCCAGCAGTGTCCTGACCTTCCAGCTAATCCTGAAAGCTTTAATTTGTTGTCTTCTGACGCTGGTATCCTTTGAACATTTTCTCTAAGCCTTGATTCCACAGTTCCCAACCAGATCTCTTCTGCACTCATTCATATCCCTTGGTCATAAATAACTGCCTCCAAACATCTCTGTTCTCCCTGACATTTTTGTTTCTTGAATGCTATAAGCACAACTTTTAGCAAATGCAGTTTGTCAAGCCTTTGATTTTGTCCTCTACATAGTGCTGGCGTTTCCTGAAGTGACAGAAACAACAGGAAAGAAATCCATTACTGAGTCAAGAAATTGTCATCTAAATTGAGTATGTGGGAGGGAGAGTTTCAAGTTAATACACACTTGGTTTCCTACCATATGGCTGTGTCACGTTGGTTACCTTCGGTAAAGACATACCCTTAAAGTGTACAGGAAAGCTTCGGCTACTTCGGGATTTTTTAAGTACTTCTTATCTCAAAGCAAGTTTGCCTTATCTCCTGGCAAGACCAGAAAAAAAAGAGGTTCATCTTCTAAAAATAGTGCAAAGAAGCAAACAATCATGACCTGGAAAACTCAAAAAGAAAGAGGTAGTGTTAGGTTTTTGTTTCTCTCACAGTGAGACTCTGTTACTAAACACTTCATTTTCATACTGCTATAGCTCTGAATTTCTACAGATCATTTTATCAGAGGATCCCATCACAGTCAGCACTCACTAGGACCTCATCAAAGCCTCCTGCTTCCCTATCAGGGAGTTGGCAAGTTATGCATCACACTGTAGTTCTGTGAGGAGCACAAGCGACATGACTCGAAGAAGAGCAAGAGCTAGACCCGAGGAGCCTGGTTCACAAGCTTTTGCTCTAGCTGCTAGGTATGCTCATCCCTATCTAATGACAGCAAGAAAGAGGCTTCAGGCAGGAAATCTCCATGAAAAAGGATGATTTTCATTCTACAGGAATGTTCTTCCACCTTAGGCACATGAAGGACCTGCATGACCCTGCGTGATAGGGAGATTTGAATTTTTAATGATCCCTTATGAGTTACAAAGGACTAGTGCTTCGGCACTGGAAACGGTTTCAAAGGGGCAGTTCTACCAATAGAGCTTGGAGACAAATCAAATGATGCATTAGTACAAAAGCAGAGTGTAACTCTATTTCATAAGTCGTAGCTCCTTGGAAAATTGTCAGGAGTGAGCTGTTACCTGTCAGCTCTCACCCGTTAGCTGTCGCCTGCCTCTGCTGTCACCCATCAGCTGTGCTCAATAGCTCCAAGTAGCCAAAAAGGAGCATAAAGTGGCTCCAAAGGCTGATGAAGATTGCCACATCATCCAAAACAGCTGCCTGAAAGCAAAAGAAGGGAAACCGTTTTCTTCTTTCTTTGTCTTTCCTTTTTGCAGCTATGTCTCTGTCTCTGCTTTCTTTTTCCTCTCTGGAAAACCTGCCTTATGCACTGTTTTTTTTCTTCCCTGCCCCCCCCCCACCCCTCCTCATTTCTCCTGCCTGGTGAAGAGAACCTACCTAGCTTTCTGCTGTTACATTATTTTGCAAAACTCAGAAATGGAGGAGATGACCTGCCGAAACAACTGGATATTTTTTTCCTTTTTCCTTCCAACTATAAATTTTAGGCAAATCCTTTAAATCCTTTCTCCTGATGAAAATTCTTAGAGTGTAAGTGACAGCATGACTCTGCTGATAACCGTGGAAGTTAGGTACAGGAGCTAGAAAATGGAACATAGATCAGGAATTTCCTATTAATGAAAAAAATTATAAGACTTATTGTGCACCAGTTGTTACAGCTGTAACTGGAGCCTCACAGCTGTCATTGGGAGAACTCATTCTCTGGAATTTAACATTTTTGCCTTTATAAATTCTCCTTATCCTCTCTTCTATTTTATATTGAACTCTGTTTACTGTAAATACATAATTTATAACAAACTTTGTTCAGAGGCCTGTGTAGGCAGACATTAGTCACACAGGAGACACAAAGCTGTTGGGAACCATAATGCTGTAATATTTCTCTAGTTACAAAATGTATAATAGAAATTTGCGTTTACAGTCCTCTATAGCAAACAGTAAGATATAAGCTTTTTTTACACTGATTAGGTTACACTTACCCTTCAGTTAGTGTGGTAGTCCAAGACTGGTGATGTGACACAGAAATGCCAGGAGGAAGAATAAGATAAGCCAGTGATAAGCTCTCATTAAAAGTGAAATCTGAGCAATTACAGTTCCACCTTTTACTGGAAGGACAAATGTTCCTTCCTTCAAAAACGCCCATGCTATTTGCTCCTCTGACCACCGTATCATGAATTTCCCAAGTTCCTTTCAAATCCATCAGCTGTCTTAGGCACTGTAATTTTTTTTGCTCACAAGGAGTTAGACACATTGGAAAAAAACCAAAAAGCAAAGTCCACCAACAACTGTGAAACATGTAAATAGCAAATGTATTTGCATAAATTATTATTAGTCTTCATAAAATAGGGCTGTTTTCTTATGCGAACTTACGAATACCTTTCTCTAAGGGTCCCAGGCAAGCGTTTCAATACATATTCACAGGCTACCTTTCCTCTGGAATATCACTGCAGCTATTCAGCACAGATATGTGTTAAAGTAGCAACAAAGATTTGTCAGACAGCGTTATACTGACTCAGAATGTGTTACTTTGAAAATACCATTCTTGCAGAAAAATACTAAGGCCATCAGGGTTTCCTAAATTTGATACTCATGGAACATTAAAAAAATATTAGGTGTATAGAACTGAATGCGTTATCACTTGAGGGTGTCTATGGCATAGCCTACAGCTAAGCAGAATTTTCTTGTCAATGCTTGTGGGCTGAAGACCTACACAATTGCAGTCTTAAAAACTGAAGGAAAATTTTCATGTAATTGTTACTGCAATTTTTTCAGACAGTATTTTCCTGACAGAAATGTTGCCTCTAATAATTTTTCCCGTTTTTGCTCATCTCTAGTTAAAAAAAAATCACATTGTGATTATGGTGCTTTAAAAAGATATATACATATCTGTGCCTTAATAGCATAGTATTAGCTATAACATTAAATACATAGTATTCTGAAGTATTATATAAAGTATTTTTTGTGTGAGTAAAGGATTTGGGATGATAAATTCAGAAAATTAGGCTCTAGTTTCAGATCTTCCTTGAGCTCAGTTTGCCATATCTTTCAATATTTCTGTTCACCAGTTACTGCCCTTTGTATCAGTATAACATGCCTGTCTTCACTTAGTAAATCAAAGAGTATTGGGAAACTACTAATTATTACGTATTGCCATCAAACTACCCCTTGACCTAGACTATGAGCAACTGAGTTATAGGAAAGTAATTTCTCAAAGTAATTTCCAAACTGTACAGGTTGTTGTTTGCCTTGCATTTATTGCTACCCCAAGCAACAGCATAGAGAAGGTCTAAGAACTTATATTACTAAATGAATGTAACCCCTTTTTTTTAATAAGAGATGATACGTAACAAAAGGAAAGGAGATTTAGCAGGCCAACATCAAATAATTTTGTGTTGTTCAACACTGCAGAAAGAGTTACTCACCATGACAAAATGGATTTGTTGGTTATAAGAACTGACAGTGAAACCAAAAGCATTTTCAAATGGAATTATGAGAATATCATCATCACAGTAGTGTGGATGTAAAGTGATTTTGATTGCTGGATTGCAAAGTAGGTCCCAAATGATCTATGCTAATATGAAGTGTCAGTTTTACAACTGGTGGCAGTATTAATTAAAGACGCGGTATTCCTTTCTCTTGAACAATTTACACTTTACTAAAAGATATACAAATAGATTTTCATCCGCAAAGTGGTAAGGTGTCCTTAAGAAATCAAAGTAATAATTTAAGAAAACTGACTTGTAAGCATTAGGGAATTGGTCACAAGCGCATGAGACCAATGGGAACTGCATTGCCTATGTGCTGTTTCAAACTGCTACGTGCCCAGCTTTGGAAAGGGCATTGCAGCATGATCATATTCGTTCTGCTCATTTGTAATACTCCTATTTACCTAAAGCATGGCTAGGACTGAGATGGTGAAATATAAATGTTTCCTAGTGTTGGTTTTGTTCCATGTATTTAGCATTCAACAAAGAAAATAACGCAGTACAGACAATGAATGTTATCATCCCTATCTTTCATCAGCATAATTCTTCCTCCAGAGAATACCAGTGACTCCATTGGTGCAAATAAAAATACCCTTGTGTCATGCTGTAGAGGATCTGTGCTCCTAGGGCTGTATCCTGACAGCAAAGAAGCCTGATATTTTCACCATTGCTTTCAGTTAAATCAGGATTGTGTCCCAGGTCTTGTTTATCGTTCATCTGTTTTCACAAATATTTTGCAGCTTTCCGTTTCGAACTCCTGAGTGTCATTTATTTTAAATTAAACATGAAGCTAGATGTGCAAGCTTTTTACTAGTCTATGTTCTCAAAATAAATTTAACCTTGGTTTTGCATTCATTTGGCATGGAAGAAATCTTGATGTATAGCAAGACCCTTTGAAAATCCACAGCTGCATCCTTGCTCTCCAGAGCACATAGAGTAGTCCCCATAGCGGAGAATTAATTCAGTTATAGTTATATAAAAGTAGCAGTTCTGAAGAAGGTTTCTTAGTTTTATTTTCCCAATTCTTGTTTCTAGGACAGATTAGCTAAACCAAAAAAATTAACGCAGCAAATTTACCAAGTCTTTTATTATTCATTCAAGCTCTGCTTGGTAATTATTTCATTCCTATTTCACGTAAAAGACTACAACTACTCATGACAATGCAGCCACAGAAGTTCAACCAAAAAGCCTCTATATGGAGAATACACAAATCTTATGTGAAGATTTTAAAATTTTCTACACTTTGAACACGTGTTCATGGTGACATTGTTGGGTACTCTGGTCTTTTTGTCCTGGTCTCTCTAAACATGCCTTCATCTGCCTTGTTTCCTCAGAGGTGGAGGCAAGAGGTTTAACTTAGTCAAAGTTTAGAAAATACCAAAATTAATTTAATAAGAAGTAAACAGAAAGTTTCAAACTGCCTTGAGGACAAGTTAGTTTTCTATAAAAACTAAATGACGGGGTTTTTTTATAAAACAGAGCTTGCTAGAGTGTCTCAGTATTTTGGTTAAATTACCAGTTCAATCAGTTTGTTCTTAGCAGATACAAGGCACAAGGGTGTGCACGAATGATGTGCATTCTGTTTGTCTGAGGACCAGTCCCAGCAGTCCTCCTCTTCGCTTAGAAGCTGCTGTTCTGTAGGGTCTTTGAGCCCAGAATTTTGTGAGTTTTGAAAGGAATTACCTATATCTCTTCATTTGACATGGGGAGATGCTGCTAATAAAGTCCCTACTTATATGTTAAATGTTCTTCATAGATCTTTCCTCTTTTGAAGTTTTCTAATAGTTGCTAACAGTTTGCCTATCACATGAGCACAGCTATTTAGAGGTTATATTCTATTTCAAAATACAAGTGACATAATTACAAATATCCTGTACTGTACACAGACCCAGACTACAGACAGCAGATTCTTCCTAAAATGAACATTACTTTGCTGTATTTACCAGAAATACAGGTCTGCACTTAGGTTTATCTTCCTGGTGATCATACATTTAAGAACTTTAAGGCTTGATTCAACACCTTCAGCATAGCAAAGTTCTAAGTTTCATAGGTGTGAATTTCTAAACTACAATGGAAACAAATGCTAGATGTTGAATGGTTGATTATGAGATGATAATTAACACCATGAGACTCTCTATTAAGTTCTGAGGGGTAAAGAAGAGACACCTATTCAGGAACAAAAGCCAGATCACACAACGAGATTAGCTTTGAAAGCAACTACCTCATTTGACAGGCACTTTTGCTTGACCACAAATAGTTTACAAAAAAGATACTGCCAACTGGTTTAAAATATGCGGCTATCTTAGCATAGCAAGTTGTTCCCTGATTTGCCACAGTTTGAGCATGGTTATGCTTCTTTCACTTTGCTACTTGAGGCCAGTTCTGAGGGATATTAGGGTGACTGCAAGAAGAAATAAAAACACAGAATGAACCAATGTTACAGCAGCTCAAAAGAGTAATTCTAGCTGGATCACCAACAGAAAAGGGATGGGTCCTTTCAAACCTAAAAGCTTATTGAGACTATCAAGAGGAAATTGTTTTCTGGACATTAAAATAATTCTGTCTCTTAAGAATTCCATTAAAATCTTGGAAGGATGTGAATAAAAAATATCATATCTCCAAGTTTGACGTGGAGCAGCATCAGTTTCAAAGATTCTGGTTTTCAGGAGTTGTGCTAGTAGAATAATTTACATTTAGATAGCACGTCTTACCTTCAAGGATCCCAAATCACCTTACAAAATCTGAAGTGTGTGAAGGAATTACCTTCTTTAACAGCCAAAGTAAAGAAAGATACTAGGTGCAGCCACCTATAAACTAAAACACCATAGCCCACATGACACAACTCCTAACAGCCGGTGAACATAAATACAACAGGAACACCAAACCCAAAAGGATATTCCCATCAGTGGAATCTCTAGACTGTATTTTAGGTAAGCAGGGTAACAGTCATCTGAATTGGAGCAGGTCATGGCTGTTACGTAAATACTCCTAGCAAAAATATTTTGAGACATTCAGTGGCCTCCATCTCCATTTTTGGGAAAATGTCTTTGCCCTAGAGCATTAATTCAGTACTGACTCAAGTGAACTACAAATTATTCAGCTGCTACCATCACAGCCCGTGCTGCCGCTAGGACCAGTCCACCAGAAGGCAGGTAGCTTTAGCCCAAACTCTTCCAAAGTGGTAAGGAGCTGCCCACAGAGAAAATACCGCCTTCTCATTTCTCTCACCACATCCACATATTTCCAGAAGGCTTAGCCAAAATTTCTGGCCTCCAGCGCATTCTCTGGCTTCTTTCTGCCTGGAACTACCTACTTACAGTTTTAAAACCACTCCAACCTTCCTTCTATCTCAGGAAGATAATAGATACTCATATGTTGCATCACTGTCCTACAGATGCTGATGTGACAGACCTTACCCCATTTATACCAGGAAATATGCGTGGTATGATATTCTGGTTTAGAGTCACATGAGTGTGTTGGTGCTTTATTTACCTTTTTGTTGTTAGTAGGCCAATGGAGATCACCTCTGTTTTGGGATGTTTTGCAATTCACTCTGGATGCTGCAGAGATAATAAAACAGAAATTTTTACTCAGAAGATTCCAAAACCAGCAAAGGAAGTGTGACAGTGAATTCAGCTATGGACTTGTTCCAGATTCCTCTAATGCCAGCAAAGCAGTTGTGAAAACAAATCAGTTAGTTGCTGCATTTCATCTAGTGAAATGCAAATACTTTGAAACCACCGGCATGAAAAGGAGGTTAAGTGGGTTTACTTGCATTTGCCTTCATGTACAACCAGTTGTTATTGGCAACATATATCCTTCTAGCAAAATCTTGCTCTTCTTGATGATAAAAGACATTTTGCAATTGAGTTGAATAAAAGCAGTGGTCAAGTCATCTAAACACAGCCATTGAACTTTCCCCTTTATGGCTGTACTTGAATAAGCACAAATACTGTCACTAACTTTCCCAATTTTAAACACATTAACAATTTTATCTTCATCATAACCTATGTTATGTTAAAGGAACATTTCCATCTTACCATCTGTTTCACTTTGCATAGAAATGGACAGGGACATCTACGTTTAGCGGGAATACGTACATGTACCACCTAGGAAGTCAGGAAGGAGGGGAGGAGGAAAAAAAAACCTGCAATAAAAAGTGACATTTCACTTCAGTAATTCAAAACACAGCAGAGAAATTGATGCTGCATCTTCAAATAACTTGAGAAATATATTTCATCTTTAATTCCCCATTTTCCTATTCAGAACAAGTGCTGCCCAGGACTGGTTTTCGAGTGGATTCCTCTGGCAAGTATTCTTCAGCCTTCATTGTTCTGTAAAATAATTGTCCTTCATTTTATGTTTTAGTTATTCTTTCTTTAATACTTTCTGTAGATAATGGCCAGTCATGACTGCCCAGTCACCATTTTATTTTTGTATGAGCTTTGTGGGGTTATAGAATGCTAACTCTAAATCTTTTTATCATAGATGTGCATTTCAAGCAAGGAAAATTATTTCTTTTTCCTCAGCCAGTCTTTGTGTATGTTTTACGATATTTTACATGTGCTTTCATATGTTAGTGTTCACCCTTTAACATAGCAAACTGTCTCTATAGCTCATGCACAAATCTAAGCTTAAGCAATATTTTGTGTAAATCTGAAATTAATTCTATGTTTATTTGCGAAAGAACAGAACTGGTATATTATGCAGGCTGACCCATTCCTTGCTTTCACAGATAGGTTTCTGCAAAAACCTAAAAGCAAAAGATTTCAAAAATAGAAGCTTTTTATGATGTTTGACTCAACATCGGTCTCGTAAAGTAACAATGGACTTGTTTAAAAACCAGCAATATTTGATTTCCTGGTGTCATCATGTAAAGTGAACAGTTAAAACGGTCTGTTTTGACAATTCTGTTAAAGTCTTTTCTAGTCCTACACAGGTTGGACAGAGATCCTAAATTAAATATGATATTGTGCTGGTTTTGCATACCCTAGTAGGATTTATACATTGAATAACTGTTAGCACTACAATTCTTTTTTTTTTCTTTGATGATTTTTATACTCAAGTCTTTATTTACCAGATTTTCCTCTCCATGAATATCAAGAGGAAATGTGTATGCTTTTAAAAAGATACTCCTGCTGGAGACCAGCAAACTGTTTGTTTTGACTTGACTGTTTTCAAGCTTTTCACATCTTTTAAGAACATCTGAAACTCACATTAAAAGTTATTGTAGGTTTGTGCCAATCACAATTCACAATTCACAGTCAAGATTTATATGGAACAAAATTCTTCACCATCTTCAGCAAAGGAGTCCAAATTAATTTTTATTTTTAACAGGAAGGTTGAGTACACCCAGAAAGACTGTAAACAGTTTAAAAAGACCTCTTCATCCTTGTTTTAATTGCAATAGAGGAGACATTCAGTTAAAAAGTAGTCCATCTCAACATTTACAGCATCATTTCAAATACCAGGTTTATCACTCTAAAAATCATAAAACACTAGTGCAAGTTGACTCATACAGAAAATAATTTAATCATCTTCAGGAATGTATTTTCTCTACATACTGTTAAGAAACAATTGCATGTACATTTATCAATGTGTAATTCACCTAGGAATTCAAATGAATACCGTATGGAAATGTAGCTGAGGGTTGATAATCACATTTGCACCTATAAGATCTCACTATTGTTCAGCAACAATCTATTCTGTTACTTTTACATTTAAAGCAAATTTGCCATTTTCCAGGAACCAGAATGCAGAATTTCCCCGTGCTCTTTACCATCCCCACTGTGCAGCAATGATCAGATCACAGATTGTCCAACACCATTCTCAAATTCCTGAGGGAGCCAGCTGGCTTTATAACCTAGCAAACTGGTTTTTTTTTTTTCTCTTCTAGGCCAAATGATCACTTAAGAAAGTTTTCCTTTACAGAAAAAGAAGAAACAAAATGCTACAACTATAAAAAAGACAATTAAGTTACTAACAGGCAGATCTGAAATCCTTTTTTTAATATAAATGTGCAGAGGCAAGGGAGAACAGGCAACATTGTCATTCTTGCACAGGATAATCCACATTATACAATCAGAAATATTGACTTTCAGCTGAAACTCTCCTTTCAGTGAAACTGGTAGGAGATGGGACATTCAGGTGTATTAGGTTGACTGGAAGGAAAGGCAAACTGTGCAAAAGACTATACTAATTAAATCTTGGCTTTACTCCCATGTCTGCAAACCTATTCATTTCTTCTTACTCGGCATGAACTACAAGGTGCTAATCTAGCTTACAAAGAGAAAAAAAAAAGTACATTTTCCATAACAAAGTTATATGAACCAACAGTTTGCAGTATATTGCAAGGCACAGGAGCATCACTTTTGTGTAATTATAGATAATTTCTTTGCATGATCAACTGAAAATCTGCTCCAGCAAGAAAAGGCAAAATTTAGTTTATCTAACAATCCTTTGTGAGGAAAAAAAAGTACCAGAATCATAGAGAAGAAAGCACTGAAGAAATATCAGGTGAAATGTAATCACTTATATGGGTGAGAATACTTGATCAATATACATTTAGGAATATTGAAACTGCTGCCACATACTAGTAGGGACTTTTAGTAAATTTACCAAACATGAGCTCCTCTAGTAAAAACACATAGTAGTGAACAACTTACCTGTCCTTAAGAAACAGGAAAGAAATGTTTTCATCATCAGCAAGACATTAGAACATATTTTTGATTAAAGACTAACTGTTGATATGGAGATAAAATGAGACCTAAGGCAAAAGCAGCTTACCAAAAATGGGTTGTATCAGACTAACCTGGTAACTGATCTTTTGCACTAAACAAGTGATGCATGTTTAACCAACCTAGACTTCAACTAGACAAAAAGTCAGTTATAGTTAAAGCACTTCCGTGTGAGCCTGGAGAAGGCAGTGCTTAGCACAGAATGTAAATAGGAATGGCTAGAAAGCAGATAAACTATTCTACTAAGAGAACAGTTTCTGGACTGAAAGGGTAATATTAGTGGGGAGCCTTGCAAGAAGTCTTCTGTGTCATTTTCATTAATGACCTAAGCACAAAAACTAAGGGTGGAAATCGGGTCCACATTCAGACACGAAACTTCAGTTATCCCTGGTGTAGTTGCCTGCAGACCAATGGAGAGCTGGTCAGTGCAGCCAACGGAGTCGTATCGGACCAAGCATGAAAGCTGAAACAACCAGCAACGGCAGTGGAGGAAACCACTAGTACTCGTGTACTAGTCAGTCACTGGAGATAGTATGATATTACTGTGAAAAAATAAGTAAAATCGTGGGCTGCAATCCATCAGTGAAAATTCTAATTGAGGCAGGTGACCTAGTGACAAAGGCCACAAACAAGCTCAGGTACCGCTGTCGTCTTTGCCTCTCTCTAGTGGTAAGGTCTGTGTGCCGTTTGCTGGCAGAGGCTTGCAATAACAGGGGGCTGGACTAGATGACCCAGGGATTCTTTCTGGTTCCATGTTTTGTTTGCTTGGTGGGACAGAAAAGAACATTATTTTTTAAAACCATTTTTCAGCGACCTGGTAAGACTTGGCAGAGAATGGGCTCCGTAGCCCTCCAGCTCTTTGGGGTGGAAGGTTCTTCTGAGCAAGCGTGACGACATAGTCAGTTTGTCCAAAGGCCTGCAGACTGTGTTAGAGCTCACAGAAAAGTACGCCCATATACAGTATTTTTAGCCTAAACCTTTTCATGGTCAACTGGGCTTGCCTATTCCATTCTAAACGGGTAGAAAAACAGCCACTTTTAAAAAAAATAGTGGTGCCAACATTAGTTTAGATCAGCTTTGTCAATGTACATGTTTGAGGGAAGTTTCCATCTCAGTGTGACAGAGTATGTATTCTTCACATCCTGATACTCATACTTTCTTACTGTGTTCCCAACTGTGCGCATTCATTCATGTATGCGCAAATAAAGGGAGTGCTTGGTTTGTGACGGACTGCTGGGAACGGGGCCTTAGACCTGGGCTATAAACAGTGACCCCACTGTGTCTATCTGCAAAGCCCTCTCCCCAGTGCTGAGCCCCATCCTTGTTACACTTAGGCACAGCAAATCAGGTAAAGATAGTGTCGCTTTCATCTTAAAATTCCTTTGCCTCTCGCAACTTTGAAACAACCTTTGTATTAAAGTTAACATCCTGTACATGCACAAACTTAATTTGCTCTTTTATTCACTGCTGAGACACTTATCAGATTGAAAAAGGTCAGTACAATAAGCTGTTAGAACCTGTTGGGTTTGTCTTCTAAATATATGAGAAACAAGTTGTTAGGGAAAGGTAATACTTTTCTTTTTCCAGCTGAAATATTTGTGATTTAGTCTCACTCATACCAATACACATTGCTGAAACAATGTACTTTCTAGTCCCAGAGAAGGGGGTGGAACACAACAAGCATTAAAGCACAAGAGCATCACTGTGCTGCTGTCTAGACAGGATTTTTATTGCACAGTCATAGTATAGAGCCACTGCATGTAGCTCTGTGTCCGTCTTTGCAAGGCCTGACTAAAACTGAATCAGCTTTAACCCCAGACTAAAGGCGCGATCTGCCCAACTCTGCAGTTTGTGAGTTGTCCACTGATGGCTCTGGGGGGTATCTGTAAATCAGAGTCACTGAAACACTGTGTTTCAGCCATCTGTAGCCCCTTCCCTCCTGAGGAAAGAAGGCAAAACTGGAGACATTATGAACAGCTTGCTGAAATAAACCTTTCTGTCTTTTGGGGTTGGCAACAAGCTGACATTGGCCAAAAGTTGTCACCGTTTATAGGCCAGAGTGCAATCTGTGCAGAAGATCCTTCTTGTTAATCGTTGTCCTGCTTTGGGTGATGAGCCTAAAGCATCTCTGAACATCAGACAAAGCGATAGTCAAAACAGACAGTTACTTAGTCCTCTAACTTTTTACTGTTTCACTTCATACAATTTGAAATTTCATTCAAAATTTCTCTTTTGTATTTTGAGGGCATCAAGACCCAAAACAATGGTCTCTTTCGAATGAGGCTAAAGACACTTTTATAAGAGACTGACTTTTAAAAACACCACATTGCTGAACTGAGATATTCCAGGGCAGAATATATGTTTACATACTTACAGGCAAGTTATGTAGGTGTATGGAAGCACAATTTTAATGATTCATAAAGCTATTGAGACTTTAATTGAGTAGCATTAAAGAGTTCAATTTAATGATGTTAACTTTCAATTTAAACCCTAAGAATTGGAGGCTTATAATGATAGCTTTCATCAAAACTCTTTATTGAGGGTATTACCTGCAAGTGGAGTACTTAAAAGCAACATTATGTAAAAAGACATATTGGTTTATATCTGTATGCGGAGCTAAAATGACCTGTAATGATTACTCATCTTTTCTAAGTTGGATTGACAATTTTGTACCTTTATCTCCCATTTCAGTTTATTCTCTTTAGGTCTTAATGAACTGCAAGGAAAACACAAATGCCAGAGGCGGATGAACAGCCGTATATTACGCAGTCAGTTGTAGGAAGAAGGCACCTTTATATTTAGAACAGTCTTTTCCAGTAGGATTCTCCTGTGAACGTGTTCTAGCTTGGTTTAGTGTATTCTACTGAACATAATCATTCTCCAAGATACCTACATTTTCAAGTCTCCTCCTTGTCTGTGTACAATACATTGTGTCCCATTTGTTTCCACCAGCTCTAACCAGGATGCCATTAGTCATGTGCAATGAACACGAGGTGGGAGGGAAGATGGTGCAAATTCTCAAGATAAAGCCAAAATTCTTTGCTCAGTGGGATTTCCCTTTAAACCAGGTCCCGATTACAAGGAACTGGATGTTCACCTTCGGAGAATGGAGTCTGGGTTTGGCTTCAGAATCCTGGGAGGAGATGAACCTGGACAGCCTGTGAGTTATTTCTTTCTGACTTTCCTTTTTGTAACTCTAAAATATGTGTAAAGATCAGAAAAATATTACTACATAGCTGAACCCAAAATGAACACCATGTTAAGGCTGTAGGTAAAGTGGCTTTTTTTATTCATCCATAGAAAAAGACAGGACTCTCAGGTTGTCCACATCTGAAAGATGTCACAGTAAATTAAGTTAGAATCAGAAAAAATTAAGTTAGAAACAGTGCATCACTCAGCCCTTTACTGCAGAGTGTGACCTGACATCTTTTAATCCTGACTTTCCAAAAACGAGTTTAAGCAGAAGATTTTAAAAATCAGATTACGTAAAACTATGCAAAAATATGTTCAATATAGGCAGACTATGTATATATGCATAAGGTTAAAAGATACAGTTGACAATCCAGTTTATTTCCAGAAACACAGAAGGCCCCACCAGGGAAAGGTAGTCCACGTTCCAGGTTAGATGACAACATTATGTGATGCATCAGGCATAAAAATGGTAGCTTTATACTGTTGGGAGGGAGGCATCCCTGTAACCAAATAACAGGTAACAAAGCCAACATAGGTTCATTGCAGGGGAAATTAAAATATAAAATAAAATACATACACAATTTTTAAAATAAATGTGTACATATTTTGGTAAATTAGTGAGAGAGAGAGATATATAAGTACTACAATTTTGAGAGAGCAGGCAGAATTAGTACTCCTTCAGAATAACTTCGATGATGTAACTATGGTTTGTCAATGAGGACTAACCCAAGTCGGTAATGATAACACTTTATTATCACAACCTTACACATACTCTGAGTCCTGTGCAACCACATTTCTGAGATAATGTAAAACTAGTTGATAGATTTACATATTCCATATTCAAGTTCATACAGAATAATATATTTGTCATTCAAGCATTAACATTAAACAACACCTGGCTCTGAGAAATGAAAGAAGCTCCCCTATTTTAAAATTGTCAACATCTGTCTAAGTACTGATAAATATTAATAGTTTACCGATGCCTCCTTAAAAAGAAACAAATGCACTGTATTCTAAAAAAGGTACTTCAAGTGCTGATTGAAATGCAGAGACCCAATTTTAGAATAAGTGTTTTGGAACAGATTTTCAACACTAAATAAGGTGTAGCTGTACAGATGAACTTCAAAACAACACTGCTTCTTCATCTATACTTGCAGTGTGGCTGAAGCCCCTCTGGCATCTAACTTTCTCCCACGTCCCACGTCCCAGCACACATAAAATGAGGCCACCAAGCCACCATCTTCATGTTCTCCACCTAAGCATTTTTCCTGTCTTTTCTGGATGGGTCAGCCAGTATGGGTTCTCAAAGCTTGCCTACTGGGTGAAAGCAAAAAGGAAATCTGTTAGGAGCTAGAGGAAATGTCCCATTTTATCATTTTCTCCTGCAAAGAATTGGCCCTAATGGAAGATTTGGAAATCTCCCTCTACCTCCTCCGGTCTGGAGTATCTTGTAGCATTTCCCACCTCCCAAGAAAGTGTCCTTGGCTACAAGGCTGTTCAGTATTCTGGGGAAGTCTCTCTTTGTCTCCTCTTTAGTGGTTTTTTCATTACAAATGGATAATCAAGTAGTCACAGACTGAATGTCTGACTGGCTCTGCAGTTGGGAGGTTTATGACATTCTCATGGGGAGAAGTGCAGCTCAAACGCCTCATGTAAAATATTATTATTTATATAAAATTAAACGATTTCAACCTAAAGGACTGCGAGAAAACTGGTTTAGAATATCTAATATTCTGATGGTTAAGAATACATGCCAGAGTTGTGGGAGATCTGAATTTACGTTCCTGCTCCGTAATCCAGTAGAGTGGGAATTTGGAAACGAGTCCTTTGCCCCCGAGCTATGTACATTATGCACTGAACTGTTACAGAGGAGGCAGTTCTTTCTAGTTTCTTTTCAGCAAAGGGCTCACCTGGCTTTACTGTCCAAAGTCAAAGAGTCATAGCTGGATACCAAGTGTGGAGATAAGCACCTTGCTATTATTGGAGAGCAGGACCAAAAATGTTGCCTTCTGTGAACCATCTTCTAAGGCGCTTCACTGTCCTGCTGAACAATTTCTCTCAGCCTGCACTTAACCTCAGAGTTGCTATCTCTATTTCAGGGTTTGCAAATAAAAAAGCATTTTTCCCCCAAACATATCAGTCTAATAGGGTTTATGTCTCTGCACAAACCATGTCTCAAAGTCCTCAGGAATGAATAAGATCATTCAGCTTGAGGCTGAGGATCCTACAAGGAAAAGAGGCACCTCCCTAGAGCTAGGTGTTGCAGTGCTGAGCTTCTCAGTTCTCACTCCCTCTTCGTTGTCCACCTACTGTTTTTCACTGCTCAAATTCATCACTAATAAAGAAGACCAATGTACTCCACTTTTTTTTAGTTCCCATCTATTTTATATTCAAAATACAAGACTTCTTAACTCTGTTTTCTCTCCTCCACTGCTTCCCCACTCCCCCATGGGCAGCCCACCCGCAGCCTCCCATTCCTTTCACCTCCGGAAAAGGAGAGGCAGCTTCTGCCTCTCCTGCAAACCCCTGCATTCCCTATGAATCAAGAACTGAGAAGCTTTGAAATGTTTGTTTCAGCTCTCCTGCTGTGCAGTCAGGTAACACAGAACAAAAGGAAGCTTTCATTGCCTTTTGTCTTTGTGGCTTCATTTCTAAAAAGGAATATGGATTCTTCAGCATGAGGCAATACGTTTTTTGAAGAAGCAGAATTCACATGAAGTTTTTTTAGAAGGATAATACTGACACGATAGAGGGACTATAGCTTAGTTTCCTTCTAGTTACAGCAGCTACCCCGGCACCTTAGAAGGAGAAAGTGCTGCTGGACTTGTAAGTATAAAGATGCTTTCCAAAGGAAAGACTTAAATTTATTAAGAAATTTCAAATATCAAGACTGTGGGTTATGCCAGTTCCAATCACCTGTCAGTTCTCATGAGGTCATACCACCACAGGTATTCATCACATCTCCCAGTAACTTGAGGAGTTAGAGATAATCTGTTATAGTGAATTATATCACTGAAAGTTTGCAAATATACATAAATTAGAACTTTACTGAAGTTGCAAATTGCTGTCCGAAAGCAGAGAAGTATTTTGGATAAATTTGTGAGCTCAAACCCAAATTTGGCGGAACATATACATACTTACACTAAGAGTTTCACCTTTTCAACACAGATTGACTAGGATTCTTCTCAAAAATGCCTGCAAGATGTATGTCTATATTCTTTTTATAATCAGAGCCAAGAAACAGACATTTCTAAGACATAACAGATGTCCATAGAGCAAAGCGTCAGGATAATGCAAACCATGCCTTAGGAGTTCCTATCTTTAGCAGTGATTAGACAGAGTTCAGATGATTAGTTTGGATTTAGACATCACAGACACTTAAAATTAGGTGAGATGAATCACACCGTTTATGTGTATTACTTAAATTTTATTATGTGCCCATGAATCTACTGTGTTATATTCAGAGAAACTGCAACACAAAGTCACATAATTACCAATAATCACAAAGTTACTCAGTATAAAAACAGACTAACATGTAAGTTAATAGACCCAGGCTTCAACTTCAGATTATGCTGTGTCACAACCTTCCTAATCCCAGGACTTCTCATGTTTAACCTCAAGCGATAGGTAAAACTTTCCCTTTCCTCTACAACACACCCTTTAATTGCCTATGTCATCATCGCTTTCCTCACACTTTCAAAGCAATCTCATGCCAGTATGAAACTGCATTACAGAGGTAACATAATATTGATAAATATTTTTCCAATTTGTGTTTTGCTTGTAGAGTTTATGACTATTAGGGAAACTACTTAGCCATGAAATGAGAGCAGATACTGGATAAGAAACAAGTTCAGACACAGAAAATTAAAAAGAAGGAAAATTAACCTATTCTTGCTGTTAAATATACCAAATAACAGATAATGGTGGCCATCATCTTGACAAAGGCTCCTACCTGAAGTGTTTAAAGTAGGACTCTCCTGCATACGTTAGGAGTCAGTTGCACCACTGAGATGAGTAACATAATCACATTCCACTGTGGACACTGGAAATATCAGAAATAATTGTTTAATTAGTCAAAACTAGAAGGCGTTTTTACACTTTGCAGTAGATACTGATGACCTACAAAGCTGTGAGCTGCATTTTGTTTCTCCAAAGGTTAAAGATGCACAAATTGTTCAATACTTTGGTGGCCAATTATAAAGAAACTGCAAATGCTCAATAAAACAAAAGGAGGAACACAGCCCCTACAGTCTTCCAAGCTGCAAAGGGTTACCACCCGTCTCTTCCCAAAATAACTAGGAAAAAATTCTTACTTATATGAGATGCCCAAATGTAAAGGTTTTGAGGATACTTTGTGGAGATCTGGCTAAATGTAGCTTTGGATCTCTTTTTTCCTGTCCAGTAAAAGAGCATAAATACATATTTCATAGTTGGATTTTGCACAAAGTATTTTCCAAAGCTTTGAGGTATATTCTTTCACTGTTTGAAGAACAGAACGAAGAACCTGAAAGAGTGTCTCTGGCAACTCAGTCTGGCACTGCTTAACAGGTTTCCAGGAACACCAGGAAGCAGGAAAACGCCACATCGTGTTCTCTCTTTGCTAATTTTTGAAAGCAAAAGTGATCCAAAGGGAGGCTAGAAACTGGGGAAAAATTCTCCAGGCTCCACATGGGGTTTCATTTAAACACACTGTGGGGATACTTGCAACTCTGCAGCTAAGACCACGAAAAACCACAAGACCACCTGTGTGACTACCACATTTAGCCTTTACAGTTCATCACGAAAAGCAATACTTGATAGTTTTTATCTTTTATTATTTAAAGCGGATTGTCACACGGCATGTCATATCCATCATTATGTACTCACTCTCACACTGAACAAGAGAAAGGAAAATTTGGAACATGCTCTGTGAATGCTTTAATATTCTTTCAAAGAAAGCAGGTTTTGTTTGAATCACTCTCAACCGTTCTACCAGTTATTCCACAGGGAGAATATATATGTCTTCTTCTAATAAATTAAGTGAAATTATGTGCATAGAAAGTGGAGAAAGTAATTTAAAGGTTTTGAACAGATTTTTTACTAGTTTATATGTCCCAAACAAATTACATTTAAATGTCGATTTGGGAAAACAACATCTGCCCAGAGTAAGCTGACATTTTTCTTCTTTTTCCATTTTGCTAATCAACCACTACCTGAGCAATTATTCACTATGAGTAACAACATTTGATACAGCGCTTCTTTCCCTTGGAGACTCCTAAAGCAAATTCCGTGTAGTGAGGTCACTTCCGCTACTGACCTCAAGTGTATTACTCCAGTTGCTGACGTCACATACCAGTAAGGAACCTTAGATAAGAAATGTGCAGACTAGCTAATTTTAAGTCAAAAGGACCGTTACCTGGAGATAATCTTTTTAGATCTTCTGCATAATGTACTCTCTATAAACTCAATGCTCCTTATAGACACATTGTCTTGATTTGAAGATACCAGGTAGATCATCCTTAGATCAAGATTCTCAGGTGTATCACTCCTACACAAGTAGGAAACATCTTACCTTCTTACCAAAGACAAGGAAGCATCTTCACTCACACACACAGAGGAGGAGCACAGCTTTCAGACATACACACATCTCTTCACCTGCACTGAATCACTAACTTAATTTCAACAGTAAGGGAAAGTCAATGCATTAAATGGGAGGCTGCACCTGTGTGTGCGCTTAAAATATATATGATGGGATTTTGTTTCTTTGTTGCCTAGATTCTCATTGGAGCAGTAATTGCCATGGGTTCAGCAGACCGAGATGGTCGCCTCCATCCTGGTGATGAGCTGGTGTATGTAGATGGGATTCCAGTGGCCGGCAAAACCCACCGATATGTGATTGATCTGATGCATAACGCTGCCCGAAACGGGCAAGTGAATCTTACTGTGAGGAGAAAGGTCCTGCCCACGGGTGAGTGAAGGCTGGGAAGGGTGAAAGGAAAAACAGCTCTCAATGCTGGCAGCACAAACACCGCTTTTCTAAAAAAATAGAGAAAATTAAAATCAAAGTGAATGTTTGTATCATTTAAAGAAAGAGTAATTGTGAATATGTGTCCCTCATTTCTGTGACAAAAACGCTGAGTGTTGTTTCCTTCAAAAGTGGAAACAATATTGGCAACCCCAGTGTGGCGATCATGAGTGCTCTGGATTTGTTCCATGCTGTCTTGGTCTGTGCTGTCTCCTTCCATCCCCTTTTGGGACAAACATTCACCTAAGTTAAAGCTGTTAAAGCTGACCATGTCAATACCCGATCAGAGAAAGGCTCGAAGAGTGTTAACTGTTTAGGGCAGGAACTCATTTCACTCTTGTTTGTCTTAAAAGCCCATTTCTGGTCTCACTGCTGTCACTTGGAGTTTTGCCCCCCGACTGCAACACAAGCTGGCTGAAAACCTCCTGCATGGCACAAGCGATGTGCCACGGAACATGTGGAACATCCGTCCCCAGGAGCAGGGCCGGATCCTCCCTTCAAACAGAAGCTTTCAGAAAACAAACCTAAAACAATATGAAGAATCTGGAGTAAATCAAACCTTTAGACTAGCTCGGTCTCAGCTATTAAAAAACACCGGAACCTGGAAAAATGTATGGCAGCACCTATTAAAGCTTTAATGGGAGAATTTGCTGCCGTTCCATTGCCACCTTTGCTTACTGAGGAAAGAAGTTTATTTAAGAACTTTTAAAACACTCGTGGTGAGTACACCACGCTGAGGCACCAGAAATGAGCAAAACCACATTCCCAGCCTGTCCTGTCTTCTGCCTCGCCGTGCCCCAGATCCGCTGTCGCTGCCTGCGCCGTTCCCCTTCGCTCCCCTGCCAAAAAGCCGCCCTCCCACTCACCTTCGTCTCCACAGTCCCCCTCCCACTGCGGCACCGCAGCTGCCTGCCTGCCGCGCTCCCGTGGGACTGACTTTCTTCTGTTACCGACTCCAGAGTCCTCCGGCCAGAAAGGGCCCCCTCCGCCCGGCGCGACACCCCCTCGCAGCTCCCCCAGCGCTCGGAAAATGGCCAATAACCAAGGTAACCCACCCAGTGCTTGCGATTAGCACCTCTCCCGGGTCAGCCGGCTGTACAGACTGCAGGCAAAATTAGCAAGAGGGTTAGCACAGAGAGGATGCCAGCCTTTGCTGCTGCTTGTTAAATATTAAATAAAAGGGTCTATTAGACGCTCTGGTCTCCTGGCACAGAAAATGAAGCAAGATGGTAAAACACCTGGAGTTATTCTTGGGCCTTGCGAGTGCCACACCGGGGAGTATAATGTGTAACTCATTAATGTTTAAGCGTTTCTGGAGCTGAACGGGATTTTAATTTGGTGTGTTACAACATAAGCTTTGTGGAAAAAATTTAAAATGACTGATGTTGGGCATGACTGAGAAATGCAATACTAACACGTCAGGCCCATGACTTTATGTGAATGTCTTGCTGGCGTGAATGTATACAACAGAGGCATCTGGGGCTTTTCTTACCCGCCTGATAGCTGATGTAGTATCTTAGCCCTCACCTGGAATCGCCGTTTTGTACAGATGCTAACCCCGATCTGGAACAGAAAATCACCATTCACAAGCTCTGGAAAACTATTTGACTAGGAAAATGTGGTATTTGGAACAACACGGATTAAAACGCCATCTTTTTCACAGACAGAAGCAAAATGCAATTTTTCTGATTAATGTCTATGGCACAACTGGCAATCGAATAGCCGTTTGAACTTTTCCTCCTTTATCTTTCTTTTCCTATACTTAATGGCATTCAGTTGCATTCATTTATGGTCAAGCCAGCTCTTGGTCATTCTTCAGGGTAAGATAATTCCCTTTCTGTTGCAGCCATTCTCACATAAACAGTATTCACTTTTCTGAAACATGACAGCCAGAAAATGAGATCTCTCTTGTCACTGACTATGGCATTTAGTTGCAGATTTGGTTCAATAACTCCTGGAGATTTTCAATTCAAATGCAGGAGTATAATAATTGGGGTTTTTTTCTTCCTCTTTATTCTCTCTAATCACTTTATTTCATAGTTGCAGAAGGACTGCTAAAGGACACACCTGACTGAGAAAACAACAGCTTGTCCTTGGATGATGTTTATTTTATTAATATGTACACACTGAAGGTCTAATTTGCAGGCTCTCTTCCTAGGATGTATGTGTGCATGCGTAAACTCTTCACATGTTCAGTAGAACGACTGCCATTCTCGTCGCCCCAAACAGAAAACATATTACCTATATTCACCTGAAAGTTTTGTATTAAAACTGTCCGTAAATACTGATTTGTGTAAACAACTTAGATCTGCGAGGCATATAAATCTTTTTTTCCCATCTGGATGTGTAACTTCACTGTTTTCAATTGCCAAAATTCTTGTATTAAAAAAGTGTGTAATCCCACAAGATTTAACTTGTTCCCTGTTCTTGTTACTATAAAGCAATACTGAAGTGTGGATGGACTCCATTTTCACTTCTGCCCTTTCCAACTCGCCATACCTGAGCATTTTCAAAGCCTTTAAATGAGCACTGCTTCTGTCATGACACCCACAGAAAAACTGTTTGTGATTATTTTTCATTGTATAACTGCTCTGTTCCATGAACGTCTTTTAAGCACGCTAATCAACTTGTAAGAAGAACATTATGCAGTTAATCCTAATTACTCTATGTTAAGCGCTTGCTTAAATTCTTTTAATCCAAACACAAATAATTTTATATTGGATTAGACCGTCACATTTTCCTCTTAATGACAGATCAACCAGCAGACAAGGCAATTGTGCTTGCTAACGCTTTTGCAATCCAGATAGCCACTGTTTCTTACTTTCCTTTCCTCTCTTTTAGATAGCTAAGCAGCGAGTGTTCATGCTTGCTTCATCTGATTGCCCTTGAACGTTTTGCATAATTGTGTAGATTCCTGTCTCTCTGCATCTATTACAGCTCCTAGTTTAATACTTGCTGTAGTCTGGGCTGTAGACAGCCAACTGTATTCATGTTGCATTAGCAAATGTAGTGTAAGTCACAAAGACACTGAGCAAGTCAGACTGTAATACTGGTGTGAATTGCGTTGTAGGAGAACCGTGCCCAGAGAATGGCAGAAGCCCAGGCTCGGTGTCTACGCACCACAGTTCTCCAAGAAGTGACTACACCACTTACGCTAACAGTAATCACGCTGTCTCTAGTAGCAATGCTACACCCCCCGAGGGCTTCACTTCTCACAGCCTGCAAACCAGTGATGTCGTGATCCACCGCAAGGAGAATGAAGGCTTTGGCTTTGTTATCATCAGTTCCCTGAACAGGCCTGAATCTGGGTCCACAATAAGTAAGTAAATCATGTTTTTCAGCTTATATTTTTCCAAGTTCAATTCTAATAAAAAAAATAAATTAATTAAAACGTGACATCTGCTAATTAGTCACTGCACAGATGAAAGCTAAAGAGGCTCTCAAGATTGCTTCCAAGGGCATCATTGGCCAGTTGTGTCTTGGACAAAACCAAAGGTTATTCTGGCCTCTGAGGTTTTGTGCTTAAGACACTCATTTGGCTCTCAGAGTACAACAGGATTCACCCACAAAGTAGATTTTCTCTGTTCCTATATCCCAAAGAGACATCCTGCAAGGAACCACCAGTTATATGAATAAATTATTCCTCCACAAGCAATTGAATTTTTTTTTTTTTTTAAATCAAGATGAAGTTCAGGAACTTGAAATAAAAGTGGAGATCACAGCAAACCGTATGACAGCAGCTGTCCAGTTAGGGCACTGCAGAAGCAACTGGAAAATGGGAAAACAGGTTAGACAGATGTCCGGGGAGGTTGATTTTTTAATTAGCTAGACTATACATAGTATAAAAGTTATGACTGAGTATAGGGAGATGGTGAATATAGCGTCAGGATCTGCCTTTAATCATTATAGTTCGCTTTCTGTCCAGGAAACTAATGTTTGCTGGAGCTCAACTTTATTGCACCTAGTGTCATTTGAGATGTCCTAGGTACCTCTAGGGAGAAGTTGGGCAGATTGTGACCTAGGACCAACAGAAGACTCAGAGCCCTTGGAAGGGGCAGCTTCCGGCACAGGGGTGCCCTTGGATGTTTCAAATGGCATTTAACTAACTCTGAGCTGAGCCCCTTGGAAGGAGGAAGCATAAAAGGCTTTATGTAGGGAGACGTCCACACCTCCCACCAAATCCATCTGAAATTGTGAATGCTGACCACTCCTGAAAAACCGAGACAAGTGAGAGCATTTGTTGTTTTGCAAGTTGCAGCGTAATGCAGTTCGTTCTCTGCATCCAAAGTATGTTTTGAAGGAACTGTTCTTTTGCCCAAAACTGCTTCCTGAGGAACTAAAATAACAATTTCAGCTTTTAGGGCCAAACTTCAGTCTTCTAAATTCATAACAGAAAAGCAACTAAGAGAGTATAGAAAAAGCCATATTTCACAATAGCAAATGATCTCAGCGAACTTCATTGCAGTATTTCATGACCATGCAGTTATTGAGAATTACTTTTCATGTTACCTTAGCTGAACTTTAAAATTCCATGATTGCCAGAATTAATATTGTAACAAAACCATGGATAATTAGCCTCTTGGGACTCTGAGTTTTCACTTTGTTGAATATAACAGCCAATTGAAAGTACTTTGCAGAAGATCAGACAGGAAAAATAATAATCCATAGAGGACATTGGGGTACATACATATTAATCAGTTAAGTCAGTCATGAATTTTTCAAGAAAATTATTTCACAGATAGGGTTTGTGGTTGGGGGAGATGGAGAGGGAAAGAGGAGAGGAGGTGAAAGAGAAAATGCCCAAGCAACAAAAAGTTCTGTGGCTGGAGTATTCTGTAAGGACAAAAGACCCAGGTTCAAGATCTTGTTTTGCCTCCTACCCACCAACATGTTCTTGAGGTACTTTTCTTTCTCCCCAAGCAACTACATAGGTAGCCACTGTTGAATCTCAGTTGGACACCTCCAATAGTAAATGAAAATGACAGTCTGCTGTGTAAGTGACAAGCAAATTTATTCAAATAATAACTGCATTGAATTTCAGTGATCCCAAAGGGCAGCCAAATCCTAAGTTTAGAAGAACAGCAATGAACTAAAAAATGACATTTGCTGTAGACAGCAACAGAACAGAGAAGAAATAACCCTTTCTATGTGAATTCTGTTCCAAAAATGTAGTAGAAAAAATAAGCTGAAAACTACATACTCTGTAATTAGTAATAAAAACAGGCTAAAAATCATTGGTTATTTGTAGTTTAAGGGAGGTTGATTTTCTTTACTTATTATTTATTTAGGCAAAGTAACTTGGGCTATATTAACAAGAGCATAGCCAGTAGCCTGAGGGGAAATTATTATCGCCTTTTACTCAGCATTCATTAGGACCCATCTAGAATACAGCATCCAAGTTTTGGACCCTTTGGTAGAAGACAGAACAGAACTTCATCAGCAGTCACTGAGACCTCCTGAGGTCCCTTCCAGCTTGAAATAACCTGAAATTCTTTGATTAAAATGCACAATCAGGGCTATAAAGCATATTAACAGTACAAAAGTATCAACTGGATGTAGGCGGTGTAAATGTCCAAAATACAACTTACATCAGTATCGAAATATGGATCTGCATGGCATCATGTCAAGCACCTTGGTAGTCACTCACTTCTCATAGCAGTAGTATGTTAATTTGGTGAAATGTTGTACTACATTTCCAGTGTTTCTGGTTTCAGAGCCAGTGCACTTGTTGCCAGCTCATGCATCCCCACATGGCATAGAATGACGCTGTGCAGACATATCCTAAACACAGTTAAATGTTAATATTGTAATTGCAAGGCAACTCTGAAAGAATCAAAATGGGCAAAATAGGTCAGAAAAGGGATTATCTTGTGGTGCCAGAACATACTAGGAATAGCATAGCTTAAGAAGTTGTCTCACTGGGAGCATCCTCAGGGCAAAGTGAAAAAGAGTTCCTTTGATTTAAGAATGTTTATTTTGATAACTCTATTCCCCTCTCTACTTTCTTGTAAAAGCAAAAGACTTGAGGACTTGGAAGTGTAAGTATCATCATCGCTTTTACTCAAGAAGGCAATTAATCGTGCACTGAAAGAATTTTCCTTATTCTTGAAATCACACTTATAAACTATGTTTTACAATCCAAAAAGTTACAACAGCTCTTGCTCAGTGCAGGAGCGTGAACCTTGGGTCACTAGGCGCTTGTGCTTCAGGCACTGTTAAAATTGAGGTAGTCATTCAAAGGGAGGTGCTACTGGTCTCAGAGCTGCAGGTTCATGGGTTTGCTGCTTTGCAGTTGGCCCAAAGCTCAAGGGGTTACGCAAAAGCTCACCCTCCGGGTGTTTGCCAGAGGAGTTAAAACCAGCTCTGGGTGTGAAGCTGTAGGACCACCCCATGAAGCCAGAGGAGTAGTGCTCCAGCTGAGTCTCATATGCCTTTCCCAACCTCCCTGATGGGGTGTGCGGTGCGCTGCTCTCAACATAGACTATTAGGAGTCCTTCATGCTCCCCCTGACCTGGAAAAGAGCCACGAAAGGCTCGGGAGCTCCCAGAATTGAGGATGACATTCATGCTCCAAGGCTTAAGGTCTTGGTCAATTTTTCTCTCGACATGCTTTGCAAGGGGGTCATCATCACTGTTAATTTACAGACCTGTCTTTGTCTTGCAGAAATTTTCAAAACACTAAGAGCAGGGTTTTTCTTACCCTTGGTACAGGCACAGAGTGAGGGCAGACTACAACCATAATTAGGGAATAGACTATTTTTTCACATTTTGTGATAGGCAGCACTGTTGTAGCTGTCATTTAATAAATTACTATTAAGTAGTTAGGAGCCAGCCTTTAAATCTGGATGTAATTTTGACTTGCTGGTACTTGCTTAAACATCCAATTCTTGTGGCACATTTCTTTTCCTGTGTCCTACAATGGTAGAAATTTTTTCTCCCCTGGTCAATGTATTGCTTGGGATGTTCTCTAATCCAGCACAGGGATTATCTTGCACTAGACTACAGTTCTGATGTGGGACAGATCAAGAGTGGAAAATGAGTGACAAGGATTGAATAAAGAGATTTCAAAGGTTAAAGCAGGGTCATAGACAAGGTCAGCCGTGCTTCAAAATTATATCAGTAGAAGAAGATAAAGTGTATAAATAAATAAATATGTTTGAGTGGTACATCCAGGAGCAAGTCATTTTGGCTAGTGCAGAACCCAGAGGATGTTAGAGTGCTAAGAGATTAAAAAAAGAAAATTCACCTGGCCAGGCTCCTGACCTGTTCCTAATGCAAGGATCAACTTCCACTGCCCCTAAAACATATCAGCATGCTCTTCTCCAGACCCCATCCCAAAATTAAGGGGTGCTTTCGCTCTCATCCCTTCTCCAGACAGGCCACCTAAGTTTGACCTTACTCTGTGCTTTTGCTATGCAAGCTACACATAGGTTATCAAAATCTTGTCATCTCCAGTGGTATTTCTTTAAGGGACTCAGTGTCACATTCCCAGCTGAATGCTTGGAAGCTACAAACTCTAGTTTTTCTGGACTGCTTTGACCTTGTGGCTCTGTGGAGACTTTCTCAGGCAACTGCCTTTGCCCCCCAAATTACCAACACCTTTTAGATGCCTTGGTTCAGTGACAGAGTTAAGCAGCTAAACTGAGCAAACTGCAGCTTGTTTCTGAAGCCCTCTCCTGAGGAATATCTTCATGCTTCCCTGAGAAAAATCCTTGCAGCGTGTGTGGTTCGGCAAGGAAGAGCTCCTCCTGGGGCTGTCCCCTCCGAGTCCCCAGCATCCTGCAGCAACACGTGTGGCTATGGAGGTGGAGCTGTGCCCGGCGTGGCATTGCCTCACACAAGAGTACTAAGTGTCACATTACAGCTAAAATACTGAAACTGAGTTAATTAATCTACTCATTGCATTATGTTTAGGATAACACTCAATAGCCTGTGTCCTCTGCAGTAAAACTCCATTCTTATGCAGCTTTTTAGGGTATCAAGATAAGTTCACTACCTGCATCCTATGGGAAAACTCTTGCAGCCAGCTGGAAATGGCCAAAAGGAGATTTCTGGATTAATTTGTCCCAGAACTTTATGGAGTACTCTTGTCCCTGACTACTTCATATCTTCCTGCTGCTTTTACTTTGTGTGTTTGGGATGCAGCTTCCTCTAGAAGAATATCTTATGCTCGCCTGTAAATCTCTTATCACCCTAATTTCTGTAGAAAGAAACCATGTGTTGTAAACAGATCATCTTAACTGGTAACTTCCAGTCAAATTGGAAAACTGGTGATATTTTCATGAATTTTACTGTAGCAGATACTGTCAATTAACACAGTTATATAGTGTAAACAAACTGAAAACACAGGCACAATCAATAAACAATTTTTAAAAAACCAAACACCGAAGATTGTACAAACTTTTTATGATCTTCCTCCCGTTTATCAAAAAAGGAGTTGTAGATTTAATTTGCCCCTACACTGCATATGCCAATGACTGTTGGACTTTCAAAACATGATAAAACAGAGTCTAATGAAAGGAGTTTTTATCATTTCTCAAAACATGCAGTTTTAACTAAAAACCATAAACGCAAGATAAGCCTCTGCTGACTGCAGAAAACAACATTCTGAAATAAGTCCCATTCGGCCCCAGAGTTCCTCTGAACTCCTTGCAGTTTAGAGATAAAAAGCAGTTTATTGATCAATGATAACTGTGTGATTTGAGACCGTTATTTCTGCTGCAATTTCACCCATGCTCCTTCCTGGGTAAGAAGGTGCCTGGGGACACAATTTTCTGTGACTAATCTGCAAATGTTAAAGAAAAAAGGGCTTTGGAAATTAGGATGTTCATCTACACCAGCTTGGAGGTCTTTGGAATAGAGCAGTGAAAACCCACCAGCAGCATGACTCCCCTGTGGAAGATACTTGTGGCTTGTAGGCAAAGGATCTGCTTTCTCATTTCTACTTGGCTTTGATATTCAGGTTTGAGCTGTTCTTCTGCCTCTTCAGCTATAAAAACAGACTTTCTAAGCCTATTTAAATGATAGTATAATTTGGAGCTAAAAGAAAGTGTTACAAGATTAGTTTTTCAAATCAATATATGCAATTTATAATAAGTAACTTTAAGAAGTGAAAAATATCTTTTTTATATCACTGAAAATGCATTGCTGCAGTTTGCAGTCATGAATTACTAAATTGTCTATTTGATATTTTTGGAGTATAAAGCAAGGAGGATGTTAGCCATATCGCTCCTCTCTCTAGGTGACTTCTGTCCTGCAGCGTGTTCCTGAATAGGTCATTTGGACCTATTGGTACTGCTCTTGTGTTTTCTAAGAACAAACTGTGAGTTTTCTTAGCACAAACGTGGGAAGGGAACCAAGGTTTTTCTAATGATTCCATAGGGCCCATTTTGATCTCAGGAGAAGATGGAATTAGGGTACCAAAGTTCCATTAATTTTTTCTTAGACCTTCAGATTTTTGATTTACATGCATTCCTTCCCACCTAGCTTCTTATGCCTGTGAAAAATCATGCTATGTAATATTTACTTGCATATTTACTTGCTCCATATTGGCACACAATGGGATGTTTCAATTCATAGGTTCATTAACCTTATAAACAAAAGGGATTATCATCATCTGCAACTATGCAGCATGCCACAGATTTCTGTTTTTCAAATGAGCATCACAAAAAATAGCCCACTATTTTCAGGAAAATATTTTGTCTTGATTCTAATATTAACCCTGATAGAAAGTCCACCATACTCAAGCTTCCTACATTTTAGGTTTCAGTAACAATGAAATTACAGATGTTTACATTTAATATATTCTCCCAATTAAAATCTGACATGCTGGAGCCTGGTTGAATGAAAACTCTTGCACCTTTGGAGAACAGAGTATATAATAAATATTCATGTGATCAGCAGTATAACATTGAGAAGGACAGCTGGCTCAAGAAGGTTCATTTTCTTGGTTTACTATCTACATCCCTTAACATTAGAAAAGATTGCAAGAATTTATCTGCCAAAGGGTTTAACAGATAACGTAGAGGTTAGATTTTTTTCCCCCTTAACTGATCATTTTTGACATTTATCTACTATATTGGGAAAAAACAGGAAAGTTACTTTCTAGAAAATACAGTCTCAACACTTATGACTAAAAGAACTGAACAGATGTAAAAAAAAAAGCTTGATGTAAACTAGGAAAGCAGTATTTGTTAGTAACATCTTCTTAGAATCAACTATTTCCAACATATAGGTCTCCCAAGTGAGGATAAATAATTTTTATTTCCAAAAAGTAAGAGGCTGATAGAAATACAGTGTTAGAAGCAGTATCTGTATTCAGCAACTGCTTTGGCTTTGTGTACAGCTGACCCAAGCATATGGACCTTCAGGTGTAAAGCCACAGAATTTACTCTTCCTTTTCTATGACAAAAAGGTGTGGGAAGGATGTTAATTTGCATCATGGAGAGAAAAGTGGGTGATTTTATCAAATAGAAATATTATTATAGAGAAAAATCTGAATATGTACTTATCAGTAAATTATTGAAAGTAGACCCTAACCACTTTCTAAATGCAAAAATGTCTTTTAAATCATTTTGTCTCTTTATTGTTTAATTTAAGTTCCCTCTTTTGATAATGAGCTTAGAGCTGATCATTGCATAATTAACTACCTTTTGGGAAAGCATCAGCTGCTAGGTGCCAGCGCTGCGTCACTTTTGTGTTCTTGACACAAATGCTGTAAATCTCTGAGGGATATTTAGGGGGAGAGGTTGAGGGCTTCAAATATCTTAGAAGCTTTTGTGGTCTTAGGATTCAAATCTCCCTGAAGTCACAAATTTTTCATGAAACACACTGCAAAAATATTAGATCTCATCATAAGATTCGTTGTCAGGAAATGCTTCTGTGGCATTACTGTTCTTGGCTAGGTTTTGGGATGTAGGATTATAACTTCTACCTTGGAAGGATTTTTTTTCTTAAGGTAGATACCCATATGTATCACTCTTAAGTATCACATTTTGAATGACTTGATAGTATTAGAGAAAAAAATCTATATGTCTGTTTTGAAGGACTAGATGTTTCATATACGTATAAACTGTATCACACTAATTTCCCATATTTTCAACAATTTAAAAAAGCTGTATAAACCTTCGTTTACCATAATATTTTTCCCTTGAAGTCTCATCCATTGTGTAGTCTGAGAGAACTAAGAAATTAATTGACCTGCAAAGGGGCAGCTTGTTTTCTGTGCTCACTCTTAGCATAAATAATGGGATTCCCGAAAAAAAACCCACAAATCCAAGTGTTTCTGTATAGCCTGCTAATATTAAATGTTGCTCAGGTAACTCTGTGTTTTGAAATAAGTGGATCAAATTCTCTGCAGAGTCTAATCCAGTCACGTGCTGCCACTGTTCAAAATGTACATATGTTTGCAGAACAGCTTGTGGCAAATTCTTAAAAGAGGTGTGAATAGATTAGTAAAAATGTTTAAGGGCGAGTGGAATCATTTATCACCAGTCAGGTGATGTGGGACGTCCTTTAGAAGGTTCCATTACTAAACGCTCTGCTTAGAAAAAATTACAACACTGAAGATGCAATTTAAGAAAAAATATGGTGTGTTAACAAAGCTGTAATTAAATGCCAAACATGGGAGGTTTCTTCCTGAGAAGAGACCTGTGATGCTGGGAGAGATCGAAATGCTGCAGAGCCCCACGCGGTCCCTGGCCATCACCAGTGGCAGAGACAACAGCACCCACAGCAAGCAGGGACCTTCCCCAGGCATCTCCTCCACTTTCACAACCACAACTTTCTGATTTAATCTGCAGTGGATCCACCCCCGTGAATTCGCCCAATCCTTTTTTGAATCCTGTCGTTCTTCTGGCCCTCCAGAAGGTTGCCCCACCTTCTCTTCTCCCAGCTGCAGACAGAAAGCTCATGGACTACTTTGAAGAGAGGCTGTTCGCTGCTTCTGGCTGCTGTGCTCCGAATCTTTGCTAGCTCAGTGCTATGGCTTTTGAGTGGGGATACTGGAACTATCAGCAATACTCAGACTTCAGGTGCACAGTACTAACTAGTAATAGTTTGTTTTATTTGTTATTCTTTTTCAAAATCTTAAAAATCTATTTACTGTTTTACTGAGTTTATGTTTTTAAGAGAAGCAGGCACACTTATTTCAAGACCTCCTGAGTGGCAATACATAATTTAGGGCCCATCCCTGCTTAAGCTTAGGCAGGGTTCATTTTTCCCCATGTGCCTCGTGAAGGATCTTGTCTGTCACTTCACTGAGCCCACTCGGTACTGACAGTTTTACAGCTCTTCCACACCTGCTTTAGATGTGACCATTCTGAAAGACAAAAATTCTCCATTATTCAAATCCACAGTTCATTTCTGCCTTTGTTCCTTAGCTGTTACCTAATTAATCCCCTATGAGAGTATCTCCTTATCCCTTCACAGTAAGTATTTCACCACCAAAGGCTCTTAAAAATTAGGTTTTCTAATATATTCTAATATGTTCATATTTTCATGAACAACCTGCATAACCTACATCTCTTAGAGGCACTCATGCCTGTAAATAAATCCTTAAATAAATCCTCCCCACCCAAGGCAGCAGCAGGGACCATGGTGGCCAGGATATTGTGGTTTTAGGAGGAGACTCAGGCAGAGCTCCACTGAGGAGAGCAAACAGAGACCAGAAACTCTTCAGGGTATTACTGGGAGAGAAGGAGCTAGGAGATAAACTTCTCATATGATCTAGAAATGCACCAAAACCAACTTCAGCTGAATGTTTATGAGTTTCATTAGTAATCCACTAGATTTTCCCATGAAACCCTGATATCAGATACCAGTGGTCTGCTTTGCAGAGATTCAGGTTCCTTCTGCGAAAGCTTTCCACACCCCACTCTGCAGCAAGATCGTATGACAACACATTGCACCGATCAACCTCAGAAGAGGAGCATTAAATCCTCAAAAAAACAAAGTGCGGTAGAAAAGGTACCTTGACAGATATGCGCTTTGTTCAGAAGGTCACCTACTGTTGATCCTTTCATAGCGTGGCAGGACGAAGGGAGCTGCAGTGGTAGCAAAACATTTAGAGTAGGTATCTTTATTGGGAAAGTAAAGGCCATTCGGCTTAAGAGGAAGAAAAAAGGAATACAAAGTTCCTCTTCTTTTTCCTTCCCCTCCCTTTTCCCGGGATTTGTAGCAGAATGGGACTCTTATGGCTTTCCCACCTCCAGCTTTGATTTTAGTAGACATCTGAAATAGGCAGACATCTGCTCTATTCACTTGTCAGGTGCAAGAAATCCAACAAAAATTGTTCTGGCAAATTAATAGGATTTCCCACCCACCCCCCTCACTACTGAGGTGATGTCTCTGCTTAATTATTTAGGCCAGCACAAACATCTTCTTTAGGGTTAGCAATGGCAAGCATGGGAATTTGAACTACGGCATCTCAGCCATAATACTTCTCCTTTCCTCCTACTAAATTTCTTTCATATAAAGCAGTCTCATTTTCAGATCACCACTGATGTGTAGTACAGACATAGTAATTTCAGACAAATCTTTTATTACATACACCAGAAACAGGTATGTTTTAGTCTTAGTTTAAATGATTCTTGGTGATGTTTTAGGAATTGCTTTGATGTGAAAGGCTTTGTGTAAATGTAAACCATTTCAGCGTCAAGGTAGTCTTTTACTTGTTTATTTACTGATATGCATGCATGGCGGTTATATATCTGCTTCGAGGGTAAAATAAACCCAAGTTTTGTACAAAGTGTGGCTATTCCTATTCAGCATATTTTAAAACATAAAAAGGTTTAGACATTGTGACATAAACTAGGTACTTATTTCCTAAGCGGCAAGACATTTCTGAAGTACACTAGTTGTGTCAGTATCACTGCTGTAGTTTAACCTGGCTGGCAGCTAAACATCACACAGCAGTTGGCTCACTCCCCCCAGTGGGACAGGGGAGAGAATCAGAATAAAGGTAAAACTCATGGGTTGAGATAAAGACAGTTTAATAGGGCAGAAAAGGAAGGGAAAATAATGATAATGATAAATGAATATGCAAAACAAGTGATGTACAATGCAATTGCTCACCACCCACTGACTGATGCCCAGCCAGTGCCCAGCAGCGGCTGCCGCCCCCCAGCCAACTCCCCCCGGTTTTATTGTTCAGCATGACGTCATATGGTATGGAATATCCCTTTGGCCAGTTGGGGTCAGCTGTCCCAGCTGTGTCCTCTCCCAGCTTCTTGTGCACCCCCAGCCTGCTCGCTGGTGGGGCAGTATGAGAAGCTGGAAAATCCTTGACTTAGTGTAAGCGCTGCTCAGCAACAGCTGAAACATCAGTGTGTTAGCGACATTATTCTCATCCTAAATCTAAAACACAGCATTCTACCAGCTACTAGGAAGAAAATTAACTCTATCCCAGCCAAAACCAGGACAATTACTAAAGCCATAATTTAATTTATATTCTTGGCTGAACTATAGTTGTAAAGAAGCATGCACTTTGATTATGGCTTGCACTTCAGAGTACTCACTTATATTTTTAATTCTCAGAAAATTAATTTTTAATGCTGTAAGCAACACTTGTGTCCATACTAGAAAAAAAAGTCACTCTGAGGTATGTGTGTTATAACTTTGCATGAGATGTGGAATCTGTGTTTGTCACCGTCACCTTCAGGGATTATTTATCAGAAGGCTGAGAAATTTGTTCTGCAATGATGGAATATTCTGTACACATGTCCTCTTAGAGCTTTGTTTTATATGAGCTTTTAAAGCCTAGATATTTCCCAAAAGAAGCTTGATAAATCTTTTCTTTCATCTTTTCTAAATTCTCTTTAGATATTAGAATTTTAAGGATTTTTTTTTTTAAAGAAACACAACTTTTCAAACACCAGTTGCAGATGAATAGAGAGGCCAAGCAGATTTGTGCTAAGTTTGCCAAGACTGAAGTGTAGGATTGATTAGGGATACTCAGACACCATTAAGTTATTTTAGAATATATAGTCAAATTTAATTGTGGTAAGCATATTTATGAACAGGAGAGAGAAAGAAAAACAGCATGCTCTTTGGGGAGCCTAGATATAGAGAAAAGAAGATTCAGCTATATTATATGCATTGAGTTAAAAAACAGAGCAGAATTGGGAAGAAATACTGGGGGAAAGATCAAGAGTAATATTTAGAAAATTCAGTGAAAAATAAGGGGAAAAAAACAGAACAAGAGAATTGATGGAGTGTACAGAAAAGTGGAGAACCACAGAGAAGAGCAAAAGGAGAAACAAAGTTGATCTGTAATGTTTTGAAAATGGGGGTGTCTATTTAATGTAGTAAATGTGTCTATGCACTCATAATTAACTGCAAATTCATGCTGGCATGAATCTAGTTAGAAATTTGCACATCTCAATAAATCTTCAGTATGGTTTCTATTTATCAGTTAACATATTTGAATGGAGGAGGAGAACAATTTAGTGAACGCTGGGCATTTTATCTATTTGTATATAAAATAAATCATGTTTGTAGTGCTTCTGTTGCAACATACAAATAAAGAAATTCTGTAAACTAGGAGGTGGGAGGCAATTTATGACTACTACTTATTGTGCAAATTTATCCCCTTCACTGTTTTAATGCCTTATTGTTCTCCTGATCTGTTTATTATCTTGTTACGTGCCAGGTTTGCAAACTAGCTGAACCATAAACTAATTTTGGACTTCATCTATATATGCCATGTATATATGAACATCCGGATTGTGAATTTTTAGTGAAATCTGTACTGTGTTAATGCAAATGTCATCGAATAAGAATTTATATTCTTATATGTTTATATACAAGCTGTTTTTTAATTCTTATAGAACTTTCTTCCAAATCAATTCATTTTCTTTCGCTTGTGAACATCGCCACTTGTTTCAGCACATGTTAACTGTGACTACTGTTCCTTGTCTAGCTGTTCCCCATAAAATAGGACGGATAATTGATGGAAGTCCTGCGGACCGCTGTGCAAAACTTAAAGTTGGAGACCGGATCTTAGCAGTGAATGGCCAGTCTATTATTAACATGCCTCATGCAGATATTGTGAAGCTAATTAAAGATGCAGGTCTCAGTGTAACTCTTCGCATCATTCCTCAGGAGGGTAAGTCAATGGCCCTTAAAAACAGGAAGAAAATTTGAAGGAGCCTCCAATTAGCTTGAATTATGTCACCGCTTGAAAGAACATCTTTTGTTTTGCTTTCTCAGCTGTAACACAGAGCACACCAAAATTACAGCCTTAGAACCAGCTCAAAAAGTATCTGAATTCTTGAAAAGGTTCCTAGTTATGAAAACAGCATTTAAAGCAAACCTGGAGAAACCTGAGAGAGAGCTGAGTACCAGAGAGTCAGTGTTAATGACTTTTGGAAGAATTGTCTTCTATGCGGAAAAGCACACTACAAGAGGGACAGGTTTTGAGTTTGTCATGGTTTAACCCCAGCCAGCACTAAGCCCCACGCAGCCGCCCGCTCACTCCCCTACGGTGGGATGGGGGAAGAATTGGGAGAGTAAAAGTGAGGAAATTCATGGTTTGAGATAAAGACCGTTTAACAGGCAAAGCAAAAGCCGTGCACGCAAGCAAAGCAAAACAGGGAATTCATTCACCATTCCCCACGGGCAGGTGGGTGTTCAGCCAACCCCAGGGAAGCAGGGCTCCATCACGCGTAATGGTTTCTTGGGAAGATGGATGCCATCACTCTGAACATCCCTCCACCCCTTCCTTCTTTATATACCAAGCATGACGTCATATGGTATGGAACATCCCTTTGGCCAGCCTGGGTGAGCTGTCCTGGCTGTGTCCCCTCCCAGCTCCCCGTGCACCCCCAGCCTGCTCGGGGGCAGGGCATGAGAAGCTGGACAGCCCTTGACTGCTCAGCAACAACTCAAAACATCATCACATTATCAACATTTTTTTCATCCCAAATCCAAAACACAGCCTCACACTAGCTTCTATGAAGAAAATTAACTCCAGCCCAGCTGAAACCAGTACAGAGTTCATTCCTTTATATCCTGCTATAAACCAAACCAAATTTAGGCAAAATGATTCACGATGACTGCAGGGGCTGTCAACAGCCATGTTCAACTACCTGTGACAAAAAGTGTTGTGAAGGAAAAGTTCAGATTTGGTAGCTTCTTCCACATGTATCATTATAAATGCACAAGGCAGGAAAGGACTGAACCCTAAATTATCTCCTTTGTAAGGTGAGGATAAGGGAACAGACTCATTATTCTGGTCATTACTCCACAGCTAATCAGTGAAGATCTTTTGATGTTGGTTTCATGGGTTTTGGGGTTGATTTCAGGGCTTTTTTTCGTTTAGCGATGTGCTGTACTGGTGTATGAATTTTTCTGTATTAATGAGTCTGTGGCTTTATATCTCAGCAACAAATACCATTAGAGCTAGGGATGTCACACAGCAAGTAATGTAATTACTTAATGATCCGTGCTCCAGCTAGATGACCTTCACCTTCCATTGCTACATCCAGCAATGGGACAAGAAAATAGTCTGACACTGGCCGTGGACTGCAACTGGGGTAACTGAATCTACTTTGTTAAATGAATTCAGTGAAGGGAAAAACACAAACATACACAAGTTCAGAATTCACATCAAAGAGCTGCTGTATGATCACTGGAGGTTGGTTTTGCAAGCATCTGCAAAGTGTGATGCTGCATGCAGTCTGTGCAGATTATTAGGCCTCACATTAGCAAATTGCTGATAGGTCAGTGTTAGAGATGGATACCTTAAATTAGAAAGAATGCAGAGGTGCATCGGAGATACAATGCTACAAGATGTTCTCGCGTGCTAGTGGTGAGAAATTATTTGTGCCCAAGGCATGGCTTCCTCGTGTGAGTCTGTGACACTGGACACCTCATTTGCCTTCTGATATTAGCTTCCCAGCTTATAAAATTAGGAGAAAAGTTTAATACCTCTGTAATGTTCTTTCAGGTGAAAAACACCATATAAATGCAAAGCAGTTTTAGAAGCAGTTTATGATTTGACTAGTTCAACCATAGCTATGAGAGTAATGTAGAAATGAGGGACGACGCTCCCAGTCTTCGTCTCTGAAACTTTGCAATACAGAAGAGACTCGCAGATGCAAAATTGGCAATTAAAGCCTTAAGCATAGTAATTACACAGACAAGTATTGCTTATGCCTGCACGAGGAGTGTTTTAAGTGCAAATATACAGGTTTTTTGACAATTAAGCCTAAATTGAAAAGATTTTTTAAATAATTATAAGCATAAATTAAATAAGTAGAGAGCCATGAGAAATGTGCATTCATAGGGGACAATTTCACATGTTAAAAAATGAAAAATAAAACAATTCATAATTCAAGCTAGATTAAAATATAAAACTAGGCAAGATCTGGATCCTGCATAGTTACTGCTGTTAGAGATGCTCAGCCATACACATGTCCATTCTGGATGCTTTGCTGCATGCCACACGTGCCTCACTCATTCTGTTGCAAGCAAGAATAAAAAAATACGATGTGTACCTTTGCTGTTGATAATGCACGAGCAATTCTGCAGCGCCCTGTCCTCTTTTCAGGGTGGAGTCTCTCTCATTTACACTTCTTAATAGGTAAACGATGAACAACATAATTGTGCTGGTGTGTCTGGAGAAATATATTCAATACGAGCTCAGGGCCAAATGTGTCTTCCCCAAGTGCAGCGGGAAGCCTGAAGGAAGGTTGGCATCCTTTATTTGTAATAAGGCCACGAGGCCACATTTCCTACCCCAGCCTCACTCTGTCTTTTTGAGTTTTATGTTGTTTGCAAAGAAGGGCTCTGGTTTCTGCAGTGTTCCTATGTGAAACCCTGGTCATTTGGCACAATACAGTGAAATAAAACATCGGTTTAGCTGGTTAGTCAGAACTTACTGAGATTGGTTTTTCTGCTTGCAATCCCCAAAGATTTAAAAAACACAAGAAAGTCTTGTTGAGCTCAAAGACAGCAGAAGCTAACACAAGCACACCAGTGTTTTAGCTTTTGTGACAAGTCTGCCATCCCGTAACAATCGTGAAAGCAACAAAATCATTCATTCTCTCAAAATTAAAAGTTTTCAAATATCAGTATTTCTAGGCTTTAAAAGAAAACATGAAACACGGAAGCCATTTGCTTTGTTCAGCTGGGTTTTAAATAATGGAGGTGCCAACCGGAGTTATAGAAATGACCAAGATTTCAGATCCCACTGCTATCAAAAGGAGCCCATTAGGTTCAGATGTCTTAAAACCTAATTATAACCCAAGAGAGTAAAAGCGACAAAGCATAAATTTTCAGAGGTAGCGTGCGACCAGAAATGATTATTGTCTACCTTTGCCCTTTGCTAAATGCCACGCCGTGACAGGTCTTTAATCTCCAGCTTCCCATTACGCAGAGCTGAACAGCCCGGCCTCGGCCCCCAGCTCGGAGAAGCAGAGCCCCATGGCCCAGCAGCACAGCCCCCTGGCCCAGCAGCACAGCCCCCTGGCCCAGCAGAGCCCCGCCGCCCAGCACAGCCCCGCCGCCCAGCACAGCCCCGCCGCCCAGCCGCCGCCTCCGCAGCCGCTCCAGCTGCAGGGACACGAAAACAGGTGAGAGCGGCTCCTCCAGCCCCGGCCTCCTGCGAGGCCCACGGGACGCCCTCGGGCTGGCTCCTCCTGCTGCCGCCGGCAGCGGCGAGCCTCCGCTGGCGGGCCCCACGCGCACGGGCCGCGACTGCGCTCGCGAGCGCGCGCTCTGCGTGCCGGGATGCTCTGCAAGTCTTGCTCGGGTATGAAAGGCGCGATTATGAACGAGGGTCTAGCCAAACTTCCCGAAACTTCCATAAGGCCGTATCTTTGCCGAAGGGCTAAACACCGCAGTGTTCGTGGCTAGTAATTTCATTGCTAACGTACTTTCTTACATCACTACGACTTTAGAAATATGGGTATATCGGTATCTGACTGTGAGGGGGCCTTTTTTTTTCATTATCTTACATGTCTTTTTTTTGTCTCTTAGAGTTCTGGAGTGAGGAAGGTATTTTTATAACAGGTTTTATCTGTGGCGTATCATTTCCCTGCCAGTTTCTCGTGTGTAATTTATGCATATGCATTGACAAATTTATCTATGATGGAAATTAAATGGCAAGGGGATAGAGATTTTGTGACCAACTGTATTAAAAGCTGTATATATAAAAAGCATGCTCAGGTTGTGAGATGAAACAACTTTCTGTGATCTCCAATCAACACTATTTAGTTTTTGGATTAATTTTTGGCATGTTAAATGAGACTGATTACACTGACTGTCTTTATGCTAATGTTCAGTAACCAACATACCTCGTCAAGAGCCTCTTCCCCAAACAGTAGATGTTGGTTACAGAATTGTAACTTTTTGCTTCTGGAGATATTTCTGTTCAGTTGTGATTTAGACACTATACCCTCTAATTCTCCTTGCTTAACAGATGTAGCACTTTCACTTGCCCAAAATTATTTTCTTTCCATTAGTCACACTTGGCAAATTTCTTTGCCTTATATCTCATTGAGTACTTTTTCCAAAAGTGATGACCTCATAGAAGGCATATGTTTCTGACAAAATCCCATGCAAAGCTTTCACAAAAGTCTCTCTGCACAGTTGTAAGTAAGTATTAAGTATTAAATGTCTGTTGAATCGGGAATTTTCAGAGGGGACCAGTAAACTATATTAATTAAAGTTCAAAAAAAGATTTTCTGTAATAGTTTTACTGAAAAGCATGAGCTATAATTGGTCATGTCACCATTTACATATTCAGCAAAAATTAAAGTGCCTCCAAATGTAAATACAAGCATCATGTTCTGGGATACAGCTGTGGTCATATATTGGAACCTGCCTAAGGATGACTCTTATTCCAGAAATAAGTCCATTATGGCCAGTTCATATAGAATCATTTTTCACTAGATTTTATAAGTCATATTACCACTCGTTTATATAGCCACATACATTATTTCTGTACCAAAATCAAAATACTGTAAGATATTTAAAACTCTTAGGATTACCAACTAGTATTTTTACTTACAATATTAATAAGGATCAGTATCACAATGAGCCTGTTTGTTCTCCATCTTCTTTTTACAGGATCATGATACTGAGTAAAGAAAGTAAGAGGATTGCCTGTATACATGCAGGTCTTATTATAGGTGCCATGTTCAAGTTTGAAAAGAACATGTGGCAGTAGGCTATTTTCATCTCAGAAAAGTCAAATGGAAATGGTTCTGATATTTTCGTGTTTGGTTAGACATTTAGCTAATTAAACCTAGCATGTGGGAACATTTGCCATAATGTTACTGTAACTGTACTAATAAAGTAATGAAGTTTTGAAACATATCATGTTTTGAAATGTTTAGATTATTTAGATTATCTTTTAATAGGTAAATTAACATGATCAAAAACAATGCTGTCATTTATTCAGAATGTAGTTTTTTTAAATCAGTAAGTACATTTCAAAATCCCTTTCATAGTTTATATGTGCCCATGTAGCCGCATGTGTATGTGTACATACATGGTCACTTGGTCAACTGAAAACTTCCACACCATTATTAAAGCAGAGTTTGAAAAATATATTTCCTTTATAGGAAAAAAAAATTTCCTTCAACACCTAGAGGAGGTGCAAAAACATTCACTATGTGAAAATTTTTGTTAAATTTAACTCAAACTACTATTACAGAATTACCTTTTTTAAAAGGTTCAGGACTTCCATTATGCCCATTCAGCAAATTAGGCGGCCAACAGTAAGAAATATTCCTTACTTCACCCTGAAGTGTGAAATGCCATTATATACTGATTTCCATGTGGTAAAGGAGCCACTCATTCCCAGCTGAGTAAATCAATTAACTAGTTGCTGAACTACAGAAAGTCACATTTTCTTTGAAATGCTAGGACTCATCTTCCTGTCACCAGTTGCCAATTAAAGCAATATTTTATTTGCTATTAATTCCTCATTAACCAAATTTGTTTTCCTTTCACCCTGAACCTTCTGTGCATAACCACTGATATGACCTGCTACGGGCTTGTAGCCACATGGTATTATAGGAAGTGTGTAGTAGTAGTAGCAGTAATAATAATAATAACAACAACAACCACCACTATACTAACAAATGTTATGTCAAAGAATACCTTTTGTTAAAAAGATAACAGCTAGTACAAAGAATGTAACCTTAAGAAGCTCACAATAATAACAGTTTATGTCACTGACAGAGAGGGGCTATAAATGTCTGAATTAATGTTTCTTTTAGTCTATAGAAACCTTAGTTCTGGAAAAAAGCACCTTATAAACTCAGTGAATTATTTTGTAGTGAGTATTACGGTGTTTACATGTGCAGTTTCATCTTCCAGGTAGGCAAGGCAAGTGGGAATCAAGATGCTTTTCCTGCTCCTGTCCCTCTGAGCCACATACCTGATCTCACTGATACAAGCTGGAAAATTGCACAGTATGACCCAAGTGAAAATTGCTTATGTCCATGTTTCAGAAGTGCTCGCTGGTTTTGGATGCTTCAACTATTACCCTTGAAAGTTTTGCTTCTCGGTGAAAATTTGTTTTATGCAGCTTCGCAGCCAGGCAGTTTCCTTTCATTCCTCAGTATTGCACATAATGCCTATTTGTAATGTTTTGCCACTTTCTGAAACTAAGTCGTTTTGCCTTCCTCAGTTATAGGTCAGAAGTAAAAGCCAGACAAGATGTGAAACCTGATATCCGGCAACCTCCATTTACAGACTACAGGCAGTCCTCAACGGACTACCGACAGCCTCCGCTGGACTACAGGCATCCGCCGGTGATGGATTACCAGCAGCCACCACCGCTCGACTACAGGCAGCCGCCCTTGATAGATTACAGGCAGCATTCGCCTGACACCAGGCAGTACCCTCTGTCAGAGTACAGGCAGCCCCAGGTACAAACTGAAATATTTGCAGCACTCCTAAACAGAAAGCATTAGGTCTGTAGGGAGACATCATGTATATTGGTAAAAAAGATGACATTACAAAAGAAAAAGTTTTTACTCAGAGTTACTGCTTCTCTGTAGAGGAAATTACTTCAAAACCATTAATATTAATGAAGAACTATGTGATCTGTCAAATAACACTACATTTCTAGTTGTGTGGCTATAATGTTAAATAAATGCTATTTTTAAGGTACTGAAGAGTTAAAATAAAAGTTCTAAAATAAGCTTCGTTTGCATCTGCAGAGGAACTTTTTTATTCCTAGGGATGTAATACACTCATCAAACAGTGGATGTACTTAGGTCAAAGTGCATTTCTACAGCATTGTTGAAAGTGAAAATTTTATCTTATCTGAATAAATATATAAAAAAATGTGAATCCTGACTGATAAAATTACATTTCTGTTGGTATTAGTCTGGATGAGGAGAAACTAACTTGTGAAACTAGTTTTTTGGACATCAGGCATGATCTTACAAATCCAAAGAAATAAATCTGAGATGAAGAGTTGTGTTACCTTGGACAAGACTCTGCTGATGACAAATATTTAGTGACAGCTCTGAAGGTTTGAGGATCTAGCCCAAAGTTCAGACTTTTAAAAAATCCTTTTTCCTTGCATAAAGACAGAAAAAACCCAGAGGTCAGAAAAATATTAAATAAGAGGATGTAAACTTCTGCATACTATATGCTGGAACCATATATAAGTGGTTTCTATGTCCATATTTTCAAAGCCAGACACGTAAACATTGGTCAAACATTGGAACAGGCTGCCCAGGGAGGTGGTGGAGTCACCATCACTGGAAGTGTTCAAAAAAGGTGTAGACATTGTACTTCAGGATATGGTTTAGTGGACATGGTGGTGTTGGGTTGGTGGTTGGACTTGATCTTAAGGGTCTTTTCCAACCTTAATGATTCTGTGTGATTCTGTGATTCTGCGTGATTCTGTGATCCTGTGATTCTGTAAACTGTATCAATGAAAATATCCAAATTCTTAAATGGGATCCAGAGAACTCTCTGAAAATTGTATGCATTTTGGTATCTAAACAGCAAATCTCTATCCCCATGCATATATCCTATGAAATGCTTCTTAGTGTCTGAAAAGATGCTTAGACTGCCTGTTTTTCACCATCACCAGTTTAATTCTCTAACCACTCGTCTGCACAACCCAAGCTTGCTCTCATTTTCTGCTTGCTACCATGGCTTTTGCAGTCCTGGCTGCCAACGGAGCAGAAGCAACAGAGCAAGTTTCCACCCAGACCCTGGGGCTGGTAGTCAGGGTCCACCAACGAAAAGCTGGAAGGATGAATCTCAGCCTCTGCAGGACACAGAAAGCATGAAACCCAAATCTCCTACTTCCCGCCTCTGTCTCAAGGCACATGTTTTAACCGAAGTAATGAGTGTTGCTGTACTTTGGACCTCTATGGAGTCCAGCCTGCTAATCATGTTAAGTTTTGCTGGGAATGTAGGAGGTATCTCTCCTACTAATTTTCAGTTGTGGTGCTGCATACACAGGAATTTCCTGCTACCTCGCTTGCCAAATCAGCACTTCCTGCATAGACATAAACACTTGTACTCGGGTACCATGAAAGTATTGAGGCTGAATATGGAAACCATCTAGAGAGCTTTTGGTACCAGGGAACTGCTGGATGATGCTCTTTCAGGATGGTTGAGACTCAGACATTTACATTTTGCTGAAGTCTCTTTTCAGAAATGGACAAAGTCTGTCAGTGTAGAAGTATACTTTGAAGGTCCCTCTGTTTATACCAGTAGGATAGATGCATTTTTGAAGATATGTATTTTAAAGTTTTCTTGAATGTATACCATGACATTCATATGGTTAATTGTCTTTCATTTTGTATGTGTCTATACAGGACTTCGATTATTTCACCGTTGATTTGGAGAAAGGAGCCAAAGGGTTTGGGTTTAGTATTCGAGGAGGAAGGGAGTACAAAATGGATTTGTATGTGTTGAGATTAGCAGAAGATGGACCAGCAATAAGAAATGGAAGGATGAGGGTAAGTAAAATGTATTGTAACAATTTGTTCAAACTTTACAAATATGTTTGGGGTCAAAGAGAAAACAAGTTTTTTCATCTCTGATCAGGTTTTAAAGAACCGATGCCAAACACCTCTAATAACACAAAGTTGTCCTGGAAGAGCTGAAGAAATTACTTGAAACTTACAGTAGCTCTGTGTAGTTTTTTGTGGAATAAATATATTAATTCTTGTTGATAATAACTTTTACTGTGTTATCTATTATTCTCCTTATTCTTTCACTCATATCTAAGCAATTTAAAAATCTCTGACAAGGACTTTTGTATTTCTTTAATAATAATATCAGCATAATTAAGTTATCTCTCTAATCACAAAGGCAAAGTGATAGCTATGAAACCTAAGACCTGATCTGTGTTATTTTACTAATTTAATCAAGTTTTCTTCATATTATTTGTTAAGTTTGTTTATTGATATTATTCAATCTTGTTTGTAAGGATTTGTTTTCACTATTTGTCTGAATAAGTCCTTGTGCATTTCAGTTCTGTGTTAGTAGAAATGGTAATAACACCACATTCAAACACTGAATCTGAAAGGATTCACTTAAGAAATTCCATTATAAAAAAAAAACATGTTCTGTGTAGGAAAAATAACCTAAAAAAAAATAGATGGTTTTAATCTATCCAGTTGTTATAAAGAAGAGGCATAAACTCATTAAGGGTTGCTCATATCTTGTAGAATAGAGAGTACACAAAAAGGAAAAGGAGGGAGGAATCATTGGTGAAAGAGACTACCAAGAGTCCACATAAAAAATGTGTTTATGTATCTAATTAGTGCAGCCTTGTTGAACCAATATTTAACTATACAGGTGGTCAATGGAAATTGTGTTCTGTTCCGCAGTAATAGCAGATTTTGCAAATGTCATGGTTGTTACACAGATTCTGTTTCATGACCCTAACAATCTCATCAAGTTTGACTCCATGTTGAAAGAGCGTTGTCGTCTGTCTAAATATGCAATCAGAGACTTTCTGTATGCAACTCAGGAGTTTTACTATGCTTCAAATCACTCTTAATTTGCCCACTTCATAGAATTTTAGAAGTCAGTTAGTCCTCAGTCGTACCATGGAGCGCAAACCCCTGGCACCAGGAGCTTGAGTAAGGGAGCAATGGCATAAGCCGTCCCTGTGACAACAAAGCCAGGCAGGCAAGCAGACAGGCAACTGGTAACTGAGAACTACTCCTACAATATTTGTTGTGGGAAATATAGGTGAATTAATGCTGCAGCTAGAACTTTAATTCAAGAATATCTTCTGTGGTGAGTGTTTTCATTCTTTCCTTTACTTTAGCAGTATTACAGTCAGTTGTTCTTAATGAAAAGCTGTAAGCAAGACATACATTATCAGGAAAAATTTGTGCTTTTAATAAGCTCTGGAATCTTATATTTGGAAACATATAGCTAAGATTACAGAACAACAGAAGAACCCCTCTTTTAGAGAGGGTTCATTTCAAATAATAATCTCTATTAGGCAAAAAACTAACCTATTAGAATCTGTGCATCATTTGAATAAACTAACACCACAGAATAAAGTTAGACTATCCAGTCTGTGAATAGCCTAAATATACAAAACACGTAACAAAAATACTTAGTTTTTTTCAATTTCATTAGGAAAAGTACAGTATCTTATAAAGAAAAATGTTAGTATATTTTCTAAAATAACTTATTCTAAAGCTTTTTTGTTGATGTGGCCACAGTACACAGCCAGCTGTTATTCTGGCCACACAGTTGTAACTGGGTATTTTCTCCCCTTTAAAAGCATCATTCTTTGGAATTAATTTTAGCCTCCAGCCTTGTCACTGAGTCTTGTGTTGTATTCTCCTGTTTAACAGCCATTTTAACCTGACAGTCACAAATAGGCTTGGAACTTGCAAGACTTTTTTCTCCAGTGACCTGTAACTGATGGACAGAAGAAGGTCAAGAAACAGCTTCTTCAAAACAAAAATAGAAAAACAAAACAAAAACTAATATTTGCTGAAAGGAATAGAGTATATAGGAAGATGAGCAAGGGAAGCAGAATTCTGTACCCATATCTCCTTTCCTAAGTTTACATCCACTGTCGGTAAAGTAGGTTTATTCCCATTTCTTGGCTTGGGACCACCAGCCTGCTTGCTGCAGTTCTGTATCTCTCTGTCTCACAGATACATCTTTATAGCAAAATATGAAAAAATCTGTTCAGTGCTTCTCGCTTCACATACCACCACCTTTAAAGATCAGATTCTCTGGTCCTAGGATTTCAGCATTGGGGACAATAAACCATGCTTGTGTGGTAGGATCTTAACAGGAGCATTTTCCAACTAATAGTTCTTCTTATGATCTAGTTATCCATTATTGTTTTACTTCCTATTTCCTCCTCCTTGAACAGCTTGCTTTGATTTAACTGAAGTCTTACAGAAAAACATGAAGCAGTTAACACAAGGTGCAGATCATGCTTATAGGAAGAAATAATTCACATAACTCCACTATTACTCCTGCTCACCAAGCCAAGAAAAGAAAAATTAAACCAGCTAAGTTGTTGGGGGGGGGGGAAAAAAAAAAAAAAAAGAAAAAAAGAAACATTACCTGTAAAGCGTTTAGGTGTAATATGTAAATGTATTCCACAGATAACATTTTGTTGTCAGTCTAGGTACAGCCCGCAAAAACCCTGATAGAAACATATTCATATTGACATAAATGTCCCTACTTTACACAAATAAATAAAAGAATATAAATTACTCTAAAGTAATAGAGCTATATGTATACCAGTGGGTTTATAAATTTGTATAACTGGAGCAATGCAATCTCTAACTGAAGACAGCTCCAGACAGGCAAGTCAAAGTCTGCATGTTGTACTCTGTTAGTGGGCACTGCAAACCCTTAGTGATGGGATGAGCCCAACAGCTATATTCCACTTGGACAGGTGCTAAAAAATATGAAAATCTATCAGCACACATGCAAAAGGTTCTGAGGTATTCTCAGACCTGAGAAGATTCAAGAGTCACATGATGACAAGACTCACATATAAAAGAGTTATGCATTACAGATGCAGAGGATAATTTTAAAGAAGTAAAAGCTAAGATTATAGGAAAACAGATGTAAATAAAGAACTGGTATGGAGCTATCTTTTATAAAAGAAAATAAAGTGACACCAAAGCCAAGGCATCCTTATGACACTTTCAGTTTGTTCTTCAGGCTCTTATGAACTCCAGTGAAGCTTGGGAGCAAATGAGAGAATAGACTCATAGGCTGAGGAGAGCAAGCACTGAAAGTGATGGTCTTCCATTGGCCCTAGAAGAACTGTCTGGATTTGAAAAGATTGATGGAAGGGGAATAAAGGTGTAATGAAGTTTGTTATCATATCACCATTTCCAACCAGAAGTCCTGGTCTTCCTTCCTACTGGGAATGGCATGCTAGGCACTTTGTGTTTTTATTGGAAAAAAATCCACTAAGGAACTCTCCATTTTAGGATTAAAAGATCTAAAATAGTCTTTAATTGCCCTTCATGACTGATGGAATTTTCTACTTTGTGGAATTGTTCTGGGAACTGGAAAGGTGGAAAGGTGGAAGACTAGTGAGTTGATGTCATACAGAGTTCATCAGTCTCACCAGGTTCACCATGCTTTTCTACTCAAGGATCCCTTTCTGCCAGCCTATATAGACATTGCATTATGTCTTAAAGTTCAACAAACTATTGCCTTAAAAACAGTTTTGAAACTTTCACAGTCTTATTACACTGTACTTTAGTCAAGGTACTTTTACATGCACTGAGACTTTTATTTGGGCTCATAGACTCTGCTTCTGCAGAAAGCCCAAGCACACATCCTAGTTTAACATGGATTCATCTGTCACTAGACACGGGAATGAAATGTCCATCAAAGGACCCAGAAGTCTACTGGAAGAATTGTTTCTTCACATGCATCCTCTGCCTGCATGGTTGGTAAATTATTCTCAGCTAGTGTTGGAGAGCCACAGCTATAACTGCGTAACTTCATATATGTTGTGGTCATATATGTCGGGTCATATACCACAATTGACTTTGGCAGGATTTTACTGCAATTCAGGGATAAAACATATGGCGATTCCTCACAGAAGGCCTCTGTGGAGTGGAACCTCATTGCTACAATGGAAGCAAATACAGGTCCCTCTTAATTCTGACAGCTGAGCAGAGAGAAAGCTACAATGATTAATTTTGAAAAACCTACCTGTCACGAACGAGTGCTAGGGCCACTTAAAGAGTCACCACCAAAGATACCAGAAAGCGAATGATTTTAATATAGAATTGTGAAAAGGTATGACAACAAAATTCAATGGCAAGGTTCACTCCATTACTCACTTAAGATGAAAAGGTGTACAAAGAGAAACCAAGTTACAATTAGATTGGAATGATTTGCCCGTAGATCGAACCAGGCTAATGTGGCTTACATGTATATTGAGGAGAGAAAGTAGGGGAGACCCTCCTGTTGAGTCACGAGGTTCAGAGTGGACCCCCTTGCCTCCTAAACTCCTTCTCAGAGAGGAGTCTAGGTGCAGCTGAATCCACTCCTAGTCCCAGGCTTGGTGAACAGTTTATGACTAAAGGGATAGAGTATCGGGGATTCTGGTGTAGTGCTTGGTGTAAGATTAAAATCACAGCAATCAAATTCAATAACACTACTGAGATAAATCAAAATATCAAATCATGTATATAAATCAGTAACATAATTAACCTAAAACTTACTAAGATTAATGATATTGAGACAAATCAGAGTATTAAATCATAGCAACATACTAAGATCAGGCACTTAAAGAGATACAAAGAAAAGAGATAAATATATACCAAGGTACCTTTAAATGCCCCACCTCGAATTCGATTGAATACTCACATCGAATGCTTTGCATCGCTCAAGGAGTGATCAGCCGAGCCTCTGAGTTGACCGTGAACTTGAGGGTTCTCGGGCTCTGAGAGGTGTCCCACTCAGAGGGAGATGCTGGTCGCAGCCCACTGCGGTCCAGGAGAGCTCAAAGGGTCTCACTTGGGACCACTACTTATAGGACTGGGAGATGATTGACTTTAGGCATCAGTAAATTTCCATTCTTGACACAAATCATTTGTTGGTAATTGCTAGAATTCTTGACATCCCAGTGACACTGGTACTGATCCACCTGAATCACAGCTAGATAAGATATGCTCCAAGGCTGTGTGGGGATGGTGAGTTACTCCCAACGCAAGGGCACTTGGTGCAGTCAAGGGGCCCTTAACTGCCAAACTCTCTGCTCCAAGGCCAAAGCTTATTGAGCAAGGGGTGGGGTGGGGGGGATGCATCACCACAATCCACCCTGTGGCTAAAGTCAATCCATCTCTTTCTCACAGAGTGTCATTGTGGTCCGTGCCTATAAATAGAATAATATTATATTCCAATTGTAATTGGGGGGGGGTGGGAATTTGTTTAAGGCAAACCTTTGTAGCTTATGAAAATTTTGTCAGATTAGATTAAACAACATTATATACGTGACAAGGTTTTTGTGCTAACATAATCTGGTGTGCTATTTGTCAAGTTTTGATGTATAAGACTGTTTGACAACAAACATAGTATAACAAGAGTCGATAGAATTACTATGGGATGTAGCATTTAGTTCAGAGTTACCGTTGCTGTTGGAGACCATCCAAATAGAGTACCCCACCAGTGATGTTCCCCTTCTTTCTTCACTCTTTCCAAGACATGGTGTATTTCTGCCACATCACGGTGAACAGTGATCAGAGTGTTGTGTCCATTGCTATGGATGCGTTGTAGTAGTTGACTCAGGTCATCATGTTGTAACAGTTTTCTCATTAATATGAGATTCATCCCAATAGGGGTAGGCAATAAATCTTGACCAAGATTGGTCAACTACCACAGCAAAGTCTTACAGAACTTGAAAATTGTGACTCAAAATACTTCCAGCAGTCTAAATGAATTTTCACAAAGAGCAAGATATCTCACAAAATAAGAATAATGAAGAAAAGGTTGCATAAGATCTAATGAAAAGACTATGATAGAAAAAGTGACTATCCAAAACTTTAAATGGCAGATAGACTCGTTGAGAGCTCCAAGTCCTAAAAATTTCTCTCCACCCTCCTTTCTTCTTCAGGATGTAGAAATACCAGAAATATAAAACCCTGTCCATACCATGACAAAAAACGAGTGAATAGGACCATGTATGTACTCCATAAAACAAGGAAGTATTAAAAGAACCAGGAGAAAAGTTTGGAGAATTATTAGTCCCTTTGATATCTCATATCCCGAACTAGCAGAAGTCTGAGCCCATCAGGACTTCATTTCTCAAGTAATCCTAACATCAGTGAAAAAATTTGAAACTACTTGGTGATGGCAATACTGGAAAATAATACTGCAAGGCCTGGTCTTAGAGTAGGGCAAGAATATGGTATACACACAATCAGCGATAGCAGTATTGAGTTGAATCAGTCACCAGACATGAGGGACGTAACACAGCCAGTGTGGAGCACAGTCCCCACAGCCTTTGAAGATTCAAATGTTACTGGCAACAATTTTACAAGTCTATTTAGTTAGGTCTATAACTCATATTTGTCGTCTTGGCTCATGTTGAGGACAATGATCGGCAGAGCTCTGCGTGTAGATCTCTATCCCTTCCTGCCTTAGAGATGGGGGACTACAGACTGCTCTCAGAAGAATTGTTAAGGATGGCCATAGTGTTTGCTAGACATGTGAGATATGACCAACAGATCTCTTATTGTCTTGAATGATATCTCCTGCAGCCAGCATGCTTATTGAAACCAGCGTCAAACAAAGAGCCTGTGGCTGAGGATTGCAAAGATATACAGTATCTTGCAGAAATGGGTTTAGTGAATGTGAAATTTGTGAAGAATGAGGGCAAAATGTGCTTTTTTGTACACAATGTGCACCTGTGTCACTTTGTCACTTTGTAAGTTACATGCTTTTTTTCATATCTTCCACAAAAGTCATACTTCTCATCTTTGACATTTCTAGTTTCATTGTCTTGTAAACTCATTTTTCTCAGTCCATGTACACCAGTTAGCCCTACCTCTAGCTTCCTCATATCTCCTAATACTACATTATTTTTCTCATTCTTTTGTAGATTTTTCTTACATATTTGCAGAACAGACATCTGAAATACAGGCACTGCAGAATTTTATTCATCTTTCATGCTTTGCAGTCCTTTCATTCTTCAAAGCTTTTTTCCATTTGTTGCTTTTCCTGCTGTCTGTGCCCCTCTCTTTGTTTCAAGCTGTACACAGCTGGAGACAAAAACAGGCATAAGGGATAGGAAGTTCCTACAGTGTCAATTATGAGCTTCTGTGTTGTCATTGCATAGGAATCTGTGTGGCCTCGCTTGGTCTGTTCTAGCTTGCCGAGTGAGCAGTGCAGTGAGACACACAACAGTAACCCACCTATGCTGTGGACAGGTTCAAGGTATTCTGCAAATCAGCACAATGTGTGTATTTCGTCCTTTCCCATGATAACAGAATTCACACCAACCTTATTTGTGGTTATTCAGGAAAATTCATCCACTAAGAACTATTCCTAACAAAAAGGGAGAATTTAGTATTCAAGAGCCAAGGGTCAAAAAACGCAGAGAGACAAGAGGGAGCCTGTCTCTTATTTGGAAGGAAATAGAACTAAAGTTTCATATCATGGAAGGCATAAGCGTTACATTTGAAACTGCTGTCAAAACCCATATATGAGCATTTGACAACATTCAAAACTGACATTTCCCTCTTTGTAAGTGTCCCAAATACAAGGTCAGGCACCTACTGTTTTTTTTCCCTCCTGACAACATGGCTTGTGCATCCTTGTTTGCAACAAGAGGGACAGAGTGCCTATGAAACTCATAACCTGATATTAAAGCCCTTTCCTGAGCCATAGGAGACACCATTTTAAGTCCCCTTTGAAAAGTCTAGAGGCCAGGCTTCTAAACAGTAGAGTGCCATGTAAGAGTTGACTATTGCTAACTACGTCTCCCAGAATAACTTAATTAGGATCAAGACTAACTCTTCAGGCTTCTCAAATAAATAGGCAGTATGTAGGCAGCTATCTATCTGGGCTCTGTAAATTGTATAACAGTGGAGTTTAACAGGGGAATGTTAAACCCCTGGAACCAGACAGTCCTGAACATCTCAAAGTCAGGCACCCAGAAATCACTTGAGCTCTTCTGGGTTCAGTGGATAGACAGGCAGAGATGAAAAGCAGGCAAAGTTTAGAGCAGCTTTAGCTAATCATGTCCCTACAGTGTCTGGAAAGGCTTTTATACTATGCAAAGCAGAAGTCTTTTTCTTCTGTTTTCATCATGGGAATTTTCCATTTCAGCTTTCGTGATTGCTTGTTGTTACAGACATTTAGCTTGGTGATCATCTAGTCACTTTATCACTGTAACTGTTTTTAGCAGACCTTGATTTCTAGGTTTTTAAAAGATCAAAGTCATCAGTTTCCACCAGTTAAGGAATCATTCCCTGTCTGAGGCTTGAACGCAATACAGCTTCCACAGACATCTTTTAAGCCCACATCATCATGTGTAAACTATCATCATTCTTTTTTAAATGTATTTTGAGTAGCTGTTATCTTGCATGTCTGACAAAATCCCAAGCAAAATCCAAGCAGAAATGGATGGATTACCATGTACACTGTTTTTTGAGATTCCCATTCCAAGGTCAAATTTTATACCAGAAATCACATACAGTTCCTGCAACTTCACACACAGGGACCTTCCCCTAATCTTTGTGATTCTGCTCTCCATGCATTACTGCTACGTTTCTTCAATCCCTCCAGAACAGAGTCTCTGCAGGGTTATCTCAGTTTTTTCTAGTCCTACTGCCAAAGGAAAGGGGTAAATATGAAAAAGTGCTGATCGTCAACAGGTCTGATTGTTTCCTGTCAGAGACGGTCAAATAAAACTTCAAAAGGAAGGATGAACAATTTCTTAAGCTACAGTAAATGGAAATGTTTAAAGCATGTTGCCGTGCAGACCCCACAGTTTGCACTGGCTCCTCACTGTATAGATCCTCCCCCAGATTTCTTGTTAATGAAGAATAGAACATCTGTTTGGGATGCTCCATCGATGCTTAATCCCACATCAAAGGGTTATTTCTGACAGTCTGCAGTGGAATACACCTGGGGTTGCAGTAAGTAAGCGCAGCAAGCAAGAAGTGGTTCAGCTCATCTTGATGGTGATTAGAACAAAAAGTATTAAAAATAGCAGGCAAGCAGCTGTCACACAGTAGAGATAGTAGGTGACAGATACAAACGGTTTTTTAAGTGATCAAGAAAGCTGCAACAAGGAAATGGGAAGAAGGCAAGAATTGCTTGATCAGTCATGACCTTCTTACAAACATTTAGGGCAATCATTGTATCAAAAAATAACCCAAGTATTGGCCAGTGTAAATCCTTAATTTTTGCCATATTAAAATGGCACCTTTATTTTGGATCAGAAAGCAAGCTGAAGACTTTGAGATATTGACTCATGCAAATCTCCATGTCTTAAAAGGCAGTGAAGGCCTATGTTCAGAATATTGAAGAAAAGTAGATATTGCTGTTGGAAAGCCTCTTACAACTTTACTCTAGTCACAGCAAGCATAAAAGTGGAAGGAGCAGAGGTAGGTCCTGAGAGCCAAAATATCTTTCTCAGGTGATGTGCTGGGAGCAGTAGGGAGTCAGCTGCTGAGTGCTTAACATGAATGAGGGCTTGAGAAGGCCATCAGAAACTCCACTGAAAAGTCACTAATATTTAGATATAAAATATTGACCTTATGCCCACACATAAGAGACAGAAAAATGCTCCAGGAGCATTCAGTGCTCCACCAGCCTCTGTTTGGCTAAGGTCCTGTGCACACACCTGAAAGACAAATGCCTATAGAGTGATAAATGTCAGTTAAGTAGCCAATCTTTTCTACATAAGTAGCACTTACTCTTAAAATCTGCAGCATACCTGGCTTACTTTATACTGTAATATAAATCTTACCTTCGTAGTAAGCGTTCAGTGAATGTCAACGCTGTCATTACGATGGAGCACAAAGACAAAGATATTCTTAGTCCCATCCATTTATTTTGTGATTTGTGATCCATCTGAACAGTACAGGAAGACGTTAGCTATGCTTTCCCACAGAATTGCATGTCCCTTTGGGGTAATCTCATTCACGCGCCAATTCCCTACTACATACATCACCGTCCAATCTTGCTTGTAGTGAGACTGGTTGTGATTGATCTGAACTCCGGTAATTCAGCTGGGATACTCGAGCATATGAGATGTATGCCAGCCTGTGGCAAGAGGCACTCGATGCCGGGTTAGTGTAATTGGCAGAACTCACGGAAGAATATATTGACATGCAGACATAAAGCTGATCAACATTCTTGTGTCTGCACAACAAAGAAATGCACACTGAGGACCTTAGGGATCCTGGGTATATTTTGACAGTGTAAAACTTTAATAAATCGAGAGTGAATTAACTGTAGGTGAACTTTTATTCAGCATTTCTCCAAAAAGCTGTGTGTGTTTTTCAGAATTTGTTTGCAGAAAGGTAAGGAGAAAGAATATTCCTCTCACACATGTAATTAACATCATTCTTGCAAAAATGTTCTCAGTTTGACACATTCAAAGCATTCTGGTAACTCTGTCTAATAGCAAAATCCTTCAACCCAGCTATGAAAAAGAATGAGTTCATAATCTTGTTAAAATGGCTTAGTATGAAATTTTAAGAATAAAATACTTAGTTGGCAGGCAGGCACCATATTTAAATCTGTATTTCATGGAAGACTTATAAAGTTTTTCAGGTCTAAAAAATTAATTAGCCCTTAAAAAATTAAGAATCAAGAGTGTTCAGGAAAACATGAACCCACTAAATGATGCTGCTCTGATAACTGAAAGAGTTTGTTCAGCAACAAGAATGACAGAGGCAGCCTCTCTTCTGTGTTTTCCCAAAGTGTGACAAGTAGAAATTGGGAGAGATCACCTATGAAGGTAAAAGGACACAGATATTAGACCCGTTCCTATGCCTCCCCAGCCCAGTATCCTCACTCCAACATGGACAAGTAGAGGATGCTTGGGAAAGGAATATAGGACAAGTGTAACAGCATCCAAGCCCCTGGCAATCAGCAGTTTACAGATTTTTTTTTATGCTAGAATTTTCATCTTTAGTATCTAGGATTATTTTTTAACCATCTATTTGAATTTCCTCATGCTTTTGATGTTCCTCATATACTATGTCTCTGGATTCCAAAGCTAAATGCTTACAGTGTTTGAAAAGGGCTCCTTTTTTTGTTTGTAGCCACAACATAGTAATCTTATGATTGCTTCCTCATTCTCCATATCATTCCTTATTCTATTGACCTATATCACACCCACTTTTTTTCCCACTGAAGCTTACCAGTCTATTTCATCTCGCCTCAAAATGGAGCAGTCCTTTGCCCCTGATCAGCCTCATTGGCATCCTCCGAACCATTTCTCTATTAATCACATTAATTTGGAGGTGGAAGCACCACAACAATCTGCAGTTTTCAAGGTATTAGTGCTCCTAAATGACATAATGATGGTTCGTCCTTTATTTTCTATTCTTTCCCTAATGGTTAACATTCTGTTTGCATTTTTGACTTGGCTTACATTTTCAGCGAGCTAACCACAAGGACTATGAGATGGGGTGATAATGGTTAATTTAGAGTGATTGTGTATGTAATTTTCCACACCTACTGTACTTAGAACCACTGAATTTCACCTGCTGCTTTAACATACAGTATTGTGCTATCTTTTTATAGCTTTTAACTTTAAATTTAGATTTTATAATCCTGCATGGTATTGTGTTACCTGCAAATCTTATCACCCCAATCTTCAACCTCTTCACTATGCCATTTACAAATATGCAGAACAGAATAATCACGATGGTAAGGTCTTTTGATTGTGAAAATTGACACTTCTTTAAAGCATTTTTTGCCTCAAGTTTAATCTCTCACCTAGAAGACCCATTTTTTCTCATGCCACAACAGAGCCTTTACTGAAGCCTTTACTGTTGAAAGCTTTCTGAAAATGTCAGTATACTAACAAGATCACATTTATCTGTATAGTCATTGACAGCTCCAGTGACCTGCAATAGATCTGTGAGGAATGGCTTCCTTCTACAATAGCCACACGGACCCTTCCTCGCTATATCATCATTATCCATGTGCCAACTAAACTTCACCATCCTTATTGCTTCCTTCCATCTGCTCAATTGAACATGAGACTTGCTTGGTTACTTTCCAGGATCGTCCTTAAAGACTGGTGTCACACTTGCCACTTCTCATGCTTCTGCTACTCAGCAATTCACTGATTTAGGTAGCAGATTACATCCTGTAGCCACTAGTTCAGCAGCTTCATATCCAAATTCCTTTAGAGTTGAGGATGAAAACCACCTACTTCTAGTGGTTTCTTACTATCTATTTAAACAGCTTGTAAAATCTTTGCCACTGACCTTGCCATTGGAGTCAGTTCCTCAGACTCACCCCTGTGGTGAGCAGAGCCAGTGCAGGAGTTTTGCTGCCTGTCTCTTTAGCGAACGTTGATGCAAAGAATTAATGTAATTATTTTATTTGGTCTTTTTGACCTTGTGCCCAAACTATCTTTTGAGATCTTGATTCTCAGGCTCTGCACCTCTGGTATGATTTTAGCTTTGAAATTTTAGCATTTTTCCTCCTCAAAATCCTTTTATGGTTTTATGTTTAACTTGTCAGAGTTTATATTCTTTTCTGTTTTCCTTTGTGGGTGCAACTTTGGATGAAGCAGTCTCCATGAACATTTATGCCTAGGTTTCTATGGAGGATCTGTAAAATTGACTTGTCAAGTCTTGAACTGGCTTTGCTTTTGCCTAATGGGAACTTGCTGAGACCATCAAGAAGATACAAGAAAATTTTCTTCTTCCTTTTTAACAGTCTTTACTGGTTCCTACCAATGACTGTAGTGGTGAAATAGATAGTACATTATGCTACATTGAGTCATCCTACCTCTATTTTAAAAAAAGTAATGGTGTAACAATTAACTCCAGTAAGATAATTAATTTTCCTTTCCTCTTTGACACCTTTAATTCACACATACATGGATTATTTTTCAGCAACGTTGCAGAAGGCATGAAGTCTACTGTGGACCAGAAGTCTTGCCAGCCACCCACCAATGCAAACTCCATTTCTCTCTCTTGCACTCCCCTTTCTCTGCAGACACTTGGTCATGCACATTTTCCGATTTCCAAGCTCTCTTTCTGTAATAGCACTTCTAATGTTTCCCCTGTCAGAAAAAGGGGGAAATCTGAAAAGAAAAGAAAATCTAGAGCACCTGCTGAGGAATGAAAGTTATTTCGTGCTCTGCACGAGCTCAGTCCATGTCCTGTGGCCCCTCTCTTGCCTGCAGCGTGCCCCCCGTTTTGGGCAGGAGACAAAAGCCTCCAAATATCCAGCCTGTGCCTAACTCCAAGCAATGATATTAGGGCTTGGCATACTTGAAAATTCACCAAAATAGATATTCTGGAGTTGCTGTTCAGTCTCTGAGTACAGACAATCTCTCAGCCTTTTGGACTCATTAACAATAACAACAGCAATGAATAATATGCAAAAAATGTTTCAGTTATAAAAATAGAATGCCCATATAGAAGGAATTAAGTGTAATTAGTCTCTTTCCTGAGCTTTAATTATAAAATACATTAATAAAATGACAGATAGCAATGTCCTCTGCACAAATCATTTGAGGCTGCTTTTATCATTGGATTTCCTCATTTAACATAGAATGAAAATGTACATACTCAATTAATTTCATTTCATGCAACGGGGAACTATACACCTGCTTAGACACCGTCCCTTACGTACTGACGGAGGCAAACGTACACAAGGCTATCATCAGTAGATGTAAAGTACATTTAAGCAAGGAAAAAACTCTTTACTACATTAAAGCTATACGTATTTCCTTCTGATTTAGCCTGCTTCTGAAATTCTGTTTATATGTATGGTTGGTTTTTTTTAACAAGACAGGTAATAATTACTATAAAATATGTCCAGAACAAAGACTCGGCAGCTAAACTTACATGCACTAGAGGAACTTTATTCTAATGATTTGGAGAAGCTTTACAATTTTCTTTCTAATTAACCTATCAATAGTGATGTCACTTAAACACTCCTTAGGAATATTATCTTCTCATTATTGCCAGAAAACATGCTGCCCAATTTTATAGCTCGGTTGTTCTTACGCATGGATGGAGCATCTGGATTAACTTGAACTGAAACGGATTTTTTTAAGAGACACTTCCCATACACACAAACTACTTTCATAATTACTTTTAAATCAGTGATATTCAACTTCAGAAACATTAAGGGGAGAAGAAGCATTCAGTGTTTACTTTGTGCTTGCACATTGTAAGAATATAATAGAGGAGCATTCCCTTTATCGAACGCCATCGGGTCAGGAGGAGAACTGGTGGGATTGGGTAGGAATTTATCCCAGAGAGCATGGAAATTCAGCCAGGGTCGAGCTCTGCAGGAAGAAAGAAACACAATGCAAAACCAATGTGTGTAGAGTCGCCAGATTCATAGCTGCAAAGAGCAGGTTTCTTCAGAATAAATGCAGCTCGGGCAGCAGCCATGCAAACTTCCCAGGCTGGCTTGCCAATGCGCTTCAACCTTAAGCTGGTGGGAACGTCTGGAGGGTGTGGAGGCCCAACACTCCAGCTTTGTAGGCTTTGCTGAAGGCTGCCAGGAAGGTTACAAATCAGAGCTGATGCCAGGCCGGGGGGTGCCCCACGATGCGGGGCCTGCCTGTTGGCAGTGGGAAGGGGTCCATGGGTTCGTTTCGCATGACTGGCCGCCAAAGAGCTGCCAGCCTTGCAACGGGATGCATTCGCCTCAGCTCCGCGCACGGATCCCATGTAACGGCACCCTCAAATTAAAGTTTATGCCGAAGACGGTCTGTGGCTTTGTGAGATTAAAATACTGGATTTCAAGGGCTGTGCTCTCAACCCTGCTATTTGTGGATTTAAAATTTGGTGATCAAGATGCCTGTGTCCTCTCAGGCTGTCAGGCAAAAATTGTACCTGAATGGCATGGGATCTGAAGGTATTATTTCAGGGATGGATAACTCTCTAGATGTAGGGAATTGTTTTTCCTGTTAATTTCTTGACATAAATGAAATCAGTAAAGTGTAAAATGACAGAGGACCTAAATGTCATGCAAAATTATAATCTTGCTACACTGGAGTTTATCTTTTAAAATATATTGGTGTTTTATCTGAAAAGCTTTATATCTCTACAGAAGGCAGCTTGCTGAAATGCCTCTTAAAAATAATGGTCTGATATTCAAATGTGTCTCCATGAAAGGAGCTAATGCCACAGGGTCATAGCCAATAAAACATTTAGACACTCAAAGCTTGGCACTGCAACGCCTGTTAGGTGGCTCATGTCCTGCTAGATGCAGAGGGAAGATTAAATGTGTGAGAATTATATCCAAGCAGCCTGCAAGGAAAGTGTAAAAGACAACAAGAAAAGGTAACATAAATATATTAAAAGAAATATGAAGAACAGGAAAAAAAAGAGGTCCATTTCTTGCTGAGAATGTGGAGAAGGCAGAAATATTCAATGCTTTCTTTGTATCGGTCTTCATTGAGGTGTTAGGAAGGACCATAAACTTACTATATCAACTTCAAAAAAGATAAATTAGCATAAATCAGAATAAGGAGAAAACTGCTTAAAGCATACTTAGATTCAAGTCAACTGAACCTGCTGATGTTCATGTATGCTCAATGACTAAGGGAAAGTAATTTCTGGACTATTAGTAACTATGTCCAAGAATTTATGGAAGACAAGAAAGTTAGTAGCAGACTAGAGAAAGGAAAACATATTCCCTATTTTTAAAGTCAAATAATAAAGAAAAGTTCTTTTAATTTTCGTTCTCAGAAATAATCTGTGACAAGTTATCAAAAAGTTGAAAAAATCCAACAACAGGTAAATTGTGGAAAGGAAATCCTGTCATATCAGTCTAATTCTCATTTCTTATTTCTGATTTTCATTTTGATTTCTTTGTGGGAAAAGGGGAAGGAGAATGTATGAAGCATCTTTTTTTCGCCTTTCAACACCACCTTGTATGAAATTCACAGAGACAGGATGGGGAAATAGAGTTTAGGTGGAATCACTGTAATGTGGTTACTGAAAATAATCCCTCTCAAAGGCCGCTCTGGATGGTTTTCTCCTGAATAGTAATTACAAGTCTGAAATGACAAGTGTGGTCCTGAGGTGCCTGGGATGAAACCAGTTTGATTCAATAATTTTATTAGTAATTGGAGACCTATTGATAAACAATAAAATAAAATTTGCTGATGCCAAGATGTCACTATTCATGGAGAGATTGAAAGGACTTTGAGGAACTGACTTAGATTTCAAAATGAAAATTTCACACTAAAGCAGTCAATCTGATAAAATGCACTGAGGTTCTCAGTTTAGGGCAGAGAAATCAGATGCACAACGTAAAATGGGGGATAACTGCCTAGAGAGTACCGCTGGGGATAATCTCGGAATGCAAGCTAACCAAGAGTCACAAATCTGATGTGTTACAAAAAGGCAAAGGTCTAATCCTGGCAACATTATTAGTAAGTGTTTCTCCCACAGGGGAAGAACGTTATCATTTTGGTCTGTTCAGCCTACCCCCACCTTAGTAATATCTCCAGTTTGGAGACTGCAGACAGACTAGAAAAGATCCAGAAAAGAAGTATAGAGAAATGTCATGTGTGGTGTAAAACTGCAGGAATCAACTTTTGATCCTGAAAAGAGAGCAATGACAATCCCATATAATAAGCTCTGGGTTCTTTTTGGACTGTTTCTACGCTTACCATTACCTCTGGCTTCGCCTTGGTGCATCTGTAATGCATGTGGGTATATCTAAGCTCCTCTTAAACAATCACTGGATTTAAAAAAGACAGACATAGCCCCACAATATCTAAAAATCTGTTCCACAATAGAAAAGAGGAGAGAGCGAGCACATTGAATGCCTGGAGAGAGAGAAAGCATACAGCATGGCTTCCTCCCATATCAGATGTCAGGGAATCTACACTGGCGAGGGGAAGGAAGGGGAGGCTATAAATGTTTAACTGCAGCAAAAATAAGAAAAGGAATTTGTACCTTACGAGACACATGGGGAACCACTCCTCAGTCAAGTTTTTCTCTTTTGTCTGGATTCTCTAGATAGGAGTGTAAAGTCCAGCAGAAGATTTTCTCGGCGTAAAAATGTTGGCAACTTTTTGCTTCTGTGGTGTTTTTCTTCTCTAATGAGAGCTGGGCTTGTGCTGCAAAGGCAGTATAATTCAGTTATGCATCAATCAGCCACAAGACACGAATGCATGGAACACAATTAACCTGCTGCTTCTGCAACTGTTCATTTTAACTCTGGCCACACACCTTCTGATGGGAATTTCAGAGTATCTAATTCTGGCAGCCTTGTTTCTCTCCCTTCCTTCGGTCACATAACCAAGATGCTGGCATTTTTTAAGCTTTCCCAAGTTATTTTCATGTAAGATTTTATATTAAAAGTGGGAACTATCAAATCAGCTACATGCTGCCTACAGAAAAGAAAAATTTTAATCCACTGAAATACAGAAATTAATGCAAGATAGTTACATTAATACAAGATAATACATTAACACAAGTTCCTGCGTATTGACAAATGAGAACAGAAGAAAGGCAAATAGCAAGGGAATATGTGACATTAACTTAACCTTTTTACATACTAAACTGTATTAAAATTTCTTTCTGTCTTTCTGCTCCAGAGTGCAGAGGATATTACCTGAAGGACTGTGCTTTCTTCAGTACTCAATGACTATTTATCAAGGAGTGTTAAAAACACCTCCTTCATTTGATCTAATCTGGCACTTCTCTCAAAACATGCTAACAAGATCATTTGCGTGACACAAAAAGGAACTGTCTTTAAGGCTTTGGAAAATCTGAGTTTACTTTTATAGGATTTCTACCAGGGTTTAATTGTTTCATGACATTTAGAAACAGAGTTTCCCAAACTGGTTGAATTTTGTCTGTATTTGGCCTGACTAGTACCCTTGTGGGGATGCTACAAATGCATCTTCTGTCTGTGCTACTGAAGTGGTAAGGGAGATTTTCCACTTTTGTTCTGAGCGTGAGCAGCAACTGCATCCTACCAACCTCTCCAAAAGTCAGGGTGATGCAAACAGCCCTGCACGGTCAAACCCAGGGGAAATCTTTCCATCATCCAGAGGGCACCTGCACTGTGTGTCACTGTGGCCTGGAGGTCACCAGAAGTGTCTGAAAATGTGTACTGCATGGTAAAACCAAACACATTCCTCCTAACTGAGAAAATCCACTAAGGAAGAAATTTACACTGCAAAAATAAGGCCTTTTTGCACAAAATAATCCCTAATTTTTTTCCCCCACTGCTCAGCCTGCAGCATTTACAAAGTGTGATAACAAGACTGAGAGGTTTTATTTGGATCAATGGCTTTTTAGTTAAGTGCTGGCATAGATCGCATATGGGATCCTGGGAGAGTTCTTAAAATAAGCTGCAACTTCTATTGACAAGGTATGAATTCCTATTGACAAACACTGCCATAGTGCTTTTTAGTGGCATTCTTTCTGTCTCTGAACAAAAGTAGGGACTAGATAACTCCTTGATATCCCTTCCAGTTCTCTTTGATGCTAGGAGTCTTGCTGATATTTCATATTATGCACATTTATTTGGTGAATACTATATTTCAGACTCGGGAAAGAAGGAAAGCCTCTGAACTTCTAGTTGACAGAAATACAATAGTAGCAAAGAAAACATACAAAACAAAACATTTCAATGTCCAAGGCCAGCAAAGAGCTGGTTTTGTCAATGCAGGCTTGTAAGAGGAAAAGGAAGTGCCCATCATCTTGAAATCTGTATAGTATCCTTAAAACCCTCTCCAGGACGTACCCAACATTGTTATTTTAGTGCAGTGGGTACAGGCAGCGAGGAAGCTGCGCGAGGCAGGTGTGATCCTGCCGAGCAGACGTGCTCCTCTGGCTCTGACAAACGAGTTTGCTGAACCCTCTCAACTGAGACCCCCACGTGCCCCTCTTGGCGGCCCATGGCCCGGACCCGCACCTCAGGCAGCACCAGGAGATCAGCCCTCCACCCCTCCTGGGCTTCACCTGGGTCACCCCTGCGGTGGGGCTGGGAGGCTGCTGCAACGCAGCTGCAAAGCACGACCTGCAAGGGCTGTGGCACCGCTAATACGAGGCTCACGCGTTGCCTCACCGTGTTGCTTGTTTAACTCTCTCACCAAAAAAGCGGGTGGCTGTGGTACTGCAGCACTGAACAAGTTGCACAGCTGCTGCTTACTACATCTGCTGTCCGCCGTGCCAACCGGGCACAGCAGAAAGCAACTGCTCCCTTATTCATGGAGAAAGCGTCCAGCATCGAAAACCAGCTCTTCTCTCGGAGAGAAGAGCCGAACCGAAACATCCTGGCAGGAGGCAAAGCTGGGAGGGAGACCAGCGTGGATGGGGGACGCAGACTTCAGAGACCCATTTTACAGCTGTAGAAATAGAGACAGAAAATAGTGAAGTTAACTCTGACTGGAAAGCCGGCCAGCAGACGAGTGGCAGAAATCTGTAATCAGAGCCTTGGGGTCAGCTACTCTAACTAGACGGCTCAGCCACGGGCTGTACTTGCTCCAAGCAAAATCCTTCTGTTGATAAATAGTTCCAAGTATGCTCTTGTAAGAACTCCAGAAAATCTGTGTGATCTGTGCCATGGCCACTAACCTTTCTTTGGTCAATAGTTTGCTTCATAACAATGCTTAATTGGGTGTGAAACTTTGCTACCAAGATTTGGATGTCCAAATGAAAGATTTGGATGTCCAAATGATGGATCTTTGTCTTTGTGCTCTGAACCCCTCTTTTCTCTATGAAAACAGCGAGTTAAATGCAGCAACCGTCTTCTCAGACCCATACAACACTGCAAATTAATGGGTAGCACAGATAACTTTTCCAGTGATTCCAACATACTGAGCAATTAAAAAAAAACTCTTACGTGTAGAAGACGTGAGGCAAGTTACAAATGCATTACACTGATTTCAGCAGAGGACGAGCAGCACTTGATATACCACATTCAGTATCCACTTTGGAGGTTATTTAATGTGCCAGTAATATCCCTCAGACAGACAGGAACAAATTTACCTTGATGTGTCTGTCTGTCATTCAAGAAACCCGTGATCCATTGAATATGTCTCTTTCTGAAACGCTCATTTTACTGCAATCATGTCTGACTCAATGTTCTTCTTACCTGACAGGTAGGAGATCAAATAATTGAAATCAATGGAGAAAGCACAAGGGACATGACACACGCCAGAGCAATAGAGCTAATAAAGTCTGGTGGCAGGAGAGTGCGACTGCTGTTGAAACGCGGAACAGGACAGGTCCCAGAATATGGTGGGTTTTTTATCATCTTTACATTTTTCTGTGTGCATGAACCTATATAAATTAATTATATTGCTTTTGAGTTAAGTAGCAATTGCAGATATTTATATTGTAATGTCCTGGGGCACATTAATATGGGCTTAAGTGTTTACCTGAGTATAGGTGGACGTACTCACATGTTTAAGTGCTTCCTTAGCTCAAGACCATATATGTGTATACATCACCGTCGTCTGCCCTCCTGCCACAAGGCAACGTCTTATAAGATGTGCATTGGAGGAAGCATTTTGAACTTTTTAGAGGACATCTCTGAGTGTGCTGGGAGTTGCTGATTTGCCCATAGACTGTCCTTTTCTTCCTCTGTTGGTACTTCTCTGCACATTTTGAATCCCAGCAGATGATCTTGTTGCCATGCAATTCAAGGGCTCAGGTTTAAACTCAAAGCATTAACAAGAATGTACTTTGTTTGCAACCTCGCCCATTATACTATCTCTGACAACATACAGGGATGATCAAGTAGAAGCCAACTCTGAACAAAAAAGGAGACTTTGCTCATTATGGTGAGAAAGCAGGATCCGTTCTTCTCATGTTTTGTTTCAGGGGGACTTCTAGGACTTTTCTGAGTATTTCAAAAAGCATGAGTCATTTAGACAATATAGAAGCCTTATTTCACTACTGAAATTGCAAGAAGTAAAAATAAATTATCCAGAGGTAATTCAAAGAAAAAAAACTCTTCTTTAAAACTGAAATCAAGATTTCCTCTGAAGTGTGGTGTGACAATGTCATATATTTACATAAGTTCTATGATGTGCACAGCTGGTCATGAAATCTCACAGGAAAAGTTTTTTTAAAATGAAAATTCCTTTCCTTCCTTATGCTAGGAGGTCCAAAACTCTATTAAACTTTTCTAATGTTACTTTTGAAGTTCCAGCATCACTTCCCAAGAGAATCAGAAATTGCAGTATCATATAAAAAAATCAAAGTAGTACTTAAGCTTAACTGTAGGGTCAGGTCAGTCTTTGTAACTAACATAAATTCCTTACCTCTGCTGGAGACATTAAAGTCAGCTCCACTGAAAGTCAGAGTTTTGCCAGCTGTCAGTATACATGGTAATTGCCCCATTTTCTTCTCTAACCTAGAGCCAGTTCTGTGGTTGGGGCATATACTCAGGATAGTGCTTGTTGAGTTTTTTTTAGCTTTCAAGTGCTTCTGAATAAGAACAGCAGAGATGGGCCATGGCCCACCCATCTGGTGATAAAGTTAGTAAGCTATACTTTTGGTGAGTAGGAACAAAGCCAAAATGGCTTTTGGGGATTATGATAAATTGGTACTAAGACATTTAATATCTAGTTCAACCAATGTATAATCCTTTCAAGGAGACAACAACAGAGATTCAGACCACCTCCAAACCTCTTTTGTAGGTACAGGTGCATCGATTTTAATGAAAGAACTGATACAGCGATAGTAATCCTATAGTATCTAGGGAGGGTCACAGGGGACTGCTATGAGCAAATAATCAATTGCAGTTTAGACCCATTTCAAATCTGTCTGTCTTAAGATGCCAGTTCTGGATGGCTTTTAAATCTAGGCTTACTGGAGATCCAAAATAAATCTCTATATTTATATAATCTTATAAATCTGTACCTTATTCCAGAATCATAAGAAAATGTAAATAGATTTTTTAAACGTTCAGTGTAAATAACATTGTTTTGAGAAAACAAATCTCCCAAAAGGTGTAAATGTGCATGAGCCTTCCCTTCCCCAGAAGAACGCGAGTAGCAGGTACAGATAAACCACTATAAATCTGGGCAGAGTTTATAGGTGTAACAGAAAGAAACAACACAGCTTCACAGGACTGTTTAAAGCCATGCTCACCATTTGGAAAGGCATTTGGAGTGCTTAGCATTAGTTGTGTAAAAATGCAGATCACTGCAATATAAAGGTTGCTACAAAGAAGTGCTGTTTAATCAGATTATTTTCCTACCTGCATCCCCAGTTTACAGCTCCGTACAGGAGGAGAACTAAGTAGCTGTGCTTGAAAGCCATGATGCTTCTACTGCACTGAAAAAGCAGTACAAGTATTCAGGAATTACTTTCTAATGTAAACACAACCTACGGAAAGCATCACATATGTGCATTATGCAAGCAGAGAAATGACAGTGCTATATCGAGTCTGCAGGCAGACTGGAAGCAAAATAAGAAGATACCTGTTGAAATTAACTGAGATATTAAAGTCCTCCCCAGGTCATTTCCCAAAGCAATGAGAAATAGTCTAAGAACAAACAGAAGGTGCCTATAAAAACCAACAGCAGCCTGCTTAGGAAGTTAAAAACAGAACTTAACAAACAGAAATTATTAAAACCAGAGGGCATGCCTCGAGAAGGCCAGAATCTCAAGGATAAGTCATCATGCTGCTAAAAACATTTGTCAGAGTATTAATGACAGAGACGCCCAGAAAATAAAGTCCTTTCCAAGTAATGGAAAACTGAACACAGAAAAGACTGTGACCATAAGCTTGAGGACAAAATGGTCCTGAGGACAGTAGACAAACTAGTGAATATTTAGTAGTTCCCTTGTCTTCCCACCAGAATTGCATGGCTGACATGTAACAAGACTCATATGGTTGGACTTGATGATCTTAAAGGTCTTTTCCAACCTTAATGATTCCATGATTCTGTGAAGACTAATTGGAGCTTTTTTTTACTGATATAATCAGACATGTTTAGGGGTTTTTTTAGCAAGTACATGTCAGAAGTATTTCTTATTCTCCTCATGGTCCAGCTCTGGAGACCATCAGTGTGAAATAAGACTTGGTTGAGTATAAAAATGCAAGGCTGGAGGACTGAGCTAGTACCTGGATTGCAATGGTGTTGTGTAGCAGAAGCCTAGGGAGAAATATAAAAACAAAGCAAGTGTACCAGGGACCTCTGCTGGATATTCTCTCTTGGTCTCTGACATGCAAAGTGGTCAGGGAGTTCCCAAGTCAGTTGTAGTAACTCTGTGTTTAAAGACCTTTCCAACAGCAGTGGCATTCAGACTCACAGTGTTATAAAGAAGGAAGCTTACCTAGAACCACCTAAACCAATCAGCCAAAACCTACCACATGATCGTCTCACAGTCTTCAACTTTTGTATTTTCCTTGTGCAATATGATCAATGCTTTTTAAATTCCAGAGCCGTGTTTCTGTTAGTACAAGTATATCTTAAGTGCAAGAAATATCAGTGTTTGAATGAGGATGTGATCAACATCAGTAAAAGCAATGTTAAGGAAAAATCATCAACGGTAAGAAAGTGATCTGTGAAAGAAAAGAATGTGTATAGAAAAGAAGAAAGCACTTGGTGAAGAAACTAGGAACAAGCTCCTGGCGGGAGTATAAATCTCCTGAATGGGTTATGTCAGTTTATGCTGCCAGGAAATCTGTCCCTACAAGTACGTCTCAGAAAATTCTGGCTGAGCTGAAGCACTATTTAAACCTCAGGAAAGAAATAAAGTGTGTTGCAAATGCATCATTTACCTTAACTCCAGCTGCTGATTTTGCTTGAAAACAAACGCCAAAGATCCCAAAGCACTTAAGAGGGAAAAATCCCCATGTAGTGTGCATGGTAGCATCAGGATATATGGGAAGGAGCATGGATATGATTAATGCTCCAATATGGTAGCTGATTTCACAGCAGGGTGCAACAAAAGAAGCTTAGAAAACAGGTGTTTTATCACCCAGCATCTCAGAACGTGTTTGCTGAGGATGATAGCCAGAGGATCTGTGCTTGCACTGAAGGTGAATTACCACGGCTCATCCAAACCCGAAGGACTTAGCATCATGTTTCATAGGGAATAGTCTGCCAGCCATGTTCTCCAAAGAACCAAGTCATAGTAAGAAATCATACTACTGTGCAAGAAAGACTAGAAGTACTGCTGGGAATCCTGATCCCGAAACGTACTTAACACCCAGGCAGTCCAGCTAGAGTGAGTGTGGGGTCTCATACACGTCACAGGACACGAAACTCACAGTCATCACTGTAGCACTGAGCCTTTCTCAGCCCGGCATTAAATACAATTTTAATAAAATGACAAACCAAGATTTTTCTTGCAATGGCTGCCTAATTCCCTGTGTATCCTTCTACTTGAGAGGTTATTGACTTCAGCAGGAGCAACTGGGTGTGCAGCACTTCTAAAAATCTGTTTGCTCACACTCTGGGAGCCTAATTACAGATGCTCACATATTTCAGGCCTTAGCCACAGCTGTATAAACACCATCAGAAGGACATCTACATTGCAGAGACAAATATTGGGATGAAATGGCATCCCTAAAGGCAAAATGTGGGAAAACTGTTCACAAAATCCCAAAATAGTAACATTAAAGATTAAGTAAAACTAAGAAATCAGAGCCTCTCCATCCAGCAATGAGATCTGCAAGAGGCAAGTTAATTCTAATGATGGATCAGCCCCAGGAAGCTACAGTTTTCTCTGAAAACAACCACTGTTTTCTCTAAATGCCTATGGAAGAAGGTCCCTAGGAAAGCCTGGGATGTTTCATTCTCAGTCCCAGCAGCCTTGGCAGCTTGCTTCCTCTGGCTTACTGCTCCTAGCGTTTCCCAGCTGGAGCTTTGATCACTCAAAGTTACATTAAAAAATACATTCCTAGAAGTATCTGAAAGCAATGAATCTTATAACGAAATAATTGCAAACAGAACGTAAAGGTGGAGGAGGCTGAGGCATGATTAACGCTCCATCCCTCTGGCAAGGCACAACCTCCTTCCCCAGATTCTTTCTGTCTGGCACTGCAGAGGGAGCAGAAACACTGAATTTCACCGGTGAGAAACATCTAGAAGAAAGCTAATTCATTTCCCTTCCCATTTTCACAGCAGGACTTCAAAATCATACTTTCTATCAAGGTTTGTAGTTTTTCACTTAGTTTCAAGTTGCTTAAGAGCTCCTGCAGAAAGTTGTAAGTTTTAGAGGCTCCAGCCCATCATACTGAGATTTTGGAACACTCTTCCATTGACCTGTCTTGGAAATCTGGATCTGGCCCTAAGCGTGCTGGGTCACGGCGTGGCACTAACACACACGGAGTCGAGAGAACCAGAATCAATGAGTTTCGGTGAACATGAACAAGAAAGCTGTGTCTTCGGGATGGTTGGCAGCTATATGGGTTTACACAATAGTAGTTCTTTTTCTCTCTTCCCCTTTGTTTGACTTTTTGTTAAATGACGTGCCCCAGGGTTGCATTGTGCATTTTTGGAATCTCTGTTGCTTCACATGATGCTAAATTATGTACAAAACTCACCCCATGGGTTCATGACATCACAGAACTAGAGTTTAGATTAATTTTTGGCTATTTAAGGAAGGAAGAGTTATGTATGTAAAAAGAAAAGTTTCGGTATACACAAAATCATTGCTGGCTAACAGATAAAAGCTACAAGTTATTTAGCAGTAAGTCATTTCTGAAGGGCCTTGAAGAAACCCTCCGCTCATGTGTCAGCACTACCCCAACAAAAGCAAAAAATGTCAGAGTTGATACCAATACAAGGATTTTTCATACAAATGAATTGGCACAGTACTGAAATGCATTAAATCTTTCGCTTTTGATTTGTTATGACTCCTTCAAAAAGCACCTCAAGATGTACTCCACATCTGTAGTCCAGGTGAATCTATATCCTGAATATATATGCACAGTAGTTTCAGTCATCCACTAATATTTAGACTTACAGCATGCTTATTTGTCTTGGCTTTACAGAAATACTTCTTTCCTGTTGTATATAAGCTTTTTACTCAGTTGTTCTAAACTTACTAAGAATTCTCTGTTCTAACAATAGTACAATATCTGTATGTCACTGGTTCTGTTAATTCTAATGATTGGTCCTAGGCTGTTCCTCCCCTTCCTTTAGGAATGGTACCTTCCAGTCTCTCCATGTGCATGAAAAGTGACAAGCATGGGTCCCCATATTTCTACTTACTGGGCCACCCTAAAGACACGGTTTGTAGACTCTGCATGTGTATTATCTTTCTCTAATACGCTTTTGTTTCTCACAACTGTTATTAGCGTCTTTTCCAACTTTTTCTTACACACTAGCTCGCTCAGAGTATTCGGCTTTTCTTTCACAACCGATTATCTTAGATATTAAAGCAGCTATGCGTTTTACAACTGTATGTTAATATCCTAGATAACTGGTTCTTCATGTTACACTGCTGCTAGTGCAAGAAACATAGCCATAGGTCTGCTATATACCTACTTTTCCTCAGGACAAAAATTTATCCGTTGAATTTGGCTTTTCAGGTAAAAAATCTTAAACCTTTGGGAACCAAGGCCATAATTTTCCCTTTCCTTATGGTACTTGGCTTGCAAAAATATTAGTAATGTGAAGGTGGAAGGTAGGTGCTGATCTCAAACAATATTTATATGCAGCCTCTTGAAGAAATAACTAATGTAAAATTGAAGACTTTTTGGAACGTGCTGTGAGGTGATGCTCATTTTTTAAAACCGTGGCTATGCTGAATTTACACATAGCACTTTGCACTTAATTTCAAGCCATTTTCTTCGTAAATCAGATCCAGCTGCACAGATTTTTCAGATACATCAAATTTGTTATACAGACTCATGGCCCAGAAAAGATACCAGACAAAGGAAAAGAAAAAACTTGTTTTTCCTATTTTTTTCTCGATTGCTGTCATCACAGAAAACACAGAAGTGTTCAGATGCATTAAGTCTGTCTGCTGTTGACTTTGCACAATGTAGCATATTTGCTAAAATTGTAAGGCCTGTCTCATGGTACTGAAGTAGACAGATTGGAAAGAGAAAGGGAGTTATACCCAAAGGCATCCTCCCAGCCCCTGAGCTTCAAGCAGCCCCTCCAGCGTGACGCCCACAGAATTCCTGCCCCCAACTCCCAGGGACTAAGCTGTGTTTACGGTATCGGTCTGTGCATGCAAATCCGGGTGACCTAATCGATTGCTTGCGTGTGTTTCCAGTCACAACTTATTTCCGATTTGTGTCTATAAATAAGAAACATTTTTAACACAGACCTGTCCCTATACTTTGCTAGTGCAGGGCTGGACATATCTAGAGGCCATTTGAAAATTGTACCCATGTTGTTCAGGCACGTATGGCACCACTGGAGACCTTCTAGCAACAAAGTTCCTGTAGCATATAGAAATCTGAATTGCACCATTCCTTGCACTCATTCTCACCTTAATTCCGCTTTGCTCTTCACTAAAAGCAGTTCAGAGAGATCATGAGGTTAAAAATCCAGGCTGACATTAGGGTCATTTTGGAAGTCCCAGTTGTCAAGCATAGGAAGTTCAGTAAAATACAGTTCTACCACAAGTGTTAGATATTTATAACCACAATTTTTTATGCATTATCTTTATTTTTCTTCCTATAGCATAACAGACACAGGAAATAAGTCTTTTTTCCTGAAATAAGTAGGAACATAAATCCTCTTTAAATACAGCTAAAGTTAGTTTTGCAATCACTCAGCTGTGAATGGTTCTGATTGATTATTTATTTGGCAGGAAGTGTTAGAACAGAATTTTTTTCCCAGTAAAATAATGTCCAGAAAATCAAAAGCAATTTAGTTTGGGTCATCACCAAAACTGAAATACTTGATTGATAAAAAAGTAATATCAGGTCAAATGAAAATATGTGTGTTATAAAATGTTTCCATTTCAGGTCTTTGTAATGAAAGGGTTTTCCCCTCAAATGAGGGGAAGCATTTTCCTGAAGAGCCAGTTTTTACAATGAGGCTTTTTCCAGCCAACATGGTTGCTGTGCTACCATTCACTAGAGCACTGACCAAGGATGTAAGTCACATTTCCTGATGTAGAACACATAAATTGCCCATTCTAGCATGCCTTAGGAGAGGGCCCTACCACAGCCTCATAGTGCAGTCTGTTCTGAGTCCACCTGTCTCCCACAGCAATCGTTCCGTTTTGTATAAATAATCTCTTATGGAATATGATCAGCAGGCTTACTCGAAGTCAGATATAGCACAGGAAAGATGCAGGTGCTAGAAGGTGGTTTAGAAAGTACATCCAGATCAAGTGATGTCTTTTGCCTGTGCTTTCTTGCACCATGGGTTTGGTAACCCTTACTAGTGACCACTGCATTTATATTTGCAAAACTAGATAAAAAATTGGGAGCTTATCCTGTGTTTTTATTGTTTGAATACAGTTAGATCCTTTAGAAATCACCAGTCAGCTGCAAATTTTTTCTAGTTCTTTAATTCTGTTATCATGTCTGAAGATTTTCTGTTTGTCCAACAAATGGCTAGAGCATCTTGGCCTGTACATTCAAGGCGGATACTTCTACCTGTTCAGAGTGCTGATCAGACAATCCAGTTCATCCTATATTTAATGCTCATTTTATAAATCTCTAGAGCTGAGGTTGGGTGTTATTCAAAACTTGAACTACCCCCATATCATTCATCTGATGTGAGTGCAAAAATCAATAGTCATTTTGGAAAAGTGCCCTTTCCTTCTGTGACCAGCTTGGTGGAACTGCAAACATTCATTCATATTCCTGTTGCATTTCCAATACCACCTTCTTATTTCTAGCAATACCAACTTAATTTCAGGAACGTGCAGTGTGTAAAAAAAAAAAAAAAAAGGTTAACTAAATGAATCAATATACTGGTTAATAAAATTGGTCTAAACCATCAGGCAATTTGAATACGGGCTCCCAAAGGTCCTAGTTTCTTTATTGCTATGTGTAAAAACTATTCAAGGACAAAATTGAATATCAAAATTTGCTTTATAAACATGTCTTTAGTATTTAATAAATATGTAGCAGCTGGCAAGAAAGTAGAGCATCCTTCTGTTAAATAACAGTGTATGTATATGTATATGTGGGTGCATATAGTTATTTCTGTCTTACAGCAAATTTCTATTTTAAAAGATATATAGACCTTTTACATAGGTGTCCCTTGATATAGAAATAGAAAACACGGTTTTGAAAGAAAGAAGGACACATGGGAAGACATTTTCAGATTTGGGGCAATGTTTTTGAGCTTCCAGGGAAGAGATACCTTTTCCTTACTTTTTAAATGCAAAAATACTGAGTCCCTTCCACAGTCCTAAACGTTGCTTTGGCATTTACATTCCCAGTGGCTTTGGCCGATCCAGCTGAATTCTCTAACCCATGTTTCCCCCATCTGTGAAAAGGGGATAGTAATATTTACTTACCTATCTCATGGGAGTGTTATGGGGATTAATTATTTAATGCTTGAAAAGCACTTTAAAGATTAAAATTCCTAGTTGATTACTCAGTATTACTATTAAAGCAGAACCTCACTAATCCACATGCATTATAATCCACACCAAAATTGGCAGTGTCCCCCTACATCTGAGCAAAGATTTAATAATAAGGCTGTTGAGCAAGTTCTCTTATTACTAAGGCTTAATTATTATAATATAATATTCCAGAGTAGATTTATTAATATGGTGTAAAGTGTAGATAATTACAGCTAAACTACAGTGAATAAAACAGATGAACAAACATTATCCCTGGTTTTGTTCACATAAACTGGCAGGCAGACTCACCAGCCAAAGAAGGGAAAAGTCCCACCCACAAATCTTTTTCTAACTTTTTTTTTTGTGGCTTCCCATATTTCTATCCAGTTAACAGTATTAGAAGATAAGCACCCAAAATACAGGGCCTGAAAGAATGCAGCCATCCCTCTGTCTCCATAGCATCACTTTGTCCTTTCTTCATGTAATTCAGAGAAATTCCTATTTCTTTCATACTCTGTAGAAGGACCCGGAAACTATTGTGTGTCCTCCTCTGGCTTGACAGGAACAAGAACATTTTATCTTTTCACCTACTGACAAAGACTCCATCTCTAAGAATATCAGATGAACTTCGGATACAAAGACTTTGAACTCATTTACATGATTTTTTAATTGATCTGTGGTTAGCCAGAAGTAAAATGTCTGGCTTTTTAGCTCGCTTAAAAGAAACTATAAGCAGCCATCATCTCTTTTAGGGACAAAAGCACAGCCATGAAAGTACAGAAAGTTATATAAAAGTACAACAAGAGGCGATCAAGCTGTATCAGAAAAGCCTTGTCCATGGCCTGGTGCTATGATACCCAAGACTAAATTAAACTAACAGGGTGTCTTATGACTCTAGTCATTGGCATCTAAAATTTGATGAGTCTAAATGGTCATGTAGAGACAACATGACATAAAAAAATGTTATTCCAACCATTAGAGAGGAGAAGGCAAGCTTTGCCCATAAAGGAACTTGCAACCGGTCCTGCCTCTGCCTTTCTCGCTCCGCCATCCCTCCGCCATCCTGAGGTGCAATTCCCGGCTGCTGCGTTGTGGCCCGACCGCAGGGAGAGGTTAGCAGATCTCATGGCCTCTGGCAGATTTCTTATAGCTTGTTATTCCTAGCTTGGGAAAAAAACCCTCAGAAAATTAAATGCTTTTTTTTTTTTGCTTTGACAATACGGACAATATGAGGTAACTGTCACTCTCCGACCAATGCTTAACAAACAAGACCACAGAGCATGTTGTATTTTGTTGAGCTACAACAGCACAACACGCAACCCAGAATTTTAAAGATCTGGGTTTTCTAATAACATGCAGTTAGTGTTTACTCATTAGGAGCTGAGCATGTGACATTCATTTATTCGTGCACTTCCATCTCATTATACAGTTTTCAGAGAAAATTGTCTCAGCATCCAAAAGCTATCAGATACCACAACAGCCCCAAGAGCAAGCGTGGTCCCAGGGTCAGCTCTGCACCTTCGGTGCCCAGCAGCCTTGAGTCTGAAAAGACTTTGCTAAAGAGAGACTAAACTAACTCTGCAGCTTCTAGCCTAAGCAGGACAGATAATTATTCATGAGCTTTGTAAATAAGGATGCATTCAAACCAAGTTATGTGTTTTGCTTAAGAACCTGCTGAGATCTAAAGTGAGAACCGCTAACACTCAGCACCTGCCAGAAACAACTTTCTAGGGGCACTTCATATACAGTCAAAATGCTCTGAATTCCTCACTTACTAAATAAATTTTATATATTATCTACATACCTTTAATAATGACAGCTATTTATTGACCAGACAGGATGTGATGCCTATTGTTAATGCCCATTTTAGCTGTGATGATAATTAATAATTTTAATATTTAAGTTTAATTAAGTGTGTAATATCCAACTCTTAAATTATTCAGCCTCTGCAGAATGTTTTTCATTAATACCACACATTCTATTAACATATTTATGAACACCTTTTATGACTTAATGTGGCTTAATTCTATTAATAAAAACTAATTTTAAAGTCATTATCTTTTTTAATTATAGAGTAGCTTGCAATGTAGATTTTCCAGCTCCAGCATGGCTCTGGAAGAGAAGTGCTGAGGTTTCTGGAGCTTCTACTCTACTGCCTGACCACACAGGAAAAATAAAACCTTCTTTACTAAAGGGATGAGGTTCTTTTGCCCAAGTAAGATATGTGAGATGCTCAGCACTTCAAAAAGGGTACCAAACCACCAGAAGGACCCAGTGAATGATAACGCGTGGTTAGAGCACCATCACTCAAGACTAGCACTTAGGCTGTCCATAGACTTAACACTGACACAGCAGTGAGGAGCTTGCTGTGGAGGGTAAAAGCACAGTACAGGCTGCAACTTTTCATTTCAGCTGTTCACAGTATTAGTGAGTTGTCCTGTAATGTTTATGCAGATACATTAACTTGATTCAAGGAAAAATCAAATTTACCAAGTTCTATCAGATTAGTGGTCACGATCATTGGTTTAAATATTTCATGGATAAGAGCGTTTACTAGATCCATATCTACTGAAGAGGCTAAAATGGGTCTTGGAATGAGTGATAAACTGTGTACTCATTATCATTTGGCCTTACGATTCACAGCCAGAAGACTGTTACCATAAATTAGTAAATTGATTTACTCAATTAATTTACCTGTTTTAGATCTGAAGTATAACCTGTTTCTAAGTGCAGTTCTTGATTATTTTTTCCCTCTCCGATTCTGCACTTCAGTTTGGGTTTTTTTCTGCATAGAAGAATTACTTGGTTTTAATTCTTGATATTCTAAGAGCAGTGTTAAAATTCTCTCGGTCCTGTTGTAAGCTGTGACTGATGTTGAAGAGAGCCAAATGACACAGTGCTTAGGCTTTATTACAAAATCACAAGGGGTAAACAATTGCAGGGTAACCAGAAGCGAGATAAAGTTTGATGCAGCACCCCAAGATCATCCAAGTCCTGGAGACAATCCAGTACACCTGCTCTCTATGGCAGAGCCCTGAGTGTTTCTGGATTCATTAGTTTTCTCCTGTATTAGGCTGAAAGGTCTCAGGCCATTTACCTACAGTGACCCATGCTTGCTATAAAGGGTCTGATGTGGGGTGATGGGTGTAGATCTCCATGTCCATCCACTCAGCTTTGATCCACAGCCTCCAAAAGGGCTTCCCAGAAGGAGGTTTCCAACATTGGTTGCGTTCAACAGAAGAACAGACATCTGTTTCCAGAGGTCTTCTGAGACACCTCCCTCTCTCTGATTCTGTAAGGCAATTAAATTATTATCTCAAGTGATTAGGACAGTAAAATAATGGTGAAGCAGTGCCATAATTAAACAACTAGCTCAGGGAAAGGGATTTACTGAGAATGCAGTGGGTAGTGTAGGATCAGAAACAGTGCAGAATAAAAACAAGAACTCTCCAAGTCAGGTCAATCACTTCCCATGTTTCTTTGTTAACCATCATTAAAGAATATATTACATAAAAAATTGAAAAGCGTTTTCATCCATAGCACTTTCTACAGATTAAAGCCAACACAAATCAATGTGTGTGACTTTCTTGTTTCAAGAAAACATTCAGCATTTTTCTAAAGGCTTTTTAAAATCTTTTCCTCGCAATGTACAGTTTTGCCCTCTCTGCACAAAGTTTAAATTTTCCCTTTCTCTCTGTTTCCTTAGTTCCCTTAGCTCCAAAAACAAGCAATATAATCTCCTGAGCTTCTGCAGATTTGGTCTTCCAAGCATAACTAACAATCTGCTCTTTCTGAAGGGTATTTTAATAATTCTCAAATCAGATCGCTGAATATGAAAGCACTCTTTGTAACAAACCTCCGTGCAGAGTACAGAAATGGTGATGAAAGTGAGTTTTACCTGAGTTGAGATCAAAGTCTCATCAGATGGCCCTTGCAAGGATTCTATGAACACCATTTCTGCTGTAAAAATATTTGGGGTATCTTGCATTTAAGACCTAGGTAAAATATACAATGGAAGGTGGATGTAATGAACCCAAAGGAACTAAATTGTTGCTCATCAGCAATAATTAGCAACATGAAGTAGGGCATCGGAGTATCAATGGCACCAGGAACTGAATAAAGCAGGAAGTAGAGCTGTGTGCTTCCTGGTGTTGGAATAGGTCAATGACTTAATTTTCTCAATTTTATGGATGTAAAATTAAATGTTTGAAGTTTACAGAGGAGATAAAAGTATTCCTCACCCTACATTTACAGTCACACCTCTTCAGTTCTTGTGGACGTCTGCAGAATCCATGCCACCAATAGCTCCCATTAGTAGTAGTGCCTGCCTCTTCCGATATTAGACCGGCGACAAAAATAAAAATGCACAATGAGTTTGCTGACAGGCCTGACGTTGATTCATACTCCAAACATTGGTCTTTCTTAACAAATTGTTCTACTTTTCTGAAAATACTGAGCACAAAATTCAGAAGTAAAACATGCAGGGACTCAGATGCATGTTTATTTTCCTGTAATCTTTCATGAATTTATAAATCCACTCTGATTACCCTGACAAAAACAAATGTGCAAAGCAAAAAAACCCAAATTGCTAGAAAGCAGAAAAAATCCACTCTTAAGACAAGTTACATTTACAAGCTACTATAACCATTCAGAGTGACCATGACATTACTGAGTACAAACAGGCAAGCAATATAATGAATGTGGTTACATCAAGGTAGCAAGAAATTAGATTAGGTTTTCACTGCATCAGAAACAAGACTTCACAATACCAAACAGATCACTTAACTGCATGTGTTAGGAAAGGAACAGTAGTTCATATGCTAAAATAACTGAGTATAATCTGGATTTTTTTTTTAAATGTATATGACATGTATGTTATTACTGTACAAAGAATCAACATTTTGCACCCATAGCACCCTGCCATCATAACTTAAAAAAAAAAATGGGTAAGGGCAGTGCTAATGATGAAAAGGCTGTTCCACCTGGATGTGCCCATGGTGACCGACCAAACGAAGGACCATATCACAGCAGAAGGCACCAATCCATTGACGTTTCTTTCCAGAGATGGAATCTGAATGTGGACAAGTGAAGTGGAAGAGGAGCCAAGCAAAGCGTAATTTTAAGCCAAGCAAAGTGTAACTTGTGAGAAAATATTTGCATAGCACTATTGAAAGATTAACAAGGAGTCCAAGTTTATAGCCAGAAGTATAGGGAGCCTGTAAGGTGGGGGTAGAGCCCATTGTCATTCACTCTCCAGGAGAGGCCGAGGGAAAGAGTGACATATCGTGTCACATTTGTATGATGCTGGCAGCTGGACAGAAGGTAACAAGAGCTTTTCTAACCATCAAAACCTCAGAGAATCATTTATTTCAGGAGGCAAAGAGTGCTGTATGTCTGAGTTGTGGAAGTTCCAGGATGAAAGATTAAAGATTCTTTAAATATTCTGAAATATCCTTCCTTAGAGAGCATTAAAGACAAGCTGCAGGAGACCAATGCAATCAGGAACATCACAGACATGTCAAGCTATAATGAGAAAGAGCCAAATGCATTCCTGGTGTAACATTGCCAACATTAGTGGATACTCACCAGGGAACAATTTTTCCCATTTTTGTTATTAACAGCATCTGTAAGAACTGTTTGCCACCTTCTGGCCATACATAATTTCAGACAAAACGTGGGGGGAAAAAAATAAAGCACCATATTTTTTTATTTCATCAAAAACTCTTTGATTCCCTTGGAAAATAATTCTGGGGAGGTAGGAAGACAGCTGCTTAGGCATTTCTGGAAGTGTTTCATTCAGACTACTGAAAGCGTTCAAAGCTTTAATATATTGTTCATTATTCACATAATATGGAAATTAAAAAAACATTGAGATTTTATTGAACTTAAGTAATAAAATGTGATATCATTTTTACTCTTAACTTTACTATAAATAAATTAATATTAGTACTTTTTGTTTCATTTTATCTGATGAAAAATCCCACATGCTTGATAAACTTCCAAGCAATTATTTAAAATATTTTGATGCAAAAGGAGAACCTAGTCACAAATCCAAGGTCTAGCTTCTCTTGACCTGAGATCTTGGCACAGCAGATAAGCACAGCAAGACTAGACTTGACATAACCTTAGAAGGGCAATCTGTTAAGAAAACATAAGTATTGCAGGAAATTATATAAACTTATCAGTAGGCTGAGCTCTTTCCTCTGACTTAGTACCTAGGCAATGCTCAGAAAGTAAAACAGACAGTCCTCTCTTCTCCCTTGGCAGTAAAGCCAGGTTTCTTTTGTTAGCGGTTCAGATGGAAGCCATCAGCAAGTGCTGGATCCAGGCAGAAGACTAAGCTTTAGTTAAGAGAGGAGCAGGTAGGCACACGAGAGTAGTACCCTCATTTCCACTCCATTGAACATGTGTAAGCTGATGTAGCAAAGCAAACAATCCATGTATATGGCAGTTCTACCTCAAACAAAAAAGCCTTTAGACAGAAAACTTCTGCTCCTGATGTTTTCCCCTTGTCACTCTTCCTCCAAAATGGCTGGGTTCATCTCCTACTTGTCCTCCTACACACTCAAGATCTTGTGTCTGTGGTGTCTCTTACTCAGTTAGCAATTTACTCCTTGCCTGGGAGTTATGTGAAACAGGTCGTAGGTGAGTCATTTTTACACATCCCATGGAGAAGTGCCGCCAACCTGCATGACAGTAGCTTGTAGAAACCAAAATCCACCCAGAAAACACCTACTAAATTACACCAAATCAAATGCCATCACAGTGACAGATTATAGTGCTGCTCTCAGCTCATTTATCTTGTCTAAATTCATAGGTCAAGGGAGATTCTCTCCCTTCAAAGAAGGGAGGAAGGCATATAGTAGCCTTCAGTGAGATGTATACCTCTGAAAAACAATTTCTGCCACAGTAAGGGTGATATCCATAGTGACAAAGTCAGAAACAAATTTAAAACTACGTCGCCCCTAAATCTCTCCAGCAGTTGCAACTGAATGCGATAACCTTCACTTCTGCTTGGAAGTTGTTTGGGCATTAGTAGTTCATGCTCTATTAAACAAATACTGTCTTCAGTTCCTCCCAGAGGTGAAAGGAGAAAAAAGGAAAATTGTTGCTCATTTTCTGGTTTAGTTTGTTTGCAAAATGTTTTGAGATACTTTGGAATAACAGATAGTAAAAGTAGGTTGTGTTCACACATAGGCTTTATATAAAGCTTAAAAACTACAGAAAAAAAATGTATTCAGAAATATTAATAACTCTCTCTAAAATGCAGCTATAACCTCAAAATAAGCATAAAGAGAAGTCATTAGTTTAGTTGCTCTACAGAGTAAAATTTTGTATTTGTCTCCTGTTTATATTTGTTATGGAAAAGCAATCACTTTAGTGCTGGTTGAACAAGCCCAAATGAACCCTTATGGCTTGAACACAGCTCTTTAAAAGGTTTTTCTTTTGAGTAACAAATTACTTACATTACTGCACTTTGCTCTACCCTAGTAATCTTGATATTTTTCCATAATGTTCAAACATTAGAGGAAAGTCTGTTACAATACCCTCCCATCAGTATTCTCCTCACTAGCCAGTGACATATTGCAACAACGGCTTCTTGACATCAACATCTACCAAGGTTGAGGATGACTTTTGACATAATTTCATTTCATTTGAAAGAAAAAGCAGGTTAGGTTGGGTTTTGACTGTCTCTGTTTGATGGTACTTAGACCTAATGGAAAGTCATTTTGTCAAGTTCTTACTTGCAAGTACTATATTGCCACAAAATATGAATGGCAGTTTTATTTCATGGTAGCTTTTTCCCATGGCCGCTGGAAATACAGTGCGAGGTGCCTCCCTAGCAAGAAGGCCAGGCACAGTATTTTAAACAAACTACAGCCAGTGGCCCACCTTGGGTTCTCCCACAGCTGAACTTCCCTTTAACCTGTGGCTACCAGTCTTCTTGCTTAGTTGGCCGAGTTTTCTTTTTCCTAGGTTTTTCTGGGGGAGAGGCAGAAATCCAGTAACGCAT